>NC_091470.1:76095204-76793477 GCF_036971445.1 Narcine bancroftii
GGGTCAAAATCTCAGGATTCTCTACCTAACACAATAGAAGAAAATCAAACACACAGTTCTCAAAGGCAACACACTCCCATAAAGCTTGTTCAAACGACAAATATAATAGTTGTAATGTTTCCAATAAGATAACTGATAAGAAGCTGGGAATTGTCTCTTCATTTTTTGTAACAGAGAGGTTAAGCTTCAAATAAGGTCCAATATAGTGTAATTCTCTGCTTTTGTGTCATCACAAGAGCTTGCTGGCATGGACTGCTGCCCATAATTACAGTCAGAGGTCATCCAATTAGAAAGTGCCTCCAAAACGTTTAGGACAAAGCAACATTTTTCCTCCTCTATTTGCCCCTGTGCTCCACAGTTTACAATTTGTAATTAAACAATTCACTTGTGATTGAGGTGCACGTTCCAGATTTTATTTAAAGTTATTTGTATACATTTTAGAAGAAGAAAAAAGAAGTGTGACCATGTAGAAATTACAGCTTTTTTTTTTAAACATAGTCCCCTCATTTCCTGGCACCATAATGTTTGGGACATTTGGCTTCACAGGTGTTTGCGAGCACTCGGGTGTGCTTAACTGCTTCATTGATGCAGGTATAAGAGAGTTGGGCTTGTTTCTAAGCTTTTGATCACCTTAGGGGGTCTGTAGAAGCCAAATAGCCTGAATATGCCTGAGATTGTCTGATCTTGGAAGCTAAGAAGGCTCAGGTCTGTCTGGTCAGTACTTGGAGGGGAGACCACCTTAGAACACCAGGTGCTGTAGGTTTCTGAAAGGTGCTGGACAAAGTGGCAACTCTCTGTCTGCCTTATGGTAGCCAAAAAAATAAAGAATTTCATGTTACATACTAAATGATTGTATTACAGTACATGACAATAATGGAACCTTTAGTTGCCATTTTTCATCACGAGGACCAGAGATGTGCCAATGAATGTCAAAGAAGCCATTTTGAGGCTGAAAAACAAGAATAAAATAGTAAGAGACATCGTCCAAACCTTAGGATTACTAAAATCAACTAATTGAAACATCATTAAGTAGAAGAGCATACTGGTGTGGATGTGTCAATGACTACTGTCCACAGAAGACATCATGAACAGAAATACAGAGGCTACATGGCAAGATGCAAACCACAAGTTAGTCACAGAAACAGAAGATCAGGTTACATTTTGCCAAGAAGTATTTAAAAGAGCTGCAGAATTCTGGAAAAATGTCTTGTGGACAGATGAGAACATTAACCTGTATCAGAGTGATGGCAAGAACAAAATGTGGGGGTGTAAAGTAACTGCCCAAGGTCCATAGTATACCACCTCATCTATGAAACATGGTAGTGGGTGTGTTGTGTCCTGGGCATGTGTAGCTGCCACAGGTACTGACGCACTTATCTTCATTGATGATGTAACTGCTGATGGCAGTAGCAAAATGAATTTTGAGATGTATAGAAACATTTTATCTGCTTAAGTTCGAGCAAATGCCTCCAAACTCATTGGACAGTGCTTCATCCTACAGCAAGACAATGATCCCAAACATATTGCTGGAGCAACAAAGGATTTTTTCCAAGCTAGAAACTGGAAATTTCTTGAATGGCCAGTCATATGATCTAAATCCAATTGAGCATGGCTTTCATAAACGGAGAGAAAACTTAAGGGGACAAGCAGATACCTATCAATCCCTGTTTAAATACACCCAACCACTTGGCCCCAACAAACACCCCATGGTAGCAAATTCCAGAGGTTCACTCCTTTCTGGTGGCATGGTTGGCGTAGTGGTTAGTGCAACGCTGTTACAGCACCAGCGATCCAGACTGAGGTTTGAATCCTTTTCTCTGTTTTAAATGGGCATTTTAATCTCCAAGGAGTCCAGTCCAAGAGTCATCAAAAGCCTTTCATTTACTTCATTCCAAGAATCATTCCTGTGAATTTTTTCTGAACCTTCTCCAATGCCACCATCCTTTCTTAAATAAGGAGACCAAAACTGTACCCTGTACCCCAAGTGAGGCCTCATGAATGCTTTATAAAGCCTCAACATTACACCTCTGCTCTAATATCCTATTCCTTTAAATAGAAATGCTAACAATGCATTGGCCTTCTTCAGGAACCTTAAACTTAACCTTTAGGGTATCCTGCATGAGGACTCCCAAGTTCCCCTGCATTTCTCAATTTTGAATCATCTCCCCATTCAAATAATACTCAGCCAAAGTGCATTGTATTTCATTTTCCACTTCTTTCCCCATTCTCCTCATCTAAGTCCCTCTGCAGCCTTTCTGTTTCCTCCTCACCACATGACCCTCCACCTATCTTTGCTTCATTTTCAAAGCGTCTTAATCATCAACATACAACAAAAAAAAATGAAATGGCCCCAACACCGTTCCACTGGAACACCACTGATGACCGGTAGCCAACCAGAACGGGATGAAGTTGGTTTCCTGACAATCAGCCACCGCTCGACCCATGCTGGTATCTTTCCTGGAATTCCATGGGCCTTTATCTTGTGAACCAGCCTCATGTGTGGCACCATGTCAAAGGCTTTTTGAAAATCTAAATATACAACATCCACTGCATCTCCTTTATCGGGCCTTCTTGTGGTTTCATCAAAATATTGTGAGAGGTTTGTCAGGCAAGATTTTCCCTGAAGGAAACCATGCTGACTTTGGCCTATCTTGTCATGCATTCCCAGGTACTCCGTAACCTCATCCTTGACAATTGACCAACCATCGATGTTAGACTAATGGGTCTATAATTTCCTTTTTGCTCCCTTCCTCCATTTTCCAGTCCTTTGGAACTGTGCCAAAATCTATCGATTCTTGGAGGGTCATCAGTAATGTTATCATAATCTCAATAGCTACTACGTTCAGAGCCTGAGGGTGAATAACGTTTGGTCTGAGAGAAGTAACAATCCTTTGGTGATTGTAACTACACTCACCTCTCTTCCCTGACACCATTACGAGTCAGATATACTTCTACAGTGTAAACTAATGCAAAATACTCATCCAGTTTCTCTGCCATCTCCTTGTCTCCTATTACAAGGTATCCAGCATCATTTTCTATTGGTCCTATATTTTCACTTGCCTCTTTTTTTAAAAATGCTTTTGGCGTCCTTTCTGAGATTATTTGTCAGCTTCCTTTCAAAATTCATCTTTTTCTTCCTAATGACCTTCTTTGTTGCCATTTGTAAGGTTTTGAAATCTTCCCAGTTCTCCAACTGCCCACTAATTTTTGCTTCCTTGAATGATTTTTCTTTTGCTTTTACTTCGGCTTTGACTTCTTGTCAGCCACCATATGCGTCCTGCACTTTCCTTTTTGTCACAGAAGCTCCAGCCATTGCTGCTCTGCTGTTCTCCCTGCTTGTGTGCTTTTCCAACAAACATCGGCCCCTTCCTCTCTCATTCCTCTGTACTCTCCTTTATTGCACTGGTCCACTGACAAATCAGATTTTAGTTTCTCCTTCTCTAATTGCAGGGCGAATTCAATCATATTATGATCACTTCGTCATAAGGGGTCCCTTAGTTTCAGCTCCTTTATCAAGTCTGGTTCATTGCACTGTAATGATATGTACTGGCCAGTACAGGCATGGGCTGCCTGCCCTCCTGATGACATCCTCTCCTAGACTCCTCCCCTGTGACCCAGGCCTTAGAGGTCGAGCCACCTCTTCCT
The DNA here is from genome assembly GCF_036971445.1 of Narcine bancroftii. Classification (NCBI taxonomy): domain Eukaryota; kingdom Metazoa; phylum Chordata; class Chondrichthyes; order Torpediniformes; family Narcinidae; genus Narcine; species Narcine bancroftii. Next base: position 76,098,850 of record NC_091470.1, read on the forward strand.
TTCCTGCACTTCCCTAGCTTGGACCCGGGCCAGCAAGTCTTGTGTGTAATAAAGCCCATCGTTCCCCTTAGTCTTTGTCTCTGATTTATTGGGGCAACTGGTCGTGCCTAACATGCACCTAACATGCACCTAACATGCACCTAACATGCACCTAACATGCACCTAACATGCACCTAATCCAGTATTGTCATTTTCCTGGTCATCTCAGCCATAGACTGCTGTAAGAAGCCATCCTGAAGGCATTAAATAAATCTCTTCTCTTGGGATCCAACACCAACCTGGTTTTCCCCAATCAACCTGAATATTGAAATTCCCCACGACTATTGTAACCTTGTCCTTTTTTGCATGTCTTCTCAAGCACCTACATGTTGCCTACTATTTGGAAGTCTGTATACAACTTCCATCAGGGTCTTTTTTACCCATACGGTTTCTTAATTCTACCCACAGTGATTCTGTACCTCCTGATCCAATGTCTCCAGTCTCCAAAGATTTATTTCTATTATTATCCAGCAGAACCACGCCATCCCTTCTGCCTACATTCCTGTCCTTCCAATACACTGTGTATCCACAGATATTTAGTTCCCAATTGTGGTTTTCTTTCAGCCACGACTCAGTGATGGCCACAATGTCATACCTGCCAACTTTGCTACAGGATCATCAACCTTATTTCTTATACTGCGGGCATTTAAATACAAGATCTTCAGTGTTGTAGTCATCACCCTTTTCAATTTTGTTTGGAAAGCACCTCAAGTTAAATCTTTAACCTTATGCATGTGATTTTGTCCTATTAACTACCTCTACCATTCCTCACAATCTCACTATTCAGTGCATCTATTTTGCATCTTCTGCCCTATTCACTGCCTTCTCATTCTGGTTCCCATCCCTCTGCCAAACTCATTAAACTCTCCCCAACAACTCGAGAAAACCTGCCTGCCAGGATATTAGTCCCTCTCCTGCTCTGGTTGAACCCATCCTCTTTGTAGAAGTCATATCTTCCCCAGAAGAGATCCCAATGATCCACAAATCCGACCCCTGCCCCAACTCTTCAGCCACGCTGTCATAACTTCCTATTCCTACCCTCACTGGCACATGGCACAGGAAGAATCCAAAAATTACCACCTCCAAGGTCCTCCCTATATTCCTTCTTCATGATCTCAGCCCTTTTCCTATCGTGTCATTTTAGTCCCAACATGGACCATGACATCTGCTGCTCACCCTCCCACTTGAAAATGCTGTGGACTTAATCTTAGATATCCCTGACCCAGACACCTGTGAGGCAACATACCAATCTGGGTGTCTCAAGCTTGTTCACCAAACCTCCTGTCGGTTCTCCTAGGCATCGAATCCCCAATCACTGGAATCTTCCTCTTCTCCCTCCTTCCGTTCTGAATTGAAGAGCCAGACTCTGTACCAGAGACCTGACAACTATGACTTGTTCCTGATTAATCGTATCCCCATCAACTGTATCCAAAGCAGTGTACTTATTGTTGAGAATGGCCACAGGTGTGCTCTACTCTGACTGCCTATTCCCTTTCCTCTCCTAACAGTCACCTCGTTGCCTCCCTCTCAACTCTGGTATGACTGTCTCCTTATAGCTTCTGTCCATCACCTGCTCTGCCTCCCGAATGATCCAGAGTTCATCCAGCTCCAGTTTCCTAACATGGTCTGTGAAGAGCTACTACTGGCTGCACTTTTTGCAGGTGTAGTCATGAAGGACACTTGCATTGTCCCACATCCTGCAAATGGACCACACCACTGCTCAAGCTGCCATATCCACCATTTTCTCTGTGTTACTATGAAAATATCCTACCTATAGCATGTCCTCTGCTCACTGAAGTCTCTGGAACTCACCACTCCAACACTAGGCCAATGACACACTAGCCACCCCACCCACTTAAACTAATCTAGTAATAATTCTATTTTTATTCTCTTCACATTTGCATTAACTCATCATATTCTACCCTTCACCCACAACTAGGGGCAATCTACTGTGGCCAGTCAACTTACCATGCCTCATGTCTTTGGATATGGGAGGAAACCCATGCAGTAGCAGGGAGAACGTGCAAACAGACAGCAGACAAGATCAGGATCAAATCCAGGTCACCAGTACTGGGTGGTGGCAGGTCTACCAGCTACACCACGCTGTCTGAAGCTCAAGAGACTCCTGCAGTGAGACTTGTGCAACAGTAGAGTATCCACGTAATGGGTCCCGCTCCTGAAGCAGCCATTACAGCTGGAATAGTTCTGCCCTAAGTACTACCAACTGTTAAAGCAGCCCGGCCTCTAAATCTCTCTGATAAAATTTATAAAAGCTATTAAAATGAACTAATTCAATTTTAAGAAGAAGAAAATCACTTAGAAGCATATGAATAACTTCAGACACTAGACCAATCACACATCCTTGTACCTGGAACAGAATCAAAAGGCAGATTCACCAGGCATCAGTGCTGGAGTGAGGGGGTTGGGGGGGGGCACAGGGGAGAACCTCAGTGAGGCAGCTGCACCACTGGATTCTAAGGAGAGACTAGCAACATAGCTCGAATGTTTTGATTGACTTATGCAGATAGAATTTGATGCCTGTTCTTTCTGACATTGTTTAGTAGACAATTGTCAGTTTCAGAATGAACCCTCTTCAGTACATTATTAGTAGCTGGGCCTTGCTCAAATCTCATCAGGCCAACAAGGCAAGCTCTCTCTGAGTCAGGTCAGTAATGATTAGGAGGTTGCCACTGCCAATTACTGCAATACATGTCTGACACTGCAAAAGTACAAGGTCCAGGGATCCTTACATCTAAACGACAAAAAAATAGATGAATGAGTAGTGCTGGAGTTAAGCTCCTGCCACACAGCTCCAGTGACCAGAGTTTGATCCTGATCCCCAATGTGGTCAATGTTGCCTCATTACCCACCCATGTTCCAAATTTTCATTCAGTAAATACTGGAGGATTTTAAATTTTTTTTTTTAAAAACTTCACTGACAAGGAATGTTTAAAAAAAAAATCAAACAGAAATTTGAAGTAAGAAGAGCGAATGTTGAAAATATGCAGGTCAGTCAGTCTCCATGAATAGAGAATAGTAAATGTTTAATACAAAGTACGTTGCTCTTAAATTGGCAATGGAAGTACAATTGCCTGCAGGCTCAAGAGACTGCAGATCCTGGAACCTGGAGCAAAAAACGAGTTGCTGCAGGGACTTGATCCATCTTGATGAAGGGTACCAACCAGAGACACCAACTGTGCTGCGGACCTGCTGAGTTTCTCCGGCAACAATCGCCCGCAGGATGAATGGAAAGGAAGATTGAGCAACTGGGAGGCAAATACCCTCTAGGGAAACCCTGAATCAGACTTAGCAATTTTAGGATTGAGTGGAATAAACTAGGTCGCTTGTAAAGTTTGATTAAACAGAAATTCAGTCAACAGTTACTTCTCGACAAATATGTGATTGCTTGAAAATGGACATTTTAATTTGTCTCCCAGCTGGCATTTCCAGATTGAGAGTAAATTAAAATGCAAACAGAACTTTCTTGTGACATAGGGTTCAGGTAATTGAAGACAACAGAAAGATTTCTTCTGAAATACTATTAAAATGCAAGATGGCAACCTAACTCAGGCAACTGTGATTGGTTGAAATAATGAAGCAGAAAACATGCTGCCTAAACAATGCCCCAAACCACAACACTGCCACGCTGAGATCCAGTTAAGACAGAAAGATTTGCATCTAAATATTGCCATTCACAACGTCAGAGGAACTGAAATAACTTCAGACCTATTGAAATTGATGACACACAGTTACAGGACTGTATTTCTAAAACTGACCATATACTAGAGAAGGGAAAGTTGTGAATCACTGCTCTAGGCCCAATTGTTACCGAAATATTTTGCTTGAGAGTAATTGTCATTCGCCCATTTCCTTTGGAGTTATGAAACAGTGCACATAATGAGTCAATGAGGTATGATTAAAACAGTGGCTTTCAAACTTTTTCTTTCCACCCACATCCCACCTTAAGTAATCCCTTACTAATCACAGAGGATCTATGGCAGGGGATTAAACTGCGATCTCACGGCGCCGGGCTCGTCTCCAACAAAAGGAGCGGGAGGCAGGGTCCGCCGCACACGGAGCGAGGGGAAAGGCATCGCCAACGAGACATTCGGTTCGGCGTCGCCGCTGAAGCGCAGACCCAGCGAGGATGGTCCCCAATTCCAGCCGCGTCTGTGTGTCCGGGAGCCGGGCGGGCTGAGTGCGGCGCTCCGATCCCCGGGATTCGGGACTCTGAGATCCCTCCACACCTCCAGCATCTTCATTTTCACCTTCAGTGTGCATGCGCTATACTGGTGCGGCGGCCAGCGGGCCAACTCTAATATATATTTAATATGATCTTGCGGGCCAAATATAATTATATCGCGGGCCAAATTTGGCCCACAGGCCAGAGTTTGACATGTGTGATCTATGGCATAGGGATTACTCATGGTGGAATGTGAGTTTAGGGGAGCAGTTTGAAAACCATTGTTATGAGGATAGCCTGATTATGCTGCATTTGCTTTTCTTGAAGAGGGGGAAAAATACAAAATTATAAAGGGCACAGCTTTTCCCCATAGGAGAGGTATCTAAAACTAGAGGGCAGAGAGGAATAGATGGGATCTGAGGAAGAATTCTTTCACCTTGACGGGGGTGAGGGGGTGGTTGGTCTGGAATCCACTGTTTGAGAAGGTGGTGAAGCAGACACTCCTACAACAGGAAAACATCGAAGTAGTTAGACAAGCACTTGTATCACCAAGATATTGAAGGCTAAGGACCAAGTTCTGGTACATGGAATGAATACAGTTAAATAGCTGATGGTCAACATGGTCAGTGGGGAGCAGTTGGCCCTGTCTCTGTGCTGCATGGCTTGACAGTGAGAGAGGAATACAGAAAATAAGTGCAACAGGAAATTACTTTAGCAAAGAGAAGGTATGAAAAATTATGTGGTAAACGAGAAGTCTGCAGATGCTATAGAACTGGAAAAACACACAAAGTGTTGGAGAAACTCAGCAGGTCAGGCAGAATGCATGGAAAGAAATACAAAGTCGCCATTTCAGGCCAAAAACCCTTTATCGGGACTAGGAACAATCACACAATAGCTCGAATGTGTTTGCTGGGGAGGAGGGGAATAGGGAGGAACATTGAATGGCAGGAGAGAGGTGAAATTCGGGAGGGCTGGGAAGAAATGCAAGGAGCTAAGAAGTGGTAGAAGAGGCTGAGAAAGGAAGAAGGGGGTGGGGAGCTAGAGGAAGGATGGTGTGGATTTTATGCAGGTCAGGTCGGTGGGGAGGAAGGAAGGAAGGGTCAGAGAGATAAGGGGCGAGGGGTGGGAGAGGCATATCTGGAAATTAGTTAATATTGATACTAGGAGACTGCCAAGATGGAATACAAGGAGCTGTTCCTCTAACATACGTGTGACCTTAACCTGGCAGTACCCGAGATGTGGACAGACATGTCATTGTGTGGATGGGAAGTAGAACTGAAGTGGTTGGCCACTGGGAGTTCATTGCTATTGCTGTGGATAGAGAGAAGGTGCTCAACAGAGCAATACCCCAGACTGCATCCAGTCTCTCCAATGAGGAGGAGGCCATAATGGGAGCACCAGACCTCTGCAGATTCACAAGTATTGCTTCACTTGGAAGGACTATTTGGGGCTCCAAATGGTAGAGAGGGAGGAGGTAAAGGTGCAGGTGCAGCATGTTTTGCAGACACATGGTTAAATGCTGGGGAGCAAGTGGACAATGAAGTCTTGGAATGATCCCAATACAAAGCAAATAGGGAAGGTGATGATGTTTATGCTGGTTGGATCCTGTTACAGGTGGCAGAAATTGCTGAGAATGATAGTCGATGTGGTGGCTGATGAGGTGGTAGATGAGGATGAGGGAACCCTATCCCAAAACCTCATCCTGAGGGCAGATGCAGCCTCTAGCGGATGGTGGTAGAATCTGCAGGGACTGTGGAGAGCATGAAATGGGATTAGTGAAGGATCAATATCATTGGGTATATGGTGGGCTGAAAGGCCTGCATTTATTCTAGCTAATCTCCTCAGCATACTCAGAAAATATTACCTCATTTGCATCTTGAAAGGTTATCGTCATTCAGGATTATCCGACGAGGAAAGATCCTCTTCATTAAGACCCCCAGGATCGGAAGTCCCAATTCACTTTTCTTGACTCTACTGGATCAAAGACTCACCTGTCCAACATTTCCTGGTGAGACAAGCTCTCTGAAACAGGTATCAGTCTAGTAAACCTTTTTCAAATTGCTTCCAGCATATCAACATCTTTTCATCAGTGAGGAGGCCATTGACATGTCCTTGACATTCAGCATAGATACCCCCTCTTGGGCCATGCTGACCAGAGTGCCTTCATTCGCATTCAGATCATTTCATTTTCTCCACATTCTCAACCAAACCACCTCCCCTCCCCCCACCCCCACCCCAAGATCAAATGGAAAACTTTGTATTTATCTGTTGCCCATCTGGGCCCATACTCGATTATAGCAGGTCTTGCAAAATAAAACAAAAGTGCAGAATGTAAAAAGTGTCATCAAAACAGCGCGAGGGCAATGAAGTAGGATGTGCGATCAGGAGCTCATTATTTAAGTAGGAGGGATCCATTTGTGACAGTACAGGATACTATCACCAATGTATATATTTGTATATATTTACATATAGTACCAGTGATTGGCTGAGAGCCATAGCCACGCCTACTGGCAGGTCATAAAGGGCTGCTCCTAACCAGGCCCAGGTCAGTCTGGACCTCGATGTAATACACTCCAGTCCTTTGCTAATAAAAGCCTTGGTTTAAGTCAACAAGTCTGAGTCATTCGAGGCGCTACACCATTCAAGAGTCTCACAACAGTGTGAAAGAAACGGATCCTTGATTTAACCTGGTGGAAGTGTTTTCAAATTTTTGTACTACCAAATTTTTTATTGCATTGTAGTGAACTAATCCTGTGTTATTTGATCCTTCTGTATTCTGCAGCACTAATCCATAGATTATAACCTTTGAGGCCCTGTTTCTTTAGAAAATGCTTTCTCCCTGCACTCTCAAGACATTCCACTTTCTAATTGGATCATTGGAGTGTTCCCTCAGCAACACCTCTGATCGCTGAACCAGGAGTTATCCTGGTGTTACATCTGTCGCTGCTTTCTCCCACAGCTATTGAATTCCCTTCTTTATTGCTGTACCTCTCTCCTTTCCTGAGCGGTGTCACCAACCCACGTGCAGCTGAACACTGCCCAACTCGTGTCATAGTTCTCAGCCTCACAGAGCAGTTTGCAGCCACGTCCAGAGCCTCATACCAATGTTTCTGTAGCTGGCAAGTCTTGCCCACAAGTGGGCATCTGAAACAAAGCTGGAGTCCAGGATTTCCCACAGGATTATACACAGGGTACTGAATCCAGGAGTTGGGGGGGCATCATGTTACAACTGAACAAAGCATTGGTGAGAGCACGTTTGGAGTATTGTGTGCAGTTCTGGTCACCCACTTAAATGGACTTAACCACTTAAGCTGGAAAGGATGCAGAAGAGTCATGAGAGAGCTACCTGGACTGGAGAGTTACAAGGAGAGTGTGACTGGAACAGAAGGTGAGGAGGGAATCTTGTAGAGATTAATAAAATCATGAAGGAATCAGGGTGGTAAGTAGTCTTCTGCCTGACCTATTTTACAACATGTATTGTCCTCTTCACTTGCTCCATGTCAAGGAAATATTTAACAAATGAACAATTTTTTGGTCTCTTTTTGCCTGCTGATACCTGTCCTGGAAATGGCACTCTAACAACTGGGGTGAGACATCTAACAGTTGAATGCTTGCAAAGAGCTTACTTGGTTGAGAGTTCCAAGAATGTTCAACACCTTTTGTATGGCACAGCGGCAAGAGTTGCTGTCTCACAGTGACCTGGGATCAAACCTGATCGCCGGTGCTTCCTGTGTAAAGTTTGCTTGTCCCTTTTGTGATTGTTTATTGTCAGAATGCAGTGACAAACTTAGTATTGTGTGCTATCCAAGCAGAGCAAAAAGGTCCCCACTATCTGGTGCCACTTTGGATTTAACACTTCATAGAAGGCTACATGGAACATTACAGCACAGTACAGCTCCTTTGGCCCATGCTGTTGTGCCAACCTAAGTAAACCTAGTCCACAGCAACCTAATCCTTACCTGCCTCACTCCCATAACCCTCTATGAGGGTAAACAAAAACATAATTAAAAAAAGTAATAAGATTGATCACGACAGCAGCAAACTAGGTTTCAACCATTTTAACGCAATAGGCAAATCAGATTAATTTATGGTGGATTCTGGCCATTCCATGAGCCGATGGAAATCCGGCACTAACCATTGTTTTCTACCTTCAGTAATTATCATAGGGCCTTTTTACAGAGCTTGAAAGCTGGATTTTCTCTGCCTTTGAGCTCTGTCGGGGAAAAATAAATAAATAGGATCAGAGGCAGATTGTGGGGGTGGGGGACAAACTCACCAGTCTTCAATCCTCCAAGAGGGCTACAGCCAGCAGAGGAGCTTTGCGCTCCATGACCAATCTAAAATGCCGAGTCAAAACAGGAAGGGCTGATGACATCTTCAGCCCATGACTTCCGGGCACATATGTTTTATGTTACAGTTGATGCGATAAACATCCCACCATCTTTGCTTCGGGAAGCTGGCTTGCAGTGTGAAATATCTCATGGAACTGGCTTTTTTGGGCTCAGTGTGAACACACAAACCAGCTTCCCAAGATGGGTCATGTCGGTGGAGATACTGTGGCTTTGCAGTCTAAAAACTCCTACTGTCTCTTACCCAGGGTAGGGGAGTCTAGAGGATAGGGGAGAGCAGAGAAATTTAAGAGACCCAAGGGGGACCAGTTTCAAACCAAGGATGGTGGGTGTGTGGAACAAGATACCAGAGGAAGTGAAAGAGTTTTAATTGCAGTGTTTAATTAGGCAGATTTATGGATTGGAAAAGTTTCAAGGGATAGAAGTCTAACACAGGCAAATGGGGCACGCTTAATTAGACAATTTGGTCACCATTGACAAGTTAGCACAAAGGAGCTTTTCCTTGCTGTAAAATTCTATGACTTCATGGGTTAGGCCTCACTTGGAGTATTGTGCACAATTTTGGTCATCCCATTACAGGAAAGCTGTGGAGACTTTGGAAAGGGTACAGACGTTTTCTAGGATGCCACCAGGACTAGAGGATATGAGCTATAAGAGAGAGATTGGACCACTTGAGTTGTTTTCTCTGGAACATTGGACACTGAGAGGAGACCTGATAAAAGTTTATAAAATTCTGAGAGGTCAGTCTTTTTCCCCAAGGTGTAATTGTCAAATACTAGAGGGCATGAGGGGAGTAATGATTAAAGGAGATGTGTGAAGCAAGTGTTTGCACAGAGTGCGGTAGATACACTTAGACAGACATATAAACAAGCAGGGAATATGATATGGACCACAGAACAGAGAACAATACTGTGCAGTGCAAGCCCTTCATCCCATAATGTTGTGCCAATCCATGTATTCCTTGCTAAAAGTACTAAACCCTCCCTACCCCATAATCCTCTATTTTTCTTTCATCCATGTGCTTGTCTAAGAGTCTTAAATGCCCCCAACGTTTCAGCTTCCACCACTATCCCTGGAAAGGCATTCCAGGCACCCACAACCCTCTATGTAATAATAACTTACCCCTGATATCTACCCTAACATTCCCTCCCTTAACTTTGTACACATCTCCTCTGGTGTTTGCTGATCCTGCCTTTGGAAAAAAGGTGCTGGTTATCCACCCCATCTATGCCTCTCATAATCTTGTCAACCTCTATTAAGTCTACTCTCATCCTTCTACGCTCCAAAGAGAAAAGTTCCAGCTCTGCTAACCTTGCCTCGTAAGATTTGTTTTCCATTCCAGGCAACATCCTGGTAAATCTCCTCTGCACCCTCTCACATTTATTTGATAGCCTTCACATCCTTCCAATAATGAGGTGACCAGAACTGAACACAATACTCCAAGTGTGGTCTTACCAAAGATTTGTAGAGTTGTAACATTACTTCTCTACTCCTGAATTCAATCCCCCTATTAATTAAGCCCAGCATCCCATAAGCCTTCTTAACTATCCTATCCACCTGTTTGGTGACCTTGAGAGATGTATGGATTTGCACCCCAAGGTCTCCCTGTTCATCTACAGACTTAAGTAACCAACCATTAACCCTGTACTCAGCCTTCTAGTTTGTCCTTCCAAAATGCATCACCTCATACTTATCCAGATTGAAATCCATCTGTCACTTTTCTGCCCAACTCTGCATCCTGTCTATGTCCTCTTGTAACTTTCGACAACCTTCAGCTCCATCCACAACTCCACTAACCTTCGTGTCATCTGCAAACTTACTGACCCATCCAGATCATTTATATATATTTTAAAAAATCACAAAGAGCAGGGGTCCAAGAACAGATCCCTGTGGAACTCCACTAGTCACCGACCTCCAGGCAGAATATTTTCCTTCCATTACTACTCTCTGCTTTCTTCCTGCAAGCCGATTTTTAAAAATTACATACAACTAATTTTCCACTTATCCTGTGATTCATGACTTTCTGGATGGGTCTCTCATGGGGAACGTGGTCAAATGCCTTGCTAAAATCCATATAAACCACATCTACCATCCTACCCTCATCAATTTCTTTTGTTACCTCATCAAAAAACTCAAATAGACTCATGAGGGATGACCTTCCCTTCACAAAGCCACATTGACTATCCTTGAGTAGACTGTACTTCTCCAAATGTTCAGATTCTATCCATAAAAATCCCCTCCATTAGTTTACACACCACTGATGTAAGACTCAGCAGTCTATAATTCCCAGGATTCTCCCTGTTATTTTTTTTTAAACAAGGGGACTACATTTGCCATTCTCCCTTCCTCCAGCACCTCCCCTGTGGTCAAAGCAGATTCAAAGATCATAGCCACTGCCCCAGCTATCTCTTCCCTCACTTAGCACAGAAGCCTAGGTATATTATGTCTGGCCCTGGGGACTTAACAATCTTGATGATTTTAAGATCCAACACTTCCAATTCCTTAATCTCCACATTGTCCAGCACACTGCCCTGTTCAATTTCCACCTTAAAATGATCAAGGTCCTTTTCGCTTCTGAATACTGACGCAAAGCATTAATTTAGCCCCCCCCCACCCCAACCTCCTCTGCTTCCTTTATCCTTCAGCGACCTTACCTTCATTCTCATCATCCTTCTGTTCTTCACATACGCATAGAACGTCTTGTGGTTCTCCTTAATTCCATATGCCAAGCTCTCCCAAGTCCTTTCTTAAGCTCTTTCCTGACTACCATATAGCTCTCATGAGCACTTCCTGTTTCCTCTATCAAATATATGCTTCCTTCTTCCTCTTGTTGCCTGACCAGTTTTGTCAGCCACGGTTCCCTTTTCCTACAATTTTTTTCATGTCCCACTGGGACAAACAAAATCTTGAATCCTGCTCAAGTGGTTCCTTGAAAATCATGCTTCCAATTTATCCTCGCTCTTTCCTACCTCATTCCTTCATAATTAGTCCATCCCCAGTTAAGCCCTTTCCCAGTTTGACTGTTTTTATCCTTTTCCATAGCTATGTTGAAGCTAAGGGAGTTGTGGTCACTCTCACCAAAGTTCTCCCCCACCAAGAGGTCCGCCACCTGGCCAGGTTCATTCCCCAGAACCAGATGCAGTGTGACCTTTCCTCTAGTTGGCCAAAATCCTTCTTGTACACATCTGACAAATGTAGTCCCATCTATCCCTCTTGCAGTCAGTAGATGCCAGTCAATATTAGGGAAGTTGAAATCACCCACAACTACAACCCTGTATTTCCCCACACCATTCCAAATTCTGCCAAGTTTCAGTAACGGCCACAACATCGTAGTTTCATGTACTGATCCATGCTCTGTTCATTCCTTTTATTCCTAAAACTCCTAGTATTGATATAGTCACATTTCAAACCCTCTAACTGGCTCCCTTTAGGTTTTGTCCTGTGCTTGTCCTTCCTCACCAACTCAGAGCACATAGCATCATGCTTTTGTCCTTCTACCCTAATCTCTACCCTCACATTCTGATTCCCATCCCCCCTGCCAAACTAGTTTAAACCCCCTCCAACAGCTCTAGCAAACCTGACCGCCAGGTCAGGTACAGCCTGTCCATTTTGTAGAGGTTAGACCTCCCCCAGAGGAGAGCCCAATGATCTACAAATCTGAACCCCTATCCTTGCACCAACTCTTCAGCCATGCATTCATCTGCCATATCTTCCTGTTCCTACCCTCTGGCGCATGATACAGGCAGCAATCCTGAAATTACCAACCCAGAGGTCCTGCTTTTTAACTTCCTTCCTAACTCCCTATATTCCCTTTTCAGGACCTCCTATCTATGTCATTGGTCCCCATGTGGGCAATAACATCCAGCTGCCCACCCTGCCCCTCCAGAGGCTCTTTCTCAGCCTCTGCTCACCAAAGCCTCTTGAGCCAAAGCCTCAAAACTCCACTCCTACCCTGTGCCATGTGCAAGAGATGCTATTCAGTTTATTTATTTGGTCAACTCGTGTTGACTAAAGTGCTGTACAGGTCAAAAAGACATCACAACTAGGCAACTATTTGAAGTACAGAATAAAACAAATATGACAGGTTAGAACACAAGGTAACAATCAGGTGCATGAGGAGGATTCAAAATGCTAGTGAATAAAAGTACATCTTCAATCTGAATATAAAAGTTGATGGAAGGGGCTGATTTGGTTGAAGGAGGAATGTTGTTCCACAGTTTGGGGCTGCAGTAGGGAAGGCCTGATCTCTGGGTTTACAGTTTGAGCGCAGAACAGCCAAGCGCCCCAAGTTAGCCGACCTGAGGGGTCTTGAAGTGGAATAAGGAGTTAGGAGATCTGTGATATAAGAGGAGGCAAGCCTCTTAAGGGCTTTACAGACAAAAAGGAGAACTTTAAAATCAATTGTGAGCCATACTGGCAGCCAATGAAGGGAGGCAAGAATAGAAGTTATATGATCCCTCTTCATGGCACCTGTCAGGATAATTTTCTGAAGATCTTTAAATGAAAGGAATAATTTGATTTTGGCAATAGTGCAAAGCTGGGAAAAGCTAGCTTTTACTATTGCATTAACTTGTTTGTTAGGTAAGTTTAATTGGGTTCTCTAACTATCTCTGAGGTAGGTCAGGGACCCGGTTGGATTCTGACGGGGTTGACCGAGTCACACCCTTTCTGACTGCTGTGCAACTGGCGTGTAAAATGTAAAAAGCGAGGGGGAGGCAGCGGCCCCAGCCTCGGTAGAGTGAAGGAGGCGGTGGTCCCGGTCCGGGCAGAAAGAAGGAGGCGGCGGCCCCGGCCCCAGTCCGAGCAGAAGGTAGGCTGTGGAGGCCCCGATCCGGGCAGAAGCGAGGGGGAGGCGGCGGCCCCGGCCTCGGTAGAGCGAAGCAGGCGAAGGCCCCGGTCCGGGCAGAAAGAAGGAGGCGACGGCCCCGGTCCGGGCACAGGGAAGGCGGCAGCGGCCCCGGCCCCAGTCCGAGCAGAAGGTAGGCGGCAATGGCCCCGATCCGGGCAGAAGTGAGGGGGAGGCGGTGACCCCAGCCTCGGTAGAGTGAGGCAGGCGGAGGCCCCGATCCGGGCAAAAGTGAGGGGGAGGCGGCGGCCCCGGCCTCAGTAGAGCGAAGCAGGCGGAGGCCCCAGTCCGGGCAGAAAGAAGGAGGCGGTGGCCCAGGTCCGGGCAGAAGCGAGGGGGAGGTGGTGGCCTCGGCCTCGGTAGAGTGAGGCAGGCAGAGGCCCCGATCTGGGCAAAAGCGAGGGGGAGGCGGCGGCCTCGGCCTCGGTAGAGTGAAGCAGGCGGAGGACCCGGTCCAGGCAGAAAGAAGGAGGTGGTGGCCCCGGTCCGGGCAGAAAATAACTAAATGGAATAATACCTAGTGTTGCCGAGAATGTTCTCCCAGAATCACAGTGCGGCTTTCGCGCAAACAGAGGAACTACTGACATGGTGTTTGCCCTCAGACAGCTCCAAGAAAAGTGCAGAGAACAAAACAAAGGACTCTATATCACCTTTATTGACCTCACCAAAGCCTTCGACACCGTGAGTAGGAAAGGGCTTTGGCAAATACTAGAGCGCATCGGATGCCCCCCAAAGTTCTTCACCATGGTTATCCAACTGCACGAAAACCAACAAGGTCGGGTCAGATACAGCAATGAGCTCTCTAAACCCTTCTCTATTAACAATGGCATGAAGCAAGGCTGCGTTCTCGCACCAACCCTCTTTTCAATCTTCTTCAGCATGATGCCGAAACAAGCCATGAAAGACCTCAACAATGAAGACGCTGTTTACATCCGGTACCGCACGGATGGCAGTCTCTTCAATCTGAGGAGCCTGCAAGCTCACACCAAGACACAAGAGCAACTTGTCCGTGAACTACTCTTTGCAGACGATGCCGCTTTAGTTGCCCATTCAGAGCCAGCTCTTCAGCACTTGACGTCCTGTTTTGTGGAAACTGCCAAAATGCTTGGCCTGGAAGTCAGCCTGAAGAAAACTGAGGTCCTCCATCAGCCAGCTCCCAACAATGACTACCAGCCTCCCCACATCTCCATCTGGCACACAAAGCTCAAAATGGTCAACCAGTTTACCTATCTCGGCTGCACCATTTCATCAGATGCAAGGATCGACAACGAGATAGACAACAGACTCGCCAAGGCAAATAGCGCCTTTGGAAGACTACACAAAAGAGTCTGGAAAAACAACCAACTGAAAAACCTCACAAAGATAAGCGTATACAGAGCCGTGGTCATACCCACACTCCTGTTCGACTCTGAATCATGGGTCCTTTACCAGCATCATCTACAGCTCCTAGAACGCTTCCACCAGCGTTGTCTCCGCTCCATCCTCAACATTCATTGGAGCGACTTCATCATCAACATCGAAGTACTCGAGATGGCAGAGGCCGATAGCATCAAATCCATGCTGCTGAAGATCCAACTGCGTTGGGTAGGTCACGTCTCCAGAATGGAGGACCATCACCTTCCCAAGATCGTGTTATATGGCGAGCTCTCCACTGGCCACTGAGACAGAGGTGCACCAAAGAAGAGGTACAAGGACTGCCTAAAGAAATCTCTTGGTGCCTGCCACATTGACCACCGCCAGTGGGCTGATATCACCTCAAAACGTGCATCTTGGCGCCTCACAGTTCGGCAGGCAGCAACCTCCTTTGAAGAAGACCGCAGAGCCCACCTCACTGTCAAAAGACAAAGGAGGAAAAACCCAATACCCAACCCCAACCAACCAATTTTCCCTTTCAACCGTGTCTGCCTGTCCTGCATTGGACTTGTCAGCCACAAACGAGCCTGCAGCTGACGTGGACATTACCCCTCCATAAATCTTCGTCCGCCAAAGAAAGAACTTGTTTGTTGAACTTGAAGGTGGAATCAAATATCACACCAAAGGATTTGACGTTGGGTTTAATGAGGGTGGATATGTTACCAAGACTTAGGGAGACCAAATAGGATAACTTCAAATTTGCCCTCATTTAGCTGTAAGATATTTCAGCCGTTCAACACTTCACGTTCTGTTTAGTTTGACATCAAGATGCTTTTCCTGTGCTATACTACTCTCAATTTTATATATTCTACATTCTCCAGGTGCTCTGATCTCCTCCCAGGTCCACATTATAAAACTGCTTACAGTTTGTAGATGTCTGGTCAAATAGGTGGGAAAATTAGCTGCAGAGTAGAATTACTCTGGGAGTGGGCATCGACTTGATTAGCTAAATGCTCTCCTTTTAAGCAAGAACAGTGGGCTGGGGTTTTTAAGCCTTGCAATAAAAGGCCAAGTACCCTTTTGGCAACAAAACAA
This sequence comes from Narcine bancroftii, assembly GCF_036971445.1. Taxonomy (NCBI): domain Eukaryota; kingdom Metazoa; phylum Chordata; class Chondrichthyes; order Torpediniformes; family Narcinidae; genus Narcine; species Narcine bancroftii. The sequence goes on from NC_091470.1 coordinate 76,114,715, forward strand.
CACCACTAACAACTTGTCAGGAAGACTGATCAATGAAGCACACTACTCTGTGAATTTTTTTTAGACATACAGCACGGTAACAGGCCATTTCGGCCCACGAGCCCATGCCGCTCAATTTACACCCCGGTATGTTTTTGAACGGTGGGAGGAAACCAGAGTCCGCAGAGAAAAACCCGCACAGACACGGGGAGAACATACAAACTCCTTATAGCAACACAGGACACAAACCCAAATCCGGACCTTTACAGCTCATGCTGTAAAGGCGTTGCACTAACTGCTACAGCAACCATGCCACCCTTTCCTTTTCCCCACCCCCCGGTTTAAGACAAGCTTGCCTCACTGATGGTGTAGGAGAAATTGTATATTATAAGCTCTAATGCACTTGCAGAACACCAACTTGCCTCTCTACTTTTGACTCCCATGAAATGACAAAAAAATGAAGAGTTGACAGTCACAATCATTACCCTGAACGCCCCAGCCATTCTTGTACTTGTGAGCATTAGAATGGATGTTAGCAGATAATGTATGTAAGAGGATTGTTTAAAAATTATGGTTATGAATGCCTTAAACTTGCATTACCATACACAGAGCATCCTGACAAACGTAGAACTCAGAGACTTGAGAGCAATTGGGTGAGAATTGATTTTGCACGTGAGTGATGGTCTGGCCAAAGCAGTACTAATTATTCACCACAGAGTTTGGAATATCTCTGATATAAATCTTGGCGTGTGTGCCTGTGAAGGTACTGAAAATAGAATTAGACAGGGCTTGATCAATCACAGATTGATCTCCCAGGCAGTGCTACAAGTAAATGCCGGGGGAAGAAATACATCTGGACATAAAGAGCATTGGCGTAGAGATGGTAATGTGCATAATGGAACACAGCCTATCAATGGCTGCTCCAGTCAAGAGCAAGAGATTAACGGAACCACAATTTCTTGTAACAAACAAAAGAAAATGTTGTAGCGGCAGCTACACTGGTCCTGAAAGAACACACACAACCAGACTAGTTCATTGCAGGCTGCTAGGCTGTACATATACTCCCAGCCCAGACCTGGTTGAGAAACGCAATGGAGGGCGCTGACGTCACCTGGGCTTGATTAGCTAAATGCTCTCCTTTTAAGCAAGAACAGTGGGCTGGGGTTTTTAAGCGGGCTTCTGAGCCCCGTGCTGGGAGGAAGGGAACACCCCCGACGGCGCCAATTTGGCCGGCTGCCCCGCCGCGTGGCTTACAAGCAGGGCTGGTTTGCCTGCCTAGTGGTGAGCCCCCCCCAGAACTGGCGCCAATGTCCTCTTTCGCTGGGCGGCCTCACTTCTTGGGCTGGGCTACGACCATGGGCTCAGTAGGATTGAGGTGCGCTGGCTTCAGCCTATCCACGCTAAACAGCTCCTGCCTGCTGCTAACGTCCAGAGTGAACATGGAGCTGGAACGCCCCTCATACAGTCACTGCAGAGGTGCCACGGTCGGGCCCCGCTGAACGAAAACGTACTCCATCGGGCACGTGAGACGGGCAGGTGCCATGCCTGGGCAGTGATGGGGGTTCGAACGATTCCAAGCGTCCCCTGAGGGGAGGATGTAGTTCGTGCGGTGACCACTGGAGATTGTGAGGTGCATTGATGAACTCACCAGGTAGTCCCAGCGGCGCACCATAGACGAGCTCAGCAGATGACGCCTGCAGATCTTCCTTGGGAGTGGAGCAGATGCCCAGGAGCACCCAAGGCAGTTCGTCCGCCTAGTCGGGACCGGTGAGGTGGGCCATGAGTGCTGTCTTAAGGTGGCGGTGCAGACATTTGACCAGTCCATTGGCCTGTGGGTGATAAGCCGTGGTGCGGTGTAGCTGGATCCCCAACTTGTTGGCGAGCTGTGCCCAGAGCACAGATGTGAACTGGGCATCCTGATCGCTGGTGAGGTGACCTGGGATGCCGAACCGGGCAACCCAACCATGTAACAGTGCTCGGGAGCAGGATTCGGTGGAGGTGTCTGGCATCGGGATCGCCTCAGGCCAGCGAGTGGTGCAGTCCACCACCATAAACAGGTAACGGTTGCCCCAGGAAGGGCCCGACAATGTCCACGTGAATGTGGCTGAACCGTCCCCGGACATGCTCAAACTCCTGTATGGCCACCCTAATGTATCTGTGCACCTTGGATGTCAGGCAATGGGTGCATGTTCTGGCCCAGCCCGCAATCTGCTTCCACAGCCCATACCATATGAACCATTCTGCCACCATCCGGACTGTGGACCTGATGGACGGATGTGAAAGGTCGTGAATGTGATGGAAGACCTGCCTGCACCACTGCTGGGGAACCACTGGTCATGGGGTGCCCATGGAGATATCGCACAGGATGGTGCCTTTGCCGCTCGGAGTCAGGAGGTCTCAGAACCGCAGGCCCATGATGGCGGTCTTGAAGGCCCTCGTCTCTTCATCAGACTTCTGGTCCCAGGCGAGCTGGTCAAAGTCGAGGCCAGGCGTCAGCGTGCAGATGGCCGGTCGCGAGAGTGCATCAGCAACCACGTTGTCCTTCCCCGCCTTGAGTCGAATGTCAGTGGTAAACTCTGACACGAAGGAGAGGTGACGCTGCTGGTGGGCTGACCAAGGATCCTTTGCCATCGCAAGCACCTGAGTGAAGGTTTGTGGTCGGTGAAGATGGTAAAAGTCCTCCCTTCCTAAAAATAGTGGAAATGCCGCACCGCCAGGTACATACCCAGTAACTCGCGGTCAAAGGTACTCTACTTGCGTTCCGATGGGCGGAGCAGGTGGTTGAAGAATGCCAGCGGCTTCCAATCTCCCTTCACCTGCTGCTCCAGGACGACACCAATGGGTGTGACAGAGGCATCGACAGAGAGTGCCATATGCAGGTCGGTGTGCGGGTGGGTGAGCATGGTGGCCTTCGCGAGGGCGTCCTTGGTGGCCTTGAATGTGGTGCAAGCTTCTGGGTTCCAACCGAATGTTTTGTGCTTGGCTGCGATGAGGGCGAATAGTGGCTGCATGATGCGCGCAGCTCCTGGGATGAAGCGGTTGTAAAAGTTGACATTACCTGCGAACTCCTGCAGTCCCTTGAGGCTGTCCGGTGTGAGAACTCCCTGATAGTGGCGACCTTCATGGCGGCAGGTGTGGCTCCTTCGGCCGCAATGGTATGGCCCAGGAACTGCTTGGACTCTTTCCCGAATTGGCACTTGGCCGGGTTGATGATAAGACTGAAATCGGCCAGCCGGGAGAAAAGGGCGCGTAGGTGGGACTTGTGTTGCGCCTGGTCCTTGCTGGTGATGAGGATGTCGTTCAAATAAATAAAGACGAAATCCAAGCCCCTGCCCACAGAGTCCATGAGGTGCTGGACTCCACCAAATCCATAGCCCTCTGTACTTCTCCCATCCATGTACCTGTCCAAATTCTTCTTAAATATTAAAATTGACCCTGCAATCACCACTTAGCTGGCAACTTGTTCCATGCTCCCGCCACTCTGTGTAAAAAAAAAAGTTCCCCCTTTATGTCCCCCTAAACTTTTCTCCTTTCACTCTGTCCTCTTTCCCCTATGTCCTCTGGTTTGTATCTCACCTATCCTTAGGGGAAAAAGCCTATCTATATTTACTCTGTTTATCCCCCTCATAATTTTAAATACCTTTATCAATCTCCCCTCATTCTTCTATGCTCCAAGGAATGAAGTCCTAACCTGTTTAACCTTTCCTTATAACTCAGTTCCTGAAGTCCGGGCATCCTCAATCTTATTGATATCTTTCCTGTTGTTTGGTGATCAAAACTGCACACAATACTCCAAATTTTGCCTCACCAATGTCATATACAACTTTACCATAACATCCCAACTCAATACTTTGATTTATGAAGGCCAATATGTCAAAAGCTCTCTTTACAACCCTATCTACCTGGTTATAGTGATTATGGTAATGGGCTCCCAAGTTGCTATCAGGAGACGATTTAGCAGTTTTGTATTGCAACAATGAGGACATGCTGCCTGACCACTCTGGGTGCTTCCTATGCTTCAAAATTGGGTTCCAACTCAAATACTTCAGCCATCCAAAGGCTGGGTTAATCATCAAAACTGGTCACACTAGCAGCATCACAGCACCCTCTGCTGCCAGTCTATGCACTTGTGAACTTGGCACAAAGATCTGCTGGAGGGACTCAGCAGGTCAGGTAGCATTCATGGGTGGACATGGTCAGCTGGCACTTGCGGTCAGGACCCTTTAATCGACGTGTCAACTCCAAACTGCAAACAGAGTGGGCAGGAGATGCATGAGGGTAGTTTGGTGAGCTGGTGTGTTCCTACTGCCTTTTATTCTGGACCTCTGTTTGCTCCCAGACATTGACTTGAAAGTTTCAACATTATCTTAAGCAGACTTTCTCTATTTTGAGAAGACACCAGTGCTCGACTTAACTGGAGTGGGAATTACTGGGCAGGATACAAAAGAGGGCTAAACAGTAAAGTCTGCAGATGCTGCGATTGTAGGCAATACATGAAAGTGCAGTAGAAACTCAGCAGATAACACAGCATATAGGAAGCAAAGAGATAGAACCAACATTTCAGTCCGGATCCCTTTGTCAATGTTTGAGCAAATAGCAGGCAGGTGTCTAAATAAAAAGACTGAGGGGGAGGGTGGTGAGGACAGAGGAAGGGTCAAGGGGAGGAGTACAGACCAAAATGGATATGGGTGGGAGGGCAGATTTTTAAAAACTGAGAAGCGACAATGGCAGGGAGCAGCTCCCTGACTGGAGAGGGAAAGGGATGGGTAGCTCGAGGAAGAGAGAGAGATAGGGAAGAGGCCTAACAGAAACTGGAAAAGTCAATATAATGCTGTCTAGTGAGAGAGTACCCAGGCAGAATATTGAGTTGTTCACCCATTTTTCTTTGTCTCCCACAAGGAATGACCGCGTTTATTTAACAGCTGATCAAAAAGAAGGCTGCTCTGATAATACCTCCTCTTCATTGTTGTTATATTACCTGTATTATTTGAACTGTATATTTGAGACTCCAAAAGTTAAGTTTGAAATGTGAATATTGTGGTGAACTGCTGTCTCCCCGATTACTTGGTTCTACCCCGTCCTGTGACTGTACATGTGGCCCTTCCCTCTTTTGACCTTGTATAAAGCCTCTAACATCGTGATCCTTCCCCAGAAAGCCCAGGTCACGGCACAGGATGAGGTCCCTGTCCATTGTGAATAAAAGCTTTAGATCAGGGACTCAATCTCAGTCTCTCAAATTATTTACTGCACGTCAGATCGAAGTTCCAAGGAAATGTTGACAGCACAGGAGGGTGGAAATTGGGAATTAATTAGTCTCAGAAATCTAAGAGGAAGAAAATTCTGAGTAAGAAAAAAAATCAAATAATGCTACAAATTTACAACTCAAGGGGACCACTTTAGTTGCATAAGGCAAAAAGCAACTTAAATTAATCCCACTCCTTATTACTTGTCTGTAAATTTGAACCTCTGAGTTTATCCAGTTATACACCTTGATCGCCTCTGAATTTTATACAAAATAGAGAAATTTAGCAGCTCAGCATCTACAGAGGGAAATAGACAGTTGATGTTGATGTTTCAGGTCCAAATCCTTCTACAAGACATTACTCTTCCCAGCTGCATGTTCCTAGAATTTGTGACAAGAGAATGGTAATGATTTCACATTTTTGGAATGATAACTAGGAACTTGCTGTGAAAAAACATTGGGTTTCATTCATCTTCCAATATCACATGTAAAACCACATCCAGCAACTTGTGGTTAAGAAAAAAAAGGAGAGGTCTTTAGAAAACAACTAATCAGTTGTAAATTTCATACTCACTACTGCATGTACTGTGTGGAACTCCAGTTAATAGTACCACCACCTTAAACTGCTGAGTTGAAGTGAATTAGTACCACCCTGTGTCACAAGATCACTTGATCTCTATTGTCCAATCAGCTTCCTGCTGATCTGAGCTTTTCAAACCCAACTGCCTGAGTCACCTGACTCCAATTGCCAGGTGCAGCTTTCAGATAAAATTCCTGTTGAAGTCTGCAGATTGGGCAACAGTTATTTCATCGTCCCCTCCCCTTCATAGTGGTACTTGGAACCTACCCAAGAATGTGAAGAAACATAACTACAAAAGCTGGAACCTTGAGCAAACAGTAAGAAGCTGGAGGGACTCAGCAGGTAGGCAGCATCCATGGAGAGGAAAGGACAATTTTTGGGGGCAGGAGACTTCGGGTCCCAACCTTAAACACTGACTGACCAGTTTTCTCCATGGATGCTACCTGTCCCTTTGAGACCCACAAGCTTCATCTCATTTTTGCTCCATAAATAAAATTTAAACCCAAGAAAGTTAGGGGTCCTAGTTAATGCCATAAGGACCTGTTAATTGTTCTAGTTCATGTGTTGATGAGAAGCCTGACATCCCAAAGAAAAATAAATTATGGATAGCTTCCTCCAATTGGTAAATTGTCCTTTATTGTAATTTGTTTTGCTTTTCCTTTTTATCTTTTGAGGAAACAAGAAGTATTAACCTAGTGGTTTCCTTTCCACTCACATACCATTTTAAGTAATCCCTATGCCATCAGTACTCTGTGATTGGTAAGGGATCATTTAAGGAGGTATGTAGGTGGGAAGGGGAGGTTGAAAATAACTGCTCTAGACCCCAATTGTCACTGAAATACTTTGCTTGAGAAAAATTGTCATTGGCCCATTTCCTTTGGAGTTCTGAAACCGTGCACATAACGAGTCAATGAGGTACAATTAAAACAGCCAGCCTCACTCAAGCCATGTCCCGGTGGTGACACGGCCAGCTGCCTATAAAAGGTAGAGCTGAAGCCCAATAAAGCCAGTGTCGATTACACTCCCTTGGTATGTGAGTCTTTTAACCTCGAGCTAGAACCCATTATACCTTGAACTATAACCCTCTACACCGTAATTGATTTTGGACTTTAATAAACACACACATATTGGGGTTAATTTAGAGTTAAGAGAGATAAGTAAGAAATGATATTAATAGTTTAATAAAAACTTATTTTGAATTTACCATTATCTGGTGAATTTTCAATTCCTGTTCCTTTGTTAGTACTAATAAGGTTTTTTAGTCTTCAGGAGTTAAACCAGTTATGACTTTATTCCTTGGAGCAAAGAAGAATGAGGAGAGATTTGATACTTTACAAGATTATGAGAGGTATAGACAGGATGGATGCGAGCAGGCTTTTTCTACTTGGATTGGGGGAGATAATTTCGAGAGGTCATAGTTTTAAGCAGAAAGGAGAAAGGTTTAGTGGGAACATTAGAGAGTGGTGGGAGTGTGGAATGAGCTGCCATGTAATATGGTGAATGTGGGCTCAATCTTAAGTTTTAAAAATAAATTGGATAGATACATGGAGGGTTATGGAATGGGAGGAGATCAGTGGGACTAGAGGAATAATGGTCGGCACAGTCTAGAAGTTCGAATGGCCTGTTTTCTACGCTATAGTGTTTTGTGGTTCTATAAATATTCACATTTGCCGTTGCTGCAAAAAAAATTGTTTAATCTCAGACGGATGTCTTGGTGGTCCTGGGAAGAGCTTAATAGAAGGAAAAAACTGTTCTTGAGCCTAGAAGTGTTGGACCAGGCTTCTGTACCGTCTGCCTTAATGTAGCAGTGAGAAGAAATTGTGACCATGGTGTTGGGGTCCTTTATGATGTTGGCTTTCTTGAGGAAACTCCCCTCATCGATGCATCCAGTTGATGTGTGGTCCGTGCCCGTGGCTTGTCTAATGGTATTGGCTGCATGCAATATGGTCCTTAACCTTGTAGACGCTGCCATTGGTTTGTGAATTTGAAGGATTTTGAGGCCTTTGGTAGTTTAAATCTCTGAAACATGCTGCATTGCAGAGATCACTGCTTCTTACTAAAACACAAGTTTTGGACAGAGCTAAAGTCTTTATCTTTAAACACTCTACATCATTGATGTCCATTTTCACAGAGAAATGGCTCCAGCAAAATGGGACGTAGACCAGGTTTTGAAGGGTCTTAACAGGAGCTTTAATCATTAAAGTGGAACAGGGTTGGTGGATAACTGCGTCCTTGCAGATGCTGAACGTGAAGCCTGCCCTCTCATGTATTTCTGTACACTAGTCCACAATGACTTGGCATTGGCCTGCAAGTTCGCAGAAAACACAAGCATTGTCCACATACTGCAGCTTTGACAATGAAAATCAGGGTGACCTTGGGTTTGGAAAGCAGCCACCGCAGGTGCCTCAAGAAGGCAGGTTGGACAGCTATCCATTAGTTCCAAAGATTCACTCCAATCCCACTGCTACTTTTTTGAAGAGAAGGTGTAAAAAGATTGAAAGACATTTTCTGGCAATGATGCAAATAGCGACTAGGCCTCAGGAGTTGGGCCTAAGACCTTGGTCACTTTGATAGGCTGTTGAAAAAGGCCTCTTATAGAATTTTCAACCGTCTCTGATGATTAGAGACACTTAAAACAGTTGGGAACTAGACTGAAATAATAAAAAAACACATAACAATAAACTTAAAAATGCATACTGCTTGGAGGGAATCACTCCTCCTTGGTATAAAGTAAGCATCGTGCTGATCTTTATCATTCTTCCTCACACACCCACAGTCTATCCTGACACAACGGAGTTGTGATGAATGTTGTCAACTCTGACTGATCTGGTGGGGAGGGAGTTCCAAAAATATGGCTCAGATTTGTCATAGACTCTGGGGTCACATTGTGAACCTTCATTATCAGAGGTTGATGTTGTGCAGAGGGGCAAGTTGGCAGAGTGATCTTAAACTTGCACATATTTCACATAAGGCACTTTGCTTGAGTGAAGAGGACAATGATTTGCACCCCTCACCCCCCAAAGTGTGCATATACGCAGGGCTGAGGTTAGAGTGGATTTGGTTCTGAGATGGAGACATTTTCTTGCTCATCATGCATATTAACCCACTCCATCTGGAAGTGAGATGCAGCACTGCAGTGAAGACTGATAAGCAAAGTGAAGGATGGGAGGGGTTGATAAGGTGCAGCTTTCCCAAGGGTAGGCAGGAACATAGAGTCAGGTCACCAGAAGGTTATTGAATGGTAAAGCAGGCTTGAGGGTTCAAGTGACCTACTTCTAATGTTGTATGTCTGTATGCTGAATGGCATTGTGTTTGATGGTGAACGAGCCTTGCTTACCACAAGTTGACTCTGAGATTTTGTGATACTTTCAGTACGACAGCCGTGAGACACACCTTCTCTCATACACCATATCCCTCCCATTCAGGTGACGAAACACCATCCAAAACCCTGGTGTCCATGGCCTGGTAGTTGAGGAGAAGGCACTAGGCCACAAGTCTTGATGGGATGTTAACAGGATCAGGCTATCAATTAATTAACTGTATAGAAATTGTCCCTAGAGGTAATAACATGGGGAAGAAAATGAGAGTTGGGACATAAAGAGAGGCAGAAAATCCAACAGGCTTTGTATTTAAAATAAACACTCTAAGCAGAGTGAAGAATTGCTCTCCACAGCCACAGTAGAAGGAAGTTTTGGAGATGACCTTGATCTCTTGCCTGTTCTGGATTGATCTGAAGAGCACTTTAGAAATGAGTTATAGAGAGAAGTGAAAATATGAGATGGGATTGATGCTTTGGTGCAAACTCAGTTTGCTGAAATATGATTGTATTCTCTTCACAGCAGAGAAGCTTAAGAGGAGACTAATAGAGGTGTCAGAAGCGCAAAGCATTTTGCTGGTGTAGAAAGGAAAATTTGTTTTCAGGGGCTGAAGAAGCAGTAATAAAAGGACACATATTTTAGATACATGGTAACAGAATCAAGGGGGAAATAATTGGAATAAAAGGGAAAATGGAGAAAACACCCAGCAAAGCAAGCAGCAACTATGAAGAGAGAAAACAGTGCTGGTGTCTCAGGCCAATGACATTCCACCAGATCCAGGAATGTAAGAAATAGGTTAGTTTTATTGGGGGAAGGAAGAGAAGACAAAGGGAATAGTCATATTGGGTGAAACCAGAATCACTGAGGTTTGTTTAGCTGACAGATCAATGAGGGAAGTTAGGGAGAAATCAAAAAGTCACACAAAAGCTGTGAAATGCAGGTAGTTTCTAAAATTTGACTAATGTTGCAGATGGGTTGACCTAGAGCAAAATGGCTTCCAGACTGATACAAATGGGAACAACAAATAAACTGAAATTCACAAATTCTATATCGAGTTCCAGGGGATGCAATGTGTCCAGACAGAAGTTAACGTGGTGTTCTTCAAGCTTGTGTTGGACCTTGTTGAAACAGTGCAGGAGGCTACTGACAGGAAGGTCAGAGTGGGACTGGGATGGAGAGTTAAAATAATGGGTTCACCTCAACTCTTGATTCCACCTGTTAGGGTCGATGGGATAGAGGTGGAGAGGGCAAATTTGAATCATCAAGTCCATATTTCACAAGACCTTTCCTGGACCCAGCTGATCAAGGCAACCATAAAGAAGGCACACCAATGCCTCTTGTTACACAGGAAAACCTGCAGATTCTGTGGTTCTAGTGCAATGCAGAAAAGTCGTGTAGCGTTCATAGGAAGCAAAGGGACATAACCAATGTTTCAGACTCAGGTTAAAAACGTTGGTTGTATATCTTTGCTTCCTGGGGATGCCACATGACCTGTTGAGTTTCTCCAGCATTTTAACGTATTGGACACCAGAGCTTCTATTTTCTAAGAAGTTTCAGGAGATTGGGCATGTCGTTGAATACTCTATCAAGCTTCTACAGGTGGACTGTGAAAAGTATGCTGACAGGTTGTGTCACAGACCGAATGGAATTTGACTGTGTTGGAACTCAGAAGGTAACAAACATAGCCAGGTCCATTTCAGGCTCCAACCTGCCATTCATCGAATGCCTTTATGTGAGGCTCTGCCTCAAGAAGGCAGCCAACATAAAGGACTCCCATCACCCTACTCACAACCACTTCTTGAAGCTCCATTTGGGCAAAAGGTACAGAAGGATGAAGACCAGCACCTCTAGATTCAAGAACAGTTTTTTTCCAACACCTATCAGGCCCTTATTCCACAATCCAGGGACTGTTCCTTCACCACAAAAGCCCTGACTGCACTATTCCCGTCACATTTTTCTTCTGGAGATACATTTTATTATCTATCTTTTTTGTCTGTTTTTGTCATTTTAATTCAAATAGTATTTATTATCTACATGGTACCTGTTCAGCTGCAGCAAGCAAGAATTTCATTGTATATGCACATTGTACAATGTAGATGACAGTAAACTCATTATCAAGGACCATCAGAAGCGGAAGTGATTGGTGGAGATGAAGGGTAGACCAGATAGTGGCAAAGGAAATGGTCTCTGAAAAGTTGAAAAATGGAGGAGAGAGAGGTGAAAATGTGGGGTGGTGGAATTGCGTTGAAGGCAGCAGAAATTGTGAAGAAGGATTATCTGAAGATGGATGCTGGGAGGATGGAGAGTGATGACAGGTAGAAAGCAGCGAGTTGTTATCGTCTTCCAGAAAGGATGCAGCTTGCAGGATCAAAACTTTGGAAAATATAATTGGATGCATATTTGAAATGGTGAACAGATCAGCAGAATTATGTAGGAAGAGAAATGTCATGTGTCTGATTGATAGGTGTTTTCCAAAAGATCCACCACATGAATAATGGGCTAAGTGGTCTCCACTGTGGTATTTATTGCTAATTCTTCATTTTTCCATTTACTCAATATGTCCACGTTGGGTGATGACAGAAACAATAGAATCCCAGGAGTATATAGATGTGAGTTGATATAAAAGAGATCAAAAGATTCTGTTGAAAGATTCCAAATGAGGTGCTATGGGATTCTAGATTACCTGATTATTTTCTATTGTTACGAACCCAAAGGACCCCAAAACCCAGCAGCAATAGATATTCAACATGACAAATAGTTACTTAAACAAAAGTTGTTTTTAATTATCTTTAAACATGAAAACGGAATCAAACTTTAACTTATCACTATTAACTTAATGAACCTAACTTAACCCCTTCTAATTCTAAGCGCATGTTTATGTAATGTGTGTGTAAGTTCAGAAAAGTTATTTGGTTCACAGTCCAATCTCACTTCTCCTTCTTCCAAGTTCACTGGTTGCAGGCAATTCTTATACTGTGCACAGAATTTAACATGTATAAAGTTCACCAGGCTTTGGTGCTCGAAAGGTAAATGGTTACCGCTCAGGAAGGTTCTTGCAGGTTGGCAGAGAGAGATGTGTAGTTCCAGAATTTCCACAACTGAGGTACCACCATTAGTCACCTCAATGTCTTGCTGATGAAACATGCCCCATCAGGGTTCTCTGGATGATAACCTCTCTTTCAGGCTACCACAGAGTTTCTTTCTGTTCCGCTTATTCCAAGAGAAACATCAGACAGATAGCACTTCCAGCCATCCGCCACTCTGGAGCTTCTATTTCAATTCCAACAAGCTTCTCCTGGTTTGTACAGCTTTCTGTGTCACACACAAAGATTCCCTTCTGACTCTCTCTATCTGAGTCAAAACTGCCAGCAGCATGTCTTTCTCTCTCACACTTGCAAAACCCCTGACCTTCTCCAGGAAATAATAGGAATTAGTCTTCTGGTCCATCTGTTCTTTAGGTAAACAATAACCTCTCAATGCCTACTGAGTGAGCACTTTTCAGAGAGGTCAAAAGCCTTGCAAAAAGGTCCAAAACAGACAACCTGGCTCTGGTTGGTCTTCCAAGACAATAGTCCATTCATTTCATGACATCATTTCAATTAGCACCTACTTGTGAAATGTGCATAGCATTCTCCATAGCTTCTGTAAAGACACTGAATATGTTTTAAAGTGTATGTATGTAACCTACTCTAATTTTACCAATTTATCTCCCATAAAAACATTCCCAAATATTCCATCACACTACCCAAAGAATAAACTGGTATGATACCACTCAGATTTTGTAACAGTGCCAGTTCTCGACCTGAAATGTTTAACTCTCTTTCTCCCTCTGCAGATGCTGCCCTGAGTCTTTCTCCCTCTGCGGATGCTGCCCTGAGTCTTTCTCCCTCTGCAGATGCTGCCCCGACTTGCTGAGTTCCTCCAGCAGTTTGTTCTTTGCTCCAGATTCAAAAGCCTGCAGTCTCTTGTGTCTCAGCTATTTTGTTTTTCATGATGCTTCTGTGTGAATTTCTTTCAATAAATTTGATTTATAGATTTAATATAAGCATACATACTCACCAAAAAGATGGGGAATGAATAATGGATATTCCACACACTGCTTTGTGAACAAACCAATGATGCAAGGATATGTTTTAAACTGGAGGTATGTTGGTCTTACATTCAATTGAAACAGCACGTTTCAGATACAGTGGAAGATGAAATTGGACATAGATCTTGTCGTGTGGCAATCGGTTCATCTGAACTTTGTGCACGAGCGTATTGGGCTGTTTAACATTTCTTTCATTTCCATCAGTTTGCAGCCAGTGTTTTATCTGGAGAGAAATCATGATAAGTGAAGAAAAATGCATTCATTGCAAGGCACCAAAGCAGAGCACATAACGCCAGCCTGCAAAAAATAAATCAGCAAAATCGAAGTCATCAGACCAGAAACACAACCAGTTGGCGGTTCACTTATTGATTTATCATCTCTATGTCGAAAGAAGGAGGGATGCTCTTTGATATATTTCACTGTCCATGAGAAGCAGACACAAACAAAATGTTGTCATATATTCCCTTGGCTGTATAGTAGTGAAGTGGAACAGAAAATTAGACGTGCATAAGAGGTTCCAAAATGGGATCCAGTGAACGAGTGAAAGATCAAGTGTTGGCAAGTGGTCGACTTTAAGAAGGTCCAGAGCCCCCTCGAGACCACTCTGCCATTCAGAAAGATGATGTCTGAACACTTACTTCAAGTCAACCTCTCTCCCCCCACCCATTCAATCTGCCCATCCTCAATTAAAAATCTCAGGCTTAATTTAAATATCTTGAACAACTGATCACCTAATGCAACTGACGTTGGGAATTTTGAAGATTCACATCTGATTCTTAAAATATTGACACAACACCCTGAAACTGTGCACCAGGTCACAGAAAACCACCACTCATATGCCAGGCTGCAGTTCATCCACTTCAGCTCGGTGTTTAATACAATCATTCCCCAGAGGCTGGTGGAGAAACTGTCATCACTGGGACTGAACTCCCCTCTCTGTAACTGGATTCTGCACTTCCTAATGGAAAGATCACAGTCTGTCCAGGTCGGTAGCAGAATGTAGAACATCATCACACTGAGCACTGGTGCACCTCAGGGCTGTTTGCTCAGCTACTGACCCACGAATGCAACACCACCTCCAGCTCCAACAGTGTTATCCCATTTGCAGATGACACAACAGTAGTTGGCCTCATCAACAAGAATGATGAATCGCATGATAAAGAAGTGGAAAATCTCAGGTTATGGTGCAAGAATAACAACCTGAGTCTCAATGACTCAGATAAAAAGATGACTGTGGACTTCAGGAGGACTAGGGATGACCACCCTCCACTACACATCAATAACTCTGTAGTGGAGAGAGTGGAGAGCACCAAGTTCCTTGGAGTCGACTTAAGTAGTGACCTATTGAGGCCACTTGCAAATTGGAGGAGCTACACCTATTATTCCATCTGGCCATTCTCCAATCAGATGCCATTAACACCAACTTCTCCCGTTTCTGTAAGGCTCCCTCCTTTTCCCTATCTCTTCATCTCCTTTCTTCGTCTGCCCCACCCCCTTCCTTCTCCATTCAAGAGAGCTACTCCCTCCCCTATCACTTCTCAGTTTTTTTTCTCTTCAGCTCCTCTACCCATATTCTCTGATGACCTCTTGCCTGTTGGCTTATGGTCCTCCCACTGTCCCTTCTTCTCCCCTCCCCCTCCCTACCTTTTTTGTTAAAGCCACCTGCCTGCTTTCTGCTCATACGCTGACGAAGGCTCAGACCCAAAATGGGCTTCCTATGGACACTGCGTGACTTGCTGAGTTTCTCCAGTACTCTTGTGCATTGGGCTTAGCGTTATCAGTTGAATAATGTGAAGCAGAGGTGCATCAAGGGTTGCTGGAAACAATAATAGTTGAATCGTGACTACTGGAAAGAACTAAAGAGGGAAAGACAGTGGCAATGACTTTCTAACTTAGGAAGAGACAGCAGAGTAAAGAGCCAGTGTCTTTGGCAAGCTAATGTGGTAGCCAAGGCTCAACCCAGACTGCATGCAAAGCCACAAGAAAACAGCCTTAATGATTCAAATTATAATGTTATTATTGAGTTTGCCATAATTGGGATTTATTAGAAGTTATGTATCATTGTAATTTCAGTTAATGGATGCATTGATCAGTGTTCAGTTTGGGGTTACGATTAATGCTTGTGTACGTCGCACAATTTATTAATGATGATAATGTGGTCAAGGAAACAAAGGCAGTGCGGAATATGCATTTAGTTACATTGAATGCTAAGTCAAGATATCATCCATTTAGATTACCAGCACTGAGAATGGATACTGCAGAGATGTTTAAAGAACTGAGTTTGCAGTGGCAAGAAATAGAAGGAAGGTTTGCAGGGCCGGCAGTACCATTAGGCGAACTAGGCACCTGCCTAGAGTGCAGATCTCAGAGGGGCACAGCCGGACGGTCCAGCTTTGGACTTTGAGGTATTCCACTGACTGTATGTTTCCGCATTTGGTTCAAGCACAGTAGTTCGGTGTTGTTGGGGCCAGACGACTCCCTCCCTCTCCATGCTCTAGTTTATACGGTTTTACCATCGCTACAGTTTCACTGCCAGACACTGACTCTGGTTTGAAATTAACTCTCGGGTTGGGACACATGTGTGCTCCACTCCTTGGCCAGGCAGTGTTGGTGGTGTTTCTCGACCAACACGCAGCAATCAGGGTGATCAAAGTGGTGAGTGAGGGGCTTGGGAGGGCAACGGGATAGGGAGGGAGGCGGTAGGGGGAGTGCAAGTATCTTTGCTCACCCCTGGCCACATTGGCTTGATGCTGGGTCACTGGAGCCCATCACGTCCTTTCTTCTCCCCACTCCACACTTTAACCCTGGTCCCTTCTCCCCCTCCCCGACCTCTGCTTCTCCCCTCCCCAGTCTCCACTTCCCCCCCCCCCACACCCATCCTCATTCTCCCTCTCCCTCTCCGCTTACCCCCCTCTCACCTGGGTCTCTGCTTCTCCAGCCCCTGCTTCTCCCCCGGTCTCCATTCCATCCTTCCATGGTCTCCACTCCCCTGGGGTCCCTGCTCTCCTATTTCCCCACCCCCCCCACACATCAATTCTTGATCCCCTTCCATCCCGTCCCCCCTCCCCCACTCCCGCAGCTCCTGTTCAATGATAAACCCTGGGTGAATAGTTCCATAAGGTATTATTCTCACCGTCTCAACTGCTCTCTAACTTGTAACATGGCATGTTATCAATAAACCAGGGTTCTGGATCTAGACTCAGTGGTATATCTCTTCTAGCTTTATTTCATTACATTGAAGTTACTGCAAAGATAGGGTGTATTTAGCCCAAATGCTTGGCAGCGAAGTTTCTGCTCAAATCAAGTCCCTTCCTGATCTCTTCATTTCATTTTAACGGCATTGCCTTCTTTCTTCATTTCCTTTTCCGTTAACATGTTTTGCTGATTGATTCAACTAACCCATCTGGGAGCAAGTTCTCCATTTTCTTCACTGAAAAGGTGTGAAGTAAAAGGTTTTAATGTTGTGCCCTTGGTGGAGGGATGAATTCAATCAAGTGCCCTCTAGTTCAAAATGATTTGTGTGCCAAAAAAATTTCTTTTGTATTTGAGAAAGAAAATCAAAGATTACTCTTTCATTTTAAAATAAATTTAGCAGTTTCAAGTTTTGCACTTTTCATTTTTTCTACAAAACATCTGTTTTTGAAAATCAAAGTTGGCAATTTTTTTTGGGGGGGGGGGGTTCAAATAGTTGGTTTTGCCTAGTGCGCAGAATAGACTGGCTCCGGCTCCTGAGTGTTTGGTTAAATCCAAATTTTATTTTATTTTACACCACCCAGCACATGCTCTGTTCTTGCTATTGCCATCAGGAAAGAGGTAGAGGTGCCACAAGACTCGCACCACCAGGTTCAGGAACAGCTGCTCGCCCTCCACCATCAGAGTCCTCAACAACAAACTCAATCAGGGACTCATTTAAGGACTCTTTACTTTTGCACTTTATTGATTTTCTTTGTTCTCTCTGTATTGCACAGTCAATTTGTTTACATTCATTATCTGTTTGCAGTTCTTATTTGTTTACATATTTACACTGTGTAGTTTATTTTTTGCCCGAGTATTAATTCTGCCATGCCCGCAGGAAAAAGGAATCTCAGGGTGTCATGTATGTACTCTGACAGTACATCTGAAATCTAAATCTAAAATTGAACATGCACTATTTGTTTATAATTAGCTGATTTTATATCTATGTACAGTACAACCCTGGTTATCCAAAATGGTTGGGACCAGGCCTATTTCGGATAAATTGTTTTCTTTTGGAGAACTGGTCATTTTTTAAAAACAACCCAGTAGCAACTGCAAATCATTTGTAATGGTGTTTAAACAATGACAAACAACAAGGGAAAGCTTTTAAAGCATTAAAATAATGTTTAATTCTCACCCAAAAAAATGCTGGCCACTGCCAGTCACTGTAATGAACCCACCAAGCCGGGAGCCCAAGGTCAACTGCTGCCACTGTGAGCCTGACGGCCCTGGTCAGTTCAGCCCCCAAAAACTTTTGGATAAATGAGGATTTCCAATTTGATTCGGATATCCTTATTTATCTGAAATTTTAAAAGAAATTGCGGATAATTGAGGATTTCAGAGAATCAGATTTTGGATAATCGGAGTTGTACTGTATGTCTATAAATATTTAATACCATAATTTAGCACATGCAAATTCACAGTTCCTTTTATTGTTATGTAATACATACAAAATGTACTTTAGCTTTTGACTGTCTTAAGGCAAAGTCACAATGAGCTCCGTGCCCCTGAGTGTCCATGGATTCAACTCCAGCTCTCCCGTCACTCACAAGGCCCACTTTCTGTTAACAAGCTATTCAATTAGTTCTATATCTGCCTTTTGTCTTAGCCTTTCAATTATTTTAAGGTCCCATCCAAATGCCTCCTTACTGAATTGCTACCTTTAAATATCATGCACTCCAGATCCAAAGTAACTCACTGGATCCTCCTTGTGGCCTTTTGCTAACAATCCTAACTGTGTTCTAAGATAACTAATCCTGCTTACTTTCTAACTTATTGACACCCTTTCCAATTGTGAATTAAATCTCTTCTTAACCTTCCCTCAAAGCTCAGCATCTTCCCTGTTAGAACATTTATTGTCTCTAGTAGTGCAAGCTCGGCAACTGAAGCAGAATTGATAAGCACCCACGAGTGTCAGTGGAGATGCTGACAGGAAGCGCAGGTTGAATTAAGGTCAGTAGCTGCTCTCAGTGATAAGCAAACTCCCTGTTTAGAGCCAGCCTTTTTGTTAAGCAAATAATCAATAGCAATCATGAGGACGGAGGAGATGTATCTGCTCTAACTTGTTTTGTGGGTGATCCTGTTAGAAGTGGCTAATTTGAACAACATTTTTACTCAGTTGCACTCTCACACTGCCCATGAATATACAAGGCGAGAAGAGGCAAAGATACATTTATCTGATGCTTTTTGCATCCTAAGAATTCTCCGTAGCAACACTTTCTGAAATTACTCACTTTTACCCTTGGACAAGAGAGAGAGGGTGGTCTTTTCAGCGAGCCCTCAGCAGATAAACAGTTTTGCTGCCTTGAGTGTGTTAGCTGGAGAATAAAGGCAAGCTAAGGAACTGTGAGAATTTCCCTTCAGGAAAACCTGTACAGGTAGATGGTTCGCCGTTTAGCACAAAATTTGAAAGATTGCAGCTCCAACAGCATTTGGAGCTCCATCCCCTCTCAAGTTATGTGCTGATGTCATGGAAAAGAACTGAATTTAAGAGTGCGAGGGAACCACCTTTACTTTGCCTTAAAGAAGAGTGCAAATAGTATCAATTTCACAGGCTTTCTCCCCACAGGTATTCTCTGACCTGCTATTTACAGCACATTCTTCTTTTTGTCAACCCCAAGTCATAACCAGATCAGATTCTATCGCATAGGCTTTAACTATGGTGGTAAACAACGAGAACTTTGAGAAATTCAATCATTCAGCATCCATGCGACTCCTAAGTAATTTAATTGGCTAGAGCTCTCTGCCAATTAAGGAATATAAAAATGCAGTTGTTGAAAATCTGAAAAAATCCCCAGAAAATCAGGCAGCATCTGTGGAAAGAGGAACAATTAACATTTCAGGTCAAAAGCATTTCATTGTAACCGGGAAAGAGAAAAAAAATCAGCCTTAATTGTGAGGAAGGCGAGGATGTATAGGACATTGAATATCTTTGATAGGTTGGGAGCAGTTCACTGTGGGAGATTGAGTTGCATATGCTGTAAATAGTTTAGGGTGTGCTCATGGAAAGAGGGGAAACTGAGCCAATATCACCGAAGAATCAAAAGCAAAAATGGCCAGTTCTGATATAATCAGGGAAAGTGAATTTTAAGAACTGAGTTTTGAGCCCAGAAAACTGCAACATACCCAGAAGTTTGATGAGATACTGTTCCTTATTCTTGCATGAAACAAATTGCTAGTTACTCTTTACTGGGTTTCTGACCTTTGTAAGGTAAAAACATCATGAGATGGGACCGGAGAAGGAGTCACCCAGTACTAAGGAGTAACAGAATGCAGATGTGACCTTGTACACTCAAGATAAGCTTTGCACTAACAAGAATGATGTGCAGCAGACTAACAGAGAAGGATAGCAACAGTTTATTCATTGGACAATGTAATGGTATGATCATTTACTAAGTACGTATCCTGAGGTATAAAAAAACACCACTTGCTGATAACGGCAGAATGCATTCTCCGACTAACATGGTTAGTCGCAAGTGTTACAATCCGGTAATAAAGAACAAAGAACCCTGATTTCGACTCAGTCTGGTGTTTGTCTCACTCATTCATGAACAAAGCAGACCTAACACCTTTGGCATAATGTTGTCAGAATGTTGCTTGCACTGGGAAATCTGTCCTAAACATGCATTAAGAGGAGCGAAACATGAACATCTGCAGATATCGTGAATGAAGTAAAAACACAATGCTGGTGAAACTCAGTCAAACAGTGTACTTTATATAGCAAAGATAAAGATACATAACCAATGATACAAGCTAGAACCCTTCATCAAGGTATGAACAAAATGTAGACAGACACCTAAACAAAACGGTGTTGGGGGCACAGGAGGAGGAGCACAGTCCCAATGGGCAGGATGTCAATGGAGAAGGCCATTTACAGAGCCATCACCCCTCTCCTTGTTTGCTGAGGTGCCCCCTCCCTTATCCACCTACTACCCTTTCCCTGTGGGACTGTTACATCATAGACCAGCAGCAATAGAAATTCACCGACAATGGTATCTCAAAACAATTTTTATTAATAACTATTAATAATATTACATCTTATTTAAATCTAAACTTAACCCCAACTATGTGCAAATGTATATGTGTCTGTGTGTGGATCAGCCAAACTATTACAGCTTAGACACAATTCTGAAAAGTCCATTCAAAGTTCAGTCTGAGATATCTTGTGTTGAAATAAAATCTTTTATGTTCTGAAGTAATTATGTAGTAGGAGAGACATTGAGTCATCAGACTTCTCGAAATACAGGTCAAGTTGCTTTCATAGAAATGTTTCTTCGTACGAGTGGTTTATCACAATTCCCACCTTTCCTGAGTAGAGGTTACGGAACTTGTGACTTTCAGATGTGATGCTTCCCAGAACCCAGGCGAGGGTTAAACAAAATGGCTATTAAAATAATCGTGATCAAAATAGAAACATGATCTTGCTTTCTTTACCCAGATACAGGTCAGTTAAAAGTGACCATTATAAAGGCCACAGTAGATTTCTCTCCTCTGACGAGGAGAGCAGCAGAAGTGACCATCTCCCCGGAGAGTCATTTTAATTGTGTGTGCAGATTACTCTGGCTGAATACGAAAATGCTGTTTATTCCTAATTATCTCTAATCACTTGACTTTCTTGAGCAATATTGGTACTTTGCTTCAATTTCCCAAAACCACAAGTCATATGATAGATGGCCGTTTGTTTGAAAAAGTGTCTCTTTGAGTATGCATTCCATTGTTTCAGTATTTCAATTTAAGTAAGACAGGCTCTCTCCAGAATGTGTCTTTCCTTGTTCCAAATCACCACAGTAACTCTCTAAAATATAATATATATGTTTTTAAAAATTAAGAATAACATAAGCTCTTTTCCCCACCTCTCCCCTCACAATTTTCCTCAGGTGCCTGTCGACATTTTGTTCATAACTTGATGAAGGGTTCAAGCCCGAAATGTTGGAAATGTATCTTCATCTTTGCTATACACTGTTTGACTTGCTGAGTTTCTTCAGTATTGTATTTTTACAATGCGCATAAAGAATGGTTTAATTGATCTACTGTTTTTCATAGGTTTTGAATATCAGGAACATTCAGATGAAAAGGCCCTGGAAAGTTGGTACTGGTTAACCCTGGAGGCATGGCATAACAGACTGTCAAACGTTTTCTTGACAGATTGGTGGGCAGGGCCTGATTTGGTCCATTGCCCTGACAGCAGTGTGATGCAAAGCCCCATTGCCACATGGGGATCACAATTTTGGATCAGACTTTGGGCATTATGTTAATGGCAGCAAATCCTCAAAATATCCATGGTGATTGCTGCTGAGGCTAGTTCTGGCCCAATTGGCTGGACTGAAGTGCAAACCAGATGTGAGATTATAGAATATCATGAATTTGGAGATTGTACCTCAGAACAGACTCCAACAATCTTCCCATCATTTAAATTAAGCTAACTGGATTCCAACCCTCTGGCATCATTCCTGTAGCCATCTCTGATTGAAACATTGCAATTCCCTCCCTTGTTATTTTGAAACTAGCCTGAGATATGTTTTAGCAGGACCTGCCTATATGCCATTTTCTTCGTCAATAAATCCTTCACATTTTTAAAATTGTTTATCAATCCACTATTTCACTCTTGCAGCTTATCTGTGAAATCAGCATTATCCCCCTTTTTTGTGAATACAGCCACATAATATTCGTTAAGAACCTTTTGTCAGCACATCCAATTATCTTTTTGGTCCTTAATCTTTCCTTAGTTATCCTCTTGCTCTATGTATTTTCTCTTTTCTGCCCTGTCCAACCAGGTTTGGTAGTCCCTTCCTTTTTGTTTCCACCCTGAATTCTTTCACTCTCCTTAAGAGCATTTCACTGGTATTATATTTAAAAACATTACTCCCATGTTTTTTCCTTTGACATAAATCAACTGAATTATGAATACTTGCACCAAAATATTCCTACTCTGAAGAATCATTCACCTCGCAGGATCTTTCCCAAAGATTAAATGCAGAATGCAAGAACATAAACATTTGTATGTCCAACATGCAATGGTCATGGAATGAGTTTAAATCAGTTTCTTGAAGTTAATGATATTTGTAAGATAATCGTTATATTTTAGAATTAAAATCCTATAATAAATTAAATGAGTGTTTGGAGAAAAAGGTCAAGAAGCCTGGTACTTGAAAGCTTGGAACTGCAACCATGGATTTGTCTAAGCTCATGTCTGTCCATGGCCTTTCACACGACCCCACCCTGACTACCCGCAGATCCGAGAAACAGCACCTCATTTGTCGTTTGAGCACCTTCCAACCCCAGGGCATGAACAGAGTTCACTACATTCCACTAATCAGCTTGCCTTACCCCCAACCCACCCCCAATCTAGTAATTCCAGTTCCTACATCCTTTCTCTCTCCACCCAGCCTAGACTCCTCCCCCCCTCCACCTATCATCTCCCAACCTTTTTCACCCCACCTCCCCCTTTTGTTCAAACATCTTTCATGTTTCCCCCACACCTTGATGAAGGGCTCAAGCCCAAAATGTTGGTCCTGTATCTTTACCTTTGCTACGTAAAGGCACTGTTTGACCTGCTGAGTTTCTCCAGGGTTTGTGTTTTTTCCTGGATTTGTCTAAAAATGCATAAACTCCTTTTCCATTAAAAAACAGCTTGACTGTATTCTACAAATATGCATGTTCTTGCTTGACATCAGCAAGGATAAATTAGTGAAAATGATTTCAAGGGACGATAATAAACTATCATTTGGATTTCCTAAAGTTGCACATTAGATGTAGTACACATTGATTTTTTTTGGCAATGCATTAGACAAAGTCCTACATGGTAGATTGATCAGAGCACTGAAAGCCCATAGGGCCTAAGGAAAACTGGCAAATTGTATCCAAGACAAACTCTGGACAGAATCAGTGTGTAATGGTGATTCCAGTCAATGAGTTTTAATGATGGGAAGGCTGTTTGTACTGATAAATATGGTTAATGGGAGGAAGATAACATTGCTTAACAAGAACCTAACTATGAGCGGACAACTGCAATTCAGTCTGGGAAATGAAATGTAATGGAAAGGCAAACAAAACACAAGAGGCAGAACAAGTGGTAGCCAACCTGAAATGAGCAGGAAAAAAGCAGTTTAGGATTACAAGTCCACAATGCCCCAAAGGTTGGCCAAATTATGCAGCTAACATGGCATTTGGGAACCTTGGCTTTATTTGCCAGTTCATTGAAAGCACAGACAAAAAAGTTTTTGTTGCAACAGTAATTATGCCACAGTTACATAGTGTATGTACAGTTCTGCTCTATAAATAACAGAAAGGATTGTGATATTATAAAATAGAATACAGAGGCGATTTAAAATGATCTTGTCAGAGTTGGATTATATTAGCTATAAAAATAAATTGCTAGACATGAAGGAGCTTCTTCTGAGGCGAAGAGACCATAAATTACAAGGCATAGATTTATAGCTGCTAGGATTAGAAGCAAATTAGCAGAAAATATTTTAATTCAAAGTTATGGGGTCCTGTAACATATGGCCTGAAAGACTCTGAAGGCAGAAACACTAATGCTCAGCACTTGATATGTCGTAATATACAAGGTTAGAAGCCAAACAAACTAGGAAGAGGGATTTGTTCAAACCGCTCTTTTTTTGACCATCAATGACATGAACATAACGTAGACTAAATAAAACATTAATTCCACCACCATTGATCTTTATTCCATTAAATAACCATACCATAATCTTACAGGTGTAATAAGCTTGGAAATGGCAAAAGTTTAATTCACCCTCAGTTTTATTTTTAACAAAACAGATGTTCTATCACAATTTAAAGTTAGAATTATGATGCCTATGAAAGTGTAAAGAACAAATTAGGTTTGTCATGGAGAAAATCTGTTTTGTGTACAGCCTTCTAATTGAAAATTAAAACAATGCACTGCAATGAAAGAACTGACATTCTGGCTTCTCAAAACTGAAACAAATGGCCAACATTATCGTCAGGGGCTCGTATCAAATGGCAGGTTCATTTTGTAGTAAAACAACAGTGATTGAATCAAAACTTCAAAAATCTGAAGCTTAAAAACACTTTTTATATCCTTTTCCATTAAAACGCAGCTTGACTGTATTCTACAAATGTGCATGTCCTTGTGAATAAGTACACCTGTTACTAGAATTACCTGACAGGGCTGGTTACCCATGGGATAGGTACCTGCACATGTACGCTGAATGTACTTGCAAGTTAATTTTATCTCAAGAAAGCATATATTTACAAAAAAAGTAATTTAACGTATTTAGCAGATTGATAATCAGAGTAGCAGGCATTGGTTAAGTTATAAATTTAAATTACAGTAAAAAAAATTTATATGTAGACATACAGCACAGTAACAGGCCATTTCATGCTGCCCAATTTACATCCAATTAACCTACACCTCCAGTCCGGTATGTTTTGAATGGTGGGAGGAAACTGGAGCCCCTGGGGAAAACCCACACAGACATGGGGAGAATGTACAAACTCCTTAAAGAAAGCACAGGATTCGAACTCCAGTCCCAATCTCTGGCGCGAACCGCTATGCCAACCATGCCATAATAAATATTATTTTCCGTAAGATTTCTAGGTTTTCTTTTTGAGCCAAAGGGCATGTCATTCAAAACCAGTTCTCTTGACAGTCAGGCATTCTTTTACCTCCATACTGAGTGTCATCTTACATTCTGTTTAGTACTGGTAATAGGAACTAACCATGATGACCAAAGGCAAGCTGACAGAATAATTCCTAGTTTAATGAAGAAGGAGACGTTTCATCTTAGATTATGCAATTTGCTCAACTGTTTCCAATAGGTGAAAAGTGGGGTGGCTTTTCCCAACTCTCTCTGGAGTCTTGCTCCTCCCTAACTTTGTAAATTCCACCAATCCAAGTGGATTCCCAGCTTCCATTATTTGCCCATATTCTCACATTTCTAAGCACAGAGGTCTGAAACTTTAATCCCAAGTCTCCTTTCATTAAAAAAGCCTACAAGATCTCCTTCAGACCACTGTCATCAATCTGAATATCTCTTGTGGCTTGATGTTAATGTGCGTTGGCACGTGAGGATATTAAACAAGTTACTAAAACGGTACACATTATTGTTTTTAATCGATGGGCAATCTGACATGAAATAAGGAAATCAAGGTTATGAAAAGTGGTTCTGAATGGGTGTTTCATGCAACCATCTGCTCACAAGAAGAATCTACTGATGACTGACAACATCCAAGCATGACATTTTTTGGTTTTGTACACCAGCTGCATTTATTTATTGAGGGCTCAAACATGCTGCTTTACAGCGAGTCGTGAATGTGCAACATAGGAAGAAGGAAAGGACCAGACGTAGTCAGTACTAACCGGAGGTGTACTGGTTTGGACACGTGAACCACTGACAAGGCATCTTTCATGAAGATACCTTTTTGAGCAGAAGCTCAAATCTACATAAACTGGAAAGGTCATTATTACGGTGAAATTTTCAGTTTCCAACACTTGACCAAAATAGTTTTAACCACACATTTTGGCACTGATGACAAGCATCAAATAGCTGGAGATACAAACTGACTGTAAAATCTGAGATGCCCATCAACATTCTAATGAGCGCTGCCGTGCTGTTTTTGCCGGCAACTGCTCAAAAGTAGCTACACAGAATTCACAAGGCACATTAACAACAGAAGTCTCATTCACCAGTAGTTGCCAATAGATACATCTTCCACACAGAAGACTCTCTGTTCTTGACATCCCCAAATATTTTGTTCAGAAAGAAAAATTCTTATTAGTGTTTGTTAAAAATCTTAATTTAAAGTGATATATGAAATGGATTTGTATGGTATATCTAAATAGCGCATCTCTGAAACCCATTGCTTTGTGGTGTTTCAATGTTTTAGTACCAGTCTTTGTCCTTTACACATTAAAAAGTGCATCTTCCCAGTATATTACAAGCTGACTGATACATGCCTTCTCATGCATTGTCAGCAAACACTGTTCATAGTCTTGAGAAGCTAATGCAAAAGAGACCAAAATGGAGACCGAGTCGCATACAATTCGTTTCATGTCAGCTCGACCTTTAAGTCCTCTCCATACTTGCGGAGGAGTTTGCTGTGATTGTGATCCACAGACCATAAGGGAGGAAGGTGCTGGGGCTGCATGTAGTCCAGGAAGTGCTGTCGCCACCGTTTCTCCAAAGACATCAGGGCCCGGAGCCCACCTACTGCACAAGCCTGTGTCACCTTCAGACCATGGGGAACGTGGTTCTCGTTGAATATCCTGGGGGCAGGACAAAGAGGCACCATGAAGAATTAAGAGATCTGTACAGTTTTTCCCACCCATCTTTTAAGATGCAGACATGTGGATGATGGATAAAGACACGGTAGGAAAAAAGTAAGATAATGCTAACATGAATAGATAAGGTAGAGTGGAGAAGACACACTTGTAGTACACACACCGCTGCACATCTATTGGACTGAATAAGCCAATTTTGTGCTGCAAACTATGAAATTTCAATTAATTAAAAATTGTCTGGAAAGTCCTGAGGTTGCCTTGGATGCATGATAACAAATGTTCTTCCATTTCTTAAATTTAATATTTGTTCCTCCAATTCAAAAAGATATATACCACCAATTTTTCTCATGAGTATGCCAGTGACCTCACAGGAAAATGAAGGCACGTGGAGCACTGATGTGGATTTAGCAACACCTCATCATAATACAAGCATAAATGTCTTGGCTCCTTACGTGCGGTGCGAGGATCATGAAGTGTCCCACCAGACAACATTCTGTGAACACTGGAGATTTTAATCAGAATTTTCTGCACCACTACCCTCATTTACAGTAACTAGCAATGCTTTAATTTTAATATTTTCTCCCTTGCCTTCAAACCCCTTCATGGCCTCACTGTGCCTTTCTCTACAATCTTCTCCAGCCCAGAAAAATCTCTGGGAATTCTGCTTTCCTCCAATTATTACATCTTGACAATCCACAATTTGCTGTTTTTTTTCATGTAGATGGGCCCAACACTGAAATTCTCCAGCTCATCCCCTTCTTTAATTCTCTTGAAAATTACTAAAACCAAGTCAACAAAAACCGATCCTAATCCTTTATGTGGCAGCTTTGATTATGATGGTCCTGAGAAGTAAGTTTTCATCAAATTGAAGGATAACTTTGTAGCTGCATTACAATCAAGAATTACTATACCTGGTTTCTAGTTCTGTTCCTTCTTCAACCAACTCCTCAGTCAATGTCTCCACATTAAAGAAGGCCCTTAAGATGTCCTGCAGTTCTTCCCTCCGGGTGTCAGGAAGGCTGTCGGCATGCAGCAAGGCTCGGGCCCCAGATCGCACCTGCCTGCGGACTGGATCTTCCCATATTCGGACACTCTCCTCACAACCAATTGGTGCACTGAACTCCTTGGCCAGTTGCTGCTTGAGGATGTTATCATAACAGTTTGAGGCAGCATGACAGGCAGTGCATAAGAGGAGGACGTCATGAGAATTGTGGTCTTTCATCTGAATTGGAAAGTGCTTGCGGTATTCATGAGGCACGATATTCTTCCTAAAGGAAGGCAAACCATTTCTTTAGTGCACATAAAGTGAGACCACAAGTTGCAGCAGATGACCAACTCCTCATCAATCATGGCTGAAATAACTGGTTCAAGTAACAAAGATTATTTATTTGCACATAATTCATATACCTATTAACCCTCAGCTAAATGACTTACATTGCCTCCATCTGGCAGTCCCACTTCCTAAGAACCTCATCCTTGAATCCTCCAACCTGCCTTGTGTCGCTGGTCATCGAAGCAAAAGTAGGCATTTAATTTCTCAAATCTATTCTGCCATTTAAGGAGAAATATGACCCAACTCCGTATACCTAAAATTACACATTCCTTGATATTCTCAGTTACCAAAATGCACACATTTAAGACATTCAACTGACCTAGTATGGACAGCTGTTTGCACAAGGAAGTTGAAGTTGTTTTTTACCTTTTGTATGTGGTAGTACTTTCCAAATACCGAGGTTTAAGAGATGAAATTATGCCTCTTGAGTTAGGCTGTACTCTAGTCCTCTAGATTTCCTTTTTGTACTGTTGAAACTGATTCATGATATTTAAATGATCTGTGTGCATGGATTTCTGGTCTCTTTAGACTGCCAAAGTTTCCAGCCTTTCATTTTTGAAACTATTAAGGTCAAGGTTCAAGAAATTTTCATTGTAATAAAACACGCCTCATTTATGAAATTGCTTTTGCCTGCTGTAAGGCAGATTTGTCATCAGCAGGCCTGATGTGCCTCTTACAGTCAGAGAAAGAGAAGCAAAGGAGAGTCCCCCAGAATAACTGAGTGTCTGCAGATTTGCTTCTAGTACTTCCACAACCACAGAGTCTAGTCCAAACCACTGGCAACCTGAGCTCCAGATCTGAATCTCTGAGTCAGGAAACCCTCACCGCATTTGGCACCCCCTCGCATCTCAGTTTTGATACCTAGTATTCCTTCAGCCAGTTTCGAGCCAGTCTCCAGCACTCCAGAGGACAGCACGAGTCTCCCGACATCAGACTTCAGCAGCCCCCACCTTCGTGGGTTCCTCACCTCAAGTCGCCAGCAGCCTGCCGCATGCATGGGGTCTTTCAGCCGCAGAGCCCCTTCACTGGTCTGCGGCTGTGGTCATTGTCCAATGAGTAATCTCCTCAGACGGGGGATTGTCCCCCATTTTATGGTGCCCTGCACCAGTCCTCTGCTCCCCTGGTCTGCAACCCCTCGTGGCTGCTGCCGATCAGCGGCGCCACCATCTTGGGCGCAGACCCCACAGTCATGGGATTTTAAATAAAACTACCGTCGGCTCCTTTAATGGACTGTTCAAAGATTGTGTGGAGCTGATGGTAGTTGACTGGGGTGGCTGGACTCTGTGGGAGCGCTGTATCTCCGCTCCTCGCTCCCCGTGGGTCTGCACCAGTGAAGGCGACAGCAGCTCAGGCAGCACCGCCATTTTCATTTAATTTAATTCAATTTAATTTTCATATTAGTCGTCCTCCTGGGATGGGTAGAGGCCAAATCTTGGAAGAAGGCTTGAGGAGTTGTTATACAATTTGCATAAAGTACACATGATGCAATCATGACATGTACTTATGATGGAGGGAGGGAAGGAATATTTAAGCTAGTGGAGGCTTAAGGTGGTGGGTGGAAAAATGGGCAGAAATTAGGACATTTGGAGAAAATCCCACAACACTCCTGATCTGCTTTTTAGATGGTATAAATCCTGAGTACACAGATCAGAATCTCTCCAGTCTCTTCTTTGCCCTTGCTGGCTGGTCCAATGAACAGCTGAATATGGCAGGACTTTTCATCTGCGCGGCAAGCATGGGAATACTTTGCTCTATTTTATAGAACAATGCTTAATACTGCAAGCTAATGACCTGCATTTGAATTTCACCAGAATGGCATCTCATTTTTGGAGTTTTCAGGCTTCATGCTTTTCTCAAATCTTTATTGAACTAGGTTTGATCATTCAATTCAATGAAACAAATATTACTCCTGCCAATGAGTTATTACAAGTCACAGAAACTCAGTTTTAAGCAGCCAGAAACATGCAGAATAAATCCCATTTAGCTCAAAGTGGCACCGCAAAAAGTGACAGTACATGCAGTGATCATTCAAATCAATGTTATCATGGAAGGTGGATCAGTGAGACTGAGATAACCATATGACAATTACAGCACGGAAACAGGCCATTTCAGCCCTTCTAGTCCGTACCGAACTAAGTACTCTCCTCTAGTCCCACCTACCTGCACCTTGCCCATAACCCTCACTATACCCTTACGTGCCATCGTGGGGAAAACAGACAATATACAGCCCATCAGCAAATTGATGCCCTCAAGAACCATTGTTCCAGCCCTGAACCATATTTACTGTCTTCCACTGGAAATAAAAAAACTGAAATAAAATCAGAAAATGCTGTAAACACTCAGCTAGTCAGACAGCATCTGTGAAAGGAGAAGCAGATTTAATATTTCAGGCTAAAAGTTCATAGTCTATGACAGAATAAGTATCTTTGGTAAAACACAGGATTCTGTGGTTAAGTGAAAAATACACACAAATGCTGGAGAAACTCAGCAGGTCAATCAGTGAAGGTAAAGATACATCACCAATGAGTATCTTTTGTCAATTTAAGTGAAGATCTTTCATTGAACTTGACAAAGGATAGAGCTATTCAGTCACAGACCTGGGATTTTCAACCTGAAATGCCAACTTGGTTCTCTTTGTGCAGATCCTGTCTAACCTGATTGTTTGCAAATTTTTGTTTAGATCCTGTCTTTTGGGTTTCAAAGACCTTTGGGTCTCCTCCCTGTCCTTATGCTTAAGCCTAAATTTGTTTCTCTCCAATTAGATATGTTAGCAAAAGGTAAAGAAAAAGCAGCAGTCATGCACTGTCTAGTGATGCAGCTACATTATTTGTAATGACAATTATCCGGAGTGGTGAATTGCTTTGAAAGAATGGGGATAGACAAGGAGATGAAGGAACATTAGAACCATAGTCTTTCTCTCCCCACCCTCCCCCCCCCCCCCCCCCCCCCCACCTCCACTAATGAGCCATCCATTGTTAATTATTTGGACTCTGGCCATTCTTAACCTTACATAATATATACCGTACTCTGGACTGGATCCATGGGTAAACTACAGTATTAACACCAGTACAAACCAGCTGGTGTTTGGGTATGAAACCAGTCCCAGAATTCTGGGACACGGAGTATATATGCTTTTTGGAAGTCCCTGAAAACCGGGACACAGAGTCCAAAGGATTACATTTCCTCCATAAATCAAGAAGAATTATTTTAGTACATTCATAAGGGATGTGAATGTCACTAGAGAGAGCAACATGCTCCTGAACTCCCTTGCATTGATAGCTTTCACAACTACAAGGCCAGATGTGATTGGTATATCCTTCAAAGTCATCCAGCTCAGACAGTGGTGATTTTCCACTCAACGTCTCATGGTGGTGATCTTACCCTACCAATGTGGACGCAAAGCCTGGACGCAAAGCCAAGGATAGTGGTGGAGTTGGCCACATTGGCTGACTGGTGGCAATCGGTTAGATAAGGAAATCCCCTAATGTGTACATATTCCAAGATGATAGTGAGAATTACTGACATTTAGTACAAAGATTAGGCTGTTTGGCCCATCTAGCCCATGCCAGTACCTTCAAAGTAATTCTATTGGTTCCATCCTCCCTCTCCTATCTCCCTGCTCCCCCTCATTGCCCTTCACATCTCTTTCGATTCTTTTGCCACTTCCCTACAGAAGGGGAGATTTGCAGCAGTTATTTAACCTACCATCTTGTTTTTGGAAAGTGAAAGAAAAGCACAATATCCAAAGGAAACTCACATGGTGACAGGAATAACGTTTAAACTTTGAAAAGGTAAGGATAAAATCCAATTGCTGAAGCAGTAAGTCTACTTTTATTTGTGCATGAATTTAATGCGTGGATCAAGTGGTCTTTCCAATCTTGCTCTCGTTGTATATTTATTGTTCAATTTGATTCAACCGATTGACTTACGAACCACTTCAGAGGCGATGAAGAGTCAAACAGATTACTGGTTCTTACTGAAACATAACTGAACCATTTCTTACAACAATTCAGTGGCTTTATGGCTGATATTACTGATATCAATTTTACGCTCCAGATGTAGTTAATTAACTGCATTCAATTAGACAAACTCCTTGGATTTGGACTGGCAACTTCTGATTAATATTTTTGACAACATTTATCCCCTCACAAGGTCATACCTAATATAAGATTCCTTTTTGCCACACACAACACACAGGTTCTGCTTAGTTATCAGGTAGTAGTCTTGCTGAGACTCTGGTCTTCCCGATGGTTCAAACTTCAACTTCACAATAAATGGTTCCTTGCTGATAAGCTCTGAAGGAAATAACAGGTGGATGCTCAGAGGATTGGCAAAAACTGATTCTGTCATTTAAAAAGAAGCACGAGAAGAAAATTCGAAAGAAATTCATGAGCTAACATGACTAAAAATAATAAATCGATTTTCATGGGGGAGGGCACACTGGATTCTGGAGCAAAAAACAATTCACTGGAGGAATTCAACAGATCTAGCAGAGTCCCTCATCATGATAATTTTCACATCGCAACGGGCGCAGGCGAGAAGGTAATAGGGAAGAAAGGAGAGAAAAGGTAAAGAAAAGTGAGAGATAAGGGAATGACTGTTGAAAAGGGACTGATGAGAGAAATAATGGGTCAAAGGAAGCACAAGAGTGGAATGAGATGAAAACAAATAGAATGGTCAAATGACAGTGGGAAGGTGAAAGCAGTACAGAGACTTTACAGGAGAGAAAAGAGGAAATAAACGCAAGGGTGCGAAGAGAGTAATAGCCTGTGTAAACCATACATTGCAATGGCCTGCATCTCACTCAGAAATGCACAGACAATAAAATACAATGAAATTAGGTGAAATGTGAATTTAATATTACAGTAAGGCAATCAAAATGTCATCTATTTAAATATCAGGGAACAATTTGCAGCAGGAATATGTCAATCAGTTTTACAATGGATCCAGAATGACGCAGGCAACTATTGATTAAGTGATTTCACGCGAGTTCTCATTACCATTTTCATGTTTCCTCTGTGCCTCATTACTCTATAAAGTGACAGCATAATTCACTCTCTCACAAGAGACACACTTTTCTCCATTTCTGTTCCACATACCCCCAATGCCCTTGTCTATGTACCACTGGGCCTTCTTCCTGTCACATGTGCACAGAGGTTGCCCATCTGGGGCGTGGAGGAAACAGTTGTCGTAGAGTGGCGATTTCCTGCAAACAATCAAATCAACAGCAATTATTTCACTTGAGGTCGTGTCTAGACTGCAAAGTACTTGGAAGATCAACTGTTGTCAATGGCAATATCGACATTTGGCTTCAATCACTAGAGATTGCTATAGATTGGTCACTGAGATCCCAGAATCTCTCCTTGTTTTTTGATGTTAGAAATGGATTTCACAAAAGTCAAGATTTTTGTATTTTTAACGGCCTTCGCTTATGTTTTTCCTTAAAAACCTCCACTGAAGTACAATAGATCCTGTAATTTATGGCTCAGATTTTGCTTTGGTGATATTTGTTACCAATGCACCGTGAAACTGACAGATGCTCTCACAGTGTGAAGACACACAGTCAAGACACTCAAGTCCAGAGGGTACTGTCGATAGGCCCTTTCACAGTGGGGAGGATAAAGCAATTGTAAAGACAGATTTTCTCTGTCTTTAAATCGCTTCACTTACCTCCATAAAAGGTCCAAAGGAAGATTGACTGGTCTAACTCACTCCATCTTCCACCTGCCTAGTGGAGTAGACTCAGTGAAGTCGCTCCACCTCCTCCATAAAAGGAAAGCCGCTGAATACAGATCCAAAGGGGAGGGCTAATAATATCGTGATGGCGCCATCAGCCTGCGACCCAGGAACACGAATTTCAAAAAACTCATGAGGTTAATAGAGGCTGTTACATTGTGCAGATCCACCCCGAGTCCTACGACTGCTTGCACAGATCTCCACCAGCGCTCTTACCTGCTCTTTGGTCACTATTTTCGAGTATAGGCTGCTTTCCCTTCCTGGTGAGTATGACGTCACAGTGATAGGCAGAACTACTGCACCACTTTCCCTACCTCCTTCAGCTCTGGAAGCCAGCTCCCAACTCAGCTGTGCATAAAGGCACCGTGGGATCCACATTATAGCTTAACACCATAAAAGGTAAATTCACCTTTTTTAAAAAACTTGAGTCAGCTATAATGTAGGGTTTCAGCTTAAAAGGGGCTAATGACTCGCAGCTCCTCCACAAGGTGTGCAATTCTGCTGACCTCTCAGCCACAATCTCCAAAATCAGTGAACTGATACCACTTCAAGGAAATGCAAACACAAGTTGTGAGGGGAAGGGGGGGTTGTTGGATTCACACTGGCACTTTAACCCAGTAATTAACCACCAATCTACTGGTTAACATGCTAGTGTGAACACTCATGAAAAAGCACGCAGGGGTCAACTGCCAAGGGAGGTTGTATCATCGTCGTTGTATCATCGTCGATTCATTTTGAATCAGCGTACCAGTTAGCCCAGTGTGAAAGGGACAGGGGGTATGCCGGGTCCAATTAGTGATGTGTTGATGATGTACGCATGTGTGTAGACCATGTGGTGAGTCAGTCTGCAAGAGTCGGAGGAAGTAGAAGCAGTTTCATTACATCCCAATTTTTCATATTATTATGGTCTCAAACTGGGGGGAATCGGGAGGTGCGTGAGCTCCTCTCACTAAGGGCTGAGGAGGAAGCCTCCTTTAATGTAATGGGCACAATTAAAGATGGCCTGTTATATGAGAGGATCGCCGCCAGGCTCAGAGACATGATTTTTTCTAGGGACAAGCCCCAGGTGATCAACAGACTGAAGACTCTTTGGAAGATGTTTGTTCAGGTTGTTGATCACAATGGTAGGAATGGGAGGGACTGGCTCTACTGGGCATATTACGACCTGACCTGCAATATCTGGGGCACCAGCTGGTCAGCAAACCCTATGTCCCTAATTGGCAAGATTCAGCTCATGAGAGGGCTCCCGTAGACTCACCGCACCTGCATCCAGTTTGGGACCGTAGGAGACTAACGTCTCCAGCACTTCATCAATCCCCAAAACCCTGCCTGTCTCTCATCTGTCCTTGTACCTCAACCACCCCTAGGAGCTCAATTGGCCCCAGCACTAGAGCCGTATAATAACAGCTTTCGCATCTGTCTAATTTTTCTAATGTGATTATTAAGTGCATGAACATTTGTAAGTGCCATCTTTCTGATCTCCTCTGTGTTCTATTGTTCTCCAGGAACTGAGAGGAGGAAGCCCACCAGGAAGCAGGAGGTCACCATCGAGATTCAGGATTGCTCCGCGAGATCGACCAAAAAGACCAAAAGCATGACAGCCTGGATTGGAGAGGAGGGGCTGATGCGAACTCACCATGAGGTGGAGAGGCAAGAGCAGGAGGTTGACCAGCAGGAGTGCCCAGCAAAATGCTGCCAGTTTTGCACGGATGATAGCGGATATCCATCAGGAGATGCAGGCCCAGACAGCCTTGATGAGGGTCCTCATCTCCATGTTTGGTGTTCCTGTTTGCCTCCAGCCTCTTCCTCCTCCCTCCACCATGAGCCTTCTTCCCTACAGCCTCCTCCCTCCACCATGCACTCACCTCCAACATCAGCCTTCTTCCCTCCAGCCTTCTCCCACCTCCATCCACTATCTGCCCTCCTGCCACCACCATCTACCCACCCTGATGAACCACCCCATTAACCATTCTATCCAGTCATTATTGGGGAGTGGGGAGGTGTCTGAGGGAGATGACTCTTGCAACCCCCTTTACACATCCTCACTCCTCCATTTATTAGAAGACGATGACGAGTAATTTTTTTTGTTAAATTCCTTCTTAATCTTAGTTTCAAAAGATGATGAAAAGTTTATTTTTGAAATTCTTTATTTGTCATAAGTGCAGAAAGTTCCAAATGTTAAGAGTTAAAAGTGTTTTAAATTTTTGTGCATTGCTCCAAATTTGTTTTTCCAACTACTTTTACATTTTTATGCTCATCTACTACATGAGATGTGCATAAACTTTTTATTTAAATTCCAATTAAAAGCCTAAGTTGTTTGCTTAATGCATTCACAAAATGGACATAGCAGCCTCATGACCCTGTGCTATCTGGTGGAGGGAGATCTGCTTCCTCAGTCCTCACTCTTCCAAGTGCTCCTTGTTAATCTCACATATATTATGCAGGATACAACAGGCAATAACAACCTCAGACAAAAAAGCAGTGCTAATATCCAGTTTTTTGCCAGGCACCTCCAGCGACCTTTGAGAGGTCCAAAAGCATTCTTTGCAATCATTTGTGCAGAGTTCAGTTCGTAGTTGAATTTTCACTTCCATTGATCAGCACATTGTGTTGTGGGAACCCCTTCATCAGGGGGGATCCCCGATCAAATGCGCAGGGATTTCCACTCCATTAACATTCTTGGATTCCTGTGGGAAGAGCAATGCAGAATAGGTTTCTCATACAATCTCTGACAACACAACCCAGCCAGTGCTCCCATTTCCTCCTGTGGCCATTGAACCATGCAAGGGTCGGACTTGTCCCACAGTCATCCCATCCTCATGCCTGTACACACGTATACACACACACACACACACACACACACACACATATATATATACATTAAGAAAACACACACACACATGCATATATATAAAATCACTTAAGATTTTTTTATACACTAGAGGCCTTTTCATGTGCATGCTGCAACCATCACCGTAGAGTGGGGCATATTCACTTACTTCACACGAGAATAGATAATCACCTGTATTCTCAGCCTTTCTGTAAATAGGTGAGTTGGCAAGAACCCAAGCATCATGGGTGAAGCTGGAACCACAAAAGCACAATACTGATTGACATATGGAAAACACTACTGATAGGTAAAGACAAAAAAATAGCAACTTAGGGCATGATTCTTACCAGCAGTTGTGGTCAACAGCAGCTTGAAGAACAATGGTGTGCCATTATTTTCGATTGTAGTAGGCTGCTGTGTAGTCATGTGGGGCAATGATGGGAATATGCGTGCCATTCTTAGCACCAGCATATATTGGAAAGCTGCACCTTTCTGCAAACACATCGATTGTCTCCTGAAGATGATCTCCACTCACCAGGTCAATGAAACATTTCATGGGGGTCCCCCTTGTCGCGATTGTCACATGGCACACCACCATGCACACAGTGGAGACACCCACACTAAAGGTACAACTGATGGATTGATACTCCACAGAGCGATGGCAAGTCTGAGCTGAGGTCCCACAGACTTTCGGCAGTTTGTGCTCCTCCGCCTCAGTTCTGACTTGAGGAGCTTCACTATAAATTCAAAAGTACTACCAGTACAAAAAAAGGCATCACTGTCGCATGCTCCAGGCACCAAGTTGACTGCTGCCAGCTCCACACAGGCTTTGAACGGCCCTTTGAGGGAGCCAACAGTGGTTTTATTTGAAATCCCGTGATCATGGGTCTGCGCCCAAGATGGCGGCACCTATTAATCGGCAGCAGCCGTGAGGGACTGCAGACTCTGGGGAAGTGGAGGGCTGGAGCAGGACACAGAGGATGGGAAGAACAACACCTGTCTGAGGAGAAGCAGAGGAGATAACTTACGGGGACGGTGACCACAGGGGTGAACCAGTGAAGGAGCTCTGTTGCTGAGAACCAGTGAATGCAGTGGGCTGCTGGCAACTTGAAGCAAGAAACCCTCGGAAGCTGTGGGCTGATGGAGATTGCTGCTGGGAGAATAGCTTGAAATGGCTGGAGGGATATTGGAACCGATATGCGGGAAAGTGCAGAGGGTGCTGAAGGGTTTCTGACTGTGTTGGAGGTTTGGATCTGGACTCTGTGTAGCTGTGGGGGCTGTGAAAGCACTGGAGGCGAATCTATAGACACTCAGTGACTATTGGGGGACTCCCGTTTGCTTTTATTTCTCTGATTGTAAGAGGTGCTTAGGCAATCTGTCTGCCTTGCAGCAAGCAAAAAGAAATTTCATGTAATATGACACTGTTTATCATCAAAATTCTCTACGACAGTAGACCAGAACATGGGCCTCTGTGATCTCTCCCTTCTCCACAATCTTCTACTATTATATAGTTGCTCAAACTGCTTCTAGATGACCAGACATTTTCGCTGATAGCTACATAGCTCAGACGGAAAAATTCTCCCTGCTTCTCAATTTTTCCATTAAATTTTCCTACCTGAGAGCACGTAAATAGTCCCAATCTGGCTCTGACACTGATTGCAGTTTCTTGTCGATAAGACCTGCCTGGATGGTGAGAGAGGTACACATTCTCAATACAATCATACAGACTGCATTGATGTCTGCCATTGTTGAGAATGGGAAGATCTCACTTTCTGCGAGTGTGTGATATGCCACTCAGAACATCACGACTGGAGGATAGGCATCCCTCTGCTCTGCAATGCCAGGTGGTGATATGAATGGTCGTAGATAACCCGTTAACATTGGTCCAGTGTGAACGGCTCTATTAATATTGTAAAACAGTTTGCTGAACCGCCAATTTAGCAGTTCACCAATGTGAAAGGGGCTTGTGACACAAAGGCACATCATGCGTGCATGCACCAAGAAAGAATTGGAATTTCTTTTATCTATTTAATTTGTTTCACATAGATTGTGAATTTTATTCTGTGTCTCAGATTTTTGGACAATGATTTCCGAATTCTGTAAAGGCAAATTTTTGTATAACAGCTGTGATGCAGGGCTTGCCTTTATTTACAGTATGACATGCTTTGAAAAGGTTATATTTGGTTGCTGAGGCTGCTGAGGGTAAATAATGTACTCAACCACAATTATTGATGGAAAACTCTCTGTTACCCCCCCACCCCACCCCAACCACACTCATAGAACAATCTTCAAATATTTCAAAATACAGTACAGTACATTTTTAATTATTTATTATGATTTTCCAGGCACTACCTTCATATAATCATAGTGTATGATTCAATTTTTATTTAGTGCCCTGTAAAATATTTATTATATTTACTAAAATTTCTGTGTTATTATTCATGGCTTGAAAGAAGCTTGATGGCCCCTTTGTAACTGGATATCAGAGATATCTGTTATCTGGCATATCTGTTATATGGTATCAGTTCCTGAGATCTTCGTGACTGGGTTTTTTCCAAAGGCAGCCATGAGTATAATGGTTTGTGCTGGCTCCAAAATCGCCAAGACTCATAATTTCATGAGCTGTACAAACACCTACTGATGCTGAAGAGACCAATCTCCTGCTTCTGAATTATATGCTTGATGTTCAAGTTCCATTTCAGAGGTGTGAACTTAAATTGAGACTCTCATTCCAGTGTAGAGCTGTAGTGTTGGAGAAGTTGTCCTTTGGATGAGAGTATCTACTCTCTTTGACAAATGAAAAAGGCCCTGTAGCACTATTTCAAAGAAAAGCAGTGGAGTTTGTACCTCAACTAATATATCTGAAGCAGATTACCTGGTTATTATCATATGGATACTTCTGAACATTTCCTACCTTCTAACAACAAGCATTCTTCAAGTAACAGTTAATGGACTGTAAAGTTCTTTGTTATACTGCAGCCACAAAAGATGTTTGCATAAATGCCAGTATTTCACTTGAATGATGTATCCTGAGTATTTTAGTATCTAATTTTCCTGGTTAAACAAGAAAATTTTGAACAAGAATGTATTTTTAAATAAGAATTAATTGGCTTGAAGTTGAAGATTACTTTTCAAAATATTTAACAATTACAAAAAATCCATCTTTTTTGATAACTGGAAACAGTTTTGGAATAAGAAAAATGATCAATTGTTAACATTAAGAAGCTTTTATCTAATTTTAAATAAACTTATGCAAGTTGAACTTAGCATCAGGCTCCACATTTCTCAATATCCTCTTCATCTTGTTGCACCATCCCAAATGCATCACCTCACTTTTTTTGAATTAAATTCAACAAAATGTGAGGTGATGCATTTATCACTCCAGAAATCAAAAGCTTTCATTCTCACTGTCAACCACATGGCCATTTTTTTGTATGATGAACATCTGTAATTAATTTATAATTATTCATTTATATATATATATAACAAATCCAGGGGTTCAAACACTTAAGCACGGTGTAACTTCACTAGTAACAGGCTCCCAGTTATGAAACACCCCCATTCATTACTCTCGGAATTATGCCGCAGATCCTTCACTATCATTGCATCAAAATTCTACACCTTCTAAACCAATGGTGGCTAGGGAGTAACATAATGTCTACGAGAGTTCAAGAAAGCAGCACCCCAGCACGTTTTCAAGGGCAATCGGGAATGGGCAATAGTGGTTGGTATCGCTGTGACACCCACATCACATTCACCAATTTCTTTTGTTTTGAGATTGATCATTCCCCAAAAAAATGGAGCCACAGCTCTGCTAAAGATCGATTCAGAATGGTAAACACAGCCATTAAGTCTTGAGTCATTATATTATTGGCATTTGCCATTGTGGCTCATGAACTTTTCATGCAATTTAAAGCAGCTTTTTAAAAAAAAAATATCAATGGTGTGTTGACAGAAAGTGCAAACAGTTTTGTATCTGAGAGTGATGTGGGTGCAGACAGCCTTCTTCATTGAAATTTATCAAATGAAAAAGAGCAAACTGAATGTTCATTGCTTTAATTAAACAAAAGGCTGGGTTTGTTGATTGAGTCTACGTTTCAAATGATTCATCACAGAAAAAATAAACATTTAATAAAAAAATAAATACAAAAATATAAATATGCAAGGTGAATGCTGTTGTGATTTGCTTTCTGGTTTTGAGAGTGCAACACCTGGTTGAGCTGTTGCTTCACAACTTGAGACCCAGGTTCATCCTAACCTCTGGTGATGTCTGTTTCCACATTCTTCCAGTGACCATATGAGCTTCCTGCAGTTTTCTCCCTCGTCACAAAGTTGTGTGGATTGGTAGGTTAAATGCCCGTCATAAATTGCCCCCAGATGCATGGTGAAATCTGGAAGTTGCTGTGAATGTGGGAGAATAAAATTCAGGATTAATGTAACTGGGTTCTGATGGTTGCCATGGACTTGGTAGGCTGAAATGCCAGATTCCATGCTTGTAATGGAGTAATAGAGTCACCCAATGACTAATCAGGACTAATGGTGTAATAATATGGAGCAAGGTAGGGCATTTTTGGTGGTGATGGGAAAGGAGGAGGTGGGGAAGCAACTAATACCTGCTTTAAATCAGAGTGTCAGTCAGACATGGAATTGTAGGCATGTCGCATTCATTCTATGCCATCAATTGTCACACTGCAGGAAACATAGCATTTTGGTGCATTTAAAAAAAAAAGATCAACTCCCACCAACGTAATTAAACAGTTCAAGCACACTTAAAATTAACAAAGTGCTCCACCTTTACCTGGCGGAATATCCCACCCCTAGGGGTTTGCGTGGTGTTTTTCTCGGATCCGAGGTAGCGACATCTGAGGCCAATTTCTGATTGGTTCCAAGCTTCTTGTTTCTCCGTCTCTGTTGAGAGTTTGTGTCACCGGTTCCATCCTTCCCTCCACTACCTCCACCCTTGTATGGGATATCTAGTAGGCCTTGGCACCTTGCCAGCACATGATCCCAGCTGGGTTTAAATTGAAACAAGGCACCATCTTCATGTGATGCACAAGTGAATCCCAGTAGGTGAAAGAACAGAGCCACAGATACCTGGGCATCTTGCGCAGCGTATGTTACCTAACAGCACAAAACAGAACACAGGTGTAAAATAGACTTCAAACAGAATTAAAAGGTCATGCAAAAACTGTAGACAATGAAAAAGCACTAATAGGAGAAGGACAACTGTGTGTAGCTTCAAACTTGATATAAATGACTGAACTGCCTCACTGTGGAATTGGCTAAGCACCGATCAGCCCTTATTAACTGATACCTCTTGGATTTTGAATTTAATGATTATGCATTGGAGTCTCACCCCAGGACCTTAAGCAGAAAATTCACATTGGCAATTCAGGAGTTAGATAATGTTGGACTGGCAGATTTTACAGTATAGAATTCCTGTTAATATCCCAAGTGACGCATGTTAATGGGAAGTCTGTGAACAGTGATGCTACACAGTATAAACATTCTGAAGTTCTGAATTTACCACCATATGCCAACACAGAAATTTTAAAAATAAATGCAAAAGGACAGGAAAAACATATATTCACAGGTGCAATTTCAAAAAAAAAGTGACATTTCAAAAGTATAGATAAATCCTTTGGTGGTCCAAGAGTAGTTTATGGTCAGGGTAATAGAGGGAGATTGCTGTTGGGGAAAAAAACTATTCTTGCACCTATAGCTGGCTGACTAAAGCCTTCTGTAGCTTCTGTCTGAAGGAAGCAGCAAAAAGACATTGTGACCAGGGTGTGCTTGTTGTTTTTTTCATCTTCTTTCAAGTTCCAAGGACAAGCAGGAATCAAGGCCTCAGAATCAGGGCCCCATGAGTTTTGGGAGACCATAAGATCACCTGGTGATCATATGCATCACCTAGTGAGCGAAATACTGAACTCTATCAATTTTTTAACAGCTAAATTATTGGAATTTTTCTGTCCACCTTCCAACCAATGCTGATGTTAAAGATGCAACGATATTAAGTTAAAACACAGCAGATAAGTTCTCCCCATTTTCCTGGCTAATATCCCCAAATAATTTTACTGAAACTAATTGTCACATAGTGCCAAGCGGGAGCTTGCTGTGCAAAAACTATCTACATGCATTTCCTACACTGCACAATGTGACA
This sequence comes from Narcine bancroftii, assembly GCF_036971445.1. Classification (NCBI taxonomy): domain Eukaryota; kingdom Metazoa; phylum Chordata; class Chondrichthyes; order Torpediniformes; family Narcinidae; genus Narcine; species Narcine bancroftii. The sequence continues at coordinate 76,157,486 of NC_091470.1, forward strand.
GCAATACAGAACATTTCATCCCCTGTCAAACTTGGAGCTTCCTGAGGCAGTGAAAGATATGGAAGATTTTTTTTTAAAACGAGGCCATTATACAAATATTTCCCATCTGTTACTGCATTTTATTGAACTCTTAGTTAAATCAGATTGCTCCACAATCGTGCATTTGTCAAGGAAATCTGACTTTTAATTGAAATTAAAGAAAAAAGATTATCTGAACAAACATTCTATTTGCTATAATTACAGTGCCAATTTTAACACTATATTCTGAATAGACTAACTCTTTGCATTTATATAGCTCATTTCATGCAATAAAATATCTAAAGTTACTTCAAAGACAGTCACATTAAATAATAGGTGGTTAATTTAACCGATATTAGCACAGGTGGCTAAAACAATTTTGAGAAACAAAGGGAAAGAAAAGGTGAAAAAGTTTACTGAGAGAAATCTAGCACTGGGAACTAGGTTCCAGATGGCATGGCTAGCAATGATGAAGTAAAGTGTTTCAGGAAGGTGCGAAGGATCAAGGTGGGAGATTGAAGAATCCATGGAGATGGCGGAGCTTTGATGAATAAATGTAAAAGTTTGAACACAAGCATAAACATTTTAAAATTCAGTCTTGACAGACTTGGAGCCAACACATCAATGCTCATCGGAGTGACAGCCAAGTGGCACAGTGGGAGTCAGAATACTAGTGGGAGAGCTTTACCTCACCTGAAGTTTCTTTAGAGTGGAAGATGAGTGGAATTGTTAATTTTAGGGATAACAGTAGCAATGGGATGGGTTGAAGTGAAAAGATGCATAGAGATGGGTCAGTGATTGAGGAAGGAAACATTGCTAATACCCAAAGGAGGATCCTTGGCATAATTGTGATGAAACAAAACTTAAAAGAAGTGAATTATCCACACAAAAACAATAACTTAGGTATTGCCAAATAATTGAAGTATGTTCCCTTCACATTATTACTAAATTACCTGTTCGTTAGTGAGTTCTTCTGCCTCCCAGTTGCTACATCGCAGATGGAGAGACTTGTCGAGGGTAAAATGGATGATTTCTTGAGCCAAGGACTTTAGACTGAGTGAATAGGTCAAATTATTCTTCCTGTAATGAAATATGAGGTGAAGGATTAATGTAGAAAATCATAAAAGCAACAAACCTTTCACCACAGACCCTTTAAAATATTATGGTAACAAATCCACATTGAAATCTGAAGCAGCAATATATTTGGACAATAAAAGTTGGATACCAGATAAAGCAAAGCCAAATAATTTTACATATTGCTGAAACACATTAAGTAGAAGTTATACAACCGTTCTACTGCACAGAATTCCAATAGAACTAATACTTTTCCAATTTGCTCTTAAGCATTTCATCACAGCCAACTCATTTTCCATTCACACTGCACAGAATTCCAACAGACTCAAACCTTGTCCCTCATGCTAGAGGATTCAAACAAAGCAAACAACTGTTCGCATAGAGGTATACCTTTGAACTAAGGTGATGGCTCCAGAACTGAATTTTCAACATTGTTTAGTTTATCACAACTGTTATTTTGTGGGACATTTTTATTGAATTTATTGAATTTTATTTTATTTAATTCTCCATACATGCATTGATGTTCAAATACAGAAAAACATCCATCATAGATCTCAAATCAATAATACGTTATTATATATCCCCAACACCTCCCACCCCTTCCCCTCCAAATAAGACCAGAAAAACAAGAAGGAAGAAAGATAGAAAAAGTAAAAAATAAACACATCTGGTTACTAACATTTCTATTCATTTAGTAAACTTTTGCCTTTACATTCTTAATCATATACCAATTCCAAGGAGTTGATAGATTCTCTGAGGTTCTGGGGACACTTTTCATAAATTAATACCTACACTGTGTAAATATAGCCACCAAATTTAAAAATATATATTTCTTTCTTAAATTATATGTAATTTTTCTCAATAGGTGTACAACTGCCATCTGTCCATTCCCAAATGCGAATCTGATTTCCACCTCATCTCTATACATTTTCCTGCAACTACTAACGCATTTTTCGCAAATTTCTTTTGAAGACTTTATTTAAAATTTTATAACATGAATACAATAAAGAATTACATTTAAAGAAAAAATAATTTAAAAAGGTATGATTACAATTTAACATCAGAAAACTACACAAAATAACCCTCCCCGTTAATTGTAACACAATATTAATAGTCTAACTTAAAATTAGTCCAACCCGCCCCCCCAAAATAAAGAGTGAAGAGTTAATAAAATTGACAATATTATATATGAAAAAAAATACTCACTTACAAAAAAGAGATAAAACTTAACCTAAAAAAATTCTAACAACAACAACAAAAAAAATAAAAAATTGTCAATACTAAAATATCACACTTAAACATATATTTAAATCAAACTTAAATGCATATAATTAGCAAACGGAGTCCACTTTAACTTATAAAAAGACATCTTATCCTGAATTGAAAAAGATATCCTTTCCATAGTCAAACAAAATTTCATTTCCAAATACCACTTATCTAAAGTTAGTACATTTCTATCTTTCCAAGTAAGTGCTATACATTTCTTAGCCACAACTAAAGCTAAATAAATAAATGAAATCTGATAATCCTCTAAACCTAAATCGATTAATGATTGCATGTTCCCTAATAAAAATATATCGGGATCTAATACAAGATGGATATTATATAAACTGTTAAAAACAGATTGAATACCTTTCCAAAACTGTTGCAATCGATCACAAAGCCAAACATTATGCAAAAAAGTATTGGCCATCTGATAACATCGAAAACAAGAATCCAACTTACTAAAACCAATTTTTTTTAATTTCTCCGGGGTTAAATATAGCTGATGAATAAAACTATAATTAATCATCGCTAGTCTAGCATTAATTAATTTCCGAATACTATTCTGACAAATTTCCATCCAAGCTTCTTCAGCTATTTTATGTCCTAAATCTTTTTCCCATTTCAACTTATCTTTATCCCAGTCTTTTTTACTATCAATTTCTTGTAAAATACAATACAAATCAGATATATATCCCTTTTTTGGTATTGGAAGTACATATTCTTCAAAACTAGATTCAGGCAATAAAATCATATGTCGACCACATAACTGTTTTACAAAAGATCTTAATTGATAATATACAAATATAGAATTTGCACTAATACCATATTTCCTTTGTAATTCATCAAAGGAACAAAAACAACCCTCAGAAAAACAATCAGCTAAATTTTTTATTCCCTTCTTTTCCCATTGTTTCAAAGTGGCATTGGAGACCGTAAAAGGAACAAGTTGATTATTATATAATGGCAATCTTCCAGAATATCTATTTTTAAGTCCCAATTTTTTAAGTTTACTTGTCCATAAATTCAATAAATGTTTCAATATTGGCACATGATAAGTTCGTAATAAATTTTTATTCCATCGAAACAAAAACTCATGAGGAAATTTTTCTAAAATAACCGCCATTTCTATCTTTACCCAACTAGGTGGGTCGTCCATATTCATTAATGCACTAAGAAATTTGAATTGAGCTGATTCATAATAATGCTGAAAATTCGGTAATCTTAAACCTCCAAATTGAAAATCCCACATCAATTTTCTCATTGCTACTCTCGGAAATTTTCCCTTCCATAAGAATTCTCTAATCGCTTTATATAAATCCTTAAAAAAACTTTTTTTTTAAATAAGGAATTGATTGAAACAAATATTGTATTCTAGAAAAATATTCATTTTTATAGTATTAATCCTCCCTAGTAAACTCAAAGGTAGATCCCTCCACCCAATCAAATCTAAATTAATCCTTTTTATTAAAGGAAAATAATTAATTGAATATAATTCTTGAAATTCCGTATTAACATTAATTCCTAAATATTTAATTTGTGTAGTCCAGTTCAAATTTGTAATATTTTTATATACTGAATAATCACCTTTACAAATTGGTAAAATTTCACTTTTAGCCCAATTTACTGTGTAACCAGATAATTGGCCATAAATTTGTAAACATTCTTGAATTGCAGGTAAAGAAATATCCAGATCCACCAAATATAATAAAACATCATCAGCAAATAAATTAATCTTATATTCCTCATTCAGAACTCTCATACCTTTAACATTTTCATTTTGACGTATTAATTGTGCTAAAGATTCAGTAACTATAGCAAATAAAGCAGGTGACAATGGACATCCTTGTCTAGTAGATCTTGTCAAACTAAAAGATTCTGAAATTTGGCCATTAACAGTAATTCTAGCCTTCGGGCTATTATATAAAGCCTTTATCAACCCAATAAATGAAGAACCAAAACAAAATTTCTCAAGTACTTTGAACAGAAACTTCCATTCCACTCTATCAAAAACCTTTTCTGCATCCAATGAAACCACTATTGGATAATTCAACTGAAATTTAGATTTATTTATCAAGGTTATTAACCGTAAAATATTATCTGACGCATACCTGTTTTATATAAATCCCGTTTGATCACCATGTATAATTTTAGGCAGATATTGAGCTAATCTATTAGCCATAATTTTAGCTACAATTTTATAATCTACATTTAACAACGAAATTGGTCTATAAGAAGAAACCTGTAAAGGGTCTTTATCTTTTTTTGGTATAACCGTAATTATTGCGTTAGAACAAGACTCAGGTAATTGAAAAGTATTGTAAGTTTGTTGTAATACATCCTTATAAATAGAAGATACATCAGCATAAAAAACTTTATAAAACTCTATAGAAAACCCATCTTCACCAGGTGCCTTTCCATTCAGCATGTCTCTTATTGCCCTTTCTATTTCATCTTCTGTAAAAGGTTTATCTAACTCTTGTCTGTCTTCTTGATTCAATTGTGGCAAGTTAATATTTTCCAAGAAAGAATCTATTGAGTCTCCAGTTACGTCTTTACATTCCAAAGTATACAATTGTTTATAGAAATTATAAAATTCCTCATTAATCTCCTTTTGATTAAAAGTAATACCTGATTTCTTTCTAATCGCTGGTATAATCTTAGATAATTGTTCCTTTTTTAAATGCCATGACAAAACTTTATGAGCTTTCTCACCCCATTCAGAAAACTTATGCTTAGTTCGATTCATTAAACATTCAAACCGATATGTTTGTAATTCATTATATTTAAATTTTAAATTAGTTAACTGATTCTTTTGCGTTTCGGTAGCATGTTTTTGAAATTCTTTTTCAGTAGCAGTTATCTTTTCCTCTAAGTCTTCAATCTCTTTAATTCTCTCCTTCTTTACTTTAGAGGCATAACTGATAATTTGGCCTTGCAAAAAAGCTTTCATTGCATCCCATAAAACAAAATGACTAGAAACAGAATTACAGTTAATACCAATAAAAATTTCAATTTGCTGTTTTGAAAAACTAATACATTCTGGTTTTTGCAATAGCATAGTATTAAATCTCCATCTTGAAGCTTTCCGAACATCTTGTGAACTCAAATATTCTAATAATAATAGTGAATGATCCGAAACCAATCTAGCCTTATACTCCACAGATGTAACCCTATCCTGCAAATGTGCTGATATTAAAAAATAATCAATTCTAGAAAAAGAATTATGTCGCGAGGAATAAAAAGAAAAATCTTTCTCTGTAGGATTAACTCTTCGCCAAATATCAATTAAATTCAAATCTGCCATCATATTAATCACTTGGATTGCCATCTTAGACTTCTTAATTACTCTTGGGTACTTATCCAATAAAGGCTCCAACACCACATTCAAATCTCCCCCAATCATCACATTAGAGTTCGATTGTCCAAGTAATAAAGACATATCCACAACAAAAGCTGTATCTTCAACATTAGGAGCATAAACATCAAGCAAAGTCCATGCCTCATTAAAGATTGTACAATTTAATTTTAATAATCTTCCACCATTTTTCTCTTCATTCTGTAACTGAAATGGTAGATTCTTATGTACCAAAATTGCCACACCTTTTGCCTTAGAATTAAACGAAGAATAAAAAAACTTGCCCAACCCATTCACGTTTGAGTTTCAAACGTTCCTTATCTGTTAAATGAGTTTCCTGTAAAAAAGCAACATCAACTTTTAATTTTTTTAAATAAGCAAGTACTTTCTTACGCTTAATAGGATTATTTAAACCCTGAACATTAAGAGAAGCAAACTTCAATTTAGACATTTCTTACACTCAATAAAACACAACAACAAGAAACAAACAAAAAAAGGAAAGAGAGAAAAAAAGAAAAAAAAAAGAAACCCCCAAAAAAAGAAAAAAGAAAAAAAAACCCTTAATTCCCCTTTGAAATTACAACCAAAAACTGAAATAAAAAAAGTTATATATATAAAAAAATTTAATTATTTAAGAAAGATAAAAAAAGCTTCACTCCCTAACCCAAAAATTAAAAAGAAAAAAAAACAGGTCGGAGGTCACAATTACCTCCTCCTGTTTAAACCGCCTAATGCGGTAACTCCCCCAAAATATTGGGTGTGAGATAACTCACACGCAGCTGATGACTTCTGGAAATTGGTGCCCACCCAGTTCCCTCTCCCAACTCCCATCACTATTTAAAATCTTCTCAACAAAAAATAATAAAATTTTAATTAAAAAAAAATTTTTTTTTAATCAACTTTGCCATTGCGACTACCGTTTCTTCTATTTCTTCCAGAAATCAGATTCCCTTCTTGCAGCTCTGCCCGCTTTGGAGACCGTGGAGGACTACGTCATTCCTGGAATTGCGTAATTGGTAAAGGCTGAGCAAAATCCATAGCTTCTTTAGGATTATCAAAGAACTTTGGTTGATATCCATCCTGAAAAATCTTCAGTACCGCAGGGTATCTAAATGTTGCCTTATATCCTTTTCTCCACAATAATTCTTTCACAGAATTAAATTCACATCATTGAAACATAATTTCCTGACTCAAATCCGGATAGAAGAAAACACGATTACTCTGAACCATCAAAGGAGATCTGTTTTGGTGTGCATTTCTAATAGCCATACGTAAAATAGTCTCTCTATCACAGTAATTTAAACAGCGAACCAAAACAGGTCTTGGATTCTGTCCTGAAAAAGGTCTCCTTCTCAAAGCTCTATGAGCCCGTTCAAATATTAAACCTTCAGGAAACTTATCTTGTCCCAACACTTGTGGAATCCATTCAGTAAAAAATTTTCTTGGATCTGGCCCTTCTATGCCTTCTGGCAAGCCGACAATTTTCACATTATTCCGTCTAGATTGGTTCTCCAAATAATCAACCTTTTTTGCTAAATTTTTATTCTGAATCTGTAGTGTTTCAATTGTTTTATTCACATCTTGCAATTGATCTTGTACATCAGATAATCCTTGATCACACATCTCAAGTCTTTCAATAGTTTCGACTTTAAAAGCTCCATAATCAGCCATCTGTTGAGTATTGACATCCACCAATGCATTAATCTTAGAAATAAGATTATTCATAGAATCACCTAAATGCATCATTGAAGAAAATATCTTATGTTCAAGACTCTTGAAAAGTATATGAACATCAGTAGATCCAGACATAGTGGAATCCTGCTGTTCTTGTGGAATCAGAGGACCTTCTATCCCTTCTTTTAATTTAGTAGCTTTTCTTGCAGTTTGACTCTGTGTAAGAGCCCCTGCCACAGACCCCCCAGGAGTATCAGGAGGCTGATGATCAGGGTTATCTTTGATCCAAACCTCCTTTAAAAGCTTTGATACGTCAGTATCTGGAAGAGCTGTTGTAACTGATGGTATAGCAGTCAAATAACAACTCTTTAACTCTCCAACTGGTGGCGCCCCAGCTAATTCAGCAGTCAAAGTCTCAGTAGACGTTGTTTGAAATACTGGCATCCGGCCAGCCCTTTGTTCTAAAGGCAGCTGAAAACGACCTCCAGAAAGACTTTCGGATTCAGAGCAGAGCTCCAAGGCCAAATTCTTTGCTTCTTTTCCTGGATCCATTTCACGCTGAGTCGTGGCTTTTTGTAAACAAGCAGGCTCAGATAATTTCGGAAAATGTAATTTTTTTAACAATCTGTTGATGTTTCCTTTTACATTTTTTTAACAAATGTACCATTAGGTATTAATTCAACACCTCATACTATTTATAAACTTTTAAAAAAAGTTTTAATGGGCACTTAAAGACAAAACAATAAGTTAGAGTCAGGAGAGGACTGGAAGGCACGTCTGTTCCTTACGCCATCTTGCCACGCCCCGCCGCAAATTTCTTTCGAAACAGATTAAGTTCAATTTTGGCTTTGTCCCTGATATATTTCCTAATTTAAATGAAGCATTGGATCTTGAGGAAATTTAACTCCAGTAACCTGTTCTAAAAGTGCTCCTAATTTCTTCCAAAATTGTCTCAATTTTGAACATGACCATGTGGAATGTAAAAAAGTACCTATCTCTTGATTACACCTGAAACATTTATCTGATAAATCTGATTTCAGTCTATTTAATTTCTGTGGGGTAAGATACAATTGATGTAAAAATTATATTGAACTCATCTATATCTGACATAGATTATGTTTGTCACACTATTATTGACACAATTCCAACCAATTTTTCTCCACAACACTAATATTTAAATTATTTTCCCATCTCTGTCAAGATCTATGGATTCCTTGTTTACATATTCCTTTTTGCAATAATGTATACAAAGCTGAAATAAACTTATTAATTGAACTGTTACAAATCAATCTTTCTATTTCACTTCTTTCAGGCAATAATATTATTGAACCCAATTTGTCTCATAAATATGCCTTTATTTGATAGTAAAAAAAATTGTATTTTGTGGGACATTGATTAAATTTATCCATAGCATTCATTTTTCATGTGCTTATTTAAAGTTTTGCTTCGAAATTCAAACTCTCCCAAAACCTGGGTTTGATCTTGAAAGTTTTGCTCCAACCCAGATTTTGGGCCAGATTATGCTTGAACTGAGTGGTCTGAATAATAAGCTGTGCATTGTAACATTCCAGATACTCAAGTACATTGAGTTCTCAGTCCTGACAAATATATTTCACAAGAACCTGGAATCGTTTTAGAAAACAAAAAGAACAAGTTTCAAAAGCTGTGATGGAGTAAAAAAAAAGTATTTTAATTTTTTTAAATTTAGACAGGCAGCAGAATAACAGGCTATTTTGGCCCACGAGTCCATGCCGCCCAATTTACACCCAATTAACCTACACCCGCTGGAACGTTTCGAATGGTGGGAGGAAACCAGAACCCCTGTGGAAAACGCGTGCAGACATGAGGAGAACATACAAACTCCTTACAGATGGCACAGGATTTGAACTTGGATCCCAAGTGCTGGCGCTGTAAAGGCATTGCGCTAACTACTACACCAACATTTTTAAAGAGAGGAGAGGAAAAAGAGGAGTTCATGTGGGAACTCAAAGAGATAGGGATAGAGATGTTAAATATAGTGGATGAACACCGCAATTTATACAATTAAAAAAAAGTATGGCCTTTGGGTTGGTGTATCACAGATATGAAACCAGTCTCCAAAAAGATGATGTAAGATTGGAAAAAAACTAATGAAGTATACGGCTCTCCCTAACGTTCCGACTCATTATTACCCTTTATTTAGCTGACAGCGATGATGTCATCAGAGAACTTATAGATTGCGTTGGAGCTGAAACTGGCCATGCAATCATGAGTCTAGAGACCAGAGAGCTGGGCCTAAGCATGCAACACAACATGCAGGTGCTGATGGCCAGTGAGTAGGAATTGATGCTGCCAATCCATACTGATTGACATCTGTGCATGAAGAAGTCAAGGATCTGGCTACAAAGGGATGAACAGAGTCCCAGAACCCTGAGTTTGATTATTGGTTTCGCTGGTGATGAGTTGAATAACAGGTGTTCTTGAGCTGCAGGAGATCTAACACAAAATGGAGAGTTAGTAAGATGGCACTTGTAGTTGACCTGTTGTAATGGTCGCTGAATTGTTTCCAGGTTGTATGACTGGAAGGTGAGCAGCTCAAAAAGTATAATTCAACTCAATGGTACCAAATAGCCCCATAAATCCCTAATGATTTTTTTGCAGTTTATTCAATTTATATTTGCAGACAAACTGGTAACTGAGTCAAATATAACATATATGAAACCTGTAAGGGCTACATCATCATTGATTTGTTAAGAGTAGATGATGTCTTCATCATACATTGCCACATGGCAATACAAGATCATGTCTCATAGAACAGGAGAAAATTGCAAATTAACAAGACTTTTACTTCTAATACACCTCTAATCCAAAGTTCACGGTCATTTTTGTCAATCCTACTTGGTTTCTGGGTGGAACTAATTATCTCTGCAACATCCTGTCTCATTTTCAAAACAACAGCAGCCTTTGGAGTCCTCCACGTTAAGTTCACACCTCATGAATTCTCACAGCATCGGCCAAAATATGGGCAAAAAAATCATGATAAGCACCTCTCATCTGCTACGTTTCTCCCTCACCATCTGGTAGAAGAACTGGAAGTGACAAGGGCACAGAATGACTATCATCAAAGTGGCTTGATAATACCACCAATTACAAAGGTGGGATGATCTTTGAAAGGCATGGTTTGTAGACTAGGTCTGCAGCAAGTAGCAAATGAACTAAAGCAAGAAATAAATTTGACTTTGTCCCCAACATTTTCCTGTGGCATATGCACCTGTCCATGATAGCACTGGTGGAAGCAACCAATACATCATCCTTATGGAGTCAAACTTCTAATGTGCCACCAAGGACACACTCCATCATGATGTGTAGCATTACAATCTTGTTAAGGAAGGCAGTCTCAAAACAGATCTCACAGTGGACAACCAGCAACAGCAGAAATGTACATCGCTACAAGTTGTAATGTCTGACCCTGAGATATCCCTCATTCTACAGGTAATATCAACCAAGAGGACCACCCTGGTTCAATAGGAACTGTGAGAGAGCAACGCAGGAGCAGATCAGATGTGCCTAAAATGAGATTACAACCGAGTGAAGCCACAATGTGGGACAACTCAAGTGCAAAGCAACGAAAAGATACTGCAAATGAAACAGTCAATACCTGCATACAGCAAGTCCAAGACAATATTCAAGCACGTACTGATAAGTGGCAAGTGACATTCACACCACAAGAGTAAAGGTAAAGGTTCCATTATTATCATGTAATAGCATATTTAGAATGTAATGTACATGATAGCCACGCAATCTAAAAAAAAACAAAATGGTGCTCGAGGAAGATGACATTTTGCAAGCTATTCTCATCCTACCATCTCTTCACACACTCGACAACTGCTCTACCCTCCTAAACTTCCACTGTAGATTAGTGATTTGGAAGCTTTCAAGATTACTAACATTGTCCTTTTAATTTTTTTTTTTAAAAAGGTTTGACACTGTGGCACTGCACTTTGTCCTGTGTTTTTACTGTTATAAAACTCCTGTTATCTGGAATTCAAGCAACTGGCAAAAAATAAAAAGGACAGTAAATAAATAATTTAATTAAAGTAAATAAAAATGTGAATACAAGTTCAAAATTCCAAAAGTAACACACATTTTTTGTGAGGATGGGAACAAGTATTCAGCCAGCAGAATGCTTGGTTGTGATTTGCTTGTATTAGCAGTTTGAATAAAGTTGTGTTTGAATAAAATGGCATCTCCCAAGACGAAGAGCGGGTTGATGCTGCTCACCGTTGGGATGACTCTCTTCAAGTGTCTCCTTATCTCTGCTCAGCAAGAGTCTTTATTAATATATTATTATGTATTATATTATAAGGCTTCACATGTAAAGTTAGGGGGGGGAAGGGATTAATTTCCTATAATGTTATTGTTCGTCTTTTGGTCGGCTCCATGGAGTTGCAGAGACGGTTAAATGTTTTCAAAGAATGTGACTGAAAATAAAGTCAAATTCTTTAATGTTTATATATTCATGCAAGTTAAATTTGTTCAGTGTAAGTACAGTATTTTTTGTCTTTTAAACTGTTGATTCATATGCAGGTGTATTAGTTGGGCATTTTAAGAGTGAGTCTCAAGCAACCGAAAATTTGGTTATCTGGCATCTACCAATCCCTGTAGGTGCCAGATACCAGGGGTTTTACTGTACTATGTAATAGATTGATCAGCTGGACTACTTAGAAAAAGCTTGCTCAGTACATGTGACAATAAATTTAATCTCCAACAAGGGTCCAGCCACCTAAAGTTGATATGCTATGGTTTTTACCAATAATGAATTCTTTGTCAATATCTTAAGCCCTCCATTGACCAGAAACACAAATGGACTGACGAGACAAGCTACAAGTTCAGCTCAGAGGCTGGGTATCCTGTGATGAACGATTCACCCCCAAAGCTTTCTACCATCTGCAAGGCACTAATCAGATACGTGTTGGAATACTTGCCAAGATGAGTGCAAATCCGACAATATTCAAGAAGTAGAACGTCACCCAGTACAAAGCAGGCCATTTAATTCATACTCTAGCCATCAACACAAACATTTCTTTCTGGTACCACTGCTGCACAGTGTGTGATCATCACAAAATCCACAATTATTCATCAAGGTTACACCAATAGCACATCTCAAACCAACTCTGTCACTCAAGGCAAAAGCTTCAAGCACATGGGAACATCATCAAATGCAGGTTCCCTGTCAAGTTACACACTATTATGGCTTGGTCCTTCATTGGTGCCAAGTCAAAATCCTCCACAACAGCCTTCAGAGAACATCTTCAGCAGTAGGACTGCAAGAACTCACCACCACCTTCATAAGCGCAATAAGGATATCCAGTCCTGAAAAAATAGATTAAAATCAATCATTGATGTGATTCCTTTCACTTGGAAGTAAATAAAAACCAAGAAACAAAATCAGAGTAAAAAGAGTGCAGGAAAAGGAGCAAGGAAAGTTGAAACAAAGCAAAAAATAGCCACTAAAGTAAAAATATCTGTAGTTCAATACATGGTAATTGACATGCTCTAAATGGGTAGGATTCACCAATGTTTAGACGACTTCAGCTCTTTGACTATGCAACAAGTAACAAACCAACACTTATTCATTCATATCTCAAATCCTCCTCCACCAAAGAGCTGAATCATGCTTATTGGCCTCCTCCTAAGAGCTCACACAGGTTCAGATGTGTGTCCAGGTGAGACTTCTTCAACACCACTAATTCCCTTTACTTTTTGCATGGTAATCATGCCTTCAGACAGCAAAAAGCTCTGTTTTGTAATTCCCATCAACTTCCCTCTACTCTCACCATGACCAAAACAACCTCTCTGGCAAAGATTTTCATCATCTGTCTCCTCTTTATGTGCCTGAAAGGTTTTGCCTGAAAATGCAACATAAATTACCTTGGGATAAGTTGTGAGGTCATGGGGTCTAAAATAAATTTAATAAAGATGGCTTTGTGGTATTGTAAACAGATTAAAATTGCATTGTGACAAATAATAAACTTGATGAACTCAATAAATCTGGTAAATTATAGTTGAGAACATGCATTTATAGTGGTCCATTATGTAGAAAAACATCCCAAGGCTCTCCACAAATGATGCTATTCCAAATAGAATACTAAAAGGGACAAGCACCAAACAGACCAAAATAACACTGAAACTCGTCAAACTGTCATTATAAAGTACCCGTACATTTCGGCAGATAAGACGGCCCTTGAAGAACCCAAAAATCACCCCAAAAAAGGGGTTTGCCTTATAGGCCAAATACAAAAACAGGTGACATTAAAATTCTGGCCAGAAGAACCACCTTCCCACTGCTGCCGGGGTTGTAGAAAATTGTAGAGCCCAGGGTCCCTGCTCCTGCCCGGGAGCCCATGGTCCCCGAACTTGAGGCAACTTCTTTGATGCAGACAGCACCACACCTGATGTTGAGAATGGACTTGTCGTCGCAGACTCTGGCTGCAGTTGATGCTGAAAACTTGGACCCAGCTCAGTTTGGCATCTTCCCGGCCAGACACAAAGATTTTGGTTTTTTTGTACTGTTATTGTAATCACTTGCTTGCTTAATTTACAGATTTGTTACTAGGTGTTGTAACAAGGTTTGGGTTGTTGCTGGGAGGCCTGTACACCAGTCTTTGGCATGTTCCTTGCAGCCATTCTGAGGCGTCGAACGAAAATTGGCGGGTCACCTTATATAATTGATATGAGCTAAAACCATGAAATTCAGGGTAAAATTGGGGTCCCATCTTATCTGAAGGTTGGCTTATCAGCCAAAGTATACGGAAATTGACACACTAATGCCCATTAAGGCAGGCTGTCAAATCACTAAGACTAACTTGAATTTAACAACAGTTCCAAACTATACAGCTGAATTGCAAATTCATCTCAACAACAAGAAAATTCAGTGACCATCACCAAGGGTATTTAACTGTACCTGCCTGCAAATTTTTTGTTTTCCAGCACTCTGGGATGTCAGTGAGGGAATGCAGCCGACTGGCACCATCCAGGCTGCAGGAGTACGCACTGAGTGACAGCCTGAGGCTTGACACAGACTATGCGAGGACTTTGTGGGGAAAGGCCACATTCTAGAGCCCTTCCTCTACCAGATGCTGAGGGGTTGAAACTGGAAAGAAAGCCCTTCAAACTGAGGGAGGAGAAACTACAAGGGGCCACAGTGGTATCAAAAGTACAACATACTAATTAGACAATGAATGTAACAATGTACAGTAATGGAATCTAGGAATATGACATTAAGGGTGCAAAAAGACTTTGCATGGTTTTGCTTTGTAAATAATTCATTGTGAATAAAAATTATTTTTTGGAAAGAAAAGTGGTTGCACCACCGTTGAGCAATTGGTCACATCCTGATGGATGTAGTGCCAGATCAGGCCCCAACAGGTGATCAGTTAATGAATCTAAAATGTTAGCGTTCCCTGTAGATGCACTCAATAGTGGGGAGGGTTTTGCAGTGATTTCCCAGGCTGTATCCATTACCTTTTACAGGGCTTTACACTCAGGGATATTGGTGTCCCCACACCAGACCTTGATGCAGCTGGTCAGTACATTTTCCACCACACCTCTGTAGAAATTTGCCAGGGTTTCTGGTGTCATACCAAAGTTCTGCAAACTCCTGAGGAAGTAGCGGTGCTAACTTCATGTTGCCACTGGTGTGCTGGGTCCAGGAAAGGTCCTCCGAGATAGTGACTCCTGAGAACTTAAATTTGCTCACCTTCTCCACCTCTGATCACTGGATTGTATACCTCTGGCTTTCCTTTCCTGAAGTCAACAATCAACTCCTTAGTTTTGGTGACATTGAGTGCAAGATTGTTGTTGGTGCACCATTCGGCCAAGTGTTCAATCTCTATCCTGTATGCTGACTCATCTAACTTCCATTATACAATCCACTACTGTGGTATCGTGGAAAATTTATAGATGATTTATTGTTGTACTGAGCCACACAGTCGTAGGCGTAAAGTGTAAAGCAGGGGGCTAAGAACACAGCCCAACGGTACTGCGGTACTGATGGAGATTGTGGAGATGTTCTTACCGATCTTTACTGATTATGGTCACGAGGTGAGGTAATCTGTGATCAAATTACACAGCGGGGTATTGGAATTTGCTGATCAGTTTGGAGGGGATGATGGTGTTAAATGCTGAATTATAGTCGATATAAAGCATCATGATGTATGCATCTTTGCTATCCAGGTGCTCCAGGGTTTGTGTTGAGCCAGTGAGATGGCATCCGCCATAGACCTGTTCCTACGATATGCAAACTGTCATCACTCAGACAGGAGCTGATCTGCTTCATCACCAGCCTTTCAAAACACTTCCTCACTGTTGATGTAAGTGCTACTGGTTGCTAGTCATTAAGGAATGCCTCAGAACATTCTCATAGAAACATAGAAGATAGGAGCAGGAGTAGGTCATTCGACCCCTCGAGCCTGCTCCGCCATTCAACGAGATCATGGCTGATCGTAAAGTTCAGTACCCCGTCCCCGCCTTCTCTCCGTAACCTTTAATACCTTTATACTGAAGAAATAGATCTAATTCCCTCTTAAATATATATAATGAACCTGCCTCTACTGCCCTCTGTGGCAATGAATTCCACAGATTCACCACCCTCTGGGTAAAGAAATTCCTCCTCATCTCGGTCCTAAATGGTTTGCCTATTATCCTCAAACCATGGCCCCGGGTTCTGGATTTTCCCATCATTGGAAACATCCCATCTGCATCCATTCTGTCCAGTCCTGCCAGAATTTTATATGTCTCTATGAGATCCCCTCTCAATCTTCTAAACTCCAGCGAGTACAATCCCAATTTGCGCAATCTTTCCTCATAAGTCATTCCTGCCATTCCAGGTATCAGCCTGGTGAATCGCCTCTGCACTCCCTCCATTGCAAGAACATCCTTCCTTAGATAAGGTGACCAAAACTGCACACAATACTCCAGGTGGGGTCTCACCAAGGCCCTGTACAGCTGCAGTAAGGTATCCTTGTTCCTATATTCAAACCCTCTTGATATGAAGGCCAACATACCATTTGCCTTTTTAACCGCCTGCTGTACCTGCATGCTCGCCTTCAGAGACTGATGTACAAGTACCCCTAGGTCTCTCTGCACTTCCCCATCTCTTAATCTATTGCCATTCAAATAGTAATCTGCCCTCCGGTTTGTATTACCAAAGTGGATAACCTCACATTTATCCATTTGCTTTGACGAATGCTGCAGACTAAGGGACTTTTACTTCATTGAAATTCCATCAGAAAGTTCATTCCCTCTGCTACCATGCTGTTGGGTATACTGCCTACAAAATGCACCAGTTACTCACCAAGGCTTGTTTGATGGTTTCTCCCAGGCACACTGATAGGAATGGCAGCAGGGATGTGGAATCATTACATAAAAGCACCTATCCATTTTAGTCACAGATATACAGCAAAATGCAGGCCCTTCAGCCCACCAAGTCCACGCTAACCATTAAACATCCATTTTCACATTCCATTTTTTTTAATCCTCTGCAAATTCCCACCTATACCCCTCAAATTCAACCACTCCATGATATACTAGAGGCAATTTATGGTGGCTAGTTAATTTAGCATTCTTTGGGACATGGGTGGAAAGCAACCAGGGGAAGTTCATGCAGTCACAGGGAGAATGTGCAAACTCTATACAGACAGCACCCAAGGTTAGGATCGAACTCAGAGCCTCTGATTCTGTGAGGCAGCAGCTCTTATTAGCTGAGCCACTCTGCCACCGCTCTCAATGAAAAATGGAGAGCGGCTTTAAATGCTGATAAGCATGCCCCGTGAGAAATCGAAGAAAAATCAAAGCTGACATGCCAGAGCAACACTGCATCGTCAAGAAAGTCTTTTGATTGTGACATCAGGTTGATACCCATCTACGCATTGAGGTGGAAATAAAGGATCCAGCAGCACTGTCTTCAAAGACGAGCAGGGTAGAATTCTCTCCATTTGATCTTCAGAAACTGACAGCCCAACTGTGATACACAAGGTAGCAAAGGAGGTGGAACTGAGATCAGTTGAATTACTGTACGGAAAAATGCCATTCAGCCTATCAAGTAAACAAAACATTTTGGCAATACTGTATGATGATGAATAATAAAGAAATACAAAATAAATCAATCAAAAGCCTGGAGGAAACCATTCAAGACTGATGGCTAAAATGTTTAGCTGTTTGATGGGTGCTGCGAAATACTGGGCCTCATTATGAGTAAGACCAGAAGGAGGATAATCGATGGCCATGGTCTAGAGGCAATTTGGACTTTTTTCAATTTAGATTCTTTACTTTTAAAAATATTTTTTATTGATATTCTTTTCAATAAAAAAAATTGAACAATACAATTACGAAATGTGCTAAAGAGCTAGTAAAAAAAAGTTATAATATGTAGAAATTCAGAAGTACAATTGCACAAATATAATGATACAATAGAACATAACAAAAAGATAAATTCTAAACCCCTTCCCTAAAGCAATTTAAAAAAATTCAAGTGACATAATCTTGGAGAGAGACAGGACCATACCAAATTTCCAAGCCCACACTAACTCTAAAGGTTATGATAGTTATCCATAAACAAGCCCCGTAGCGTTTAGAATTTGATATTTGAATCAATAACAGTATTGGTAATATTTTTCCAAGTTTAAACAAGACATAACATCCCTTAAACATTGAGCATGTGCCGGTGAAATATTATCTTTCCATGTAATCAAAATTGCACATCTGGCCATTTATGAAGAAAAGGATAAAATGTGACACTGAATATAACATCATCGTCACAAAGTATTCCAAAAAGAGCTATTAAAGGGTTAGATTCAAATTTTAATTTAAAAATAGCCAATAGAGTTTGAAAAACTTCCTTCAAAGTTCCTTCAAAGTTTTTCTAAGCTAGGGCAGGTCCAGAACATATGAATTAAAGAGGCGTCACCTGCTTTACATTTGTCACATTGAGGATAAAAAGGAGACAGTTTAACTTCAGACATATATGCTCTATGAACCACTTTAAATTACAACAGACAATGCCGTGCACCCAATTTAGATTCTTAACATTACATACAAGTCCGTATCCTAGATTAATTTGGAAAAGAGTAAAATTAAGTTGAAGGCATTAACAAGGGACTGAGCAGAAAATTGTTAGATTTTACTTTTCAATGTAACATGTGGGAATAAGTGCAAATTTTAAAGTTGCAGCCTAATAGTTCACAGTTTAGAAATAAAACTACAGATGTTGGAATCTTGAGCAAACAATAGGAGGTTGGAGGGACAGTAGATCAGGCAGCACCAGTCGAGAGAAATGCACAGTTAACATTTCAGGTTGAGATTGGTTTTCAATATTCAAGTTTTCAGGTGATGAGAGCAATAAACTATCTGCTGGAGGAACTAAATGGGTCAAGAAGCATCAGTGGGAGAAAAGGGAACGGTCAATGTTTCAGGTTAGAACCCTTCATCAAGACAAGTCGGGAAAAATAAATTTTTAAAATTTATTATTTAATTTAGAGCCTCAGCACAGTAACAGGTACTTCTGGTCCATTAGCCCATGTGACTAATTAATAGACTAACCCCATATGACTTTCAAACATGGGAGGATACCAGAGCACCCGGAGGAAACCCAAGCAGACACATGGAGAGCATATAAATTCCTTAGATGTCTTCGGATTTGAACCCAGGTCATTACCACTGTAAAAGCATTGCGTTAACTGCTACATCAACCAGCTCTTGAAGAGGGTTCTGACCTGAAAGGTTGACCAGTCTTTTTCACCCACTGATATTTCTTGATCTGCTGAGTTTCTCCAGCAGATATTTTATTTTTTGCTCCAGTTTCCAGTATTTGCAGTCGCATGTGTGGCAAGATCAAAGATGGTCATTAATGCTAAATTGAAGCAGCAGAATTTGACCATTTCAACATCCAACACAGATTAAATTTAAATATTTCATTCTGTCAAACTGTTGGTTTAATTTCAGGATCACCTTAAAGGAAAAAGGAAATAACACTTCCATGTGGCGGAAAGTAATCTCACACACAGTGAACAATTCTACAAGAACACAAAACAAAGTGGAAGATCCTCGACAGACTCTTCAACCATTCAATTTCCTCTTAACTGTTTTAACTCCATTTATCCACCTTGATTCGGTGCCTCAAAATGAATCTCTCTTCTCATGTTTCATTGCACTCCCTTAGGGGAAATTGTTTCTATATAATTCAAATAAATCCTTAATCTTTTGTATTTTAGGAAGTACACATGTAATCTGAATAATCCATAATTTAATTACATCCATGACTAACCTCTGGTGTGTGACCAAGTATCGTACATCCAAGCAGCTTTTGACCATGACACAGTAATCACGGAGCAACCTGCAGCCATCTTCAAAAGCTTCAACGCCAACCTTCAATATATTGTCATCCCCCAGCATGTGCAGTAAAGCCTTCGGCAACAAACAATTACCCCTGGTCAATTGGGGCATGCGAAGGAGAAAGCACGAGCCACTGTAGGTAGCAATCTGAAGGAGGGACACAGGATTTGCCTTGCCCTTCACAGAAACCTGGGAAACATTTTAGAGGAAAAAAAGAAAAATAAACCGTCAAGGACTTTGGGGTTACATTGAAAATTCAAAGCAATCAAGAGGAAAATCAGATTAGCAAGATTTGTGAAACCAGGTAAACTGGTTAATGTTTTGAGTCAATTTGACTGGGTGAGTTTTTTTGTCTGTTTCAGATTCTATCATATGCACTTTATTTGTTTTCCAAGAGAAAGATCAGCAAAGCTTAGTCCAGTCTTCACCATTCATCATGAAACACATCTCCCCCATTTATCATAATTTGCATTCATATTCTGTAGTAATTTTCCCAGGGCACTTCTCAGTTGCATCATCAAACACAATGAATGATAGGTGGGAAAAATCAAGACATGGATTTTAAGTGATAAAAGAAATACAGTTATGTGCTGCATAACGTCCATTCAGGCAATGTCTGACCACATATTATGTACATCTGTTTAGAAATCCCGATTGGAGAACACAGTGGATGTATCTCTTGTAACTTGAACTTGCTCAAGTTGCTCAGTGATCCTTTCAGTCACAACCACTGTTTATCATTATTGCAAAATGCTTCTTGTCACATACACTGACAGAACTGCTGCCGTAAGACAGAAGAACTCCAGGCATCCAGCAAAAGTGTAGCAGAAAATGAGCCTGCATTCATTTCTCCAGGCACCATGTTCCAGTACAAAATTAATGATGTTCGAAGTTGTGGCCTAGCAGGTGAAAATGTACTGCAACAATTATTCTAATGCAGGAAAACCACAGCACCAAATGTTGTTGCCATGGAATGGTTTAATTACCCTGGCTTCTTCTCATCACTTGTCATCATTATATAATATGGTGCTCACACAACATCCAAATCGCATAATGTCCTTTTCACAGAAGGAATCATGGACGTTAAGCAACACATGACTGATTTGGCAAAGTTCACAAATGGTGTTTCAAAGTTTAGGGTCAAGACAACCAAAGTCACATGCATCATTGAGAAGGAAATGGAGGATATACCAAAAAAAAATCCAGGATTGGACGAGTCCAGAGATCTGAAGGAGGGAAATTTACATTAAGAGGAGGAAAGAAGAAGGGATTCAAATGGACAGATCAGAAAGGTTGGATGTAAATGCAGTAGGCGGTACAAGAGGTTTTGAATATAGAAGCAGGGAGGTCTTACTGCACAAGAACATGACATGGGAGCAGGAGTAGGTCACTTGGTCTAATGAGTCTGTTCTGTTGTTTCATAAGATCATGGCAGTTCTGGATTTTCTCCATAACCCTTTACTCCCCTACAATATAAAAATATCTTTGTCATAAATTTATTCAATGAGGCAGCCTCCACTGCTTCTTTGGGTAGGGAATTCCATAGAATCTCCATTCTCTTGGAAAAGCATTTCCTTCTCATTTCCATCATAAGCCAACTTCCTCACATCTTGAATCTTGTTTGAGATTCACCTCACTGGTTTGAGGATCATAACTGCTTGCATTTCTCATGTTCTGAAAGTTGCTGAATGCCCATGTAAGGGAACTGTGTTATTATCTACTAAAAGACAATCAATGCCACAGGATGCTGACAGTTGGTGGAATGTGTTAGCATATGGAAGAATGAGGCAATTTTTGGAGTAGAAGTACAATTAGGATGCTGAGGGAGGATGGGTTAGTGATTGAATGAGTGGGAGCTGCATTAATTCCAGTGGAGGTATAGCCAGTAACACAGCGTGCTGGAAGCTAGCTTGAGTAAGAACAGTGGGGATACAAACAGGAAGGCTGGAAGACCCAAGAGTCAGGAACGAGGCCAACTCAAGGAGCGTGATCAGGGAAAGACTGGTTTTGTTGATGATAGTGAGGCTGCGGAAGTGGGTGGCAAGATCATGAACTAAGTACATTGGGTTCAAGATTGGGTGTGGACAGACCAACAGGAAGTAAAATAGATATTGCCAGCCACACTCACCCACTCACAGTCGAATCCAATCACAGGGTAATGATCCAATTCAGTCCTCAACAGTGGCCACACTTGTTCCCAATCCATATCTGACTCTACTACAAAGACAGCTGCTGCCAGTATCTTCCTCACCAGTGGACTGGGATTCAGGGGATCATTAGCATTGGTTAGATGGCAGGCTTCCTCATTGCCATTTGGTGAGGTCCTTTCTCGACTCGTCACTGCCTCTCCATTCTGGTTGGTTAGAGCCCTCTTCCATTTGGGACTTCTAAAGGACCTCCACAAGTACAGGCAGCCTACAGCTGTGCCCAATAGCGTGGCTGCAGTCATTGCTAGAGCTTGCGGCCGAGACATATTTCAGTGGTCCTGCTGACAGACACAAGTGTCAGAATCCTGCTGCCTACAAAATAATACCTGTAAAATTTATATAACATTTAATGCAGTAAATAATCTGAAGGTTCTTTACAGCAGGATTATCAGATACTAAGCCAATTTGAAAAGTTATTAGGAAAAATGCAAGTAAAATAAATGAAGTTAAATAAAACAGAAAATGTTGGAAGTACTCAGCATCTGCAGGAAGAAACAAAGAAAACATTTCAGTTCAATGATACTTCTTTAGAACTAAGGAAACAAAAAAAAGGGCAAAATTCAAGTGGAAGAGAAAGGGGAGGGGGAAAGGAGAACAAAAGGATGTACTGTGACAGGGCGGAGATCAAGTGAAAATGAATGATACACATTGGAGTTGCCTGAGAGAGGATATGCTATATGGTATCTAATCTGAGTGGAAGTGATGCAAATATTTGAAGAGCAGGACAGGAAAATAGACTGTTGTGATGAGGTTTTAAGAAGTAGATTTTAAGGAGAATGTCAAAGAAAGGGAAGGGATTGAGTAGAGATATAGAGAAGAAATCAGTTTAGAGACAAGATAGATTAAAATACTAATGGTGGGGACAGAGAAAGCAGGGAATCCATATGCATGTTGGGAGTGTGGTTGCACTAGAGAACATTGCAGAGAAAAGGGCAAAATCCATAAATATAAGTGATCTTTGAGTACTTTGAATTGAAGGTGTTAGCAGATTGGGGCCAAGTGTGGAAGAATGGGCACAGGGACAACAGGCTTGATGCAAGTTAGAATTCTGCAGCAGAGTTCTGGATGGGCCAAAGTTCACGGAGGAAAGTAGTCTGACCTAAAAGGTTGATTGTCCAGGATGCTGCCCACCACCTTCTGTTTGCTCAAGGTTCCAGTGTCTGCAGACCTTGTGTTTCTCTTGCTGGGAAATCTGGTTTGGAAGGCACAGTTGAAAATGTGCATGACTGGCAAGAATAGCCCTTGCCAACAGAATTGATTCAAGATAACCTGTGAAAGGTTACTCCGATGGTAACCCAACTTTTAAGCACATGCTCAAACCTTAAAACTTTCAAGCTTTGGTCCTATTGCAGGTATTTCTTGTCAAGACCAAGTTTTATTTGATGACTCAGATGCTGGCCAAGAACAAAAAATATGGCAGCACAAAATGTCCATACTCTATCACAGGCACAAGAATAACAGAATTACCTATCTCTACCTGAACTGCAGAAATCCAACAATATCAGCTCAAATAGTACCTTTACAATGCCACCCTATCCGGAAGCTATTCTTCGAGATGGTGAATTTAAGGTTTCAGGGCTAATTACACTCATGCAAACCTCATGGAAACACTAAAGTGAAATGTGTCAAAGACTGTGTCACACACAGCACAAAGAGTGACCCATGGAGTTAACTGGATGAAAATAAAGTATATTGTTATATACACAGGTACAGCTACAACATACAGATGTAGTGAAATTCTTGCTGGCTGCAGATACACCAATCGCAATAGCGTAATTAAATTACAACACTACAGTATGCAAAGATGGAAGGAAATTTTATCTGTGTGTGGTTGAGTACCCTTTATCTGAAATGCATGGGACCAAAGATTTTGGATTTTTTGTTTAGATTTTTGGAATAATGTGATTAGGGTAACTAAGCAGCACAGTAGCATCAGCAGAATTCCCGTATCAGCTGTTAAGCAATAACCACAAAGAATGGCAGGTTTTCGGTCTCCCATCTACGATGCTGAGTTTTGGTCAAAAGATTACAGTACATTGTAATTTTTTTCAACTCAATAATGTTGCTAGTCATGTTACACTCAAACATGGCATTTTAAGCAGAGATGAATTTTAGATTTCACATGAAAATATTTTGTACTTACCAAAAAAAACAGTCTCTGCCTACAAAAGAAGATAAATGCAGCACCAAATTCTAGAAATTCTGCTGAATGGCAAAAAACAGTGAGTAATGCATGCAGGTTTGGCAGTGATGATGGTTGGTAACAAACTGGTGCCCATTTGTTGCATCACGTCAGCGCTCAAAACGTTTTGATAAGAGGTACTTGACGTGTGTGTGTGCGCGTACGTGTGGCTGCAGTTAGCACAAGAAAAAAAGTAAAATTTCAAAAGTTCAAGCTTATTATCATCTGACTGTGCATATAGTTTCTTCACATACACACACAATGCACAACACAAAATCACATTTAATGATATAATTTAAACTATATATATATATGAATGACTTACTCAGTTACAGGATACTGTTCATCAATCTCACAGCCTGTAGGGAGAAACTATTTCCCAGCCTGACAGTCATGTTTTGATGCTCCTTTACCTCTTTCTCGATGGTGGTAGGCCAAAGATTCTGTGTTCTGGATGGAAAGGATCCTCAACAATTCTGGTGCCAACAAATCAGGTGTATCGAGGACTGTTACAAACAAAGGCAGCTTATGTCATTCGAGCAGGTGAGAAACAAATATGGTCTGTGTAATAGAACATTCTTCTGCCATCTGCAAACAAGATCTTTTTTAAAGGAACAATTGGGACCATCTCTGACTCTGCCTCGGTCTAGTAAAGTGGAGATTCTAATTCGACAGAGGAACGTGTGTAAATTTATCTCTCAAATGTATTACATATTCTAAAGTGAGGGCCCAAAGCCAGGCTTCTATAGGTCAAGGGAGAGATGGGAGTCGGATTTGAGCTCAAAAATCAATGAAGAGTGGTGGCAAGAGAGTGTGACTGGGGTCATTAACGCCAGGTGCAGGTTGGTGCAATATAACTTCTTGCACCAGCTGCACCTCACACCACAAAAATTACGTAAATCAAAGCCAGAAATTTCAGAAATGTGCTTTAGGTGTCGTGTGGAGATTGGAGTCTTTAATCACTCCACCTGGCTATGTACAAAGGTGAGACCCTTCTGGGAAGAACTGGGGGACATTTTGGAAAAAAAATTACAAAAGTGGATTTTCCACAAGATCCGGAGTTGACCCTTTTGGGAGATATTGGAAATGTGAGTTTTACTGTCCAAATATCAAATTCAGTTTGTGAAGGTCGTCTTGGCGGTAGCCAGGAAGTGTATAATGGTTACATGGAAGTCCGACTCCCAGTTAAATACTACACGATGAAATATGGAAATGCAGAACTGCATTCTCTTGGAGAAAACCACTTACAATCTAAGGGGAAACATGACACATTTGTTAAAGTGTGGCAGCCATATCTGAAATACATGGGCATGTTCATTGATTAGCTCCCCCTCCCTGTGAAATATAGATATTATAAAAACCTGTCTTAGTAGGGAAAGGATTGGAGTAAAGGAAATGGAACATGGCACAGGCTACATGCTTGTTTTCCCTTTAGCCCTTTTTTAGTTTGTTTCATTTTAGTTTGGTTTTTCTTTTAGTATTTTTTTTATTTCTTACTTGAATCATTTAGTTAATTAGGTTGTTCTTTTTTTTAGGTTTTTGTTGGGGGCTCTGAACCCCACTTGTATTTACTCGGTCTGGTTATGTGTTTGGGGCAAGGGAGGGGGTGGGGTACAAAACACAGACTGTACATTCTATGAATGTTGAAAAGGATTGCATGGATTGTTGAAAATATTTAGAGTCTGTTAAAAGTCAAAATAAAATATTCAAAACAAATTGGGGCTGAAGCCTTTTGATGGTCCTGGAGTAGCTAATGTGTAAATTTATAGACTGCCTTGGAGCTGAACTTGGTACACGATCATGAATGAAGAAGGAATAGAGCAAGGGATTAAGCATGCAGCCTTTAGGTGCTCATAAGATGGTCAGCATGGAGAAGATGATATTGCCAATCCAAACTGGAGTCTACCAATAAGGAAATCAAAGAAGGAGCTGCAGTCCTAGATCCCCATTTGAATAAAAAAGGCTGGAGAAACTCAACAAATCATGTAGCATTCATTATGTAGCAAAGATAAAGATATATTACTAAAGTTTCAGGCCTGAGTCCTTCGCCAAAGCATGAGCAAAAAGCTGTACCTCCCACCACCATTTTATTCAGGTTCCTGTCTACTTTTTGCTCAAACCTTGACGAAGGGTTCAGGCTCAAAATGCTACATAAAGAACTTGCGTGACTTGGTGAATTTCTCCAGGATTTTTGTGTAAACCAGCCATTCTTAACTGAGGTCCCTGGAGGTCAAAGCACATTAAAGTAAAAGCCTTTTTTATTTTTACCTCATGTAATATATATGTATATATTTTTTAATTTTTTTAATGTTTTCGGTAGGAGAGAAATAAGGAAGAAACCAAAAATTAACTACTTCATATGGAAGGGGGCCCACAAGCTTTGAGTAGAAACCTAAGGGGACCATAGCCACACAAAGGCTGGTGTAAACTACATCACATCATCTACAGACTTTGTTTAACCCAGAGTCTGAGCATTAGTTTTGTGGTATGATAGTGTTAAATGATAGGGTAAAGCAGCAAGGTTGGCGTAGCGTTTAGCACAACGCCCTTTACAGCACGAGCGATCTGGACTGGACCTGGGTTCCAGTTCTGCGCTGTCTGTAAGGAGTTTCCTCTGGGGGCTCTGGTTTAGGTTAATGGGGTGTAAATTAAACGGCACGGACTCGCGAACAGAAATGGCTGAGTCAATGAACAGCCTGATGCATGTGTTCTGATGTTCCACTCCAGAATGGAGGCCAGCAAGACATTTAATAACATTAAATGATGGAGCAGTCCCACAACACGTTGAGAGATAAAGATTAAAGGATCAAACTGTACAGGCACTATCTGGGTTACAAACGTCCAACTTATGGACAACTTGTACTTACAAACAAATTGTGCTTCAAATTTGCACATGCACATAATGTTACCTCACAAATTCCCCTTCTGTATGCAAGACATCAATGGAACGAAAGTAAGAGTTAACTTTTAATCATGATCTTTTTTTCTATCTAAACCGTTTTAAGAACTGTTTCTTTCATTTTTTTTACAGTACTATGACAAACATTTGACTAACTGACGCTAAAGAACCGCATGTACCTGTTCCAACTTATCTACAAATTCGACTTAAAGACTGATGTAAGAATGAATCTCGTTCGTAACCCAGGGACTACCTGTATACTAACAGTGCTGAAGAGTGGAGGGTTATTCATATATACTCTATGCTTAAAAATATCAATTAATATTCTGATAGAATAAAAGTGAAGGGTAGCACATGTTAAACCAATGGAAGATCACACACAGTTTATGACAGTGTGAATCAGTGCTCCTGATCCAGCCTCACTCATCTCTCCGTCTTCCTCGTCCCTTTATTTCCTTTTCTCAAGATTAGAATAGTGCATCCAGAGGGGAGGGAATCGACATCACAGAGAAATAAATGGACTTAATTTTGAGGCTGATCAAGGAAGACAATGAAGCTTAGGGAAGGAAACATGAAGCACAAAGGTTTTTCACTTTGTTTTTAAGTCCTAGTCCTAAAACGTGCGCGAATCAACTGGCTGGATTTTTTTCCAGACATCTTCAAACTATTGTTACAACTGTC
Source organism: Narcine bancroftii (assembly GCF_036971445.1). Lineage (NCBI taxonomy): Eukaryota > Metazoa > Chordata > Chondrichthyes > Torpediniformes > Narcinidae > Narcine > Narcine bancroftii. Next base: position 76,185,211 of record NC_091470.1, read on the forward strand.
AGAGGTTCCCACCTATTTCAAAAAGACCTCAATTATTCTGGCCTCCAAGAAGAGCATGATGACCTGCCTCAATGACTGTCGTCTGGTGGCACTGACGTCCACTGCAATGAGGTTCTTTGAATGGCTGTCCTGGATTGAATCAACTCCTTCTCAGCAAGGACCTGGACCCACTTCAATTAGCCTAGCATCACAAACGTCAGATACTACCTACATCATTCTGGTGTTTATTGACTACAGCTCTGCATGCAACACCATCTAACCAAACTAAAGGACATGGCATTCTGCAACTGATCCTGGTCTTCCTCATCGGCACACCTCAATCACTGCAAATTGTAAACATCACCTCCTCTTCAATGAACATCAACACTGTGTGCTTAGTCCCCTGGTCTCATCTCTATACACTCATGACCCTGTAGACCAGTTCAGTTCCAACCCAATTTATAATAGGAATATCTATCTGCTGTTGTTGACACCATTATTGTTGGCTGAATTACTGGAAATGATGAGTCAGAATAAAGGATGGGGATGAATAATCTGGTTTGGTGGTGCTAGAACAACAATCTTGCTCTCGACGTCATCAAGACCGAGGAGCTGATGAAGGGGAGTCCAAAGGATCGTTCACCCATCCACATCAATGAGATGGAGGTGGAGAGAGTCAGAACATTCAAGTTCCCGAGAATCCATATTTCGTATGACCTCTCCCAAAGTCAGCAGATCACGGCAACCGTGATGAAGGTACACCAACATCTTTTTCTCAGGAGTCTGATGAGATTTGGCATGACTTCAAATAGTCTATCAAACTTTTACAGGTGCACTATGCGAAGTATACTGACAAGTTGCATCACAACCTAGTTTGGGAATTCGACTGCTGAGAAATGCAGAAGACTCCAGAAAGGTACAAAGATTGCCAGTTATATCACAGACTCCAACCTCCTATCCTCTGAATGCATCTATGTGAAGCGCTGCCTCAATCAGGCAATCGACATCATAAATGACCTCCACTCTCCTCTTCCACTTTGCTTTCATTTCTTTATTCAACACACAAAAGTGCTCGAGCAACTCATTCTTTATGTAGCAAGGATAGGTAACCACATTTCATAACTATGCACCCCCTCCCCAATCAAAGAATAAGCAAAAAACAAGTATGCACCTGCCTACCTGCTTTTGCTCATATGTTGACAAAGGGCTCAGGCCCAAAATTTTGGTTAAATATCTCAATGCTGCATGAGCTGCTGAGTTTCTCCAGCACTTTTGTGTAATGATCACAGCCAAGGCAGATTTTCGTGTTTCACTTAATTTCTTCCTTTTTCTGTCCTCTCTCTTCTACCCCCTTTTGTTCTCTTTCCCCTTCTACTCAGGCTACTGCACTTTCACTCAACCCTTCTCATTCTTCCACTCCTAAACAACTCCCTCTTCTCTCTATCCCTTTCCTCCACACCCACCTTCTGCCCCTTCTATTCCCTCTTTTCACTATCCCACTTCCTTCTCCCCCATCTTTCACCTCATTGTCCCCTTTCTCCTGCCCCACATTTCCTGGGCATCTGCCTTCTCTATCTCTCCTGGCTTCCCTCTCCTTCCTTCTCTCTCTCCCTATTCTTCCACCCTCCTTACTCCTCGGGTCTTTTCCCTAGGTTAGTGGGGGATGGCAGGAAGAAATTCAGGGTGGAGAAAGATGAAATTGAAAATTCAATGTATTTAAATTTTCAGAAGGCATTTAATAGGCTTTCACTGAAAAGGTTACTGCTTATCAAATGCACATAGGGTTAGTGTAAAATGTAGGAATGGACTGGGAGTGACCAACTAATCAATAAAAAGTAATCTTCTAGATGGCAATCACTAAACGACTGAGATAGCCCAGTCGCTCAGGTGGCAGCTCTACAGCTCTGGCGACCCTGGTTCTATCCTGATCTCCAGTACTAACCGACGGTGTAGCTTTTCTGTGGGTGTTCCTATTTCTTTCCACATCCCAAAGCTGCTGTAAATTGCCCCCTACCTACCTCACTGTAGTGGAGTCGTAGAATCTGGAGGGAGTTGATGGAAACGTGGAGAGAATGAAATGGGATTATGATTTATGTGGTTCACAGGAAGTCCAGGGACCTGTTTCTGAACTGTATGGCTCAACCATTGAGGTGTGTGAGGAATCACCTCTACTCATTACAGTAGAAAAGAATGAGAACTGATCATACTGAAATACGTACAGTTCAGGGGTGGATGACATGAGAAGATATTTCCACTGTTTGAGGATATCCAGAATCAAGGGCAGAGATTTCGCAGGTCTCGAGGAATTCTCCACCACCGAGTGAGTGGTGGTCGTGGGGTTATTGAAGATGTTCAAATCAGAGTTTGACGCACGTTTAAACAAAGGGGTCCTGGGGAAGGGGAGAGCGCGAGAAGCCGGGGTTGGGCCCGACTGTGGACCAGCCCCGACCGTAATAGTGGAGCCGGCTTGGTCAACTCCTGCCCCTTTCTCCAGGGGTCTCCCCCACTACTCAGGCCCCGTTCTCAGCCACTTCCCCTTCCCTGCCGCCTCTCTCCTACCTCCCCATCCCTCCATCCTCCCCCCCCACCCCCCAGCCCCGCCCCCAGCCCCACCATTACCGGCGCTGCGGACTCGCTGTCGCCGAACGAGGGCACAACACGGGCGGGCAAGATGGGCGACCGTCCCTCGTCAGCGATGTCGCCAGTCCTCCCAGGCACTGGACTGGTCCTCCAGTGCAACGACGTCGCGTCAACAAGAGCCTGGCGAGACCGGAGCGGTACGCGTATTGCCCCTGGAGGAACTGGGAGGGCCACAGGACCGAACCCCTCACCGTGTGGCTGCTGGATGCTCCACTTTCCTTTCAATCCCTGTTCTTTATTTGATTTCAAAGCCTTTTTGGAGCCCCTGCCCGCCCTCCCTCCCTCCCTCCCAACTCCCTCCCTCCCTCCCTACTCCCTTCCTCCCAACTCCCTCCCTCCCTCCCAACTCCCTCCCTCCCTCCCAACTCCCTCCCTCCCAACTCCCTCCCTCCCAACTCCCTCCCTCCCAACTCCCTCCCTCCCAACTCCCTCCCTCCCAACTCCCTCCCTCCCCCTCCCACTCCCTTCCCCTCCCAACCAACTCCCTCCCTCCCAACCAACTCCCTCCCTCCCAACCAACTCCCTCCCTCCCAACCAACTCCCTCCCTCCCAACCAACTCCCTCCCTCCCAACCAACTCCCTCTCTCTGTTCGTCAGTCATCAAGGTCTGCAGAGGTGTTGTGGGGGCAATGAGTTAATCATCAACACTCGTCCGGGGATTGTCAGACTCGTCCAAGAACTCCAGCCGCTGGAATCGAGAGGAACTTCAGGGGGGCAGGGAAGAAACGGCCAGTCAACATTTCTGATCGGGGCCTTTTAGACAGACAAACAAGAGGAAGGAACAGTATCAACAGGAGGGGCACGTTAAAATACAATGCTGGAGACAGTGCCCTTCATCCAATTCAAGTAACTCATAGCGAGACCAAAAGGTTCTCCAACTTCCCCTTGACTGGATCTTCAGGTCAAACTCCTAAATTCCTCTGGCTTTCTAAGCAAACATTTTATTTTTTTGGACCTTTTATGTCCACCCAAAAGTGCAGCAATTAAATTTAACCAAGTAAATTATATTCTTAATATCAAACACTCTGACAAATGCTCTCTTCTGAGAAGATGCCCTGGTATTCAATCCCCTTTGAAAATGATAGCCTCTCAGTTCTGCGATCATCCTGCTGCACATTCTCCAGTACCCATGTCATGCAATTGGACACCTCTGCCCATGGAGAAAGCAAACACACAAGTGGTCATCTAAAATGCAACAATTTCTGGATCAATACTCATTTTGGAAGGGAGCAAATGTGGCCCGATGAGTTAAAAGGAGAGAGAAGTAGGAACCTGACATCAGTAATGGGAAAATATTAGTATCTAATAACTTGTCACAGGACACTTCAAAAATTGGATTAAGATCGGGAGTCCATGATTAAGGCACGAGATGGGAAAACTGAAAATTTAGAATCCAAAAATTAGCCAGTTAGTTGAAATTGTCAGGCTGAGGATACTCTATATTGTATATATCAAAAGCATTTGGTCACAAAAGATAATGGGAATTAGGTAGGAAAGTGGACATGAGGAGTGTTGGTTCAAGACAATACATAACACTGCCTCATTGATTTCTTATCTGATCTAGTTACAAATTCATGCCAAGCCCTAAAGATTTGTTGGAGATCCAAATGTTACATTTATTGCATTTCACCCCATCCTGTTACTTCTGCAATATCCTCATCTGAACTCAACTACAAGAGGACTATGATAGTACCTTACGGAAGTCTTTCTTGATATCCAAATATGTTAATCTCACTATAATCTTTTACACCCTTTTAAATCAGGAAGTTCTATGCTGGTTGCCACCATCAGAAACATAACACCTTTAAAAGCAAGGTTTGAAAAAGTATTAAAATTTAAGATTTTTATAAATACACATTCTACAGCCCATAATTTTTCAGAAGAGGGCCAAAAGGAGGATTCAGAGATTTGCCCTTGATTTTGTTGCATTCACTGACTTCCTCTCTTTGACATACAATCACTATCCTCCAACAAACTGCCCAATTTTTCTGATTCTTCAAAAGCCAACAGCACATTTTAAATCCAAATCTCTCCAAGGACTCAACCATTTGTCACCTCAACCAGTCCTGGATCCTTTATAAAGGTTTCGATCTTCTCACTTTGGCCCCAACCTCATCCTGCCATTTTTATCATCTGACACAAGTAACAATGTCTTTATTTACCTTGGCCCTAAACTCTGGAATCCTTTTTCTAAAATTCTTACCCTTTTTTCAAACTTACTCTGGCAATCTTTTCAAATATCTTCTTAAATGTCTCCATGTCAAAAACAGTTAACACTCCCATGAAGAGTTTCTGGCTGTTTTAGATGCTGCATAAAAGTGGTCAATAATGGTAAATAAAAGGTTCAAGATAGAATGAATACACAATCTCATATAATGATACCACACATGGATAAAGGTTACTTTATTTAATTGTAATCCAATGTATTGCATGTCTGTTCTTCTGTAAAGTCTTCACCATGACAAAGAAAAACAAACTTGCACTACAATGTGGATGTAAAACACAAATACTGCAATTGTATCATATATCAGCTTCCTAAAGTGAAAATTCAAAACATTTTTTAAGTTTAAAAAATTAAAAGACTTAAAATTTTATTTTTGACAGCAAAACAGTGCAAATTTTCACAACATATTGTGGCTGCATTTGAAACCATTCACATTCATACAGAGGTTTCACAAACAGTTCTTCCATAATGCTTCCAGGTCAGAAGGCAAGTGCTTTTTGGAGACAACCAATTGCACTCTATGATAGTAGAGATTATGAGCAAAGAATGTTGATTATTAGAATAGTTGAAGTTTTATTCATGTTTTCTGTTCCCTTCTGGCAAAGGTATAATTAAAATTGGGGCAATGCCTACAACCCATCTCAATTCCTACATTCCCTTAAGATTTTATCTATTAGTGAAATTGCTCTGATGACTTGAAAGCAAAGAGTGTTCTATTTTAAGGAGCTTTATTCAGACTTTTAAAAAGAGACTTTCTGCCTTCCAGTTTGGAGAACTGCCCCTAAGAGTCTTGCAGCTGTAGAGAAGACTGTGCCTCTGTCAACTTGTGAAGCCCAGTAAGAAGAAATTTAAAAAAAACAATGAAGCAGAGAGAAACAAAGCTGAAATGAGAACAAAGCAGATCTAGTTACAATCTGCACATCTGGGTGCAGTGCTCAGCCAATGTTTTCCAAGCAATATTGTATTTCATTATAATTTTAACTAATTCTTTAAATTGTGTCATCTTTGGATTCTAGTTCCATAATTCCACTGTGCTGTTGAATTCAATTTGATTGGTCACATTGTTACCCATTGACTGCACATTACATAATCATCTTTTAGTGAGATAATAATAAAAATAATGTTTGTTCCTTTGTACATCTTCAGACAAATAAAATAGAAAATTAATACAGAATTTTCATGGACCATTTGGCAAGGTTGCAATAATATTGTGTCCGTGCTTTGAAATCACTCAATTCAAACTTGTGTTCTACAGTCATTCAGCTTATGCTCTCTACTATCTGGTTTACAGATGTCAATCATTTAGAGAAAAAGGATCAGCAAGCTTTAAAAGTTTATTTTGTTCAACAGTAGCACTTACCCCTTCCAGTTCCTTGTCCAAGTTGCTATTTTTGATGTGTGACTGGATAGCATGCATTTTCAACGTGAATCACACCTCACTGCTGGAATGTAATGCTGAACCTACAGGCCAGATCAGCTCACTGGACAACTGGGACTGAAATGTTGAGATTCTCAACAGTACTGCTTCCTTCTAAGAAACTATAGAGTTGGGGGTTTGAAGCAGACCAGCTCATACATTTTCTTAAATTAATATTAAATGATAATCATTGAATATCAGACACAGAGCTGGAACATACCAATCCTTTACCAGAAAAAAACACAGCACGAGCTGTTCAGGACCTGGTAGCAGTATGCAAGTAAAACAAGTTGACGTATTGCAAGTGCAGAATTAGCATGGTACCATTTTGAACAGACTTGTGCATTTCCAGAGACACAAAGCTGCCTTTAGTATGTCAGGTTAATTAAGTCAGTAATGGTTATGCATTTTCATTTACTCATCCATATTGTAACATGGAAAATAAATGAGAAAATCAGTGGCTACATCCCAAATAATCAGTAGGTCAGTCAGTCTGCATGGGATTCCTAAACTGTCTCCAACAATGGAGACAGAACCAGAGGGGCCTTGTCGCCATTCATGCCCAGCCATGAATTTGGCATTAGTGGACCTGTGTAACAGTTGGATTTGCTGATTCCAAATGAAAGATCTTTGTTCAAAGGTGTTGCACAGAGAGTACCTCTTTACCCACAGGGTTTCTTTTGTGCATCACACTGCTTTATTCCAGTCTCCATGTGGAAGTTTATCCAGAAAGATGCGCCTCCACATATTTAAAAAAAAACTCCTTTTCTGCCCCACCACAGTTACTTGTTCTGTAGGGAACACAGATCCCCACTAGGATATGGTCTATGGTTACCACTTTACAGAATGCAGATGACCATTTCAAACATGTGAGACTAGTAGTTTGCTTTGTCATGTTATCACTAGAGTTAACTCTGTTCCTTTCCAACATCTTAACCCAACCTCCTTCCACCCAGTGAAAAAGAGAGGTAAGGATGAGGTGACATCCTAGTGGACTTACTTTTGTTCCTGACACCATCCATTGTAATATACCTTAATTAACGACAGTCCAGATCAGGCATCAAACCTGAGACTTTCCTGGACATCCCAATTCAATAAATGCAGTCCAGGAACCCATTGAACTAAACAGAGATTTACTTGGATATTCATAGTTCCAAGTGTGGTGAAGAGTGGTGATAATGGGGTCAAAAATCAGTCATAAGGGAGCACGCAAAATAGACATGTAAAATTGGCATTGTACTTCTCACTTTATATTGGGGTGCACTGCATAGTAGGAGTCAAAATTACTTCCATGACTTCCCATTCATGTCTGATTTCGCCTCATTGAGCTGTCATCAGAACAAAAAGCAAGGAATAAGGGTGGTACCAATTACACACTCTCCAAGAGATTCTGCCTTTCTTCAAGTCTTCATCTTAACTTGCAGCCATGGTGCCACAATATCCGCTCATAATAACTAGTGGTAAGAACCTTTGAAATGAGTGACTTCCCAAACCTATTTTTCACAATAGTGCTTACAATAAAATGGGTCAAGTATCAACATACAAAATACAGACAATGATGAAAGAGACTCTGAACGCTGACAGCTAATATTACATACGTCAGTGGCTATACAGTAACACTAGATCTGGATAAATATAGTGTCTCACACAAACATGTCAAGTAATGCAGAGATGAGTATTCTAGCACCACAGATCCTGAAGGCAAACACACACATTTCGATGTGTTCGATCTTTAAGACATTGATATTTGCAGTGCTACTTGCGATCTTACTGTCTGCAAATCCAACACTCTTGGTGCACTCTGAGGCACTAGTTCATTGGCATGTTATACCCTATAGGACAAGGTCCTGATTTAGTTGCGCTTAAGGCAGGTGAGATCTAAGGGGTTCCCACCCAGAATTATTACTTAAAAAAATATTTTGGCACATTAAAATAAAAAAGGTCTGAGGTATTTGCAGAAGCAGAAAACTACACACAGTTAAGATCAGATCTCATGAGAAGATTGTTAATCATTTTCAATATGAAGGGACTCAATGCAAACATGGTTTATATTCAGATAAGCTACAAGCCTAACTCTGACCCATATATTCTGACCCAAGTCACATTATTTTAGAGTTTTTGTGCAGATACAACATATATGGGGGTGGGGATGGGTGGGGAGTTATTCAGTAAGAGCAAGTATACTTCGGTGCCAATAGTGTCAGGTTCTGCATCGTCATTGCACCAGTCTATAGAAAACTGTACAACATAAATTATTAGTGTAAAAAAAAAACACAATCTGCCCTCCTACAAGAGACTATTCTTTCAGGAGACCTAGTCACATCCACACAAATGATGCTATAAATATCAAAGCTTATACCAACAAACTGTTATATACATTGTAAATTATAAGCAAGACCACAAGGAAACACAGGCATCCTTCCACTTCAATGATGGATACACTCAAATTAAACAGAGGATCTAAATTATTTCCTGAATGGTTCTATGTTACAGTTAGAATACAGAAGCATCCCACCCCTGTCCAAAAGACAGCAGTTAGAAATCAATAGAAATCAGGTTCTCATTGCAAAATATTATCTGAAGCTGGGGCATTTCAAAGCTTTGCTTGAGGTCACAAACATGCTCCATGAAATCAATGCCCCTGTGGTAAGTAGCTTGAATGAGAAAGATCTCATCAGTTTCTTCCCCACCAGTCATCACAAAGGATAAGGACCCAAGAAGTCCATCTGAAAAAGCTCACAAAAGTTATACTGTGGAGTTACTAAATTATGGTGCAACAGAAATGTAGCAGCTGGTCTGGATCACCAGTGCAAACTAAACCCATTTGCCAGCTTTGGAAGGTGAGAAAAGCATTTAGTGGGACTACCTGCAGCTTCGCAGCCAAGTGTCTCCCTTTATTAGCTGCCATGGTAATGGGTTTTATTTTCAGGCCGAGGCACTGTATCGTATGGCTGCCAAGACTCTCACTTGAGCAGCACAAATAAAAAATGTAGTTAAGTGGCAATCATTCCCAGGCTTCGTACTTTGGGGTCTCTCTATCCAAGAGATTACAATTCAAATGGCTTGTGTGGTTTCCTGGGAACCAGGCAAAGAACAGCTTGACTCATGATTCAGAATGAATTTTCAGGGAGAAAAAGACACTGCCCTTATTCCAAGGACGACAACTATGGTTTAATGCAAAAACAACCCACTTAAGTCAGCATTTTACCATTAATCTTTGCTCTGCATATATTATGTAAGGGAGTGAACAGGTTTGCCACCAGTCCTCTACTTTCAGGCTTATCTAATGAGAGCCAAAAACAGGTCATAGCTGCAAGTGAATGTTGTAAGTGCATAGCATGCTATATCTGAATGCCGTCTTCCCCTTGCCATAAAGAACCAGTTCTGTAGATGCCCACACAACCTTTTGGTAATAGTTGGAAAGACATTTATATCTATAAATCCCTGCCTTGGATCACCCTTTTTAAAAAAAATTTTAAAATAAAAATAAAAATAAATTGCAGTTTGCAAAGGGTTCTTGGCACTGGCAAGCTGCTGGTTTTCAGTCCAGCATAGCTGAGAAAGTTTAATAAGCAGATTTCAAATGGGTGAAAATGCCGATTGGGAAATATTTCACGTGAGAGGACCACTGAGCCGCCAGCTGGAAAAACTTCACATCGTTCCACTCCACTCCGTCGATCATTACTGGAAGAGAAGCAGATAAGGTGTTAGGACGTGTGCAAAGACAAGGATCCATTTTTTTTTAAACTTTAAAAATAATCAATTGAAATGAAATGTCCTTTTCAGGAAATTATGATCTGGAACAGGAAGAGTGGGAAACAAATTAATCACAATATTTTAAAGAGAAATAAGATTTTTTTTTTTTTTTTTTGCACTACCAATTAGTGGGAATTCTGCCAGACCCCACAGGAAAAAGGAATCTCAGGGTTGTATGTGATGATTTGTATGTAGTCTGACAATAAATTTGAATGTGATATTTTGTTAATTTCTTGGTAAAGTGGAGTCCAGCAGTACCAAATGGACATCTCTTTCAAAGAATACATCAATGCTGGAGGAACTCAGCAGGTCTCGCAGCATCCAATAGGAGGTAAAGACCTAAAACTGATGTTTCGGGCCTGAGCCCTTCCTCAAGAAATGAGTTAAAAGCAGACGGGTGTCTGAATTAAAAGGATGGGGAGAAGGGAAGAAACGGCAGGGGGCGTATGGACCAACAGAAAAAAGATGTTAATTGGATATGGATGAGACAGGAGAAGGAAGATGAAAACTGATAGGGGGAGGGGGTATTGACCCCAGCTGTCCCTATCCATTCTCACCTTTCCTCTCTCCTGTCCCATCCATATCCAATTAACACCTTTTATCTGTGACCTGTACTTCTCCTCCTTCTTCCCAGCCTTTTAATTCAGGCACCTGCCTGCTTTTAACTCGTATCTTGAAGGGCTCTGGTCCAAAACATAGGATATACATCTTTACCTCCTATGGATGTGAGAGACCTGCTGGGTTCCTCCAGCATTCCTGTGTTTTTACTCCAATCACAGTGCCTGCAGACATTTGTGTTTCCCTCCATCTCTTTCAAAGAGCTGATTAGGTATAAGGAGCACGAAGCGTGTACTCCAGTTGCATGATCCAGCACACAATCACAATTCTAACATGATCACTCTTTATTGTTTGGACCTGCTGAGAAAGTAACTTAAGATTCCCACCAACAATTCCTCATGCTCTGTGCAAGTTTCCAAATGTACTAATCCATTATGCTTAAAACATGGACAATTATAAGTAGCTTCAGATATTGACAGAACAATAATTCCTCTCTGCTGGTCAGAAGAGGAGAAGGATTGGGTGCACTTCTGCCAAATTATTCTAGTCAAGTGATTAAATAATTCCTAATTTAAAATAAAATTTAGACATACAGCATGGTAACAGATCATTTCAGCCCATGAGGCTGTGCTGCCCAATTAACCTGCAACCCTGGTACATTTCGAACTGTGTCAGGATACTGGAGGAAACCTACACAGACATGGGGAGAACGTATAAACTCCTTACAGAAAGCGTGGGATTCAAACCCAAGTCCTGGTCGCTGGCGCTGTAACAGTGTTGCACTGACCCATGATGCCCCAAAATGTTCACTCACTAAATGTATCACAATAAACCGAAGCATCTTCATAAGCAAAACTAAAACTGTATGCTGGGTTACCAGATTCATCTCCAATAGCATTAGTTCTGTAAAGTCTCCGGGTAGTGATTTATAATGAAAACTTGGAGTTAATTAAACATGAACTAATGCTTGAACTTGGGTGTCAGCTGTGGTTATAAGATAGCAACCTGACTCAAGACCCAATCCTGAGAAGTGAGTACAAAATCTCAGTGGCTACTTGCAGTGCAGTATTGGGCAAACAATGTCAAAAATATGTTTCTCTGAAGGAATGTTAACAAGACCCCTCTAACATCAGGTCACTCGTTGGAGTACTACAGGTGCCATGTAACCCGGTACCACATGGTTCGGTGGTCGGCAACTAAACTGGCTGCCCCACTAGGCTTGCCTGTGGCGGAGCATGGCTAGACTCCCTGCAGGATGAAAAACAAGACCTGTCAAAGGGTGGACGAACCCTCTAGTAGGGTCAACGGCCATCTAGCAAACACATGCTGTGAAGCACGGAAAGAGCATCCCTTGCATCAAAGTTTGGACTGGTCATTCACTGCAACAGAACTTCCCCCAGCCATCTTGGACCTCACCATGCCGCTGGATCTGGGAGGGGATGTCGAGAGGGTGGCTCTGGACTTGTGTAACACCCCGACTCACCTAAAATCCATTCATGCACATGCTGGGGAGGGTTATCGATTGGGTTTGGGTTGTAAATTTGATTCTTTGGGTCCGGAGGGAGCTACTCCATAGTTACTCGCTGTCGAGCGCAGAAAGTGTCTTCGTTAGATCTTAAGAGAGACGGGAGAGGTGTCAAGGAAACAATCTCTTACGTGATCTCTTTGGTGTTATAGGTCAAGTTGAAGGTTGGGTGTGGGGTATCCTCATATCAAACCCCACAAAATGACTGAAAGGAACCATCATCATCCTATGCGATGGAGAGTCATATTGTGGTCGGAATAAAACAGTCCACTTCATCCAATTAAAATACATTTACCTGTTTGTCATCACATTGATGCTCATATGGCTACTACATGTTTTACATTAGAAGTACTATACTTTAGAAGGATAAGTACAGGTGCCTTAACTTTTTATCCTGAACCATCGGGACCGGACTCCTGCTGTTGCTTGGAATCTTTTGGATATTGGAATTATTTTAAAATGGCGGACCCTTTAAGCCACCTGGCCATCTCTCTGCCCCATGCCTGGCCGAGTCGCGCTGTCGTCTTTCCCCCCCTTGCCTGCCCAAGTCGCGCTGCCGTCTCTCCCCCTCGCCTGCCCAAGTCGTGCTCCCATCTCTCCCCCTTCCTCGCCTGTCTGAGTCGCACTGCTGTCTCTCCCCCTCACCCCCCCAAGTTGTACTGCCATCTCTCCCCCTCGCATGCCCGAGATGCGCTGCTGTACCCCCCTCTTTGCCCGCCTGCGTTATGCTGCCATCTCTCCCCACCCCTGCCTGAGTCATGCCACCGTCTCTTTCTCCTCCCCGCCCCACTGCTGCACCAGCTCCAGGGAAATGCCTCCCTTCTCGGTTTCCCTGTGTTGGCGTTGGTACAGAGGGATTATGAGTAGTGAGAATGACCATTGATCCCACATTGAGCTGGCACTGGGCCGACTGAAAACACCACGAAGCTGGACGGCGGTCAGTATACGACAATTCGGAGGCATTTATAAAGTAGCAGAACGACACAGAATATTCCAATGCGAGTTGAGCGAGGGTCATGCTCGATAAGTAGGGTACTTATAAAGTAATGATACCACTAATTAGCAATGCGGAATGTAACAGGAATTGAGTGAGGGTTATGTCGATCATGTTTGGTGCCAAACTCCATCCTTGATGAGCAGATGTCATCTACTGACGAAAGCAGCTAGTTTTTGGAGGTTGCTGCTTTTCGAAATCCCAAATAAAAGGGCAGGCACTTGACCAAATGGCTGCAGTGAGCCTTGAGATGAAGAAAGTGCAACTTAGATGCCAGTCTTCTCTCCTGAAGATCCATCTAATGTGGATACATGGCACTTACACACAGATTTATAAACAGCTTCTTCCCACAGGCAGAGATTTTTGAACAATCCTAGAAATTGGCAAATCATTTTTATGTGTCTAGTATTTATTTTGGATCGCTCTGTATATAAGTTGCTTGTGTGCCTGTGTGTACACTAGGGTCCGGAGGTGCGTTGTTTTCTCAGATTGTACATGTATAATCAGATGATAATAAACTTGAACTTAAGGGGGATACTGTTACAAGGCAAGTAAACCCAATTCTATTCATTCATACCTCGCAGCATGGTCTGCTGCTGTTTGGCAGTACAGATTAACCGGCTGATGCCTTCAATCACTTGACTCTTTGATTCCAATTCTTTGTCTTTTGTCTTCTTGGGCAAAAACATCACTATAAGAAAGATAATTATCTCACGTAAAAATGTGACCTATGAAATCATGGTGTCTGATAGCATGCTACTTTCTAATGTGCAACAGTAATTAACTTTAAAGGAAACAGTTAAAGTGCAGACCAGTTGTAAGGAAAGACTCAAGACTTTGAAATGGTTTTGCTATAAATTTATCTCTCATAAATATTAATAATAATGATGTGATTTAGACCATTTTCCCCACAGAAAATACATGAGCTGTGTCCTTAAAGGACAGATCCCAGTTAAGGTAGGTAGATTTTAGCCACCAAACCAGACACATACTCACAATGTTACAGTTGATTAAACAAATATAATTAAAACATTAGAATCATAAACTGAAGCATTAAATATTTCTTTCTCAGCAGCTGAGGTGAAATGTAAGAAGTGCTTTCAATATTGTCTGTTTTATTTCAGATTTATAGCAACTGCAATTCTTTGATTTTCAATCATTAAAATCCTGCTCTGTGCAGCCTCTTACCCTTTTTATTCTTCTCCTTTGTCACCACCGTCATGGACATTGTTGGCAGGTTTGAAATTTCCCCAACGTTGGGCAGCCTGCTAACCTGGAGGGAGCGGAAGGTGCACTTTAGTGTGTTCTTGGCTGTGGCATCTTTCTTCTCTGGATCCTTCTTCTTGTCAGCCAACTGTGCAACCCAATAGTCGACCTGAAGTCCCATCAGCTCCCCGGTGTGACCAAGGCTCTGTGAACTGACGAGAGTCAAGCATCGTGAAATGACCAAGTTTGCCAACACACTCCACATCAGTGCTCATATCAGCCTCATTGAAGCAATATAACCGTCAAGCAAGGAAACACACAGGAGACTGCAGATGTTGGAATCTGACGCTAAACAAATTCTCCTGAAGGAACTCAGTAGGTCAAGCCTCATCAGAGGAAGAAAAGGAATGGTCAATCTTTCGACCCAAAACCCTTTATGGAGACTGGTTGAATGTAGCCATTATAAAGAGGACAGGAGGTGTGAAACAAGGACCCATTTGGGATTGGTGCAAGTGAAACATGATCGATAGAGGCAGTAGAAACAAAAGGATCACTTGGAGGAAGATTAGCAGCACGATTAGCGTAGTGGCTATTACAGCCCCGTGATTTGAATGTGGCACTGCCTGTCAGGAGTTTGTTCGTTCTCCCTGTGTCTGCGTGGCTTTTCTCTGGGTGCTCCTGTTTCCTCCCATCCTTCAAAAATGTACGGGGATTGTAGGTCAATTGGTGTATTTGGGGGTCACAGGCTTGTGAGCTGAAAGGGCCTGTTACCATGCTGTATGTCTAAATTTAAATATGCCTTATGCAGGTTGGTGTGGGTGATTGGAAGCCAAAGGCTGCCAGCACTGGAAGCTGATTAGAGAGGAGTGTGGTGCTGTAAAAAAAGGGACCTGATGGAACCGGAGCTGGGTAGAAGGGCATGGAAATGAGAAAGAGTATAAAAGAAGAGAGGGGACTCATTAACAGAAATTAGGAAATTCAGTATATACCATTGGGCAGTAGACTTCCCACACAGAATACATTGCTCTCTCCCAATCCCTCCCAGTTCTACCTGGCCTTGCTTAATACCAACATACTCGTCTCTTCTCAGATTCCAGTATTAGCAGCGACTCCACCCTGTATGACTCATCTTCATCCACACAGGGTCCCTGGCCCACCCTCCCCCCCCCCACCCCCCCACCACCCTGTCCTCTTTACACTGGCTCCTCTACCACTTTTACCCAATCTTGATAAAGGGTTTCAGCTCCTAGCGTCAACCATCACTGATGCTGCTTGACCCGCTGGGTTTCTCCAGCAGAGCATGTTTAGAACCCTTAAGCAAGCTTAATAAACAAATGTAATAAATTCATGCCAGGCACATTTATCCATTTGACACCTCAAGACCCTAATGGAGGAATGAATGAGGCCAGAAAAGGAAGAAACTGAATGAAATTACATGAAATAATTGATGGAATCAGCCACACTGGTACAGGCCAAAAAAGGAGTCGTGTGGTTAATTAGTTTTATTTGGAAAAGACAGATAAGGAGCACATTAGAGAAAAAGTAGAAATGGAGTACAATATTTAAAAATATTGTACCAAGATTAATTCTTATTGTAACCTTTTGTTTAACATACACGGTAAAATTAATTTGTATACCAATATAAAGTTTAGGGAATTAGTCAAATCCTTTAGCAGGGTCACAACAGTTCTCGTGTGAGTCAAATAGCCTGCACTAAACACTGTACCAACAGAGAAAACAAATCTACTCAGATCCCAGTGGAAACAAAGACTCAAGAAATCATCCGTGTGCCAGCTCAGACTCCACACACTTCACTATTTCATTAGAAATTGTTGAGGCTGATGGCACAGCTTTGACAGTACCTACAATCTCATCCAAGTCAGGCTAAAGGTTCAATTTGTACTTCAGAACCCAGCAGATAAAATTTAGTCTTAACATCCAGTGCCAGTCCCAGGAAAATGCAGCATTGTCAAAGGTGCCATCTTACAGTTCAAATGCTAAACTCAAGTCCCATCTTCCCTCTCAGATGCAAGTCCTATTGGACTTAAAAGATCTCTGAAATATTAGCTATATTTCTCTCTTCACAGTTGCTGCCTGACCTGTTGAGTATGACAAGCATTCTGTTCTTATTTAAAAGACCTCAAGGAGTGATGTTAAAAAGAACAATACATCTTTCCTAGTGTTCTGATCAATATTCATTTTACATTTCTATCAAGACTCAGGGGATGTGGCTGTGGACAAATTGCCTGCTTGTGTTTCTAACTTGCAACTGTGACTATATTCCAGAAATACTTAATTGCCTGTAAAAGACACCAAGTGACAACAAGATTGTTGAATGTACTATATTTAGCACTAAAACACCAGCTATAATAATTGGCGTGAATCAGATTCTTACAGCATGAATGAGCAGCATATTTGGTAGTGGAAGTAAACGACACATTCACTTCAAATACTTACCTCGAATACAGCCCACTTCCCACAGAGGGTGAGGAAGGTGGTGTAGGAGAGGCTTCCTTCATTGCTGGAGAAAGTGATGGAGGTGTAGAAGACAAGACACTAGAACCTGAAGTGGCAGCATCATCTGAATCACCTGCAGATAATGCCAATTATTATGCTTGACTCTATTCACAACGTAACACTTCTTTAAAGGTTGTTGCAAATTGTTATTCTATTAAATGCCATTAAGTGTTATAGAAGTTTGAACAAGAGTAAATTCCTTTGGTTAATTATAATTAATTTTCTCTTTCCGTAGTAGTTACAAACCTGATGTTGCTGAAGACTGTTCCACAATCCCAACTTTTACAATCTGGAAGCACAAATATCACATATTCAGTTCAGTGCATTAAAAGCGGTGCCTGGAGACACATGAGAGACAACAGGTGTTGGAATCTGGAGCGAATTTAAAAGAAAATAATAATCTGCGGAAGGAACTCAGTGGGTTAAGCAGAATTAGTGGGAGAAAAAGAATGGTTGACATTTCTAGTCCAAATCCTTCATTAAGACTTGAAGAGTCCTTCCTCCCATTGATGCTACTAAACCCACTGAGTTCCTCCAGCAGATTGTTTTTAAGATCTGGACCCTTTCAATTCAATCCAGGTTTATTCACCTGCTGCATTGTTATTCACCTGGGGAAATTTATGGAGACACTCATCTTGTACATGATAGAAGCAGAGCAAAGTCCACTAGGTGAACTGTATGACTGGCACTATCTTGCCTAATGGAGACGATAGCTGCTTTGTTCCAAGATTTTACAGAATTAATCATTTTATATTCGATATGACTACTCGATACAAGCATTTTTTTATTGAAAGAAACCAAAGAAGTCACAAAAGTGAATTGCCCAAATGCTCTCTGCATACACCTACTCCAAACTCGCAGAAATGTCAAAGCACTCCCGCCGAGGTGCACATCTTCATTGTGCCCCCAACACCTCACCTCCAGATACTTACTCACCCTACTCTCCATCCCTGATATTGGAAACAATGTGGACAACAGATAATGGTGATGACAAAGTAGGAAGGAAGGAATGCGACAATGATTGAACTAACCCCACAAAGGAAAGTCAATGCAGAGGGGATAAAAGAATATCTCTAAGAAAACCACAAATACAAACGCAAAATGTTAAAAAACAAAATGAAATGACTTACGCCAATGAAGGGAATAAACTTCTGGCAAGAGTCTTCGTCAGGACTAAGGGAAAGAAAAGAAATAGATTAAATCTGATCCAAAAAGATGTTTAAGGAAGAGTGGAAAATTATGCAAACCTTCACATGCAATAACAAGTCAGCTTCATTAAATATTGAATTTACATTAATATGCAGTACTTTCAATCAGCTGCAACGATTTAAATTGAACATATTTTACTACTGGGAGAGGCATGTTCAATAACGTGGCATCAGGCACATAGCACTCCAGGCAATATCATTTCCTAATCTATTGTAATGCAAATATGCTTCAGAAAATGTTGTTCAACAGTGGATATTGACTTCAATGGCAAAAGGAATGAACTTGTTCCAAGGCAAGACGTTCAGTATGTTCCATAAGAATTGTTCGGCAAGGACACAATGGGCCTCTTTCCATGCTATCTCAACAATTTGAGTGTATTTAATCCTTTCACATCAGGAGAGGTTAAGAGCCAATTTAATAGAATTGTAAAAAATCATGACAAAGTTTGATGTGGTGAACATAGAAAAATTGTTTCCAGTGGTAGAAGGGTAAGTAAAAAAAAGTGACATTGCTAGAGCTGCTATTAATGCAGACCCAGGCAAGCAGGAAGCGGGAGACACAGCACTGCTTCACAGGGACCTAACATACAGTCCTAATCAACTAGCTCCATACAGGCCATAAACAGCTTGATAAAGGAGCAGACAGTGATGTTTTTTTTAAAAACCTGCAACTACAGGGTCTGTGCCCAAGATGGTCGCGCACGTGCTGGGAAGTGAGCCACGAAGGATGCAGTTTCCAGGGGAGCAATGGTCCAACACAGAGCACCCGAAGCGGGAGATCACCCTGGTCTCATTGAGAAGTAGAAGCACAGGAGCCAACCTTATCGGTTGGTTACCATGACAACAGGCCAACGAGGGGCTCAGCGGCTGAAGGACCCACACAGGCTGCGGGCTGTAGACGAGTTGCCTTCAAAGGGTTCATACAGGCTGAAGGAGATTAGCTCATGGGAACCAGATATCGGAACTGGGATTCGAGAAAATGCTGAGAACAAGGGCTCCCAAAGGGCCTTGGGCACTAAAGGCTTCCTGATCTTAGAGGTTTAGATCTGTCAATGGTTTGAACTGGAGTCTGTGCAGCAGTGGAGGCTGCGGGTGCACGTGAAGCAAATCCACTAAAGAGATTCTCCTTTACTTTTCCTTGTCCAATTGTTGGGGTTGCCAGGCAATTCTCATGGTGACCCTTTGTTTGTCCTAAGGCAGAGAAAAGTTGAAGTGTATTGTGCATATTACATTTTTAATGTATTATTACATGGCAATTAAATTAAGCTTTGAACCATGGGCTAAAGAAGCAGAAGCGACACAAGGAGCATTCTTTCTCCTTCATAGAGAGTTATTAAGTTCTGGAAGGCATGATGGGAGCCAACTAAATAGCAACATTTAAAAGGAAGTTGATAAGAACTTGAAAAAAAATCTTTACAGAGCTATGGGAAAGGACCAGAGGAGCATACAAGTAGATAGGTCCACCAAATTAACATAGGCATGATTGGCCAAATGTCATACTTCTATACCCCATATTTTTCATGAAATTAATTTGTTTTTTAACCACCTATTTACATTCAAAGATGATTTTTCATTTCCAAGTCAATATTCTTAAAAATATGAAATTCATTTGGAAAAAAAAATCCTTTATGACTCAAATTGAAGCAATCTGGCAGGACCAACAATTGGTGTGGAACCACTCCTGAAAGTCTCAATACATCAAAAATATGGCACCTAAAGGGGTTAAAGGGAGTGTGTATATCAGCTTAGGTGGTAATTATGCAAGTTCCATAAGAAGGAGTTAAAGGGAGTGTGTATATCACCTTAGGTGGTAATTATGGAAGTCCCTTAAGAAGGAGTTAAAAGGAGTGTGTATATCAGCTTAGGTGGTAATTATGCAAGTCCCATAAGAAGCTGTAGCTGCGGAAATTCTGAGCAGTGAGAAGCTGGAGGGAATCAGCAGGTCTAGAGTACATGGAAATAAATGAACAATGTTTGGAACCCTTTATTGAGACAAAGGTGGGATGGGGAGATAGCAAGGATAAAAATGAGGGCGGACGACCAAGAGGTAATACGACTACACTGGACAGATGAAGAGATAGAATGGGGAGACAGGCAGAAGAGTGAGGCTGGAAACGTAGCACGGGATACACTGGGAGAATGGGAACAGGCGAAAGACAGATGGGAAGACACTGAGGTGGAGATTACATGAAATTGTGTCAGGACTGAATTGCCTGAAATTGGAAAATTCATTGGGTTGTAGGCTACAAAGGTGGAATATCACATGCACAGTCTGCATTTGGCCTCACCCTGGCAATTGATGATGGACAGATCTTTGTGGAAATAGGAAGGAGAATTAAAATGGCTGAAAACTGGGAATTCCAGATAGCATGTCTGAACATAGATTTTTTTTGTGGTAATAACAATGCTACAGATTACAAAGGCTGCCATAAACATTGAGATAAATTCAAGGATTATTATGAGACACAAAACCTGGGGCATATTATTGGACAGGTGTTGGAAATGTTACAAGAGACAGGAACTCTTGTGTGAGTACAGGAATGTGATAGGCTATAGAAAGCTTAGTCAAAAGCTGGAATGTGAAAAGACCCAGAAACTCCTTGAGTCGTGGGAATGATACACAGCAAAAGCCTTCAGATTGTTTCCAGGGCGCATCTGTCAATTCTTTATTGCAGGATTCTAACACTCATGTGGCCGAGTAAATGAGATCCTCTTCCAAGCATGATATTTAAACACTGGTAAGAGTTAGGGGCCCATTAAATACAAATCAGTGAACCCTTACTAAATTCTCAGTTGGGCAATTATTTCTAAAGCTTGATTACCTTCTGACTAAAGAACTTTCTATTGAGTGGAGTTATTAAAACTATTTGCCAGATGACTAAAATTTTGAAGCTGATCAGCTAAATATTGGCTGCCACAACATAACAAGAACTGTGAAAATGCGATCAGAATTTTCCCAAGTCTTTAAAGGCTAAGTTTCCATTTAATTTTATCAGTGTTGAAAAATCTTTTGAGGCAGTCCCAGCACAATCTTTTGAAACTCAAACACCAAGGTTCAGAATGCAAGTCTATACATTCAATTCCCTGGGTTGATAGTGTCCATACTTTGCCACATTTGAGTTGGACCATATGCTCCATGAGGAGATTCAGTAAACATCTTGTTGAAATGCATAATGAAGCGCTGGCTTATTTTGATAGAAATTGCCTACACTTCCAGATTCTGTGCAATAGAAGTCTTCCAGTAATGAGTGGAAAACGTACCGAGTAGCACGTTCAGTAATTTTCTGCATATTGTGAGTGCGCTGCAAACCTTGGACACACCAGCATACAGTCACAGAAACTCCTGCTACAGGCTTTTCAGAAGCAGTTTCTCACACACTTTCATGCTGCTCTGTACTGCAGTTACCAGGAGGGGCATCAACACACTCCAAAAGCTTGATTTGCACACACTCAAGTCACAAGCATCTTATTTGGTTCAAAAGGCAGGCCAAGAGGCTGTCAACTAGCTTGCGAATAAAGAGGGGCAAGTTAAGCAGCGGAAGAAAATGACAAACATTACAATTTAAGCCAGTCTTTTCCTTTCCCCTTAATTAACAGGCAAATAATTCTTGCACAAATAGTTGAGAAAATAAACTGAGGAAAATCAAGAACCAGAAACAAGTATGATTTCCTTCTCTGAGTACCAAGAAATGGGACTACTCTGAAGTGGATCAAAGTACATCAGGTCATGAGGAAATAGCAAAAAAAGGGACTGTTCCTGCATCAAACCCATTATCGCACAATCAATAGCAAAGGTCAGTGGGGGAAAGTCCACTGCTGTAGTAAATACATCACGGTTACAGCCTCACAAAAATTCACTCAAACATTTTTTAAATTGGTGGAGGGAATAACTTCAAGAGAAAACACAAATTCTCATTGCTGAGAAAGACTGCAGGGAGAACTTTCAATAAAACATGTCAGGAGGGTCTACAGTTGGCAGTCATGTTTACTTCAGTAGCAGATCCTAGCACTAGGTTATGCTGATCAATTCCACCAGAGACAACGCCATATCCGTCATATTTTCAGAATTAGCTTCCACATTAATTCCTAATCAACTGCATATATGCTGCTATCCCTTCTTTGTTGTAGCATCAAAATCATGGCACCTATCCTTATCTTCAGGCACAAACTACAGCTCAAGGGACACTGGGAATAGGCAATAAATTACATCTTGTCTTCATACTGAACAGATTGGCCAGTACTGAGTCAACATTCTATGCTATAACATTTAGTTATGATACAGTGAAATAAATCTGATTTAGTATATTCATATGCTTATTCATTTAATCTATTAATACAGCAGTGGAGAAAAGTTGAGCCCAAATAAAGGAGTTTGACAGCGGTGTGATTTCTTATTTTCTGCACCAAATCAGCATTGTCTCTCTCTCATTCTCTGTGCACATTCTTCACAAGAAATGCTCAAATGGTACATTAAAGTTATGAAGGCGAACATCCCCCAACAAATGGAACCAATTTTTAATTTTATCTCTTTACCCAATCAAAGCAGGCAACATTGTTAATCCAAGAAGAAACAAAAAGACTGGCATTAAAATCAATGAAGCGTATTAAAAAAGGAAAACCCGAGCAGACTCTGGTACCTTATGTTAAAATCAAAATGAAAGCTCTTTTTCCTTTATTGAAAGCAACCATAAAGAAACAAAAATCACATGTTATTACATGGACCAAGCTGCACTGAAGGGTTTGTTAATACAAGACCTTGTTATTTCCTTGTGGGTTGCTCACATTCAAGCACGGATGACAGTCCAGATGCGTATTACCAACAGCTCAAATTTTTAGTAAGTTCATGTTCATACTGTCAATTGGGCAAGATTCAGTACATGACAGAGGAAGAGTTAACAAAAGAATGTGTCAACATTTCATTCAAAATATTTACATTTTCAAACATCTCACACAACCTCATGCTTTTGATTTTATTGCCACTGCCTTTGTGAAGTAGCTTGGCACAACACAACAATTGTGTATCTATCTGCTGAAATCAGGAGGCTGGAGATCTACAGAAGTACAGCATGGACACTGATGAAATGTTATGCATACACCTGCCCAGCTGAAAGGAGATTGTTGGGCCTGTCTGGATTTTCTGGAGAATATGGCTTCTGTCTAGGATCAAATTCAGTCAGATTGCTGGTGGAAAACTGGACATATACATGGGTAGAAAGAACTAAAATATTGGAAACTGCTTACATCTGAGTAAGATTATTTCAAACAAGTTGTTTGACAAAGCTGATTTTTTTTTGACCATCTGAAATTTCTCTTCATCCTCAAGTGCCCCCCATTCCTCTTTGGTGAAGCCTTTACGTACAAGGCTTGAAACCTTTTGTTTTAGCCAGCATGTTAATAATTTTTGTTTGATAATGTTCCTGTTAAGTGATTTTTAATTTAATGTAATACCATTTAATTTAATACCATTGTAGTTTTTTTTTAAACAAAGTACAGGTGCAAAATCTTTTATCCGAAATTCTGAAAACCAAAAACCTCAGAAAACCGAATTTTTTTCATGGATGTCAGCTGCATACCAAAGTTCGCGTTTAGCAGAAAACATGACCTGACACGACACATGCTCAAATGACCTTGAGTATCCTGTGTTAGTCCATGTCAGGATTAGTCGAACCTTAGAGAATCCGGATAAAAACAGGGTTCAGCCCTTCCGATTCACCACATATGGACACCCGATTCGTCATTTATCTCATTTCATTTCTCACTGTCACAGGGAGGCTGGCGGGGTGGTCAGCGGGGCGGATACAGAGTGACTGGTGGGGCTGTAAACCTCACCACCCCATCCAGTGCCACCGTAACCCAAGCCCCCCGGCCCCCATCCAGAGACCCTTCTCGTTGGAGTGTGTCTTTGTTTTGCGCAAATCCGAAATCAGCACCATTGTTTAACGTACCGCCATTACTATTATTCTATTATCCAAAAGATTCTGAATTCCAAAAATTGTCTGTTCCCAAGGGTTTTGAATAAAAGATTCTGTGCCCGTTTGACTGCAGCAAGTAAGAATTTTG
Organism: Narcine bancroftii; assembly: GCF_036971445.1. NCBI lineage: Eukaryota > Metazoa > Chordata > Chondrichthyes > Torpediniformes > Narcinidae > Narcine > Narcine bancroftii. Next base: position 76,209,295 of record NC_091470.1, read on the forward strand.
GTCCATATATTCATCATCATTAGGTATCTTGGAGCATTTCTATATATTAAAGGAGCAATTCAAAGCAAATTAAAGAAGTATTCTAAGAATTTAGGAGTCATTAGTGCAGACAAATTCTTTGACATTTTGAAAGAGTAGAAAATTTTCAGTTTTTTTAAGTCAAAGCATCATCTTGCTGACATGCTTCAGATTGATTCGGCATTAAATAAATGGGTTAATGCCAAGGTTCTGCCACAAACCGATAAATGCACCAAACAGTGCCTACTTGTCTGCATGGCCACCAAAATAATAGTAGAAAATCCATTTAAACTTCGAACTTCTGTTACTGTTACTTTTTCTTGCCGTTTTGATTCATCGTGCTTCAGCTGCACGTAATAGAAAAAAATGCAGAGAATGTGAGCTTCACATAACAAATGCCAACATAAAGGAGTATTCAAATTTTAAAATATCACATACATAAATCTGGTCGACCGTAAATGTCATAATTCCAGGCTAATAAAATATGATGACCATTGGTGTGAGAGGAATATCATTCACACCAGTACTTTTTGCCAATACCAGAGGACATCTGAATTCAAGAAAGGTTTAGGGGAGGTGTCAGAGGAAGGTTTTTTCACACAGAAAATGGTGGATAGCTGGAATGCACTGCCAGGGTAGTGGCTGAGGCTGATAGAATCTGGGCATTTAAAAGGGTCTTTGAAATACAGGGTTGTAGTTATGGGTGATTTCAACTTCCCTAGTATTGATTGGTACCTACTGACTGCAAGAGAGATTGATGGGGCCGAATTTGTCAGGTGTGTACAAGAAGGATTCCCGACACAGTACGTGGACAGGCCGACAAGAAGGGAGGCCATATTGGATCTAGTTCTGGAGAATGATCCTGGTTAGGTGGCGGACCTCTCAGTGAGGGAGCATTTTGGTGAGAGTGACCGCAACTCTCTGAGATTAACATAGCTAAGGAAAAGGATAAAAACATTCAAACTAGGAAAGTGCTTTACTGGGGAAGAATTATGAAGGGATGAGGCAGGAACTAGCAAGAATAAATTGCAAACAGATGTTTAGGGGTGAAAGCGCAAAAGTAATGTGGAGGAAGTTTAGGAAACAACTGTGCAGGGTTTGAGATAGGTTTGTCCCAATGAGACAAGGAAAAGATGGTAGGAAAAGGGATCATGGCTGATGAAAAAGGTCAGGCAACTAATCAAAATGAAGAAGGAAACATACATTAGATATAGGAAGCAGGAAGGGCTTGTGAGAAGTATATGATGGTTAGGAAGGAGCTTAAGAAAGGACTTAGGAGAGATTGAGAAAGCATTGCCCTATAGAATTAAGGAAAACCCCAAGGTGTTCTATGGTATGTGAGGAACAGAGAATTACGAGGATAAAGGTGGGGTAGCTAGAGTATAAATGAGGCAACATGTGCCTGGAGGCAGAGGAGGTCCAAAATGAATACTTTGCGTCAGTATTCACAAGAGCAAAGGACCTTGATCATGGTGAGGTGGAAATTGAACAGGCCAGTGTGCTGGACAATGTGGAGGTTAAGGAAGTGGAAGTGTTGGATCTTCTTAAAAACATCAAGATTGTTAAGTCCCTGGGGCCGGAAGTGATATACCCCAGGATGCCTTGGAAAGTGAGAGAAGAGATAGCTGGGGCAGTAGCTATGATCTTTGAATCCTCTTTGGCCACAGGGGAGATACCAGAGGATTAGAGAATGGTAAATGTAGTCCCCTTGTTTAAAAAAGAAAACAGGGAGAATCCTGGGAATTATAGACCGGTGAGTCTTACATCAGTGTTATGCAAACTAATGGAGTGGATTCTTAAAGGATCCATGAACATTTGGAGAAGTACAGTTTACTCAAGGATAGTCAGCATGGCTTTGTGAAGGGTAGATGGTGCCTCACGAGTCTAATTGAGTTTTCTGAGGAGGTAACAAAAGAAATTGATGAGGTTAGTGCGGTAGATGTGGTCTACATGGATTTTAGCAGGAAATTTGACAAGGTTCCCCATAAGACTCTCAACCAGAAGGGATCAGTGGAACATTGGCTGTGTAGTTAAAAAATTGGCTTGTAGGAAGAAAGCAGAGAGTAGTAGTGGAAGGAAAGTATTCTGCCTGGAGGTCAGTGACTAGTGGAGGGACCTGTTCTGGGACCCCTGCACTTTGTGATTTTTATAAATGACCTGGATGAAGAGGCAGAAAGATGGGTCAGTAAGTTTGTGGATGATACGAAAGTTGGCGGAGTTGTGGTGGAACTGAAGGTTGTAGAAGGTTACAAGAGGATATAAACAGGATGCAGAGTTGGGCAGAAAAGTGGCAGATAGATTTCAATCCTGATAAATGTGAGGTAATGCATTTTGGAAGGACAAATCAGAAGGCTTGAGTACAGGGTTAATGGATGAACAGAGGGACCTTCGGGTGCAAATCCATACATCCCTCAAGGTCGCCGCACAGGTTGATAGGATAGTTAAGGCGGCCTAGGGGATGCTGGGATTCATTAATATGGAGATTGAATTCAGTAGAGAGGTCATGTTGCAACTCTACAAATCTTTGATAAGTATTGTGTTCAGTTCTGGTCACCTCATTATAGGAAGGATGTGTAAGCTATGGAGAGGGTGTAGAGGAGATTTACCAGGATGTTACCTGGATTGGGAAACCAGTCTTATGAGGCAAGGTTAGCAGAGCTGGGACTTTTCATTTTGGAGCATAGAAGGATGAAAAGAGACCTCATAGAAGTTTACAAGATCATGAGAGGCAGGATCAGCAAACATCAGAGGACACAAGTACAAAGTGAAGGGAGGGAAGTTTAGGGGAGATATCAGGGGTAGGCTTTTTTTTAAAAATATATATATATACACACATAGAGTTGTGGGTGTCTGGAATGCCTCGCCAGGGATGGCAGTGGAGCTTGAAATATTGGGGGAATTTAAGAGACTCTTAGACAGATACATGAATGAAATAAAAAGAGGGTTATGGGGTAGGGAGGGTTTATTACTTTTTTTTTAAGGAATATATAAGTTGGAACAACATCTAGGGCCGAAAGGCCTGTATTGTTCGATGTTGGATGTGCGAAAAATGGGGGAGGGGGTTATGGACTGTGTGGGAAGGAAGGGTTAGATTGATTGTGGAGTAGGTTTATAAAGGTCGACACAACATGATGGCGTATGGTTCTATAAAATGAAGTAATAAAGTATATTTTAATGTTGGCCCTTTGCTTATCGAGATCAGATTATAAATGTGATCTGTGCAATATTAGGGTGGCTGAACATGAACAACTGAAAGATCCTAGGTTCTGTGCACTCTATTCTCTTTTACCCTATATCCAGAAATTGATGACTGTATCAACTAAGAATCAATAAGCCTCCTATGTGAACCACATCCAAATCCCTAATGATGCTGATGAAAATTGAAAAAAATAACTAGATGTTGGAAGTCTAAAAAAAATAGAAAATGTTGGAAATGCTTAGATCAAGCAGTTGCTGTGGAAAGAGAAAGTTAACATTTAGGATCATGACCCTTTTTGTCGTAACAGGGATCAAGAAAAAACAAGTTTGTTTCAAGCAGTAGAGAGCTCTGATAAGCAGACATAAGAAAAGGTAACTATTGCTGCTGGGGTGAGATATATCATTGAAGTATCCTGATTCATGAATTAATGAGGGAGAAATTAAATATAGGATGGCTGGCCAACTCGTGGAGACATTGTATTCAGTCACCAGGGTGAACCTGAGCTTCCCATTGCCTGCCACTTTAATTCTCCATCCTGTTCCAATTCTGTCTGTGGCTTCCAGCACAGATTATGAGGTTCAACACATGCTTGAAAGAAAAGTACCTCATCTTCCAACTAAACATCCTGCTGCCTTTGGGACTCAATGCTGAATTTTCCAGATTCATGCAAACTCATTCACTCTGTTTATATCAGAAGAGGTCAATCCTGCCAGATGTCATCATCTGCAATGCACAAATGTTCTGGAGAAACTCAGTAGGTCATGCAGCATCTATAGGAAGTAAAAGGTAACCAATATTTCAGGCCTGAGCCTTTCATCAGGAATGAGTTCTGAGTTTCTCTGGCACACTTATTGACTGCATTCAACCCCAGAATCTGCAGATTTTCTTGTTTATCTCCACGTCATCATCTGTAATTTTGGCCAAGTTTTTTTTCTGTCCATTAGAATTGTCTACCTATGATTTTAGCAGTCAGTAGATTTCTGCATTTCATATCTTTTAGTATTTTCTTTGTATTTTCTCTAACTATCATAATCTATATTCATCCGATCTCTGACCATCATCAATAACCCACCAGATTACTTCATCAACAGCTTAACCCTACAGCAACCCTGACTTCGCCTTAGAGAGATTCACTTCAATCCATCTATCCCTCCCAAACCTCTCTAAAACTTTTTTTCCTCGTTCCCAGTACCGACAAAGGGTTTAGGACTTGTCATGTTAATTCTCTTCCTCTTCCACAACTGCTGCCTGAACCTGCTGCTTCAAATTTAAAAAAAATAAATATATCCCTTGCCATGTCAGTTAATAAACCCTCCTCAATATCCCATCACTGCCTCCAACACAATTAATACTTCTCAGGCTCCTTTCTATATAGTTACTTTGGCTCTTTTATCCATTAGGCCTTGATAACAATTTCTACCCCAATTCCTTGGATAGGATTGAACATGAGAGACAGCGAGAGTAACTCTCCCAATCTGCATCTTTTTGTGAACTAAAATATTCCAGCAAAAAAGAGCAATATCAACCATCTCTCTCCCTTTTTAATGGTTTATTTTCTGAAAGGCCCACTCAGTGCTGAGATATTTTTAACTGTTAAGTATAATTGCCAGGTTAGTTTACATTCAACCAAACAAGTGCAGATTAATGGCTGCAAATAACTTTTTGCTGTTATGAGCTACAGGCCATTATAAAATTCCCCACAACAAGGGATGCAATGCAAAATTAAAACAATATCCAGTCCTTTATGTTTGTTTTATAATATCAATATTTCGCCAAAACAATCGAAGTCCAGTGACAGCAACATTAAAGTACAACATTTCTGGGTACAATGTAGAGATTTTGTAGTGTTGGCATGCACACTGACGTGGTCTCAGCCACCATTAGCTGATCTTAATAAAGACAAAGGAAAAACTCCGTCACTGTCACTGTATCCTATTTGTTAAAGATCCTTGGTGTATGTCTCATTTGTAGACTCTAACATTTATACAAAGCATTAAAACAAAATCCATCCACATGGTATGAAAATAACAAATGTACCTTTTCTGCTTGTATGTTAACATTGCTTCTGCTATAGGCAACTGGTGGGCAATGTTTGCATTAGAGATGTACTGCGTAACTCGGGAGACCACATCTGGAATTTCCTGCACTGCAATGAGACACGCATAACGGGTTAGACATGTCCTCCGCTCAGTTATTAACAATCTGCATTTCTCACCAATCTACAGATGATTTCAGAAAAAGAATTGAACAAAAAAAAAAGTAGTGAATGAAACCCAGTCTGAGATTTTAGGTACCACCTTTCAATGTAGATCAATACAGTACAAAATAAAATATGGATTTACATTTAAAGGAGATGACTTTCATTACAACTGGATGGCAGTCAGTGAAAAATAGTCACAGTTACCATGTAGGAATCAGCAATAAATTTGACACTATCAAGTTCATACAACCAGTGATGAAAAGAATAATCAACTTTAGGTTTGTTCGCTGATTGGTAGATACGAGCGAGAGAACATTTCTGGTTTTTTATGCATGATGCTGCTGGATTTTTTTGTTTAACATACATTCACCTAAAACCAGGTGGAACCTCAGAAAGATAGTATATCACCTCACCCAGTTTTGCACTGGAGCATCGGCCTAGACTGTTTACTCCAGAGAACCACTTGAACACACAACCCGAGTCACAGGGAGAATGTACTGCAGAGGCACAGATCAGTTGTTAATATCTTTGTTGGTAAACTATTCCTCAATTCTAGATCTTCATACTAGAAAAACATGCAAATATTCTCCACTTCTTTTTGACATGCCCCTATCTTCTTCATTTTCCTTTGACATGCCCCTCCCTACGTTCTCCATTTTCTTTTTGAAATGCTGATATACTCTATTTTCTTTAAATAAATTAAACCTTTAGACACCAAATGATGAATGCGAGATCAGGGCAATTAGTTCAGCTTTAATCCCATACTCTTTGAGCATGCTCTATGTATTTTGAAGTTTAAACATTTATCTTGAACATTTGAAAAATGAGAAACAATAGGAGTTTTTGTTCATGATTTCAGAAAGTATTGAAACCTGATAGGAGATTACGTAATCAGATGTAATCTAGTGTCACTAGAAATACAGCTATTAAACGCTTTAAAATGTGACCACAATCAGCACTGAAGGTTAACAAGGTGCAATACAGATTGGAACTTCACTTGGAAATCATGGTCATTAAACAAAAAGGACAGTTCAGGGAGTTTCAAAATCAAATAAACTTTGGAAGTCAAGAAGCTGAAGCCTTCATTTGGCGTGTATCAAAGGATAGGCAGAATAACTCAAACCCATTTCCTTTGATTTATTGGCATCACATTTATATTGCATTAAATGTGAATTGTCAAAATAATAAATGCTTTTATTTAAGAACAACTTCATCACGGAAAAGTAATTGAAAAAACATTATTTCAAGTGCAATAAAATGCCATGATGGGAGAATAATGTACTTTTGGACTGAGCAGTGATTGGCCAACTAATTCCTAGAATGATTTGGCCCAGTGTTAACATTCTTTGTAGAATCCTAGTTATGGGTTGAGTGTCAATCTTGATACTGGAGTACAACATTGATAAAATCAGCAGTAAAGAGGTTTTCATGCTGAGAAGAGCTTCAGTGACATTTGTACAAGGCACTGTCAGGAGGACACATTATCTCAAAGCATATTTCAAAGAGAAAGGAACCTCAATCATATAAAGCATAAGACTGACCATTTTTCTTGATACTGCTACTTAAATGCAAATTTATTCTCTCTCTACATTTAAATTATAATACCAAACTCTCGACAGCTCCTCCAATTTTAACGAAAATCACTAACCAAACATACTAACTCAAAGCATCCCAACACAAAAAAACACCACACGTGGTTTACCTATAGACGGTGCCTCCGTTTTGGTGAAGAAATCTTGCCAGGCCGCATCCTGGAAAAAATTGTTGTATCTGTAATCAATGGAGCTGAGGTATTTGGCAACAGGATGAGAACCTGGAGAGAAGGGAGTGTATTTTGAACTTTATGAAAATGATGCTTCTGGAATTTGTTGCTTATTTTTCATTTTGTATTTTCAAAGGCAAACAAATGCAATCAAGCTTTGTTCCTAGCTTTCAAATATAACTTTTCATCATCTATTACAAGAATGATTTAACATGATGATAATAAGAGATAATTGACATGTACATCAGTACAATGGACTAAAATTCTAGCTTACTGCAGCTGTACAGATAAGTGAAATACACTAACAGGGAAATTAAATAACTCTATCCCCACAGCCTCGCGCTTCTCCAGTTCGCTTTCCTTCTTTTGGTTTACTACAGCATATAGCCAATAGCAAATTCCACAAAGCTGTTAGGTGCAGGCAGAGGAAGTCTCAGCAGCTGTTGCTGAGACAGCAGAGAGTCAGCAGTGACTGAGGACACAGGAGGAATGCATAACTACTAAAGAGAGCAGGAGATTTTATAGCAGTTCTGAGCATAGCCCCTCTTATCTGTTTTGTAGACGTTGTCTCAGTGAATGTTTCCTTACGTGGATCCCAATTTTGTTTTTAACTGACTTAAAAAAGTACTAGATTTCATGATTCAGTCCAGCTCACTGATTGGGTTAAAAGCAAGCAGATGTTCCAGGTCCTTGGGGATTTTCTACAGAACCACCACACAGTACTTCATTTTGAATTCTATGTGGGCACCTGATAGCAGAACAGATGGCTGACACCAAGCCACATGATAGAAATTCATATCATGTCTCTACAGTGCTACAGTGAAGCAATGAACATCAACAGAAAACACAACTGAACTAATGCCTTAAAATCCCTGCCAAATTCTTAATGATTAAAACAGATTTCCCCACTTTTTGATGCCATCATTTTAATTGCAACACTAACCACAAACACGTTATAGGTTTTTAAAATATATTTCCAGTGTCTTGAATTCCTTGTTAGCTTTAAATCAAAAGGACCAACAGGTAACAGAGCACAGACAAATAATTTATCTTTCAGTAACAAACCATACTGCTCATGAGCTGGCCAGCAGGAGGTAACAATACCAATTGAAGGAAAATCTCACTAACATTTGCTCTTTATCTCCATAGACATCTCCAAACAAAATCACAAAGAATGTTCTCTTGTTAAGGCTGAAAACCAACACAATGACATTTGTACCTACTAACACCCACCTTCAATAGGGAACATCCAACCATCATTCCTCATCCTTCACTCCTCTGGAATCTTTTCTCAAATCCAACTTCACACATCCTTTCTCCTCTTTCCCTATTCTCCATTTCATCCGAGCAAACATTTTCCTCTTTCCCAAGATCCATAGACAGGTTTGCTGTTGGTAGGCTTATTATTTCACTCCATTTGTGACAACAGGAAACAGATTTCCTCCCATCTAAGTTTCCTCTCTCCTCTTCATTCCTTTCACTATTAATTTCATATCAATGACACTAATTTCTTGGCCCCATCGGTCTCCTATTCGCCTCTGATATCTAATCCCTTGAGGGCACTGGGATAGTCTGAGAAAGCTCTAATTTTTTCCTTTATCAGGGAGCACCATAAACATTTCCCAATATACTATCACCCCACTTTGGGTGGCAAAACTTGCTCCTAAATTAGCTTCTACTCACTTCCTCCAAATAAAGGCACTGCAACATGGGGACCTGTGTGCATCCTGACCACGCCTAGCTTCTCACAAAATATTTTGCATATAGTATCTTCCACATCCGTTCACGTTTTACCAGCTCATCAAATGCATGATGGTCACTTCCTAATTCATCCTGAACTCGGGCATTTCTGTTTCAGTTACAGTGAGCAGGAGCCAGGACTCACAGAAAGAGGCAGAAGTTTTAAACCAGGTGAGGTGAACCAGCAGGCAATAAGAGGAGCTTGAGTGGAATGGCCACTGAGAAGTGGCAACAGTGAGAGTGCCCAGTGTAAGAGTGGAACTTGGATGCTTTGGCTCGAGAGGCCTCAGGTAAGACCCTTAAACCTTCCACTTTAAATCACTCAGGCTAAATGTCCAGTTGCCTTGTATTTCAGAGTACACAAGGTTACTTGCAACATTGTGATTAAAAAGGCTCCAAGTTACAATGAATTAAATAAAATGGGGATGCATGGTTAGGTGATGTGCTAATGTTGTATGATGTGGAATTGATGCACTCCATTGTAGTTCCCTGTAACTATGTTGGCAGCACGTGTTGTTTGCGCGAGGAACTCAGGTGCAAAGTTGAATTTAGTATGAGGGCGGCGAGTTAATCAGATTGGAAAATTATGGATAAAGTTAAAGGGAAAGAGAACACAGGAGAGGTTTTTGAAGTTGCCAGAGTAAAAACAGATAGAAAGTTTAGAAAAGAATGAGAAATTAACCTCAGGAAACACAGAGTTAAATGTGAGAAGGGTGGTGATGACAGGACCGAAGGTGTTGTATTTAAAATGCACGCAACATTAAAAAAAAATGAGCTTAAAGTTCAGATAGAAATGGGCAGGTACAAAATTGAGACCATAATGGAGTCGTGGCTGCAGGAGGATCACAGCTGGGGGCTAATCATCCAAGGATATACAACCTATCAAAAGGACAGGCAGATGGGCAGAAGGGATGGAATGGAGTGGCACTGTTGGTAAAAAAATTTCCAAAGCGTAGCGGTTGCTATTACACCAGTAACTCAGGTTTTAATCCAGTGCTGGCTCTAAAGAGATTGTGTATTCTCTCCGAGTCTGCGTGGATTTCCTCCAGGTGCTCTGGTTCCCTCCCACCAAGGCGTACGGGGTTACTAGGTTGATTGGTCACATGGGTGTATTTGGGTAGCACGGGCTTATGGGCCGAAAGAGTCTGTTACCTTGATGAATCTCTAAATTAAAAAAAAATCCTGAGCAAGAAGGGACACACGTTTCAACCAACTGAAATAAAATGTACCCTGGATGCTAAAAATTCAAAATAAGTACAGGAAACAATGGAAATGCTTAGCAAATCAGTAACACCAATAGAGAGAGAAAAACAATGCTTCACATAAATTTCCTCTCAGCAGAAAGATCTGATAAAATTTTTACTGATGTTCTCTTTTCAGGGATCTCATGTCCATTGCAGCTGCTCTATTAATGCTATGTCCAATGGCCAAACCAGTAATATATTTTCTTTAAGTCAAGAGCTTTCCTTTTGCACGTGCTAAGATTTTCAACCATGATTATTCCATTTCCTGTGCTTTAGCTCCCATCTTTTCTCCCCTCCAGAGCCATTATAGTTATTCTTCTCTTGGTTTTCCAGCAAATCAGTCTCTGCATTCAAAGACCATCCTCATCTCTCACACTATGTCAACTTGTCAGCAGAAAACACAAGGCCCCTCTATTTTCATTTTCACATCCTGGCTAAGCTTCAGAAAACCACAAAAATCATTCTGTCTCTTTCCAAAGCATCTCTCAATGGTAATGTAGCTTCTCCCACTTACTCATCCCATAATACAACAGTAAAAACAACACTCATTTGTTCTCACTGATTGTCCACTGGAGAACAAATATGTGTGATCCCAATCTTGTATTCCATGCAAAGATAATGAACCACTCTGACCTCTATCTTTGTCTTCCAACATAGTTTTTAATGTAAGAGGAACACTACCCTTGCCTTCAATAGCCACCTACAGCATTCCAAGCTTAAGATAGAGAATTCAATAGTTACCATTTAAGTTTAAAAAAACACACGTTGTATTCCTTGGTAGTTTTTGTTGTTTACATTAATTTCTGCTCCAAATCTATCTTTTGTTTCTTCACTTGTCCCATTACCATCCACTTTTGCCTTGCACAATCTCTTGTCACTAAACCTCTCCTGTCTTTTACCCTCTACCCACCCCCCCCAATCTTTCCTCCTCACATCTGTAATTGCTTATTGTTTTCCAGCTCTGATGAAGGGCCATTAAACATTAAAAGTTCCATCTCTGTAGAATTTTCTCCAGCATTTACTTTTATGCACCAACAGCCAACACTCCTCCACAAATTCTCCTCCGAAGTTTGTCAGCATACAGAAGCTTAAAGACAAAGCTCTTGCTCAAATAAAATCGATGTACAAAATGGCTCTTTTGTGATATATTACATTCACTCCTTTACAATACTTTAAGTTGTAAAATGAACATACCAAGAGGAATAATGAGAAATCTCATGTAGCTGAGCCAGTCTGGAGTCTTGTGCGATAGCTGCTCAACAAAGAGCTGTAGAATAGTGCTCAGGAAGTGCTGGGCTCCTGCCAAAGTCACTTTAATGGGATTTGGAGTTTGGGAGTTACAGTTACAGCTGAAAACCAACAGGAGATTCTGTGTTTATGTTTACAAAAAGATGATTTGATCTGAACAGTTCACATGTTTTAACAATGAATTGTCTTAACACTCATTTCATGAATCTGTGAAACAAGATTTGACATCAAACCATTTAAGTTGGTACAGAGGCAGACCATGCAATTATGAAATAGAGCACCATGTTTGTACAAGCTTTGTGAAAGCACAATCGTGCCCGCATCCTTCCTTAGATTCCATCATCCTCTCAGTCTCTGTCCATTCTATGAAATCAGCTGCTAGCACTTCTTCCAGATAGTATTCCACATCCCAACAGCTATGAGTGAAGGAAATCTCTGCTTCAGATATTTTGCCTATCTCTCCCTTTTTCAGCAAAACCTAATTTAAAGCATAGCAACAGTTATTATACGGTTCATTATAATGATTTTGCCTTTAATTTGTAACCATAACGTTGCCCTCTATTGACAACTTCAGAAGTTTGAAAACTTTTGAAGAAATGCTGTGCTCTACATGGATTCACAGGGCCTGTGTCCTTTCAGACAGCTCCCAAATATATTATTTTGGGAACAATTTCTATGCTAATAAGACAGCAATAGACAATTTCCATAACATAACCAGTTGACCATTTTCTATTCACTTCCATTTAATTTTTTAAATCTTGGCAGACCTTCTGTTTCAAAGATTACATGGAAAGAAACATCAAAAGGCCCACAAGTTATATTTTGGGAAATGTTTATTGACAACTCATCTTTTCCCAGAATGATTCCAAACTGGGATAATTATAAATAAATGGTGCAGGAAGTGTGGCAAAGGATCAATGTCGAATTAAATCAACCCCATTCAATACACTCCACTATATAAACTATAGTTTATGCGTCATCCTCAGATATGGACAGGATGGGATCATCAGGGGACGTGGGGGTGTGGAGGGATGGATCTTCGCTCATCCAATCGAACGTAGAAGGCATTGAGTTCCTCTGGGAGAGAAGCTTTTCCGTCTGCAGCTTCACCAGATTTGGTTTTGAAAAAGGTTATGGCATTTAGCCCCTGTCACAGCTGTCGGGTGTCCCTTGTTGTTTTCATTTTCATCTGGATTCTCCATTTCGCCTGGGAGATAGTTTTTCACAGGTCATGCCTACTTCTTCTGTATTGATCTGGATACTGCCTGCACATTAATGTGATTTTGTCTTGTAGTGTTAACTGTTTGGTGTTAAACTATGACCTGCACTTTAGCAGGGAAGACCAAAACCTATTCTTAATTTGTAATAAGAACTAGTGCGGGTGAAAGCAATTTACTGAAGCAGTCTCAGTGCAAGACAGTAAGGTCCATGAATTTCTGATGTTGCAAAGCAGAAGTGGAAATGAAGAGAGAAGCCCTCTTCCAACAAAAGGCAAGGAGGCCATCCAGAGAGAAAGTCATGGAGAAGTTAGAGGAGGAGATAATTGGCTGCAGCCAAACATCAAAGCCTTGAAAGCAGTGCCACAAGAAATTCAATGACCTTGTATTTGTGTTCAAATTCAGTGAATGAGTCAGTTTTTAAATGCCATATTGAATGCTATAAGGTACCACACTTATCATCACACCTTTGTTCACTGGCTTAATCAATTTCAGATTTATTATCAGTGTACATACATGGCATCACATACAACCCTGAGATTCTTTTTCCTGTGGGCCAGGCAGAATTACCACTCATTGCTAGTCCAAAAAATTGTACCCAGCATATACATCTAAACAAATAAAGAACTGTAAACAGATAACGGATGTAAACAAACGGACGGTGCAATACAGAGATAATTTTTTTAAAAAATCAATAAAATGTACAAGTAAGAATCCTTAAGTGAGCCCGATTGAGTTTGTAGTTGAGGAGTCTGATGGTGGAGGGGTAGCAGCTGTTCCTGAACATGGTGGTGCAAGTCTTGTGGTACCTATACCTCTTTCCTGATGGCAGCAGCGAGACAGAGTATGTGCTGGGTGACGTGGATCCTCCATGATTGCTGCTGCTCTCTGTCGGCAGCGTTCCAGAGATCTGATGTCATTGCAAATCCCTGAGAAAGTAGAGGTACCGACGTGCTTTCTTCGCCATTAGTGTGTTGGATCTAGGAAAGATCCTCCGAGATAGTGACTCCCAAGAACTTAAATTTGCTCACCCTCTCCACTTCTGATCCCCCAGTGATTACTGGATTACCTCTGGCTTTCCTTTCCTGAAGTCAACAATCAGCTCCTTAGTTTTGGTGACATTGAGTGCAAGGTTGTTGTTGATGCACCATTCAGCCAAGTTTTCAATCTCCCTCCTGCATGCTGACTCATCCCCTTCCTTTATACAACCCACTACCGTAGTACTGTCAGCAAATTTATATATGATGTTATTGTACTGAGCCACACAGTCGTAGGTGTAAAGTGAGTAGAGAAAGGGGTTAAGAATGCAAGCCATTGGTGCTATGGTACTGATGGAGATTGTAGAAGAGATGCTCTTTCATCCTCACTGATGATGGTCTGGAGGTGAGGAAATCCATGATCCAATTACACAGTGGGGTGTTGAGTCCCAGGTCTTAGAATTTGCTGATCAGTTTTGAGGGGATGATGGTGTTAAATGCTGAACTGTAGTCGATAAAGAGCATCCTGATAAATGCATCTTTACTGTCCAAGTGTTCAAGGCTTTGTGTAGAGCCAGTGAGATGGCATCTGCCATAGACCTGTTGCTACAATAGGTGAACTGGAACATATCCATGTCACCACTCAGATAGGAGCTGATATGCTTCAATACCAGCCTTTCAAAACACTTCCTCACTGTTGATGCAAGCGCAACTGGTCGACATTGCTAAGGCAGGTTTCTACACTCTTCCTGGGCTCCGTTACGATTGATGCCTGTTTGAAACAGGTGGTTACCACACTCTGCTGGTGTGAGATATTGAAGATATTCATGAATACATTGCTAAGTTGGTCAGCATTAATTTTTAATACTCGGCCAGGTACTCCAACCGGGTCAGATGCTTTCCTCAGATTCATTCTCCTGAAGGCAGCATGTGTCATTCTTAGATATGGACAAGATGGGATCATCAGGGGATGTGGGGGTGCGGAGGGGTGGTTTTTCTGCTGTTACTGTCATCAAATCAGGTGTAGAAGGCATTGAGTTCCTCTCTGGAAGTGAAGCTTTGCCATCTGCTACTTCACCAAATTTGGTTTTGTAGTAGATTATGGCATTTTGCCCCTGTCACAGCTGTCAGGTGTCCCTTGTTGTTTTCATTTTCATCTGGAATCTCCACTTCTCCCGGGAGATAGCTTCTCGCAGGTGTTACTTGCTCCTTCTGTCTTGAAATGGATCTTCGGACTTAAATTAATTAGGGCTCATGGCTCAGACTCAAGGCCCCATTTCATAGCTCACTCACTGCAAGGACAGGTTGAACCTCTATTATCCGGTGCTCTGTGGTTCGGCACATTTTGAATCTGCCACCGCCAGTACAATCTCCTCACAGTCAGCACAGGATTCAAACCCCAGTCCCAATCGCTGGTCCTGTAAAAGTGTTGTGCTAACCACTACATTAAACGGGATTTGATTTGTTATATATTTGATCTTCTTTGGTCAGAAAATGGTCTGATCAAGGCACCTGTCAGTACTGGTGACTCTCTGCTCCCCAAACCTGTTAGTCTTGGCAAGTGCCTGCTCCCCAAACCTGTCACCCTGGCAAGTCTGTGTACCCCAAACCTGTCAGTTCTGGTGGCCCCCGCACACGAATCCTGTCAGTCCTGGAGAGTCCCTGCACCACCCCGCCCCCCCCCCCCCCCCAAAACTTATCAGTCCTGGCAAGACCATGCATCCCAAACCTGGCAAATTCTTGTCCCCCAAACTATCAGTCCTAGTGATTCCCTGCCCCCCAAACCTGGTGAATCCTGGTGAGCCCCTGCACGTCAAACCTGTCAGTCCTGGCGAGCCCCTGCACCCCAAACCTGGCGAGTCGCTGTCCCCCAAACCTGGCAAGTCCCTGCCCCCCAAACCTGTCAGTACTGGTGACTCTCTGCACCCCAAACATGTCAGTATTGGGGAGTCAGACCTGGACCATCTAATCATGAAGTGGTGTTGCCAATACCTCACGTAGGAGTTCATATGAGCTGTACTGACAGTCGAAAGCTATTCACCTCCATCAATAGCCTTGAAAGGAAATGCCCCAAAGCCAGGGACTTCACCCAAATAGACTTAAAGAGCGTGCTCTAAAACCCTAGACCACTGCTACACAACCATCCAAAGCACCGTGCCAGTACTTTTGTAAATCAGGCCAACGTACAGTGCTGAGCAGAAGTTGAGACACAAGGACCTGGCAGTAAAGGTTGCACATCATTGAACTGAGGAAACAGACAACATCTTACGTGACTGCCTTGAGTCAATAGACTGGTCTACGTTCAAGGACGCAGCAATCAACCTCAATAAATGTCCCACTGCTGTAACTATCTTCATCAACAAGTGTGTAGAAAACTGCTAGCCAACTGGAAGCCATGGCTAAACTGCCAAGTCCACTCACTTCCAAAGGCCAGGTCTGATGCGCTTATGTCAGGCGAAATCCAGGTATGACCCCTGCAAGGCCATCAGAAATGCCAACAGGCAACAATGATCTAGACCTGTGTCACTGGAATTGCAGAACCCTTATCTCATTCTGTTTTTTTCCCAGATGAAAAAATGGGTTCTCTGAGTCCTGGCCAACGTTCGTCCCTCAACTTGTTCCTATACTAGTTAATATGTAAAAATTGTACAATGGAATGTTTTGAGAGATTACAACAGTGTGAAACTGTATAACTGTAAAAAGTCAGTGTATTCTTACTTTTGCAATTACCAGTCTAATCAGATAATTAAAATAAATCATTAATGTTTTTCTTTTCTTTATATCTGAACTCATTTTTCCATGATTTTGAATGGACTTGTCAGAGTTAGTAGATCTAAATATGCTAACATTTCATTAAAAGACCACTCCATCCATGTCAGCCCTGGTGTAATGTTTGTGAAACAGACAGCATCTGGGAAGAAGTTGTTTCTTTTTCTCTCTTTCTAAAATGCTCATGATCTACTCAGCTTGCTGAAAAAATTCTGTTCTAATTTCATGTTTCATGCATACCTATTCTCTATTACAATTAATTTTGCTTTACTTGCTTGTGGCCAAGTCCTTTGACCCAGAGACAACAGCTAATCAAATAAATCACTAGCAGAGTGAGTTGGACAATCCTCCATTGGGCAGGAGGCTTTGCTTATACTGTTCTAAAACCCAGTCTTCAACAGATACTTTTGTTAGATAAAGGTATGGAGAAAAGAAAATGTAAAACTTTATTATATTAAAAGGGATTACAAGGGACTTCGGTAAGTTTGAAAGCAAAGAAAGGTGTAATAAATGTAATTACTTTGGAAAAAATACATAATTTTCCCATGGAACTGTATATTCTAATTTCAAATCCATTTCATATTTGTGCTTAAAGGTGATTCCATGTTCTATTACAGACACAAATTTACAAATACATGCCTTTCAACTCGTACATAAAATTATAATCAATAACCATGAGAGTCAAGAACATTTCAACTCACAAGCGTTGTATCCTGGAAACAATTGTCGTGAATGCTGCTTGTATATCGGCTGAAGAATGTGTGCACACAATAGGGAGGTTGTGTTTCTGTAGTAACTCGGAGACATACTGAAAGATAGTAAAACATCATTAAACAGATATCCTATTCTCTGATCAAGTGTTACAGTCTCAGTTCTAACTAAGAATTCCTCAGTGGTACCAAGATGGAATTAATGGAAACTTGACCACAAGACTCTGCTGCAGGGGAAAGGCTTCAATGAATGGTTTCTTTTCCACGTTCATCAGCAACTATTTGGAACTCAAAGAAGGACACTTGATTTAAGGACAGTTTAATCTCTGCTACTGTCATGAACCTCTCATTAGTAAAATAATGCTGTCCTTGCAATGTTTTCACTGTAACTCTATACTCTGCACTTTTATTTTGCACTCTTTGTTGTGTTTTCTGGGTTGATTTGCCTGGATAGCACATGAGCCAAAGCCTTTAACAGTATCTCGATACCTACGATAATAAACAATTCAATTCCATGGTACTTTTTTTTTCTCTTGAGGTTTTTGGAAAATAAGCAACATATGCTAAGATTACATTTTATTGTCCAACCATGGGCACGTTCAGAGTTAATCATGCAGTGTGAAATTGGCATCACCTGCAGGACAGACAGGATAGAAGTTCCTTTTCAACCTTCCATGAAGGGCAGAAGGGAAGCAGTTATAAAACTGCAATAATCCAGTGATTTTCACAACCATTTCAATCAGGCCCCAGTCAACAAGTTACCAGATTTAACAAATATAGTTTGGAGCTGACAATCTTTAAGTCACTTGTCTTTTTCAAGAACTTAATACAGTACTTGTGTTAGTTATGAAAGATAATATAGAAGTGCAAAATAAAATATACAAAGTCTGCTCCTTTGGCTAATAGGCAGGCTCATCTTTGTACCACAGAAAGTAGGTTCAATCTCCTACCTGGACAATATACTTGGATTGGGGAAAAGATAGTCAGAATTGGTGTGTAGAAAGCAATGGGACTTGGCTCTTAATTGAGTAACAGTCTATAATTAGATTGCATCTGAACATCTTCAGTTAAGGCATACAAATAGAGGTACCCTGGACAAGATGCAGGAAAAAAATTGTTCACTCAAGGAGGCATTGTATTCAGGCCAGAAAATTAATGCACCAATGCATTAATTAGTACAGAGGCAGGAAACTGGCAGATTGATTGATCTAATGGGAATGAACAGACTATTGACTACATCAAGCTAGACATATCACTAAGTCTCACAAGTCATTAAATTGGAAATAGACTGACCTCTCTCATACTAAAGATAAAGCCTGGCATTTACACAGTGGCTTTCATTTCCTCAGAACATCCCAAAGCACCTTACAGCCAATGGAGATGTTCTGAAGTGTAGTCATTGCTCAGTCATAATGCATGAAACATGGTGATCAAACTGTGCACAGCAATCTTCCAAACACTGCAAAGAAATAAATGATCAGATCAGCAGTTTGGCCATAATAAATCTTGGCCAAGAGACTGAGTGGACTTCTCTGTCTTCTTCAAGTAATACTGACCAGTTAAACACTCTGATATCATTGTCAATGCAGCACTCCCTCATTGTTCTGAGGAATAATACAGCAGAAACATACTCTCCAGATTGCCACGTACCTGACCCTGCCAATCTGATGTATTGATCAAAATTATGTTTTCTGGCAATTGCTCATCTGATATTAGAATGTGGTTTAACTGGTCATAAACTGTTTTCCGAGGAATCTGCAAGCATAAACAGAGAAAGCAAACACTATAATATTAACACTGCAATCCAAAATTTTTTTGGTTTGATTTGTGAGTCGGAGACAAAACTGAACCATTATCCGAGATGGAAGCTTTGACATTTCACAACTACTTAATATGCTTAAGAGGTTCACAAATTGGAAATAATGTCAATTATCCCTCTGAGTCCACTCCACCACTCAATGAGATGGCTGATTGGAAACTCAACTTCCTACACATACACACCAGCTCTATATTCTTTTATATTCTGGGAGAATACTTCAATTTTAAATTAATTGAAGGAATATTTTCAATCTAGGAGCATTTCTGCACTGCATCATTTGTCCAAAGATTTTTGCACCTCATCTCCTGAGTTGGCTCTGATTTTATCGTTACGTCCCTTATTTCTGCATCTGCCAACAGCAAAAATAATCTATTCTACTAATTATCCCTCAGTCTAAAATATTGCAAGACTGGTTGGCTAGACTCTAGACTGGAGGAAACCCCTTGAGTGACAGGGAGAGTGTGCAAATACCAAACTTGGAGCACAATAGATTGTGGTTGAACCTTAGTCATTGGAATTCTGCAGGGTAGCAGGACTTTAGAGATCTGCATGTAAATACCTCTCAAATCTCTTTGGATTCCACTGTCTCAGGGTTTCAACAATAAAGAAGTGCATTTTTCTTTGGTCTTAATTTTATTGCCTCAAACTTGCCTGACCTCACGTGCTCCAGCCTTTTCTCACCCACCATCTATCAATGCCTCTTTGTCATTTCATGTTTCAAACTGCATTATTTACTTTACGACCAATGTGCAATGAGTGTCTTCGGATTTTTTTTTAATTTAATTTAAAAAAATTTAGACATACAGCATGGTAACAGGCCATTTTGGCCCATGAGTCCGTTCCACCCAATTTACACCCAATTAACCTATACCCCCTGTATGTTTTTGAACGGTGGAAGGAAACTGAAGCTCCCAGAGAAAACTCACGCAGACACGGGGAGAATGTACAAACTCCTTAAAGACAACGTGGGACTCGAACCCCAGTTCGGTTCCAATTGCTGTCACTGTAAAGGTGTTGCACTAACAAGTACGCCAACCGTGCCACCCCTTATCTACATCAATATTGAATAGCCAAGATATTTGTATAACATGCTATACCTCTTATGCCTCGTCTTCTTCCATCTAACCAGGTCAATAATCTGCCTTCTGTTCCAGGCCATTTAATTTTTGGCTAATGCCCTCTTTTGCTGAATATATTTAACATCATATACTTAAGAATTGTCATGTGTGGCAAACAATGGCTATCAAACTTCCTTCTTTACAATAGTACTTTAGCAGCTATTCATTGGTTGCAATATTTTGTGCAATTTTCAAATGTTATGAAAGAGTTTTTCCTTCATTAGTTCTTGAACGATGCAATTAGATTTATGAGGCATGAAGTTCTCTGCTCTTAATAATACATACTAACAATTTCCCCACAAAAGAGATTAAGGATGTCTAAAATTTCCCAGTTTCTCTCAATCATTTGTAAATTTAAGAGTGCCATTTTCCAAATTAATGGGACAATCCACTCAGTGACTCTGAAGAGACTCTCTTTTGCTTCTCTTTCTCTCTTACTGTTAATGGCACCAGGAGCACTAATAATGATTCTTTGCATTATGATAGGCAGAAGGCAATTTTGTGTAATATTACACACTCTGTACTATTACATGACAATAAAGGAAACTAGAATTTTGAATTCTGGATGTAAAAGTAATTTGGAAGTTAATGATCAAAACAGTTTCAATTTCCTTCCCTACTTTCTTAAAATCCAGGCAGCAGAAACTATCAAATCCCTGTGAATTTGCTCATCTACAGGGCTAGATATTTCCTAAAACCTTCTGTGAATTCTACATTATCATTCATTATTAATTTCTCTGGTATATGTGACTTTATCATTGTTACATTATTAACAATAAGCATTGCTAAATTTAGTATGATCTGCCCCCATGTTCCACCAAATAATACAAAATCAAATGCGAGTTTTGTCTTGCTTCTAAAATATATTGTAGAATAATAGAACATTTTGTGTACATTTAGAAGATACAATCCTGAAAACTACGATGAATAGAATCTCAGCTGTTTACGATCTACACTATTTGGAAATTAAAGTACTTTGTTAAACCAATTTTTCTCAGCCTGAACCTTTTCTAATTTCTGAATTATTAGGATTCTGCCTCCTTGATGCTAACAGGGGTCCTGGTCCCAGCTTTCAATACAATTTTAAACCTCTTTCCTCAGGGCCCACTATGCATTACCTTCACTTATCTACATCCTTCCTTCCAAATATTGCAGAGGCTTTGAATAAAAAGATAGGACAAAAGGTAACCAGTTCCAAAAAGGTACCCCATAGAATGAGAAAAAAATTTAACATTTCACATGGAGAATCTTCATCAGAATAACAACAGGATCTTTGCATTCCTTCAAACCATAAGTGACCACATCTACATGTAGAAACTTTTTTCAGGTTTGACTTTTCATTACACCCAAATCCTCTCAACTTTTCTCTTTCATTGTTGAGAAGAGGTAGGCATATTCCCAAATCAATAATACATATTTAAATTCAAAGAAAAAGTTTTAAATATCCAGTGTCCTCTTCCCAGCCAAAAATTTAAGAGCAAATTTATATTCCAGAACTTATCGTTGGCTGTCATCACACTGCTACATTTTGTAGCTACTTATAATTTCCATGATAACATATGGAGGTTGGAGTGGGGGGGTAGTTACTTTAATTGATTCCACAATCTTAATTAGAGTAGCCAGACATCAAATTACAAAGCAGCAATATTTGAGTTAACAATCTCTGGATTCCGAGGAATGAACATAAACCGTGAGGCTGATATTAATTTTAAATCAGAAAGAAAGCTATCAGTGAGTAGACACAGATTTAAAACATTCCTATTTTCTTGCTTTGCCAGACCTAAAAATTATTTCCACTTGCTAAAATCTTTAAGATAAAAGCTTCACCGCTCACTTACTTGAGTGAATGCGGCTCTCTTCTCGCTGTTCAGCAATGTCAAAGAAGTGCCCTTTGAAGTTAAGGGATGAAGGTTAGCAGTCATACAATTTTGAAGTGAAATGTGGCAAAAAAGGGAATAAATTAGACTTGGCTGGTTCTTTTTTTAAATAAAGATGGAAGAAAGATTTTTTTTTAAATTATGTATCACATAATACACCAGTCAGCAATTATTTCATACAAAAAAAAACTTACCACACTCTTACCCTGCAACTTTCTGAGAAATCCCTGACACTAACAAAGTCTTCTTCCTCTAATCTTTGACACCCTTACTAATCAAGAACCCATAAACCTCTGCTTTAAATATACCCATCAGGATCAGATGTCAGAGAATATAAGAGCGATATTTTATGTGCTGGCACTTTTCATACAATATGGTTGATTGTTAAATGCCATTTGAAATGACTAAAGCAGTCACTCAATTCAAGGGCAATTCTGAATGGGCAATAACCCTCATGATGGCCTTGCCATACCATCCAAATGCCAAAAAATAATAAAGTAATATATAATCACTACAACGTCTACCACAATTGTAACTAAGTGTATGGCCAAGCAAACATTTGCCGTGGAAGTGGTTGAGAAAATCACTTTATCTCTCCACAGGATTCACATAAATGAAACTCTTCACAAGTTAGTTCAGGTCTTTTGTGCATTTAGTCTGCTTGGCCCTTTAAACAAGGCTAAATTTTCGAGTGTCTGTTCTCTAAGACAAAACATGGATTGTGGCAGCAGGAGGTTGCGACAGAAGCCTGTGCTGTGGGAAGAAATGGGTAAGTAAGTCATGCAAGTTGGGAAGTGCAAGAGAAGAGATAAAAGTAAAAAGGTAAGAGTAGTAGCTAGGAATTGTGGCACAGATATCCATGAGAAGAAAGCAGAGTTTCAACGACGATCATCTAAGACTTTCCATCTTCACAAGCTGTGGATCAGTGACAGCATTTTCAACAGTTGGAGGTTAAGGTCTCACTCTAGTGTCTGCATTTTAAAAAAAAAACAAGGTTCAGAAAGAGTACACCAGAGAGAGCAAGTGCAAAAACAAAATAGTCCCAAAGCTGTTTACAAAAATAATGAGCAAAGTTGTAGGACTGTAAGTAAATGATTGGTTGGTGAATGTTATTGGCATTCGAATTATGGCAAGTTAGGGTAATGACCTGGAAAATGTATAGCTTAACCTATTTAATAAATAACACAAACTGGGTTGCATTGACCATTTTGAGGAGGATGCAAAGAGGATTTAGACAAGTTGAGCAAGCACACAAATACATCTCAGATGCAAGGTAATGTGGATAAATCTGAAGTTCACCATTTTGGTGTTCACAAAGATTGATGTTCACAAGGATCTGATGCCCTTGTACAGCAGTCGCCCGACAGTAAACATATCTGCAACAAGCAGCTAGGAAAGCAAATGATGTATTGACCATCTCTGTAGGAGTACAGGAGCCAGGAGATCTTATTCCAGTTTATAACTGACTTGTGACCCACTCCTTGAGTATTTCAGGAGTGATATAATTTTCAATGGATGGGGGAGCCAAATACAAAAAGATTGATGTTTCACCTGGACAGAGTTGACAGCAGGGGATAGGAAAGGTGGGTGGATGATATAAAAAGATTTGGAAAGCAATGATAGGGGATTTAACGGTTTTGGGGAACGAGTGGGCACTTTGATGATTTTAGCAGAATCAAGTATCATAGGGACCATGAGAAAAAGAACTGAGGCCAGGATCAGGTTGTCCATAATCTTATTAAAGAGTGATGCAAGTTTGAGGGATAATACAGGTTGTTTCTGCTCCTGCTTCTTATGGCACAAATGACATCAGTGGAAGAATGTGGACTCACAAGAATATTAAAGGAAGCTTGGTAATACATAAAGCTAATAGCCACTGGACTACACATCAAGTTGCATAGCAATGACTACATGAAAACAGAAAAGGCAAGAATTTATTTTGGCTGAAGGAAAAATGAACAGAGAGAGAGAGAGAGAGGAGAGAGAGAGAGGATTTAAATCAGTTGTTCTCAATCTTTTTTTCCCACTCACCTACCACTGTAGGTAATCCCTATTCCAAAGGTGCTCTGTGACTGGTAAGAGATTACCTACAGTGGTAGGTGAGTGAGGGAGGGAGATTGCGAACCACTGCTCTAGACCCAATTGTTACTGAAATATTTTGCTTGAGAAAAATTGTCATTGGCCCATTTCCTTTGGAGTTATGAAACTGCACATAACGAATCAATTAGGTATGATTAAAACAGTGGCTTTCAAAATTCTTTCCACCCACATACCACCTTAAACAATCTATTACTAATCACAGAGCACCTATAGCATAGGGATTACTTAAAGTGGTGTGTGAGTGGAAAGAAAAAGGTTGAGAATCACTGTTTTAAATGAAAAGAGAATGAACACCTCTAATTAACACCTCTTGTCTGTTGGTCTGGACTCCGACCCCTCCCAATCTTCCTCCTTTCTCTCAGTGCTTATACCTTGAGGAGGGGCTCAGGCCTGAAATGTCGGTAATATCTTTACCTCCCATGGATGCTGCAAGACCAGCTGAGTCCTTTCAGCATTTGTGTGTGTTTTACTATATCAAGTTGCGTGCATGAATGAGAGAAAAAATAGGTCATGCATAGACAAGCAGAGGCTGCGGTGGGGAGGGGCGGTTGGCAGGTAGTCAAAATGGGCAGGTTCTACTACCCTAGGGTAAATAAGGGAAAACTTTCTGTCAGGAAGAGTTTAAGCCAGCTTGGGGAGAGGAGGATCAGTGAGTGAGTATGGAAAAAACAGGAAATTAAAGTAGGAAAACACTAAGGAATGAGTTTGGTAGTTTCTCATGGTACATTCTTCGTTACAAGGAATCTGGCTATGAGCTGAGGGCACAGATTGATACTTGGAATCATAATATCACAGCCTTTACTAAAACAAGGTAGGAACAATGGTTCAACACCCTGAGAAACAAAAGTTGTAAATGAGGCAGAAGGAGCATTAAAAAAAAACTTGGGAGCCCAAAAGACCAAAAAATCAGAGCTCCAAGGAGAGATAATATGACAGAAGGCTCATTAAATAAGACTGGAGAAATGAAAAAGGAAAACAAAAAAAGGGCTAATCACACAAGTAGAGCATACTATTGACACTAAAAGGTATGTAAAAAAGAGCAATTGTGTTAGGAAATGTCTGAGAAATTTAAAAAAGTGAGGTGCTGTATGGTCCAGGATTCTATTAAACTAATGGTAACTGGGACAGTATCATTGTAAATGTGAGTGGAATACTCCTTCTATATGGAGGAAAACAAATTGGTCCTTAACAAGTCAAAGAGAAGGTATTTCATGAATTAAAAGTTCTGGAGTAAAAAGATTCCAACTGGGGAAGGGTTTTAGCAAAATTAAACGAAATAGCAAGCTGAAGATAAGTTAAGAGTAATGGGACATTGTTAAGGAAGTGTAATATGAAAGATTGTATAGAATAAATAGAGAGAGAGAGGAAGGAAATGCCTGAGTGAAATATGTTAGATTGTGAAGATAAGCAAGAAAGTTTATAGCAGAAGCTCTGATCTTCATTGTCCAATTTCTGGCGATTCATGTGGTCCTGACACTGCTATGGACAAAAGTTTGAGTAAAAAAGTGAAGGACCAAGTAATTATAAAACAATCAACCTTACTTTAATGGTGAGAGAATTATTGGAAAATTCATTGGGATAGATTCAATCATTTAGAATGGCATGTATTTGTCATGGATATCACAGATTTGTGAAGAAAAGGTCACTACCCTGAATTATTGTTTTGAGATAGTGACAAATAGGATCAATGCAGTAGCATGTTTGATATAATTTTCATGGATTTTTAGCATGGCTTTTGTTAAGGTCTCGGATGAAAGACTGATCTAATAGACCTTTATTTCTGACCAAATAGAAAACAGCGTTAGATCTAAAATTGGCTCAAGGGCAAGAATCAAGTGGTAATGCTCAATGGGTGCTTTTATGAATGAACGCTGTTTCCAGCAAGGTTCCACAGGAGACGGTATGGCTTTCATTATTTTTGTCAATTATGCACATGTAAACCTAAGGGGAAGGATTAGCATGCTTGCAGATGGTGCAAATAGTCACCATCAGTATGAGGACAAGGAAGAAACTTGAAAACTGTAGAAGGTTTCAATCAAGTAGTCAGATGCACATAAAAATAGAAAATAAAATCTACTCCAGATTTGATGCATTACATGGGAAGACAGCATTCAAGGCAAGAGTTCATAATAAGTGATGCCATTCAGATAAACAGCTATAGAGCTATGCAGCATAAAATGAGGCCCTTTGGCCCACCTTGTCCATGCTGATGGTGTCTTTTCTGAACTAGTCCCATTTAGCTGCACTTGGCCCATATCCCTCTAACCTTTCCTATCCATGTATTGTTCAAATGTCTTTTAAGGATCATAATTTTTCCTGTCTCTTCCACTTCCTAAGATAGCTTGTTCCATATACCTACTATCCCTTGTGTGAAAAAATTGTATGAAAAATCATTTCTTCCCCTCACCTTAAACCTATTAAATTCTTCAACTTTTGTCTCACGTAAGGGAGCACCTGGTGTTCCAAGGTGGTCTCCCCTCCAAGTACTGACCAGTCCTGAGTCTGCTTAGCTTCCAAGATCAGACCTCCTCAGAACACCAAGTCTTGCAGAGCCTCCTTATCTATTCCCCGCATGATTTAATGTAGCTCTATATATCTATCTCACTCTCCTATGATCCAACAAGCTAAAGAAATAGGGAGAATTTTAGTCTAAAGATCCCTAATACAACACAACAAATGCACAAGGTAGTTTAGAATGTTCCTTCCTTTCATTAACCAGGTCATTTACTGAGTTATAGGTACAACACTCAGGAGGGGAAATGGGATGGTCACTTAAAAGTAAACACTAGATTGGCCAGAATTAGAGTACTGTATACCTGTTATTATTAGAGAACGTATTGGTGTTCACAAAACATTTATGAGCCAGGACTAGAAAATTATCATTATGACGACCGAATGCCTAGACTAGGTTTGTTTGGAATTGACTGTGGAGAAAGTTATGTAACTCATACAGAGTTAAGAGGAACCATAAATTTTCTTTAATTGAGCAGTGGGTAACTGGAGAAGATAAATGTAAAGTAATTGGTAAATAGTTGTAAAGGAAAACATGGAGAAATTCCTAAAGAACATTGGTGGAGCAAGAAAACCGTACCATAACTTACAAAGCACTGGATCAGCCTCAGAAACAGGAATGAGCGTGGATAGCTCTCTTCAGCTGGTTACAAGGTGGAATGTTCACAATATGACATAATAGAGACAAATACCAGAGGTAAATTCAGACACCAGGCAAACGCATATGCAAGAATGGAAAAGGAAAATATGCTTTTAGTGTTAGATTAAAATAAGGTGATGATCATTATTATAAACTCAGAGCCAATTCCACAGCAAACATGATTGATTTGGTCCTGTTGGTTGGAAGGGCACTTCTACACCCTTTGCTTAATCTGAGGTGATATTGTGCAGTAGATAACAGGAATCTTTTCCATTCTTCCACAATCAAAGTCTGAACTTGATTTTGATGAGTCTCCTTGGACTGCAGTGACCCCACATACTCCTTAACTTAGCAATATGGTCATTCAGAATTCCATGCTAAGTAAATATACTTGCAAGGTCAGCAAATGTGAGGAGTGACACTAAATTACTGAGATTGAGGAAATAAGATTTATTAAGGACAGCAAGCAACCTGGACCAAGTACTCCAAGGGAAAAGGTGCAGTGTCACAAGATTAGCCTACAAGTTTAAAATCAAGGCACTATAGCTTAAAATCTAAACAGATGAAAAGTATTTATATACCAGCATGTGTGTGTATAGATAGAGAGCGAGCGAGAGATAGATATAGATTCAGTATATATAAAACACACACCCACACACTCACATATAACTTCATGTATATATAGTACGTGTGTGTATGGATGTTACCAAGTGTATCTTAAAATATTTTAATAAAGCAATAAAAGAGCCATTGACAGAAAGAATGAAAACAGTTGGCTTAGCAGTTAGCGCAACGCCTTTACAATGCCAGCGATTAGGACTGTGGTTCGAATCCTGTGCTGTCAGTAAGAAATTTGTACGTTTACCCCATGTCTGTGTGGATTTTCCCCGGGGGCTCTGATTTCCTCCCACCTACTGGGGGTGTAGATTAACTGGCTGTAAATTTGGCGGCACAGACTCATGGGCCGAAATGGCCTGTTACTGTGCTGTTTATCTAAATTTAAAATTACACAAATATATTCTGTTGTACACAGATGCATTTCACTTCCATTAGTAGTGAGAGCTGTTTTTCTTAGAATAGGCTTTTTGCCTGTGGCTCAGTAACTCTGCTGGTAATCATCCAACTGGGCAACAGAAAAGGTAGATTATTGTAGTTATGTTTTGGGAAAACCTGAGGATGATGCTAAGTATCCTGAAGCAGTGGGATGGGAAATAATGGTCATTAAAAAATATATATATTCCATGCCAAATGAAAATGGCTATATACAACTTGAATTTGTAACTTGTACCTAACCTAGAGTTTCAAATGTCAATCTGCATAGCTTCATGGCAAAAATCAAAAGGGCCAATTTACACATGGGAGAGAGAATATGTTGGAGGAATAAACAGAAATATGGAGAGGGAGTCTGATAGGATGAAGTAATTGTTCTCCTGAGAGCCAGCATGGACTGTCAGGCTGAATATGTGTGCTATTTTAAATGTGAGAGCCCATTCATACCTGTGGCAAAATGCAGTCTTTCCTCCCAACTGATAGGATAAACTGGTTCTGGGGGACCGTGCAAAATAAACCTCAGGAATGGCAAGCTTAAGGTCACTGGCTTCCATCTGACATTTCTCTGATTTCTCAAATATTCTTAAAACTAAAAATCAAACTTGAAAATTGCACTGGCAAATATTATACTTTCCTCAATGCTTTAGGTTAATCCATGTATCTTGGTTTATCTACCATTTTAAACATGATTGTGGAGCATAGGAACTGGCCTTCAGTCCATGACATCTATGCTGAACATGGTGCTAAGTTTAACTAATTCCATCTGTCTGCACATGGCCCATATCTCTTCATTCCCTGCCTATTTATGTGTCTATCATGATATCTGCTTCCACACCCTCAGCGGCGCTTTCCAGTCTTTGCAAATTAACTTGCCTTGCAAATCTCCCTTGTCACCTTAAACCTTGATTATTTGATAGTTCTACCCTGGCAAAAAGACTTTGACTACCGTATATATGCCTCTCACAATTATATAAACTTTTCACGCCGTTTCAGAGAAAACCATTTCAGTTTTTGTTTCACCTTTTAGCTGTAATCCAGGCCACATCCCGATGAACCTCTTTTGCAGCCTCTCAAAAACTGCCTCATCCTTCCTGTCGTGGAGCGACCAGTTTTGTTGACATTTTTTCCATCTTCATCTGAATGTAATGGACTGTCTTATGGGTATATTTTGTAGTATCATTGACCTTTCTGATTCAAGAGCCTACCCTATCTTAAGAGTACAACTGACCAAGTGCCAACTGCTGAACATTGACTTATTTTCCACAGAAATTATTTCCATATCTGCCCAGTAAAAGATGAATGATTTCTGCAAAATGATACAAGCAGCATAATAAATTCTGATCAAATTATTACTCATTCAGAAAGCAGAAGAAATTCCAAAAAGTGATTTGTTAAAAGTCAGGTTGCATATTTCAAGTTTATGAAGTGAGTGGTTATACGGATCAAGTTGATGGAATGTAATGTATATGGATTTTTAAGAAGGCATTTGAATAGGCTATCTCACAAAAAAAAATTGCTGATCAGTTAGTGGCTGCTCATGCTATTAGTACAAGGGGGGTTGACAGGAAGAGCTAAAAACGTGATCCCTGAAGTACCCTGCAACTCAAATTTATTGATGCTGCAGATACTGCATGACACAAGGATGAAAAACATCAATAAAACCATTTTTTTTTGTGCTGAGAATCAGATTACAGGAAATTCAATAGCCAGCAATTGAGAAAGATGCTGGGATATCCTTGGTTGCAAATTGTGGCATTTTGCAAATTGGGTCAGACTTCAACACTCAGACACAGAGTTTTGTGATATACTTTACATTGGATGTTGGAGATATGATAATGTCTGCCACTGGATTCACCAACGAGCCCAAGAGCAAAGCAGTGGTAGGATGAAGAGGTAGGATCAAGGTGCACTTTGCATCCAACCCTCAGTTCTACACAAGAAAGGACTGGCACATACCTAGCAACTCCATGGAGAAAAAGGAGCCAAGATAGATTTTTTTTTTAATTTAAAGAGTTGAACAACCTAAATGTACAAAATGATTTTAAATGTTTATTTTGTTGGTTTTTTTTAAACATCGAGTTAAATAATAGAGAAACAGGACCTCTGATCCTCCACATCCACGCCAACCACCATGCCCCCATCTTTTCTAATTCTATTAACCAGTGCTTGGTCTGTAGCCATCTATGTTGATGAACAGCACTTGTGCAATTGGATGCTTGATAATTGGCTGAGACTTGGGAGATCAAAGGACGATCTTCTGTGCTGTATAATTTACTTCAATTGTTCATAAAAAATCTTTGAAGAACACAAATTATTTTAAAAAACTAAAAATAATGAAAGGATTGGTCTGAGGACTTGTATTTTTAAATTATTTTAAACTAAGCTCAATAGTGATTCAAGTTATTACAAACTACAAATGCCTTTGACAGATGCCTCTCAGATAATTATACAGTTTCTACAAATAAAAATGGGTGTGTAGTAAGGATCCAGTAAGTGACCCAATACATATTAATTTCCTGCAGGGATTCTCATCTTTATGTTCCATTCCAACCAATGAAACACACAGCTGAGGAATTGTAACATCAGAGTGCTCTCTCTCATTGTCTTTTTAACTGAAATTTCAGAAAATTTCCAAGCAATGTGGATAAGAATGCTGGGACACTTGTCATAATTACATTTCTTCAGTTGAAAAATTTTACTCAAGACAGAAATTTGCAATGTTAATGACTGGTTTTAATGAATAATTTATATTTGTCCTGCATGTGTACTGTGTGTCCTGAATGGTTGTATGTTGCGTATTTTGCACCTAGGACCAAAGAATGCTGTTTCATTGGGTTGAACTTGAGCAATTTGTGACAATAAACTTGACTAATCACATTCCTCTTCAGTGGAAACAGGATTTCCTTAATACCTCAATTAAAATTCTTAATGAGCTTAATTTCAGTAAATTTTAACCTAACTTTCCAATGATAAGCATGCAGTATCTCAAGAGTTAACATTCTTGTTCAATTTAACTAAATCTGAAGTGCCCAAGAAAAAGGTGAAGGGGAGAATATGAAAGTGAAGAAACAGGTGGCAATTTTTTTATTCGTTCAACCACTGGCCTTGAATCTCATCAAAAACCTCTTTACAATAATTTAACTGATCTGAACTGGCATATTATGAATGGGTGGTGAGTTGTACACTCTTACAGATTACTAACCATCTCAGTTTAGTGGATTACTGAAGGATAAGGATGCTCTCAGCTCACGGTTGTAATAATTTCTTTAGGAATCTTGTAGGAAGAGCACATTTAATGATGCTTCAACACAGTGTACACCATAGCTCTTCAATGATAATCCACATGAACAAATTGCCCGCCATCACTCTCAGCTCTCAAGGTCACAAATACAAGATGGTATTTGGCCAAAATGCTCATGTTATCCATTGAACATTACAAGAAAAAAAACTTTCATGTCTTCAAAATAGAAAGAGAAATAATCTGAACTATCTCTGTTCTAGAAGCTACGTCTTATAAAACGCTCCAATATAATCATTATTCCAAGATGTTCCCCATTTTATTTTGATCTGAGCCAAAGATCTTGCAGCTATTTCAGAACCTCTAGAAAATGCTGGTCAAAGTTTGTTCCTACACTATAAAGTAAACAAAGAAAGGAAACAAGAGTAAAGACATAAGCAGAACAGGAATATTTCTTGTTCAGAAGTCAGGGAAAATGATCAAAGAGAAAAAGGGACTGATTGCAACATGAAACAATATCTTAAAAGGATGGATTTCCTTTTGTAAAGCATTAAATGTCACATACATAATATACCTTGGAGGATTTGAAGCTTAGTTTATTTAAGCCATTTTAATTTGAATACATAAATTATATTTTATTATTCCAGATTTTCTTTTACCTAAAAGTAATTAATAATGGATTTGGAATATTTTAAATTCATTCTGAAGCTCCTCCTCCACCTTGCAAAAATAGAAATGACAGAACAATCATACTCAAGCTGTATAAATTGCTAGTTAGGTCAATTAACTGAATGTTTTAAATTATGAGTGGCCTGGAGCAAGTGGACAGAAATGCCTGTTTCATGTAATGAGCAGGAGAAAAAGAATGAAATGAATTGGTAGGATTTGAGTAAACTATCCTTCACTCAAAGTCTGAAAGAAGACTGAAAAGCATTCATTATATTGAAATGTGCTTGGAAGATTGCCACTTCAGGCTATGGGTAAAATGATGGGAAGTGAGATTATGTGGGATACCATTTTTGGGTTGGCATGCATATAATGGATTAAATATCTTCTCATAGTGCTGTATAATTCTATGATTTGACAAGCAACTATTTTTTGTTAAGTCTGCCCCAGATCTAGTGCACTCTGCTGCCTACCTGCAAGTGGTGCCGTGGCTCTGGCGAGCGCTCATTATCCAGGCTGTTTGCCCGCTCATTCTGCTGCCTGGCAGGCTGGCGCTCTTTCAGGGATGTGCTTCTTCCACGACGTCCTGGTTGTTTCCCCTCAGACCGACTGAAAGAAAAATTGTGGCAAAAGACAACTCAAATCAAGACCGCACGAGCCAAAGCCATCAATTCAATGGTACAGAAAATCCAAATACCACAAATCTATGATTTGTACGAGAACTTTGAGCAAACAGGGAGAAGTCGGATGGACTCAGCAGGTCAAAACAGAGGTTGGTAGACACGGTCAGTCAACTGTTAAGGTCAGTTTTTTTATCGAGACGCAAATAATGTTGAGAATCAAATGATGCATACATCCATGGAGCTGAACACAAGTTCTCAAAGGTTTAAAAGTGGTCCTGGCCATTTCAGTTTAACTTAGCAGTGAAGAAGATGAATTCCAAATCAAAAAAATAAGTGCTGAAAACTCCAATGGGCCAGGCAGCATTTGTGCAGCGCAGAGAGAAACAGATTCAACAATTCTGGTTGATGACCTTTCATCAGAACTGGTCACTGATCTGATCTTCTGAAAAAAGAAATAGAGAAGTTAAGTGAGGGAACAGATGAATTAATGGATAATGAATGTGAGAGGTGGGTGGAAAATGGCAGTAACTTCCAAGTTTCGTGTGTGGCTGGAACCGAGTAGAACTAAAGGAGGAGGTAGTCAATACAAGAAAGTTCAGCCAGGCAAAGGAAGATGGTGGTGGAAGTGGAGGCCTAATCATCCCTCTGTGCATGGAAGTGAACAGCAGCATGGGTTGGAGGTGTAGCTTGAACAGAGATTGACAGTGAAAATTTAATGGATGAATCAAGAAGCTTAAAATGGCAGGGTAGTGAATTAAAGTTAGATTTTATGTTGCAGCTGCAGATGAGAATAAACAGGGCTAGAGAATAAAGAAGAGCCAAGGTGAAAAGAAAAGTTGAATGAGCAATACCAGTCTGAAGAGTCAAATATGCTGCAATAGTCTTGGATATATGTAGAGCGCATCGAAAGAACCAAAGAGTTGTTGATCCAAACCAAGGCTTTTATTAACTAAAAGACTGGAGCATATCACAAGTAGGTTGACCAGTCCAGAATGACTTGGTCTGGCTAGGAGCAATCCTTTAAGACCTGCCAGTAGGTGTGGCTACACTCTCAGCCAATCACAGCCATCCTATACTACAATCTGCACATATACACATTGGTGATAGGATCTGTACTATCACATTCACCCCTTCTTTGAGAACTGACCCCGGGGTGGATGGAGGTTAGGGGTTGTACCGGTCAGGGGGCTTTACCATCCGGCGTGACCGCCGTGGCAATGGGATTGGGGTCGCCGGAGTAGTGTCACCGGCAGACCCGTAGGGGGTGGCCACTGCTTCGCCCAATTTCCCAACGGCGTTGTCGACAGTCTGGCCTGAGCTAGTGGGGTGGTGCAGATCCCTCTGTTCAAGGACATGACTTGGGGGAGTAGGAATAGGGGAGGTTGGGTTAAAGGCACTGCTGTGCCTGATCCGGCTTGGGCTAGGTCCCTTACTGAGACTGTGTCCTCGCGCCCGTCCGGGTACTCAATGTAGGCATAATGCAGGTTCGCATGGAGCAGAGTCACTCGGTCAACCAAGGGGTCGTTCTTTGAATACTAGACGTGGCATCGTGAGAGGACCGGACCGGGAACCGTGAACCACACCGGTATGGTCGTACCCGATTCGGATTTCCTCAGGAAAGAGAACATCCTTTCATAGGGGGTGGCATTGGTTGCAGTGCATAGGAGGGAGCGGATGGAGTGTAGGGCACTAGTGAGCACATTCTGCCAGCGAGAGGTGGGGAGACCTTTGGACCGGAGGGCAAGCGTAACCACTTTCCAGACGGTGGCATTCACTCTTTCGACTTGCCGATTACCACGTGGGTTATAGCTGGTGGTCCTGCTTGAAGCAATACCACACTCCAGAAGGTACTGCCACAACTCTGCGCTCATAAACGAGGACCCCCTGTCACTGTGGATGTAACTGGGGTACCCGAAGATGCTGTGCAGGGCCTCTATGACTGAGGAGGCAGTCATGTTCGAGCAGGGCACAGCAAACGTGAAGTGGGAGTACTCGTCGATGGCCGTAAGGATGTAGGTGTTACGGTTCGTCGACGGTAGGGGCCCCTTGAAGTCTACGCTGAGACGCTCAAAGGGGCGGGTGGCTTTGATGACGTGGATGTTCTCCAGACGGAAGAAGTGGGGCTTGCACTCAGCACACACCGGGCAGGCTCAGGTCATGGAGTGAATCTGCTTGACCATGTAGGGGAGGTTGTGAGCTTTGACAAAGTGCGCGAACCTAGTGACCCCTGGATGTCAGAGCTCTTCGTGGAGTCTCTGCAGCCTGTTCAGTTGAATGTTGGCGCAAGTCCCTTTGGAGAGCACATCTGGCGGGTCATTGAGTTTACCAGGCCGATACAGTATGTCATAATTAAAGGTGGAGAGCTCGATTCTCCACCTGGTGATTTTGTCATTCTTGATCTCACTTCACTCGGTATTGCTAAACATGAAGGAGACCGCACGTTAGTCGGTCAGCATCGTAAAGTGCCTGCCAGTGAGGTAGTGTCTCCAACGACGTACTGCTTCGACTATGGTCTGGGCCTCCTCGACAGAGGAATGTTGGCTTTCAGGGCCCTGGAGGGGTCTGGAGAAGAAGGCTACCGGCCGGCCGGCCTGGTTCAAAGTAGCTGCCAGTGCAAAGTCGGACGCATCGCTCTCGACTTGGAACGGAATGGACTTGTCGATGGCGCGCAGCGTTGCAGCAGCGATGTCCGATTTGATGGGGTCAAAGGCAGCTCTGGCTTCAGAAGACAGGGGGAAGGAGGTGGTCTTGATGAGCAGCTGTGCCTTGGCGGCATAGTGTGGAACCCACTGGGCATAGAAGAAAAAGACCAGGCAGCGTCTGAGTGCCTTCTGGGTGTGAGGGGGGGGGCGACGTCCATGAGGGGCGCATGCGGTCAGGGTCCTGCATGACCACCCTGTTCTCCACCACACAACCTATAATTGTGAGCTGAGTGATCCAGAAGACACACTTGTCGAAATTGTAGGTCAAGTGCAGCCAAGTTGCAGTCTGAAAAAATTTTTCAAGGTTGGCATCATGATCCTCTGTGTCATGGCCAGAGATGGTGACATTGTCCAGATACGGGAAAGTAGCAGTCAGCCTGTTCTGGTCCACCATCCTGTCCATGTCCTGCTGGAAGACCGTGACGCCATTAATAACCCCAAAGGGTAACCTGAGGAATTGGTGAAAGGAATTCGCGGTGGATCAGGAGCTGATGATGGGCCAAACGTAAGTCAATGGTGGAAAATACACAGTATTGGGTGATCTGATTCACCACATCCGTGATCTGTGGAAGGGGATATGCATCCAGAAGCGTGAAGCGGTTGAATGTCTGGCTGAGGTCAACCACCATCCGCAGCTTCTCCCCGTTTTTAACAACCACCACCTGGGCCCTCCAGGGACTCGAGCTAGGTTTGATAATGCCCTCGTCCAGCAGTCTACACACCTCACTTGTGATAAATTTCCTGTGTTCAGAACTATATTGCTGGCTTTTGGTGGCTACAGGCTTCTAGCCAGGGGAGAGGATTGTGAAAAGTGCTGGCAGAGGAACTTGGAGGGTGGAGAGACTACAGGGGAGGCCCCGGGGCGCGGGGGTGGGTGGCTCAGGCCGCCGCTTGCAGGAGGGTTCCGGGGTGAAGTGGTTACTGAAAATCCAGTCCCAGCAGTGCAGGGGCACACAATTGGGGAAGGACTAATAGTTTGAAGTCTGTGAACGTAATGCCCTGGACTTTCAGGGTCACCATGCAGTAACTCCTTTACCCCAGTCGAGTGCGATCTGGTCGCCAATGAAATTCTCTGTCCAGTGGGGAGAATAGCCAATCCACAACGGTGAGCCAGGTCTAGGTGGATAAAACTGTCAGTTGACCCCGAGCCAAATAAGCAATTGGTATAGTGTCCATGCACTTTAATCAGTTCCATTGCTTTTGTGAGGGGATGGTAGAAATCCTGGTCGAGGGTTATTGATGCAGAGACTTGTAATGGGGACAGTGGAGTCCTGTGTGATGACGTCATGCAAACAGTTAGGCCTGAAGAGACTGCGTAGAGGAGTTGGTGTTGCTGCCTGCAGCCTGCTGGGGATGTCGGCCAGCCAACGGTAAGTGTTGGGGGTCGCTGCTTGCTGTCAGCGGTGGGGCGGTTTGGCGGTGGCTGGTCCCCGGTCGGCAGCGTCGGTGGTTACCGCGTCAGTAGCGTCGTTTGCGGCAGCATGTCCAGGGTCAGTAGCTTCGGTCACAGTGGTGGCGGGTACCCGGTCAGTAGCGGCGGCGGGTCCCTGGTCGGCGGCAGCCGTTGAGGTCGGGGCTGGGGCCTGGTCAGACATTGCTTCGTGAGGGAGGGTGAACATCATTGCAGCGAGGGTGAGTTGTACCTTCCACGCTTGGCATCTGCCCTGTGACGTCAGGCGCTGCGCGTGGTGGAGCCCTCGCTCTCGTTGGACAAGAGCTCTGAGGATGAAGTGTTTGAAATGGAGGGTTGCGATTGGGCTTCACACAAGGCACTATCTTTGACGGTGGCCATTTTGGAGTGACAGACTACAGCAAAGTGGCCGTTTTTAAGGCACTTCTGGCACCTGGCTTTTCTCTGCGGGCACTGGGACCTGCTGTGCTTGTTCCTTCCACAGAAATAACACTTTGGGGTTGCATCGGGCAGCGCAGTGGCAGTAGTAGGGTAGAGGGAGGGCATCCTACTCACATCAGAGTGTGGGGTCCAGCCCCGAGAGTACATGTCCATACTTAAGACCGCGGCCTCCATCGTCTCTGTGATCCAGATCACGTCCTCTAGATTTTCTCCCCCGTGCTCTAGCAGGCGCTGCCTCACCTCATTCGATCAAACCCCGGCCACATAGGCATCCTGAATGAGATCGTCTGTGGTCTCCGCAGCAGTTCTGTCTGTGCAGGCACAGTCCCTGCCCATTGCCCTTAGTGCCTGAATATAAGCTCTACAGGACTCACCGGGCTTTTGCCTCCTTGTAGCAAGTTTTTACCGAGCATAGATCCTGTTCACCAGTCGCTCGTAGAGCCCTTTCAGCACCTTCATGGCTGCGGCATAAGTGGTTGCGTCCTGGACACTCTGGTAGACTCTCGGGGACACCAGTCATCAATATTAGTAGTCGATGGCTGTCCTCTCTCATGGCAGGGTCAGAGAGCTGTAAGCACGTTTCGAAGCATCTCAACCAGTGCTTAAAGTCATTCGAGGCTGTAGCTGACTGTGGGTCGACGTCGTGGCGTTTCAGCCGTAGCATACGCTCCATCCCTTCAAAACTTTTTAGTTAATAAAATTGTAGTGTGCGTCGAAAGAACCAAAGACTTGTTGATCCAAACCAAGGCTTTTATTAACTAAAAGACTGGAGCATATCACAAGTAGGTTGACCAGTCCAGAATTACTTGGTCTGGCTAGGAGCAACCCTTTAAGATCTGCCATTAGGTGTGGCTACACTCTCAGCCAATCACAGTCATCCTACACTACAATCTGTACATATACACATTGGTGATAGAATCTGTACTATCACAATATATATCTTGGAGAGGAAATAGATAAGGTTGGAGAAGGTGGAAGAATCTCTAGCCGAAAAAAGGAAATTAATATCTTGTAAATAATGGCCTGATAATGTCTTGGTGGATTACTGTGCAGAAGGAGGCATGGCACTCAGCCTCTGCAATGGTAGGGGCTAGTTTGCCAAGAAACTCTACCCTCGTCAACAGGTCAGATGACAGGTTTGGAGTTGGTTCCCAATGTTTTAAGTCCTGCAAGTTCAGAGATGGACAAGAACCTTGAATAAGTGAAAAAAAAATGAAATTCAATGTCATATCAACAATTCATGATGAAAAGTTGTACCAAGTTTGACAATAGTTATTCTGCCAAAAGCAATTATGCCAAGAACATTGGATACAAATTTACTCAGTCACTGAGTTGAAAAGAAATTCTATAACCAAAGTTTCCAATAGATTAAAAAATGGAAAAGAGGGTGAAGAGGAGGGTAAAACCAGCAAAGTTGTGCTGAGTTCTTTATGTAGCAAAGATATACATATCCAATGTCTTGGGCCTGAGCCCTTCTCCATACCTTGATGAAGGGCTCACGCCCAAAATAATGGTTATGTAATCTTTAACTCTGCTACGTAAAAATGCTGCATGACTTGCCGAATTTCTCCAGCAATTTTGTGTAAACTATAATCACAGCTTCTGCAGATTTTTTTGTTTAACTCAGTATAATTATTATAGCCAAGTTTCTCTATGAAGCAGTGGTGGATATGCTTTCATGCAATGGGAGGCAAATTTAGGAATCAAAGTAGGTCATTCAGCCCCTCATGACTTTCCTTACACTTAATTAAATCCCAATCCCAATGAAAAAGCTGGTAGGAGTCTCACTTTTAGAATTTCTAGCCTCTCACTTTTCTGGAGAAGAAACACTTTCTATTTCCCTTTGGTTCCTAATATCACACGAAAAAAATGCTCCTCTAATTCTCTTGCTCTGGATTCTTCCAAGAAAAATAGTTTCTCTTACATATCAAATCTTTCAACGATCTTAAATCATTCATTAGATCACCTGCAATCTTCAAATGTCAAATGAATCCATACTTAGTGCCAGCCACCTGTTTCACAGAAACTAATATAATTTATCTCAAAAATGAAAGGTGAAATAAAGCTTTGAGAGGGAAATGAAGGACAAGAAACATAACACGAGAAAGCATTGGGGAAAATCTGCCGAAGTATATGGTGGAGGGAAAGAACTGAAGGTTTTGTGCAAAAGATAAGGGTGGCTGAAGGATAAAGGAAATAAGAGAAGTTTGGAAGCTTGCTGAGTCAGGGAAGTGGGGTCTTCCATTTTGCCACTGCTGTGTGATGAAGTTATCATTAACTACATATAGATACCAGTACAAGCTCTACAATTCCAGGAGTGGGAGTAAAAAGAGTTTGCTTCAGGCAGTCTGGATAGTTTAGACACCTAGTGCAGTTCAAGTGCTCTTGGAAAATAACACAAAGACCTTCTTCATCTGATTTTTCAACATCAAATGGCACTTTAAATGAAAATCCATGCATGACATAAAATGATGCATGTAAACTACACACAAATGTCAAGTGTAATTTATAGCTCGACCTCTCAAAAATCAGAATGAAGCTGTTCTGTCCTTACTAAACCATAGGCTGTTTTGCATGAAGGAGCACACAGGACCATGGTCTCACCTGAAAGATATTTCCTCAAACATGATAGCACTTCATCCGTACAGTGAACCTAGATTACAAGCAGTCACTGTAATCGAACTTGAAACTACAACGCCTTGACTTAAATTGAGAGTGCAATCTGATGAGCCATTGGTGAGCATGCAATTTACATTTCCACGCTAACTTCCTCCACAGAATGAGGCTTACCTACTAGAAGGAATAATCAGTGATTCTGTCTTTGTGATTTTTCCACTGGGTGGCAGCTTTTCAAAGAAACTATCTGCATTGATGCTTTCAGATCCCATTGCTGCTTCTTCCTCCTGTATTTGATCCTTTTGTGGAACAGAGAACAAAAACATATATCAAAATAGTTTGCATCACAGCCCATGTTGTCTTTGAACACTGAAGAATCCGCCTGTTTTGTGAGACAACATTCTTTATATTGGAGGAACAACACTTCATATTCCATCTGGGCTCCCTCCAAACAGATGGCATTAACAGTGATTACTCCTGTTTCCTTTAGCCCTTCCCCCTCCCCTCATCTATACCTACTGTCTTCTTTCCCCCAGCTCAGCATTCATAGAGGCAAACCACCCCCCCCCCCAACCAGTTCTCACCTTTTCTCTCTCCTATCTGTATCCAATTAACACCTTTAGTCTGTTGGTCTGTGCTCCACCCCCCCCCCCCCCCACTCTTTCTTTCTCCACAGCCTTTTAATCAGACGTCTGCCCACCTTTTACGCATACCTTGAAGAAGCTCTCAGGCCTGAAACGTCAGTTATATATCTTTACCTCTTTTGGATAGTGCAAGATCTGCTGAGCTCTTCCAGCATTACTGTGTTTTTGCTACAATCACAGTGTCTGCGGACTTTCATGTTTCACTTTTTATTTTCTCCAGAGTACAGAGTAATTATCAATTTGCCTGTCCATTTTACTACTTCACAAAATAAGTTTCTGCTTTTAATCCAAAATCTCAAGTACTCTTTCAGACGAATATGTACCAGCATTTCAGACCCAAGCAGATGAATTATACAGGGCCTTCCATAATGTTTGGGACAAAAACACTTCAGTTACCCTG
This sequence comes from Narcine bancroftii, assembly GCF_036971445.1. Classification (NCBI taxonomy): domain Eukaryota; kingdom Metazoa; phylum Chordata; class Chondrichthyes; order Torpediniformes; family Narcinidae; genus Narcine; species Narcine bancroftii. The sequence continues at coordinate 76,250,235 of NC_091470.1, forward strand.
TGCTCCACCGTTTTAAATTTGTAATCAAACAATTCACGTGAATAAAGTGCATATTCCATTTTGATTTATAAAAACGTACTCCACAACAATCTAGTCTTCCACACACCCATAACCCTCTATTTTCCTTACATCCTCATACCTAAAAGTCTTTTAAATGTCCATATTTATCCAGCCTACATCACCCCAGCAATGCATTTCGAGCATCCACCACTGTGTAAAAATCTGACGTCTACCCTAAACTTTCCTCCACTCGTTTTCTTTGTTTGTCTTTTGGTGGTCCTGGAATTGTTTCTGGCTAGGGTAGGACTGGGAGGTTCAAGAGCTTCATAGGTCATAAAATAAAGTTCCACAGCATGGAATCAAACTTGTCAGCCCAACTCGCTCGTGCCAACCAAGATGTCCACATTCCTCTAAATCTTTTCTATTAAAATGCACCTGTCTAGATGTACTTTAAACTACATCAACCATATATGCTGTTGTATAGGAAGACTTTGCTTAGAACAACTGCGGAATTTCCACCTAAAATGTTGGTTTTGAGTGATACTCTTTGTATCAGACGACCCCAAATCTGGCCCTTACAGCTGACCAGTGGATGCTGTTAAAAGGAAATCATAACATTTTAATAACAAATGATCATTTAAAAGATTAAATTTTATTTGGATATTTTAAAATAAGCTACTGTCATCTCCTGTAACAGGCCACTTGAAGCCTGTAGAGCCCATTTGTAGACATTTTGGTTTGACTATGTAGAAATTACAGCACTTTGTCCACATAGTGTCCACTTCAGGGCATCATCATGTTTGGAACATTTGGCTTCACAGGTGTATGTGAGTACTTAAGTATGTTAAATTACTTAATTGATGCAGGTGTAAGATAGCTAGGCTTGCTTCTAAGCATTTGATCACCTTTGGAAGTCAGTAGTTGCCATTTTTCAACATGAGGACCAGAGTTGTGCCAATGAAAGACAAAGAACCCATTATGAGGCTGAAAAACAAGAATAAAACAGCTAGAGACATCGACCAAACCTTTGGATTACCAAAATCAACAGTTTGGAGAATCATTAAGAAAAAAAGAGCGTAATGGTGAGCTCAGTAATAGCAAAGGGACTGGTATTCCCAGAACAATTCTCATCATAATGAGGAAAAATCCCCAAACATATGTCTAATAGATTTGAAACATGTTCGGGCGGGGGGGGGGGGGGGGGGGTGGAGGCGGGGGGCAGGTATGGATACGTCAAAGACTAATGTCCGCAGAAGAGTTAATGAAATGAAATACAGAGGCTACACTGCAAGATGCAAACCACTAGTTAACCTCAGAAAGGATGGGAAAATTACAGTTTGCTAAGAAGTATTAAAAGAGACTGTATAATTCTGTTAAAAAGATCTTGTGGGCAGATACGACCAAGATTAACCTGTATCAGAGTGATGGGAAGAGCAAAATTTAAAGACAAAAGGAACTGCCCAAGATCCAAGGAATAGCATGTGTACTCACAATCATCTTTGAAGCCAAATATGCCAAACATAATGCTGCCTGAAATGCTATAATTTCTACATGATCAAACCATAATGTATATAAATAGCCTTGAATAAAATCTGGAATGTGCACTTTAATTACATGTGAATTGCTTGGTTACAAATTTAAAACTGGAACACAGGGAGAAATAAAGGAAAAAAGTGTCTTTGTCCCCAGCATATGGAGGGCACTGTATATCCCATATTTCATTTATTTCCTCAGTGATAACATATTGCAAAGTGTAAAACATGCATTAATGGCAACAGATTTAAAACATACAGAGGCTCAAGCAATTTCAATATTGATCACAATATAAGAAAGAGAAGGAGGAGCAATAAAATGGGCTTACTGAGGCTGTTCTACCAATCAATAAAACAAGGCTGATCCAGTCTAAGCCTCAATACGTCATTCCTAATCTTTTTGGCATGTTCCTCGATTCTCTTGTTCATATATTTCTACGCCAGAGAGCTGAAATGAATACAGTGAATATCGTGAATATATTCAATGGCTCACCTCCACAGCCCTCAGGAATAAAGGGATTTACAAACCTTGGAGACCAGCAATGTCTCGATTTCGTGGAAAACAGCTGACTGACCCTTTACCCCTTTACTCTGAAACTACTGTAAATCCGATAATTCTGAGTGTCAACAATTAAAGAAACATCCTCACACCACCCACCCTGTCAAATCCTCTTAGAGTCCAATCTGTTTCAATACAATAATCTCTTATTTTTCTAATCTGTAATGTGTATCATCTGCTCAATATCATTTCATTCATCAAGCCCAGCAATCGATTCAGAATCTTCTCTGCTCTGCCTCCAAAGCAAGTACATCTTTCCTTATATATGATAAACTGAACATAGCACTCCAGATCTATTACCAGCATCAAGTCAAGTGGAATCTAAACAACTTCACAGCCTTGCAATAAAAGCCATCATCCAATTAGCTCTCTTGATTATTTGGACTTGCATGCCAATTGTTTTAGTTTCACATACTGAACCTGATATACCACAACATTTTGTAGTCTATTTAAGTAATTATCTTCTTTTTCATTCTTACTTCCAAAATGGATCATTTCCATTATACCTGTTTCAAACTGTCAAATCTTCCTGATTGTTTCCCATGCCCAGTTTTACCAACCACTTTCCCCATCCATACATTAACGAATCCATTCAGATACTTCCCGGTTCACTTTTGGTTAAAGCTATACTTATCTAACATTCATCTTTTAATTCTTGACTGCTCACTTTTGATGTTAACTTTGAAAAGCTTAGCATGGTGACTGATGGAAGAGGGAGAAGAGGTAGTGCTGACTGATGCCTCAAGGTGGAAAATAGATCTATGATGCTAGGAGCTTCAGGAAAAATTAATCAGTGAGCAGGTGGACAAACTGCCTGAGTTTTTCATGCTCTGCTGGGATCAAGGAAAGCTGCCTCAGGACCTTCGTGATGCCATCATCATCACCCTGTACAAAAACAAAGGCTCAAACTCAGGGGAATCACGCTGCTCTCCATTGCAGGCAAAATCTTCGCTAGGATTCTCCTTAATAGACTAATACTTAGTGTCGCTGAAAATGTCCTCCCAGGATCACAGTGTGGCTTTCACGCAAACAGAGGATCTACTGACATGGTCTTTGCCCTCAGACAGCTCCAAGAAAAGTGCAGAGAACAAAACAAAGGACTTTACATCATCTTTGTTGAGCTCACCAAAGCCTTTGACACCGTGAGCAGGAAAGGGCTCTGGCAAATACTAGAGCGCCTCGGATGCCCCCCCAAGTACCTCAACATGGTTATCCAACTGGACGAAAACCAACAAGGTCAGGTCAGATACAGCAATGAGCTCTCTGAACCCTTCTCCATTGACAACGGCGTGAAGCAAGGCTGCGTCTTCACACCAACCCTCTTTACTATCTTCTTCAGCATGATGCTGAAACAAGCCATGAAAGACCTCAACAATGAAGATGGTGTTTACATCCGGTACCGCACGGATGGCAGTCTCTTCAATCTGAGGCGCCTGCAAGCTCACACCAAGACACAAGAGCAACTTGTCCTTGAACTACTCTTTGCAGACGATGCCACTTTAGTTGCCCATTCAGAGCCAGCTCTCCAGCGCATGTCATCCTGTTTTGCGGAAACTGCCAAAATGTTTGGCCTGGAAGTCAGCCTGAAGAAAACTGAGGTCCTCCATCAGCCAGCTCCCCACCATGACCACCAGCCCCCCCACATCTCCATCGGGCATACAGAACTCAAAACGGTCAACCAGTTTACTTACCTCGGCTGCACCATTTCATCTGATGCAAGGATAGACAAAGAGATAGACAACAGACTCGCCAAGGCAAATAGCGCCTTTGGAAGACTACACAAAAGAGTCTGGAAAAACAACCACCTGAAGAAACACACAAAGATCAGCGTGTACAGAGCCGCTGTCATACCCACGTTCCTGTTCGGCTCCGAATCATGGGTCCTCTACCGGCATCACCTACGGCTCCTAGAACACTTCCATCAGTGCTGTCTCCGCTCCATCCTCAACATTCATTGGAATGACTTCATCACCAACATCGAAGTACTCGAGCTGGCAGAGTCCGTAAGCATCGAATCCATGCTGTTGAAGACTCAACTGTGCTGGGTGGTCCTCCAGAATGGAGGACCATTGCCTTCCCAAGATCGTGTTCTATGGCACGCTCTCCACTGGCCACTGAGACAGAGGTGCATCAAAGAAGAGGTACAAGGACTGCTTAAAGAAATCTCTTGGTGCCTGCCACTTTGACCACCACCAGTGGGCTGATATCGCCTCCAACCATGCATCTTGGCGCCTCACAGTTTGGCAGGCAGCACCTCCTTTGAAGATCGCAGAGCCCACCTCACTGACAAAAGACAAAGGAGGAAAAACCCAACACCCAACCCACCAATTTTCCCTTGCAACCGCTGCAACCGTGCCTGCCTGTCCCGCATCGGACTTGTCAGTCACCAACGAGCCTGCAGCAGACGTGGACATACCCCTCCATAAATCTTCATCCGCGAAGCCAAGCCAAAGAAAGAAAATAGTTTCATGGTCACACAATATTTTTTATTGTACATTTATTTGATTAAATCCCACCATGGCAGCTAGGGAATTAAATTCAAGTAAACTAACATCTCCAGCTCAATGTTTCAGTTTCCTGGAGTGCTTGTCTAGTAATTTACCCATTGTGCTACATCACTTGTTTAAGATAGTCAAATGGAAAGGAGTAAAGTGGAGAGCGTTTGAAGCAACCAGCACAATTTGATTTGAGAAGGGAAAAAAATTAGGAATTAAAGTTTTAATTGGGGAAATCACTTTTAGGGGGCTGAGGTGATTCAGTAAAGGTGGACTTGAAACAGCTATTTGAAGGTAGAGTAGTCAGAAGCAATCAAGGAAGAGAGTGAGCATTCAAAACAAATGCGTTCTCAAGATGGGCAAGCTTCCATATTTGGTCACCACAAAAGAAAGAACGAGGCAAGGACAGCAAGCTTATTCCAATATCAAGTGTTCAACACACCAGAAATGCAGAAGTATAACAAATGCAATGGTGACATTTAGAAAAGCAAAAAGAGCGCATGAGAAAAATGTGATGTTTTGTGAAATAAAAGGCAAAGAGCAAGGCTGAGGCCTATGAAAGCCAAAACAACAGAATGAGTCAACCAAAGACTTATAATAGTTCTAAATGACAGGTTTGCATCCAATTTAATGCGAGATTATAGACACATCTTATTTAAAAACAAAACTATGAAATTACTACAAATGACAAGCTTAAGAATCCAACAGTTTGAAGAGTAGATAGAGCACTAGATTTCAACAATATCTGTCCCAGGGCGCCTAAAAGCAGCTGGGTGGAAATAATTTGCCCGCAATTGCTTTCGGCTGTACCAAAAGATTACTATTTAACATGGGAGAAAGGGATAAACCTAGCAGCCAAAGGCAAGTGGAAAAAAATTCTGAGCATAATTTGAAGAGGCAAAAATTAAACAGGGACAGTCAGCATGAATTTTTGAAGGAAGGAGTGTGTCTGACTGGCTGAATTTTTAGAGGAAGTAATAAGAGGGATGATATTAAACAGTCTACAGGGATTTCAGGAAGGCTTTGGAGTACCATGTTATAGGTTAAAAAAAAATCTAATTTCAGCAAAGATCTCATTGGATCAAACTGGCCCAATGGACTGCTTCTTGTACGTAAAATTCTGTGCCCATTCTCAGCATTCCTTTAAATTTCAACTGATGGCAGGAGTCAATGTGGGGGTCTTGAAACACACATGCTCAATACTCACAGCTGATGACATATCAGAAATGTTGTGGATGTGAAATTTGCTTGGAGAGTTTTTGAGCTTTTCAGGCATATCTATCTGTACGAAGCAGAAGAACACAGTTGGTCAATCACACAAAAACCTATAATGGGACAGTGGGGAAGAACACAACGTGGGAAAGATGGTGGGGAGTCCAAAAGAATTCTCAGATATCATTATATGCTTCCAAAGTGGCCAATATTTCATCTAAATAAGAAGCCATGCAATCTGTCAGTAAATTAGGCCACAAGTTGATTGACAGTTTCCAGCTGTATTTTACACCATTCAGTTTTTAAATGATGTACTGCTCACAAAAGTTCACAGCCAAAACAGAGATCAGAATCTTATTTGTGAAGTTTTATACAAATCTTGTTTGTGAGTTTCAGTGTTTATTTGGGGTGCAATCATATAATCATACAGCACAGAAATACCCTTTCAGCCCATCTTGTCCACACCTATTGTGGGGCTTACAGTATTGATACCAATCGCAATTGGTCACATCCTTCCATTTTTTGTCAAAATGCCTTTTAAATGTTTGAACTGCATCTGCTAATCCTTAGAAAAGGAATCACAGCAACCTCTCAGCACAATTATGACAAGTATAACAATAGATGACTATACATTATTAATTTTACTGTTGTGCAGTCACAATTTGACATGTCCAATTGAAACATTTTAATGAGGCATTCAAGTTTTGAAAAAGATGTGCACTTCAAACTTATTAAACAGGTATCAGTTTTAATAACAAGGAAATACAAGTCCAAGCAATCATAGCCGGCCACAAAGTAAAATGTCCAGAGGCAGCTCGGTGAGCTGGCCTGGTTAGAACCAACATGGATTCCTTGGAATGCTAAACCTTTCCTTTCATTTTGGGTCCGTGGGGCCGGAAGGAACAAATTGATGTATAAAACTGACACTTCCTGCATTCTAACTTTGAAAAAGTCACTCAACTTTACCCAAGAAATCCACATTAGCCTCATGGACTGCCTGGGGCTGATCATTAACAGGGAAGAAGACAAAGTAAAAATACTTGTTATTCCTTCTGGCTTGTCTTGCCAGGCAGCCACTTGCTTATCAATTTGGTCTGCACTTAGGTTTCTGCAATTGAGCATAACCACTTAGTGAGCTAGTCAGTTAAGTTTATAGTCATCAGGAGGAACTTGCAGTTGTTTAAAATCTAAACAAAATCTTTAGGATGGAGGGAACAGAATCACCAGCCAGAACTAACAAAGTTTAGAACATAACAGCATAAGAAATAGGAGCAGGAGTCAGCTACCTCACCCAACTAGCCTGCTCTGCCACTTAAGAAGATTATAACTGATCTGGCTTTACCTACCTGCTTTTTCCCCCATTACTGTCAATTTCCTTACAATGCAAAATCTATCTGTGTGTTCAGCATATTAATTGAGGAATCCTCTAATGCAGAAAATTCTTGATTAATACTCTCTGGGAAAAGCTGGTCCTCCTCATCTCCATCCTAAATCTTCACCACCAAATCGAAGCTATATCCTCCGGTTCTAATCTCAGGTAGTGGAAACAACATCCTCTGTCTCAATCTTAATTATTTTTTCATAATTTTATGTTTTTATAAAATGACATCTCATTTTTCTGAATTCCAGCAAGTACGGTCTCAGGCAACTCCATCTCTCATGTTCTAAACCCCTCAACTCTGGAATCCATCTGATGAACCACGTCTGTACCACGTCCAAAGCCAGTAGACTCTTTCTCAAATGAGGAGACCAGAACTGCACACACAATTCCAGGAGTATCTGTTCCTGTACAATTGCAGCAGAACCCCTCTGCTCTTAAATTCAATACATTTAGCACAGACGGCCAACATTCCATTTGCCTTCATTAATTGTTGCATCGACAAAGTAACTTCATGCACCAGCACTTCACGTCCTTTCACACAACAGAATGCTGCAATCGTTCACCATTTAAATAATAATCTGATCGATTTTTTTTCTTCAAAAGTAGATGATCTCACATTTACCAACATTGTATTCATCTGCCAACAGCCCACTTGCTTAACCTTTTTAAATCTCTGAAGACTCTGAACATCTTCTGAATAAGTCACTGTTCTGCTCGTCAGCAACCTTTGATACACTGCACTCAGTACCCTCTTCCAAATCATTTGTGTACACTGTAAGCAGTTGTGTACCTAGCATTGAACTCTGGAGCATTCCACTCACCATGGGGTGCCAACCAGAAAAGCACCCATTTATCCCAACTCTCTGTCTTCTATTTGTCAACCAATGCTCTGTCCATGGTAATAAATTACCCCCAACTCTGTGCATTAACATCTTATGGAAAGGTCTTTTATATGGCACCCTATCAAACACATTCTCGAAATCCAAGTTTATAACATCCACTTGTTGGCTTCCATCCACACCGTTCACTCTATCATCAGTGAAGTCTGTTAAACACAACCTTCCCTTCCTGAATACATCTGTCTGATGGATTGATTTCTATCCAGAGATCTCTCCATTTCTTTCTCAAGGATAGCTTCAAGCATTTTGCAGTGACAGACTTCAGCTAAATAACTTACAAGTTACCCGTCTTCTGCCAACATCCTTTTTTGTCTAGTCTTGACATTTGTTGTCTTCCAATCTACTGTAAATTTTGATTAATTACCACAAACACCTCTACTATATCTTCTACATTTCTTTCAGTACACTGATGGAAGTATTTATCAGGACCCAGGGACTTGTCTACCTTTAGACCCAATAGTTTTCTTAGAATTAGTTAGCTCTTCAGTGATGGCAATTGTATTGAGGTCCTCAACATCTCTCTTTGGCATGTTAGACTAGTCTTCTACTGTGAAGACTGATAACTTAGTCGTACAAGGACTTGGCCATTTCCACATTCTTCTTTCTTTGGCTTGGCTTCGCGGACGAAGATTTATGGAGGGGGTAAAAAGTCCACGTCAGCTGCAGGCTCACTTGTGGCTGACAAGTCCGATGCGGGACAGGCAGACACGGTTGCAGCGGTTGCAGGGGAAAATTGGTTGGTTGGGGTTGGGTGTTGGGTTTTTCCTCCTTTGCCTTTTGTCAGTGAGGTGGGCTCTGCAGTCTTCTTCAAAGGAGGTTGCTGCCCGCCAAACTGTGAGGTGCCAAGATACACGGTTTGAGGCGTTATCAGCCCACTGGCGGTGGTCAATGTGGCAGGCACCAAGAGATTTCTTTAGGCAGTCCTTGTACCTTTTCTTTGGTGCACCTCTGTCACGGTGGCCAGTGGAGAGCTCGCCATATAACACGATCTTGGGAAGGCGATGGTCCTCCATTCTGGAGACGTGACCCATCCAGCGCAGCTGGATCTTCAGCAGCGTGGACTCGATGCTGTCGACCTCTGCTATCTCGAGTACTTCGACGTTAGGGATGAAAGCGCTCCAATGGATGTTGAGGATGGAGCGGAGACAACGCTGGTGGAAGCGTTCTAGGAGCCGTAGGTGGTACCGGTAGAGGACCCATGATTCGGAGCCGAACAGGAGTGTGGGTATGACAACGGCTCTGTATACGCTTATCTTTGTGAGGTTTTTCAGTTGGTTGTTTTTCCAGACTCTTTTGTGTAGTCTTCCAAAGGCGCTATTTGCCTTGGCGAGTCTGTTGTCTATCTCATTGTCGATCCTTGCATCTGATGAAATGGTGCAGCCGAGATAGGTAAACTGGTTGACCGTTTTGAGTTTTGTGTGCCCGATGGAGATGTGGGGGGGCTGGTAGTCATGGTGGGGAGCTGGCTGATGGAGGACCTCAGTTTTCTTCAGGCTGACTTCCAGGCCAAACATTTTGGCAGTTTCCGCAAAGCAGGACGTCAAGCGCTGAAGAGCTGGCTCTGAATGGGCAACTAAAGCGGCATCGTCTGCACAAGTTTCTCTTGTGTCTTGGTGTGAGCTTGCAGGCGCCTCAGATTGAAGAGACTGCCATCCGTGCGGTACCGGATGTAAACAGCGTCTTCATTGTTGGGGTCTTTCATGGCTTGGTTCAGCATCATGCTGAAGAAGATTGAAAAGAGGGTTGGTGCGAGAACACAGCCTTGCTTCACGCCATTGTTAATGGAGAAGGGTTCAGAGAGCTCATTGCTGTAACTGACCCGACCTTGTTGGTTTTCGTGCAGTTGGATAATCATGTTGAGGAACTTTGGGGGACATCCGATGCGCTCTAGTATTTGCCAAAGCCCTTTCCTGCTCACGGTGTCGAAGGCTTTGGTGAGGTCAACAAAGGTGATGTAGAGTCCTTTGTTTTGTTCTCTGCACTTTTCTTGGAGCTGTCTGAGGGCAAAGACCATGTCAGTAGTTCCTCTGTTTGCGCGAAAGCCGCACTGTGATTCTGGGAGAATATTCTCGGCGACACTAGGTATTATTCTATTTAATAGAATCCTAGCGAAGATTTTGCCTGCAATGGAGAGCAACGTGATTCCCCTGTAGTTTGAGCAGTCTGATTTCTTGCCTTTGTTTTTGTACAGGGTGATGATGGTGGCATCACGAAGATCCTGAGGCAGTTTTCCTTGGTCCCAACATTTCCACATTACCCACCCACTTTTAATTCCCCCTTCTCATCTTTCAAGGGACCTACATTTTAGCCAAGATTTTTGACATTAATTTGAATTTATTAATTTTTAATTTAATTTCAAGATAAAAGATGGTAAAATGTTCTTCTGGACCACAAGCCCAACCCCCCCCTCCAATAGATTTTAGTAGACTAAAGGGGTATTTAGCAGTTTCTGGTGACAAATGAAAACACAGTCAGGCCATTTGGTGGTGTTTGATGCCTGGTGTATGATGCTTGGGTTCATTTGAAAACAGGCATATAGAATATAACATGACAAAAGCCAGAATGTTCTCCTCAGAAGATCAGTAGTATTTTGGAAATAATTAAGTCAAAGTCTTTTAGTACAAGAGGAGGTCCTTAAGTCAATTTATCACTGCAAAAACTGAAAGGCCCATTATTCATCCCGTTTTAACTTGTTCGATATTTATTCATGACCCTCATAACGGCTGCTGTCAATTCTACTTCTCTCACTCTTTCAAGCACGGAACTTCTTCAGTATGAAAACAATTTCTAACCTTTTGCATTGCCTTTCTATTTTAAATCCCAATGTAGTTACTGACCTGGTAACTAAAGAAAATAGTTCTATCCCATTTCTCTTCTCAAAAAAAAAAGCCTGCATAAAATCAGCCTGGCTGAAGATGACAGGATCATTCAAACTTCAAAATAGGCAATTGCACAACTAGGCAGATTTTATGAACATAAATTATTTACAATCATCCTCCACACATTGCACTTTTCTGTAATCTGTGGGAAATCTGTTTCCTCAACAATTTTCTGACAACCTGCTGGGAAAATTGTTTCCAGAATAATAAACTACTCACTCTGAGTCATATGAGTTGCTGCAGATTTGATAATGAAAACTGACCACAAAAATAAACACAATTAAAACAATGAATTCCCTGGATTCCAGTGAACCAAGCCAGTGGTCAATTTCTCCCAGTGAAAACCCAACTTTTTTGGCTTCCTCTCAGCAAAGATTTTTGGCGCCTTTTTCGTGGCATTGATCTATTTCATAAAAACAGAACGTTCAAAGCTGCTTACAATATCCTCATGTCACAACCAACAATTTTGATGTTTAATTTAATTTATTAATTTAATTTAGATATACAGCACAGTAACAGGTCCTACCAGCCCATGAGCTCATGCCACACAAATTAAAATCCTGCATGATTTTGGAGGGTGGGAGAAAACCAGAGCACTCAGTGAAAACCCACCCAGATACAGGTAAAACATAAAAATGTATTACCGTCAGCACCGGATTTGAACTTGAGTTGATGGCATTGTAATACCATTACATTAACAGCTATGCTCACCTTGCCATTCTGTTTTAAAATGTTGCACCATCTATGGAAACTGGAATCTCAAAGGCTAGTTTCATAAACAACCTTAAAAATTTCCCGTTCTACATTTGGTGATTTAAACACTATAACACCTTTTGAATTTTTACCACTTAATTCTTACCTTTTCTCCAAAATATTACATTTTACATCTCATTTTAAATGTCACCTGTCCAATAGCTATTTCATCCCAAACACTCACCTCATGATTTGCTTACAAAAGGATGCATGTGGAAGAGTTAAGATTTCGTGTCTTGGAAAATAGCACTTGGTGCCTTGGGAAATTAAAGGTAGAACAACAACAAATACTTGCAATAAAATTCAGCTGTAATGTAGTGTAACAGCCCAGTCTTCCACAGGAGTGCCAAACACAGAAGGTCCTGGCGCTACCTGGATTGCCCTTAAAAAGCTGCTGCAGACATTGGGATGAATAATCACATTTTGCACTACTCTGCAAAACAAACACTGCATCATGGGCCAGAAGGGCCTACTACAATGTTGTATTTCCCAAAAGAATTCTGATTTAGTTTTGACTTTTTTTAGGCTTGTCTATTCTAGATTTTCTTTGTGTGAATAAGGACCCTTGAAATGCACGGCTAATTTTATGGTTAGCTCAATTGTTCATTCCCACACTAAAGGAAATGGTAAAAGGCTTGATTTCCCTGAAAACCAGTCTAGCCCCAATTTTAAGTCCATGGCTTTCATCATGGATTCTGAAATTTCAGTCGCTTTTCTTTCAATTTATGTGCGGGAAATAATCAAACAATCTCAAAAGTCCATGGTGCCGCTTCTTATGGGAAGGTGTTTAACATGTTATTAAAACTAGTCAACAGCAACATCTGCTGGCAGATCAGAAGTAGTTCAAGAGTATGTCCACATTTGAAATCTGGCAGGCTCTTTTCAAGAATTTTGTCACACAGAGACTACAACACAGAAACCAACCATACAGCTCTCAGGATCAATGCCAACTCCTTTCTCTTGCATCTGCTCTTCTAGCTTCCCCTCAAATACATCAAGGCTATTATCCTCAACAGCTCCTTGCAGTATAGCGTTCCACATCTCTGGTGAATTCAGAATTTCCTAATTGATTTGTAGACATTACCTCATACTTCGGATCTTTAGCTGGAGTATATACATACATAATCACACTGTGTGTGTGTGTGTGTGTGTGTGTGTGTGTGTGTGTGTGTGTGTGTGTGTGTGTTTTCATAAGATGAAAACTAATGAGATGAATCTGATCAGTTTTCATATCATGAATGCTTTGCTGGACCACTAACTCACATAGTATTATTTGTTATTGGAAACTATTGTCAAGTGAAACTACTAGAATTTTTTTATTCACAAATAGTTTGATTTAGCAAAAAAAATGTCCGTTCTCTGCACTCATACTAATTAATCCCACCCATTTGATGTCCTTTCCTGCATTTCAATTTGGACTTGCATAAAGACAAACCATACTTCAAGTTGCCAGCAAAATCCTTGTACATTATCAAATTACTGTATAGCTATATTGTCTGCTCAAACTATACGTCAACACAGAATCTTACAGCAAAGCTGGAATTCAAAGCATGATGCAATTTTTTATTAGAAAGAACTACCCATCTATTTTTTTTTCCCTCACTGCTCTTTCTCAAAAGCAGAGGTGGCCAAACTAAAGCCGGTGGGCCAACTGCAGCCTATTGCCCATTTTTAAGTGGCCCATTAGAACAGCCTTTCACAATAAATTACACTTCACTATGTACATTGCACTTCTTAGTTTCAACACTAATTGTCACTGCCATTTTGAGCCTCCACTCTTTCCTATTCCCTTTTTCTGCACAAATGGGGTTTTCTCCTGTTCTCCTTCTCTTTTTAAGAGGGCAGAGTCTTGAGCTCAGGAAGTCATAGCTCTGCTATTCTCCTGGAACTGTGGTGGGGTCACCCAGCTCAAGGGAAGACAGGGCTTCACCTCCTGTGTGCTGACCTGCAGCTAGATAGGAGCCAGATCCAAGGCTGCTGCAACGTCTTCCCCAACTGAACGGTTCGCTGGTGTTCCCTGACTGGCCTCTCATGCAGAGAGGAACTGCTTTATGTTTGGGGAATGAGCAGGGTGGGGGAGGGGGGGGGGGGAGGGAGGGATGTGATAAGAGTGAGGTCCAACTCCCATTTCTGCAGTTACCTGCTGTAAGGTAAAACATCATGAGATGGGAATGTGCAGGGCTGTAACAAGATGTGAATGCATCCTTGTACTTACAAGATAAGAGAGACATTGATGGATTGAGAGGCAGGAAGCTAGCAGGGAAAGGATAGCAACAGTTTTAGTCATTGGACAAGTAATGATATGATGATGTTCTAAGCATGTATCCAAGGGTATAAAAAATCACCATTTTGCTGATAACGGCAGAATGCATTCTCCGACTAACATTGTTGGTCGCAAGTGTTACAATCCGGTAATAAAGAACAAAGAACCCTGATTTCGACTCAGTCTGGTGTTTGTCTCACTCATTCATGAACAAAGCAGACCTAACACTGCTCTGCTCCTGTTGCAAGCTTTCTCCTCCCGGAGACTACAGTGTGGTGAAACCAGAGCCTGTGACATTGCAGCTGTGCAATGGCAAATATGGACATGAGAAGCTGGGAGGGTCTTTAGAGGGCAAACGTGTGAGAGGAACAGCCCATGTAGGTCTCCCCGAGCCTCCCTGTAATCTGTAGCTGCCAGGTGCGGAGAAGCACAGAGGTATGTGATACCACCACGATATTCCATGAGGCCAGAAAGTGTTAGCCATTTATCTGCAGCAGTAAAGCTCTGGGATCTTACTGTGCGCAGATTGGCCAGAACTGTGAGGGGGTGGAGGGGGTTGGGCCATCCTGGGGTACACTGACTACTCTGTCGACAGTCCAAACACACCACTCCATCTGGGTCTCGGGGGTGTCGGATTGGGTGGTTCCAGGTCTGCGAGGCCTCCATCTTTGTACCCAACCTATTGATGGCTGCTCATTGGAAAGCCACCTGAATCTCTGCAGCACACCTTGAATCTCCTTCAGAGGACCCCAACACCTCTCAACCTCTCTGCAGTCCAGTTCTTCCTCCGTCCTGCAGCTGACTGCACAACAATATTCCAAAGTTAGGTGACTTTTTGGCAGGGCAACTTCCCCACACGAGACACCCTGCACAGTTGCAGAGAGAGACAACTTCGCAGTGGTCTGGCAGCCCTCTGACACCTCCAGTGATATAGCATCTGCACGACTCTCCAGCAGTGCAGCTCTCCCTCGTCACAACACTGGGGTTTTCTGGTCTAAAACCACCGCTTTTCTTGCAGTGTAACGGGTTTAAAACATCCAGGCTTAATATTGTTTAGCCCATGACTCCTTATATTTTTTCTGTATGTGGCCCCCACAACCAGTAAAGATTGGCCACCCCTGCTCAAGAGCCTTATTAACTTGGGTAAACATTAGTCCCTTTGGAAACTTACACCTGAATGCATTTCTTTTTTCAGACACAGGAATTACATGGATTGTAAGATCTTTCAGCATTATTGCTCCACCACTCCATTCCACCAGTAGCAGGTACTTTTGCCCCAGGTTCCCCAATCTTTGGAAAACTTGTCCCCAAGCCAGAATTAACTTGTACCTAAGCAGAGATCAGACCTACTGCAATTCACCTATTGCCACCATTGTTTCATAGCAGATGTAATCTCACTGGCTCCCCCCACTCAGCCCTAGACAACAGCACAAGTATATCAGGTTACTCTTCATCGACTACAGCTCTGCTTTCAACACCAACATACCCTCAGTACTGGTCAACAAAGTCTGAGCCTGTGTACCCTCCCACCCCCACCCCTCAACTGAATCCTCGACTTCCTCATCGGAAGACCACAGTCAGTATGCCTCCTCCTCACTGACAATCAACCCAGGTGCACCTCAAGGATGTATGCTTAGCCAACTGTTCTACTCACTCCATCCCCATGACTGTGTGGCACAATTCAAATGCTATCTACAGATTTACTAAATTCATTACAGTCATTGACAGTATCACAGACAGCATTGAGGATGCATACAGCAGTGAGATGGATCGGCTAGTGGTATCACAAGAACAACCTGGCATTCAAAGTTAGTAAAACTAAGCAACTGATTGTGGACTTCAGGCGGGAGAAATCAGGAGAACACAGACCAGTTTCATCGAGGGCTCAACAGTGGAAATGATTAAAACCTTCAAATTCCCGGGTGTCAACATCTCTGAAGATCAGTCCTGGTGCCTCCCAATGTTGATGCTATCATTAAGAAGGCTCGGCAGTGACAATACTTGATAAAGAGTTTGAAAAAATTTGATGTGTCACTAAGGACTCTTACAAATTTGTACGAGTGTATCGTGGAGAGCATTCTGACTGGTTGCATCACTGTCTGGAGTGGAGGTGCCAATGCACAGAACAGGAAAAGATTAGAGAGTTGTGAACTTGGCCAGTGCCATTACGGGCTTCAGACTTCACTCCGAGGACATCTACAGAAGCTTGTGTCTTAAGAAAGTAGCATCTACCCTCAAGGACCTTCACCACCCAGGCCATACCCTCATCACGCAGCTACCATCAAGGAGGTGGTACAGGAGCCTGAAGGCGAATGCCCAGCAGTGCAAAAATAGCTTCTTCTCCTCTGCCATCAGGTTTCTGTATGAACCACAGACATTACCTCATTTTCTCTTCTTTTGCACTAATTTGTTTATTTTTAAAATGCAATTTAGTTATATTAGCACCTGTAATACTGACGCAAACTAATGAATTTCATGACATGCTCATGGCAATAAATTCTGATTCTCATTCTAAATCCACCCCTTGTCCCCTCTGATAGTTCTTTCCTTTGAAGAACCCACATTTCAAATTTTGCAACCTCCTTTCCTTGTCATGATATTCAAATTCTTTCAATCTTTTATATCCCTCCATATGTAAACAATGGAAAATGGGAAAGTAATCGCAAAACAAATAGTAAGGGCTTCTACTGATACAAAAAAAGGAAGAGGACAACTAGACTAAGTGTGAGACACCTAGAGAGCAAAGGCTTTGGGAATTAATAAAGGGAAACAAGGAAAAGCCAGATAAATTATATTAATGTTTTACTCCAGTCTTCACATTGGACGCCACAGCAAATAAATGAAAGATTTAGTCTCATTTCATCGAGTATGGAAGAACTCCTAACTATCAATATCATGAGGGATTTACCAGTGGACATACTAATGAGACTAAAATCAGGTCCCAATGGCCCACACCAGAGGGTTGAAAAAGAAGTGGCTGCAGAGAAACCACAGCCATTTATTGAATTTATTTTTCAAAACTCACTGAGTTCCTGAAAGGTACTAGCAGATGCAAAATCGTAAATGTAACAGCCTCATTCAAGAAGGAAGGAATTAAAAAAAAAGATAGTTATATTGTTGGCAAAATGCTGGAGTCTATAACCAAGGAAGAAATAGCTGGTCATTAGAGAAGCTGAATGTATTCAAACAAAGTCGATGTGGTTTTCCGAAAGGAAAATCATGTTCAACAAATCTGCCAGGATTCTTCTCAGATATAATGAGGAAGAACTATTAGAATGAAACTCAAAGCATTTGAGGAGGTGTCACATTAATGGTCAGTGTACAAAACAAGGGTTCCTGCTATTAGCAGAGGTATGCTCTTATGGATTGCATTTAAAATTATGAAGGGGATAGACAGAGTAGATGTGAATAGGCTCTTCCCCTTGAGGGTAGGTGAGATTGGAACAAGGGGTCATAAGTTAAGGGTTAGGGGGCAAAAGTTTAGAAGTAACATGAGGGGAAACTCCTTCACTCAGAGAGTGGTGGCTGAGTGGAATGACCTTCCAGAAGAGGGTGGTTGCAGCAGTCAATTTTGTCATTTAAGAGAAGGTTGGATGAGTGCATGGATGGGAGGGGATTGGAGGGTTATTGACAGTGAGCAGGTAGGTGGGGCTAGAGGAGTTTACTTAAATCGGTGTGGACTGGAGGGGCCGAGATGGCCTGTTTCCGTACTGTAATGGTTATATGGTTATAAAAGGGGTGCAACAGAATTGCAGGTTCTTTTTGAAGCAAAAACAGCTCCAACTTGTTCTTTTAACATGACTTCAGTTGAGAAAGCTTCTTGTTTCAGCTGGAACACAATTATATCTAAGGATGATGAAATCAGTGCTAGCTTCTTACAGGACTAGGTGGCTCTCGTGTCTGGCTCCTCAAACTGTGGATGCTGCCAATTTCGGTCTGAGAGCTGGAGTGCGACAAGCCTTCAAAGTAAGGTCTGCAAAACAATATTTCAAATAGAAAATGGTCAGACATATTTACAACACAACTCCAAATCACATTCAAATTATTCAATGCACCAAAGAGCTGCTGCTTGGAAGATAAATACTTGCAGTGGGAAGAATTTCAATAGCCGATGCATCTTAAAAAAAAAAAATATCTGCTTAAATCGGCAGAGAAATGAATGGAGGAAAGATTAGGACATGCAACTCCTTTATGTTTCTCAGGCTTTCAATATGATTATGCCCAATCATCTATCCTCTCCTTTCTTGCTCAACCACAACTGTTCTTAATTCACTTGGTGTACAAAACCCAAGGATATCATGTTGGATGTAATCAAAAAAGGAGCATCATTGTCTTTGAGTTAAATAATTCTCAATGGTTGTCCTACTTCCCTTAGTTCTAATTTCTCAAATCCAAAGAAACAGCCTTTCAGTATCCAAGGCCTCAGAGGCAGTGCACTTGTGATAATAGTCATGTTATAACGATTTAATCCAACAAACTTCTGAACCTGATTGACTAAAAGTGTGATGCTGAGGAATTATTGATGGTTGGCCTTTCACTTCTGCATTACCTGTTCAAATTCAACTTTAAATAAGAAAATGGAAGCTTCTTTCCTCTGCTAACTGCAGGACTCACAAGCTTAAATGAGGGCAAACCAACCCATGCCCAATCGTACCTGATTCTACGTGTTAGATTTCAGATTTATTGTCAGACTACATACATGACATCACATACAACCTTGAGATTTTTTTTCCTGTAGGTGAGGCAGAACTGGTTGTGCAAAAAAAAAATCGTACCCAGTGTATACTTGTAAGCAAATAAAGAACTGTAAACAGATAACAAATTGACTGTACAATAGAGAGAAAATAAAAAAGAAAATCAATAAAGTGCTCAAGTTAGAGTCCTTCAATGAGTCTCTGATTGAGTTTGTCATTGAGGAGTTTGATGGTAGCAGCTGTTCCTGAACCTGGTGGTGAAAGTCTTGAGACACCTATACCTCTTTCCTGATGAGAGCAGCAAGAACAGACCGTGTGCTGGGTGGTGAGGGTCTTTGATGATTGCTGCTACTCTCTGTCAGCAATGCTCCCTGTAGTTGTTCTCAATAGTGGGAAGGTTTCTGCCTTTGATGTCCTGGGCTGTGTCCACTACCTTTTGGAGGGCTTTATACTCAGGGGTATTGGTGTCTGCATACCAGACCATGATGCAGCCAGTCAGCACGCTTTCCACTGCACATCTGTCGAAATTAGCCAGGGTTTCTGATATCATATCAAATCTCTGCAAACTCCTGAAGAAGTAGAGGCTCTGATGTCCTTTCTTCATGATGCCACGAGTGAGTTAAGTCCAGGAAAGATCCTCCAAGATAGTGACTCCTAAGACCTCATCTTCTCCACCTCTGAATCCCCCAGTGATCACTGGATTGTATACCTCTTGCTTTCCTTTCCCGGTCAACAATCAGCTCCTTATATCTGGTGACATTGAGTCCAAGGTTGTTGTTGGTGCACCATTCAGCCAAGTTTTCAATCTCCATCCTGAATGCTGACTCATTCCCTTCCTTTCTACAACCCACTGCCGTAATATCATTGGCAAATTTGTAGATGGTGTCATTGTTGTATCGAGCCACAGAGTCATAGGTATAAAGTAAGTAAAGCAGTGGCTAAGAACCCAGCCCTATGGTGCTCCAGTACTGATTGTGCTCTGGAGGTGAGAAAATCCATGATCCAATTACATAATGGAGTGTTAACACCGAGGTCTTGGAGTTTTCTGATCAGTTTTGAAGGGATAATTATATTAAATGCCAAAATGTAGTCAATAAAGAGCATCCTGATGTAGGTAAGTTTTGAAAAAAATGTTGTAGGTTCTCAGATATGGGCCAGTGCCCCATTAAATGTAATGAGTTTGTGGCTTAATTTAAAAATTTTGAGATGGATGCACTGAATGATGTACTTATTCATGGACCTGGAGTGGAGAGTTCAAACATTCAGTAGGGCCTTGGGGATTCAACGAAGATGAAATGTGGGAGTGTATCGTTTGTAGAACAGATGGGGATTTTGGCAAGCCTCAGTTTCTGGTACAAAAATAAACTATACATCCTCAATTAGGCCTTGTTTGGCCATCATCAGGTTGGTTTTACTGGGAACTCAACTGATCTTTAATTGGTGCAGTCTCAATGTAATACTTGAGAGGGTAGGGTATACAGCTGTGAACTGTCCCAGACTGGACAGTGATTGACAATGGTTGGTTTTACTGGGAACTCAACTGATCTTTAATTGGTGCAGTCTCAATGTAATACTTGAGAGGGTAGGGTATACAGCTGTGAACTGTCCCAGACTGGACAGTGATTGACAATGGCATTCAGATGGTAAATTCAGAGGGTGTTTTACTCTGCTAACATGGTAGCAGAGGAGGCTCCTTGACGCCATCTCTGGGTGATGATTACACCATCTCCACCACACATCTTCCTCTTTTCAGCTGTGGGAAATGCATCTGTGAATTTGTGATTAAAGTTTCCCTTTGTCAACTTTTGATACTGCAGATGGAATATTTTCTGCTCTCAATACCTTGTTTCTCCAGTTGGCATGTGGCTTTTTAATTTACTTTTGGTCAGCAAAATCATTTGTAGCGGAATATAATCAACTGAATTCACTTCAAAGACGAAGTCACCGTGTTTCAAAGCATTCCTTCAATTTGGCATTGATTGCATCTCTGTCCCTGATACATTCACCACTTCTTGATTCATTGAGGGATAAGACCTTGGGTGTTTAGCCCATAAGTAGCCTTGATAATAATGAAGAATCCATGCACACCCTGGCCATCAACAAGTTGCAAGAATTTCTGCACTCTTAAGTCAGGAGTTTTCCACTGCCACCTCTTTTCACTTGAGGTATATTAGCATTTCCAATTGTTTCTTGAATTCCTGGATCTCCGGGTCATTCTTATCAAGCTATATTCTGATAGCAAAGACAAGATTCAGTCCTAATTTGAGGGTTGTCAGGTAGTCTGTGAAGAGCTGCCCAAAACCCTTCAACATTGATTTATTGTGACAAAATCTGTATTGCCAGCATTAATTTGGGACCAGACTGATAGAAATAACAGATTGAATTGGCAGTGGTTCATCCAAGAGTCGTCAGTACCTGTCTTGGTGCTGATATCGTTGGTTTCTCTCAGTCTTGCATCCAACATCCTCTGCTTATCTTTTCCCTCACTGCAAAACACTATCCACTGACAATAAAGGCCTGTGATGGGACGCAACAAAATGTGGACCACTTCCCTCATCTCAAGAGCCACAATTCACTGAAGGCAGAATGAAGAAAAGATGATTTTGGCATCAAACTCAGCACAAAGCTCAAGATCTAATGGAAAATCTCTTATATATTGAGACCTCTTGCAGTGATCTTCAAAATTTGCCATATTCAATGGCACAATAAGAAAAATAATATTAGCATCCTGTGTCATGGCAATATCTAAGGCACTGAGATCCTTATCTGATTAACAAGCCTGAAATAGATGTTCTTATCTCAGCTGTGTTTGGCCAAAAGATTACCAAGTGGACTGAAGAAAAAAATTCAAAGATGCTGTCAAAGTTGCCAAAACGGCAACACTCCCATTCAATTGTAGGAAGTCCTGGCCCATGACTTCTCAAAATGCATCAGTAGCATCCAGGAGGCATTCAGAATAGTGACATTCATCATGAACAACAGAAGAAAGGTACCATCTCCCAGTCTTCTGCCCCATCAAGCATCTTTTGTCCTATCTGTGCAGAATCTGCAGGTTTCATGTTGGACTCACCCACCATTTCAAAACCCACAGAATCAGAATGGATGCAAGCTGAATAAGAATTATATTCTCTATCAGGCCAATTCTTTGGCATAATTAGCAAAAAAAGATGAAAAAATAATTCAGTTACTTTATAAGAGCATCTTTGCAGCCATGGGCCAATCAGATCCCAGTGCACCAATTAACTTCCTGAATTTGACAATTGTAGATTCAAGTTGAACTCTGTAGACTTGTCACAAAATCTAGAGCAGTCTCAAATGAGCATTGAACCATCAGATGGGTTGTTAAACTGAAGCTAGCCTGGGCCCTCATATGTCTAATACGGATTCCGTAGCAAAATTTTGATTAGGATTGCTCTCACTGGAGTCCTGGGAGGTATTTAATCCTCAATCAATAATTAATGCAAGACCTGGACATTACTTCCCAAGAACTTTACAATCAATCTCTATATTTCATTGGCCCTGGGTTTTTTTTTTGAAGAATATCCTTGGGCAGTATTATGCATCATTTAGCCTTTAGATAACTTTTAGATTCAACTACATTTTACAATAAAGCTCTGACTCAACCCAAATGAAGTAACGTTAACCATAGAATGAGCAAGTGGCTTAGCAAAACAGTACAAGGTAAGTGGTTCCATACTTCAGCTTTGGTTTAGGGGTGCTGAGAACACTGTCATCGTCTTCCATATCAGGGCCACTGTCACTGGGATTCTCCACGTCCAGACTATCATACAGCAGGTCCAAGTCTTCCACTTCTTGCACATTGTCTGTCGGATCCTGCTCCGAGTCAAGGACCTATAATCAATTTGTATAGATTTTTTAAATATTTCAACCTTGCAATTTAACTACCTCTTCCTTGAGAAATCATTTGAAAAAATAATTTAACTATATCACTCATAACTGCTTTTTATTTTAAAAAAACATGTAACAGAGTTATTCAAGACAATTTCTCAGTTTTCTCTAACAATGCTTTGATCTGAGTTTAGCAATTAAATATAGATGCTAGGGGCCCTCTAGTGAAAGTCCAGAATTTGGTTTCCAAAATAACAATAACGAATAAACCATGAAGTTTCTCTGTCTAGTTTTCTGTGTGGATATGGCTGATCTCAGCTAAAATGGACGCAAAGGAGTCAGGCAAGGCAAAACTTACAAGAATTAGGAAAAAGTTGTTCTGAATCGCTTGCATTTAATTTTCTGATTTCTAATTGTACAGTATTGCAGAAATCCATGCTGCAGAAAAAGAGCTGGATTTGAGGCATAAGAATGGGACCACTTGCTGCCATTCACACCTTTGAATTGGAAGGGTGACAAGATGATAAGTGATAATTGTTGAACAGTGTTCTGACAAGCAGTCAACAACAAAAGGGACACAGAAGCAAGAACAAGCAGAACATTAAATCTGCAATCTAAACAAAGATTATAAAAGGGTCGGGGGAGCAGTCTTTGGACTCCATCTGTTGAAATGAAGGGAATTAATCAAGATTCCTAACTCCCACTCAGTTTTCTGGCTATTTTGTGTTTTGGCACCAAAAGATTGGTCCTATACCTCTTGCCCCTACTTTCAATTTAATGATTTTCACTGCTGTTGAAGACCTTCTTGATTAAGACATCATAACAGAATGATTATTTTGTACTGCAATAATACCCTGCATCTACTAAAAATACAAAGTGCCAATTTCATACCTCATCTGAAACTTTGAACCTCCTTAGTAAAGCAACTACCTTCTGCTTGAAATTCTGTTGCTGGAAAGATAATTACAATATTAGGATTGCAATAATATCCATCCCATCTCCCACCATCTCCCCAAAAGGATGCAACAAAAAAAACCCCGACATCTTACTAACTTTAACCAATTACTTTGCAAAGGGATAGTGAAATAGATGCACACGCTATCTCACTATCAAGATTATCCTTATAATTAGCCTTAACATTATAATTAGCAGATCAGGCGAAAATTCTCTGTTCAATAGTGGACAAAAGGCAATTCAGACAAACTCAAGCTCGTCTTGGTTGCCTTAAAATAGCAGTGACAAAAAATTGGTAATTTCATTCAAATCCATCACGAATAGGTAGATTCAGAGAAAGAAATTATTCTTATTCTGAATTGTACACAGTGCAATTTTATACACATTTTGGACACATTTTCATTCTTTACAGAATTCACAACACCTGTACTTATTTCTGGTGCTTGGAACCCAAAATTAAGCTGAAGCTCCTTGTGTGCAACTGATCTGGTACAAATGTTCTTTCAGGAAAAATATTGAGTTGATCTCAATTTGTTCTCAAAGGGAAGCAGAGATGAATTTTGTCAGTTATCAGCAGACAAACACCCTGGCATGTGCACTTACATAAAGGGGCAAATGCAAAATGATGCATGAACACATATGTACAGTCATTTTATGATTTTAATATATTAGAAGATAAATATTGTGAATTAACTAGACTAACCCTTGTAATTGATGTTGTTCTCACAATTGTTCTCCTTTGCTTTTTTGGCTTACCCATGTCATATTCATCATCATCCATATCCTGGACAAATGACGAAAACAAATTAATGGCTTTAGACACATCAGATGAGGAATTATTCCACAGAAACCAGCACTTCACTTTCCCCTTTCAATAACATCATTGTTCTATCTGTGACAGCCAAACACAGCACAAATTCATTTACACACACACAATAAGGTAAAATACAGTAAAATTTGTCTGTACATTTATATTCTGCATATATGATCAAGTCTGCAATAACTTAAGGATGATGGAAGGAGAAAGAGGTAGAGAAAGAGAGGAGGGGAGAAAGAGAGGAGGGGAGAAAGAGAGGAGGGGAGAAAGAGAGGAGGGGAGAAAGAGAGGAGGGGAGAAAGAGAGGAGGGGAGAAAGAGAGGAGGGGAGAAAGAGAGGAGGGGAGAAAGAGAGGAGGGGAGAAAGAGAGGAGGGGAGAAAGAGAGGAGGGGAGAAAGAGAGGGGGGAGAAAGAGAGGGGGGGAGAAAGAGGGGGGAGAAAGAGAGGAGGGGAGAAAGAGCAGAGGGGAGAGAGAGCAGAGGGAGAGTGAGAGAGCAGAGGGAGAGTGAGAGAGCAGGGGGAGAGTGAGAGAGCAGGGGGAGAGAGAGCAGGGGGAGAGAGAGCAGGGGGAGAGTGAGAGTGCAGGGAGAGTGAGAGTGCAGGGAGAGTGAGAGTGCAGGGAGAGTGAGAGTGCAGGGAGAGTGAGAGTGCAGGGAGAGTGAGAGTGCAGGGAGAGTGAGAGTGCAGGGGGATGGTGAGAGTGCAGGGGAGAGTGAGAATGCAGGGGGAGGGTGAGAATGCAGGGGGAGAGTGAGAGTGCAGGGGAGAGTGAGAGTGCAGGGGGAGAGTGAGAGTGCAGGGGGAGAGTGAGAGTGCAGGGGGAGAGTGAGAGTGCAGGGGGAGAGTGAGAGTGCAGGGGGAGAGTGAGAGTGCAGGGGGAGAGTGAGAGTGTATGGAGGGGGAGAGGGGGTGACGGACAGATGGATAGACAGACAGAGATACTAGTAGGATAGATCCTTCAAAGAGCCTGCTCTCAAGGTATGCCCTGAATAGTTTTTTTTAAGTATTATAAGTTTCTACGATCGATGTGAACACTGAGTACAAAACACATTTTCCACATGTACAAAGGGCTAACCTGAAATGTTCTCCACTCTGCACAAAACAAATAGTTATGCACAAAAAGGACTCCTTTTCAATAGAGAAATAAATGCACCGGTTTCAGGCTGTGCCTCAAAGTTACCCAGTGTGCATTTTTCAACCTGTTTATTTGGCTAATGATTATGTTAAATCTAAGATGAGAATATTTAGAGGATATTGTAACAAATCTGGTCAGGTGTCATGGAATAGAATTAATCAATCTCATAGTATGGCAACCTGGAAAAAAATAACCACACCAATGAAATTTCACATCCAGTTTGACAGTGAGAGTCATGGATCTGAAATTAGTATTTTAAATTTAAATAATGGTAACTACAAAGATATGAAGGCAGAACTGGCAAAAGTGGGAGGTGAAGATAGATGAAAGCACAAGCTAATCGACACAGTGGCAGACAAGCATGTACATTTTTCATATTTCTCAACTATTTTCTTCAGACTTGGTGAGCAAGAAGAACTATTACATATCAAGAAGATTCAAATAAAAAGGCATAAAATATCGCAGAGATTAACAGGTAAAATGATTGGGGAATTTCTAGAAATCAGCAAGGGATAACAAATATAAAGGGAGAAAGTCACAAGATACAAAATGACACAAAGTGCTTCCACAAGTCAAAGAGTAGCTAGGGTAAACTTCGGTCACCAAGAAGTGGTAAATGAATAACTAGAAACAAGGAAAAGCAGCAACTTGCAACAAGGAAATATTTTCCATCTTCACAAAAATAAACAATACTGAAAACATCCCAATAACAGCAGAAAAATCAAGGAAAAAGGGATGGAGAAAGGAACATAAAAATATCATGGTCACTGGAGGAAAGGGGCTGGCAAACTAAAAGTATTGGATAAGGATAATGAGTTTATTGTCTTATGCATTGTACACATGCAATAACATTCTTACAGTAATTTTGTAAAGAAAAACCACAAAACATAATAAAAACTTATTTGAATTAAAAAAGAGACAATATATACCAAAAAAAATGGATAATAAATATTCAGTTATCCTAACACCAAAGAAAAAGTGCCTTTGCAATAGTGCAGACAACATTTTTGTGGTGTCAGAGCAGTCCCTGGTTAGTATTATATAATGAAAGGAGGTTCAGGAGCCTGATAACTGTTGGAAAGAAACTATTCTTAAATCTAGTCTACCTGCATCTAGAAGAGATTGTGACCAGGGGATTTAAGGCTCAAAACATCTTGGACCTGGTGATCTGCATCCTAGAGCACGAAAAGAAATTTCTGCAGAAAAACTGAAATCTATTAAAGTTTCCAAGATTCAGTTAAGGCTATATTTTCATTTAAGGCGGTTCAGAGGTTGAACCAAGTTGTTCTTTGGAATAAGAACCTCTTTACAGTCAGAATGAAGATCAAAAAAATGAGGTGACTTTACAGGGAAGATGCTATGCGGATATCTCATCTGATGGGAAATATATAGCCGCAGTTTTGGAATAAAGGGGTCTTCATTTAAGATGTGCATTAGAAGATATTTCTCCCTGAAGGGACGTGAATCTTTGGAATTCTCTACTCCAGGGCTGTGAAGACTGCATCTTTTTATATATTCAAACATACTTTTGATCTGAGGTGGAAGAATTAGAAATGCAGATGTTGCAAGAAGTCTGTAAAGACGCCGTTGACATCCTTTGACAGTCTCCATAGAAACGTATTCTTAGCCAATAAGATAAAATGCAGTTTTGGTTTCCTTTTGTTCTGTGAAGATGTAGGGTCTTGGAATAGACCGAAAACTGATCGTTTGAAGTATCTTTTTAAGCATCATTTAATTGTATAACAAAGTTGTAATAATGTAGTAACACATATAAGGTACATAAACCTTGGAAAACTCAATTGACTTTGGTACAGATTTTTTTATGAATGAGTAATAATGACGACATTCCAGTCTCTCCAGCCAACTACAAAGGAAAATGGTTGCGACATTTAGTCAATAAAAGAAGAACTATTGACTTGTTAGTCAATAGAAAGTTGGAAATTGGATTTCAAATCGGACTGGATTGATTGGGTTCTGTTTAGAGCATTTCGAACAAGGCACGATCATCAACCGCATCATAAGGCCATTGAAGAAGCAGTAATCCTTACCAAAGGATTCCTTCTGTGTGTTTATTGCAAGTTAGAACACAGTTTAGAGAAATTGCCACTTGTCCTTTGAGAACTGTTTTGGTTTTGGAGTTAATGTTGTGAATGTTTGATGTCTGAGTGCAATGGTCGACTGAATGGATAAGAGGGCAGTCGCCACTGAAGCTCCTGCATCTAAGGAGCTATGTGTTGAGAAAATTAAGAAAAACTTATAGAAGAATTGCAAAGGTGGCAATTAGATGCAAATGGAAAAAAAGCAACTCTTCAAGCAAGTCTAAAGGAGGAAATAGAAAAGCAGAAGATTTCACCTACTGGGGAAAGAGACCCTACAGGATTACTGCAAAAACATTAAGAGAGACTAAAATCAGCCATAAGGAAATGGCTGAAACTGTGCCACAAGATGGTGGTGAGGAGGATGGGCAAACCAAAATGGAGACAGAGTCAGCTATTAAGGCAACATCTGACTTACAGGGTGAAAGAGGACCTAAGGGTGGTGTGTCAAATGCTAAAAGCAGGAGAAGAAAGAGGAGTTCCAGATCAGGCACCAGAACTTTAAGTACTGAATCTCTACATCTAAAGATTCAGGCAGACATGGCAGCTCTTGAAGCAAAAAAAATCCTTCAAGATAAATTCGACTTAGAAGAACAGAAGAGGCAGTTAAAAAAACAAATGGAGTAGCAATTGCTTCTATATAGATAGAACTTTGAAGTGTGGGAGGCGCAGTTGAGGTAACTGAGATTTACAGCGGGCTACTGTATGGCATAACAGTAGTTATGTGCTCCTGCTTGTTTTGAAACTTTTCCCATTCATGCGCTTTTAATTTTTAACCAAAGTGTTTCATACTTTGCCCCTTCACTAATAAATATTGCAGTTTTTCGAAATGGCTACTGCTAAAAGTGCCAAATCTGCCAAAAAAAATGGCAAAAAGGAGGAAGAGACACCATCCTTGACTGCAGACTCCATTTCTGACATGTTGACAAACACACACGGGAAATATCCGCATCATTAAAAAAACTCAACAGGGAATTAAATCTGCATTTGAAAAGGTTGTACAGTCGATATCAGCAATTGACAATCGCTTGTGAGTTGTGGAGACTAGTTTGGTGTCAGTTAATGAACGTTTAAACAAGCTTGAAACTCTGTTCTGAATTGTCTGCTAACAACTTCAAGTTGGCTTCGAAAGTGGTTGATTTGGAGAGTAGAACCAGGTGCCAAATATACAGATCTTGGGCTTAAAAAAGGACAAGGAAAGTGGCCAGCTGACTAACTTCTTTTCAAATTTACACATGGATGTTTTTGGAAGGGAGTTTTTTTAAATAAGAATCCTGAGCTTGACAGAGCTCATCGATCCTTAACTCCCAAGCCATTTCTGGACACTGCTCACGTTCGGTAATCCTTCAGTTTCATTATTATCAAGGATTGTGTTACCTGAAAGACTCGTCAGAGAAGAAATCTGAATTACCAGTGGCAACAAATTAGAATCGTTGAAGACCACTGTTGTGAAGTTATGGATATGCAAAAAGAATATAAAGAAATCATGTCTGAGCTGGACAAGAAAAGATTCAAACCCACCTTGTTATATCCAGCTCGTCTGCAGATCACTTTGGGAGATGGTCATAAGGAACTTCTGAAATCGGTGGAAGAGGCCCGCATAGTTTTGAATGAATCTCCTTCAACTTCAAATCTAATATGGGCTTTTAGTTGGTGTCTGAAGTTTTTTCTATTCTGAAGGTTTTTGTTTGTTTTATTTTGAGTGTGGGAGTTTGGTTGTTATCTTCGTTAATTCAAGGGGTAATGCTTTGTTCGCTATATGGTTTAATTATTTTGTGTTTTCTTTAATTTTTTTAATTTTAGCTTATATTGTTTTTCTTTTCACAGTAAAGATTTAAATGGAATATTTTTTAATGTTGACAGTAATTATTTTTTTGATTATTCATTATCAATCGTGCAAGTGTAAGTGTGGTTTATTATCCGACTGTGGGAAAATAGTTTATTAAATGATCATGGCAATAGGGGCAACATTAGAATAATGTCCACGCACATAGTCTATTTTAAGTGCAGAAAATCTTATATTAATCAAGTCTAGGTTTTAGATACTTATTTTATTGAGCTTGATCTTTATTTTCTTTAACTATTATTTTGAATGCTTGCTGTTTAGATGTTTTGATGAATTTAATGTGACAGCTTATATTTGTTTTTTTTCTGCTGATAATATGAAGCAAACACAATTTTATTATTATACATATGCTTGTATATGTTTCTTTGCTGCAAACTTTTTAATTTTCACTTTGATTATATTCTTTTATATAATTTTTCATTGTCTGGGAAAAATTAATTACTTTTTTAAAATAAGGAGCTATACTAAGATTCTTCAGCAGAAGCGCACGGATTTAAAATGTATTTTTTTGAGCTTGTTGCTGTGTTGTTTAGCAACTTTCAGTTCTGAAAGGTTTGGGGGGAGTGTGGTGTTTGGGTATAAAGAGCAGAGTTTGCAAGATTGCTTTGGTCATGATTTATACAATTTTTTCTAATGTATGGATTTAAGGTGACTGCTTGAAGAATGGCGACAAATTATGCTGGATTGTTTTCAGAACATTAATTAAGACACATGATTAATCTAACCAGCCGTATCCCTTGGAACATTCAAGGGTTAAATAGTCCAATTAAATACAAGAATGTTTGCTCATGTCAGGTATCTAAAGGCAGAAACTTCATGTCAGAAATTGTGATAATGCCAGTTTTTTTTCCAAAATGGAAAGGCAATGTTTTCATTCTTCTATTTTAATTAACCAAAACATTCCTTTTGTACATCATAACATTTTGTCAGATAAATATAGTTGTTATATTATTCTTACAGATAAAATGGTAGTTTTGCTCTTGTACACACCCCTAACACTGATGATCCGGAATTTTATGAAAGACTTTTTTCAGCCCTACCAGATTTAAGTCTTTACTCACTGGTGTTAGGGGGAGATTTTAACTGGTGGCTAAATACTCTCCTGGATCGTTCATCCTCCGAAACTTGCCACTTTAATTAAACCTGCTGCTGTATTTCATTCTTTCTTTTAACAAATTTTGATATTTCAGATATTTGGCATTTTTTTTCATCCTAACAGTAGAGAGTATTCATTTTTCTCTAATGTTCTCAGATTATTTTTTAATAGATAATCAATTGATTTCTTCGACCAAATCCTGTGAATATCAAGGATTAGTGATATCTGATCATGCTCCAATTTTATTGCCTGAATTTTCCTTACTTTCCTTCTATAAAGATGCATCCGTGTTTTAATTCTGTTTTTCAGATAATGATTTTTTTGAAATTTATGGAAGACCAAATTAAAATTTTCTTTAATACAAATTCTTCTTCAACAGTTTCTAACTTGATTGTCTGGGACACATTGAAAGCACATCGATGACAAATGATCTCTTCTACAGCTAATATAAAAAAGAAAACTAATAAGATTAGATTTAATCAATCAGACAAAAAAAAATTGACTTACAGTATGTGCAGGTTTAAAATCCTGAATTATATAAAAGAGAGTTGAACTTGAGACTAAATTTGATCTTCTTTCTACTTATCCCATTGAACAGCAACTTCTGAGGAGCAAAAGTCAATTTTACATTCAGGGTGAAAAATCCAGTAAGCTATTGGCCAATCAACTGAAAGGAATGGCTGCTAAGAGACAAATTACTTAGATTTGGATGGATAACAGTATGGACACTACAGATCATTCTAAAATTAATTGCACCTTTGAGAATTTTACTCTAAACTGTAAACTACTTAATCAAATAATGATAATTGCTTAATGATGGACTTTTTAGACCATCTAAATTTTCCTATGCTTTCTCAGAATAAATGTACAAGTCTGGAGACATCTATTTCCCAAGAGGAAATAGTTTTTTGCAATTTCTTCTTCACAATCAGGACCAGGACCTGATGGGTATCCTGTTGAATTTTTTAAATTCTTTTTCTAAATTGCTCGTGCCCCAACTAAGCTCTGTGTTTAATGACTCATTTAAACAACCTTTATTTCTCTTATTCTGAAAAAGGGGATGGATCCACTTGAATGTGCTTCTTATAGACCTATTTCTTTACTTAATTTTGATATTGTGGCAGCTCACCCACGCAATAGGCGAACTGGCTTACGAGTTGTGGGCAAGTCTGTGGCAGATCTAACTGAGAGAGCTCCAGGTGCAGGGCAAGCCCACAGCCTAGTGGCCGATGACATAAAGGTCCTGGGAGTCGCAAGCATTATCGGGTTCTGAGGGATCTAAGCACGTGCGAGAGTTCTATTAAAGTCAGTTGGTTCAACTCACGATAGATTGTGTGGTTCTTTCTCTTGCTGGATGCCTAGTGTGACTACATTCTAAATGGCATTTGAACCCAACCATGACCAACTCAAGCATGCAGAATGCCAACTTCTGGACCTCACAGCCACAGGACTAGTTTGAATAGGCTGATGCCCAATTCCAGGTCTGGTAAATTGTCTTGGATGCCACAAAGTACTACTACATGGTCGGTTCACTTGACCAGGAAACAGCAGGACTCATCATCACCAGCCACCAGTTGTGGATAGGTATGAAACAACCAAGGCACTCCTGATCCATACTTTTGGCCTCTCCCACCATCATCGCGTGGCAATAGTTGCTCCACATGAACGGCCTAGGTGACCGCACGCCTTCAGCCTTAATAACAAGATGCTGGCATAAGCAGACGGCTATAAGCCATGTTTACTGTTGGAAAAAGTCTTTCTTGAGCAGATGCCAGAAGATATCCACCTCCTCATTGCTGACGATGATTTCAATGACCCACGCAAAGTAGCAGCCCACACAGATATCCTGTGACACACCAAGCAGCATGGTGGGGCCTCCATCAACCAAGTTGCTGGGAGCAACCCCAGTTTGGACTGTTGGTGATTTTACGACCAAAAGTGGGGTTCAGAAGCCCACCATTGCCACCCACCCTGTTATTTTTCGGGAAATGCCAGGGCTGGCTGTTCCTAATGGTTACAGCGGCTGGCCACCATGATAGCCTCCTTTACTTCTGGGCATAAGTTCCTCGAAGACACGGGCAGAAGTTAACGTCTTGCCTGCCTCGAGCCACGATATCCGCACTGGGAAGTCAGTATCGGTGCTCATCACTGCCAACAACAGCAGTTTTCGCATATACAACACGCAAACCACCCCATTAGAGATTGGTTCCAGCCGTTTCACTTGGTCGTTTACACTGGCAGCAATGTCGCAGCCTTTATTTGGTGCAGATTTCGGGTGCACTGCCTCATAGTGGACATCAAAGAACAGTGCCTAGTGAATGCCATATTCCAGACCTTCTTGCTTGGTGAAGCAAGTTACCAGCCCCACACCTAGAGTCTGTGACTTTGTCAGGCAATGAATTTGCTAGAGTACCAGCGGAGTTCCTGACCATTATAACACCACAGTTCTCCACAGAAGTCCCTAAGCATGGTGTACAGCACCACATTCCCACTCAAGGACCACAGCTACACGCCTGGGCATGCAGTCTTCTATCTGTCAAACTCCACCTCGCCAAGGAGGAATTGAGGAAAATGGAGATGGGGATCGTCCAGTGCTCCACTGCACATGGTGCCCAAGTCGGCTGGAGGGCATGCGGCGACTACAGAAGGCTCAATGATGCAACCACAGCTAACCGCTATCCAGTTCCCCACATTCAGGACTTTACAGCCAACTTGCATGGGTCATGCACCTTCTCCAAGGTCAACCTGGTCTGCAGGAATCACCAGAGTGCCATCCATCCCAGTGATGTCTCCAAGACGGCCCTCATGATCCCATTCGGCCTATTTGACTTCCTGCCTTTCAGACACAAGAACGTGGCACAGATGTTCCAGCAGCTCATGGACTCGGTGGGGTGTGGCTTTGATTTCGTCTTCATCCCCTTGGATGATATCCTGATCGCCAGCCACTTGCACCAAGAGCATTTGACGCACCTGCAACAACTCTGCCGTGGCCTGAGTGAATATGGTCTGGACATCAAGCCCACAAAGTGCCAGTTCGGTTTGTCAGTTAATGATTTCCTTGGGCACCGCATCGACCATCATGGAGCAGTTCCCTTGCTGGTGAAAGT
Source organism: Narcine bancroftii (assembly GCF_036971445.1). Lineage (NCBI taxonomy): Eukaryota > Metazoa > Chordata > Chondrichthyes > Torpediniformes > Narcinidae > Narcine > Narcine bancroftii. Next base: position 76,283,802 of record NC_091470.1, read on the forward strand.
ATCTGGTATTCAAAAGTAACTTACCTAAAGCATCACGTTTTGAGGAAGGACAACAGAAAAAGAAAATATTTAATACCAAGGCTGAGCCAGGACTGCGGTTACAAGATGTGCTTGGTCAGGAACTAGGCAGGTTAAGGCACAGTTCTAAGCCAGATGTGCTTGGTCCTGAACTAAACAGAATAAGGCATGGTGGTGCCAGATCTCAAACCCCAATGATGGCCCCATTGGACAGAGATATGAACCTACTGCCATCTTTCAAAACAGAATACCACCAACTCCCAGCAGGTAATAGATAGCTGGGTGAACAAAGTAACGCACGCCCAGGCATGACAAGATCAGATGAAATGAAATACAGTGGAGATATGTTAACACAGTTAACAATCCTGCCGATCTGGCTTCCTGAAGTTTGAAAGCCAAGTCTTTTCTGAAGAAGGAAATGTGGGTGTCAGGGCCTACAGCCTCAAAGTCCTGATAAATTAAAAGAAATGTTACCAGAAGACCCCGAAATCAAAAGTAGGACTTCAAATGCTGAACAAATCGATTCAGTTACCTGCTTCATCCATTACTTCTCATTCTGGAATTATTTGAAAACAGCAAACAGTGAAAGATATTCTGTTGCAGGAGTGACAGAGATGGCTTAAAATCAGGCACAATTTCACGGCTGGGGATGTTGTGATTATCACAGACCAATCAGCGCCTCGAAATTCCTGGTTGATGGGGAAGATCATTGATACCATCCAGGACAAAAGAGGACTTGTACATCAAGTTCAGATTATGACTAAAATTGGCTTTCTGAACAGATCAATTACCAAAATCTGTCTTTTACAAGAAGCAGAAAGTTTTGATAATTGGCTTTCACTCTCTTTTCAATATTTAACATATATACTACTATGTTTGATTCTTTCTTTGTTATGGTAATTATTATTTATTTTAGATATAATAATTAGAAGCCTGTATTGTAGGGGTTAAAAATGCAGATGCTGCAAGAAGTCTGTGAAGACACTCTTTGAGTGCCTCCATAGAAACACATTCTTAGCCAAAGTCTCCATCTCTGTGCTTAAAGATGAAGTTCAGCTTTGATTTTCTTTTGTTCTGCGAAGATGGTGGGCCTTGGAATAGACCGGAAACATTTATTGACCGTTTTAAGTTATATTTTTAAGCATCATTTAATCGTATAGCAAAGTTGTAATAAGGTAATAACCCATATAAGGATTAATAATCCTTGGAAAACTCAATTCATCTTTGGTAGAGTTTTTTTGAACGAGTCATAGACAATGACATTCCAGTCTCTCCAGGCAACTATAAAGCAACCTGAGGATTTTTCGAAACAAACAGGAAAGTGGATACGCCTGTTGGGGACACAAACAGGGACATGCACAGAAATATTTGGGGTCATATCTCTGTAACGTACTTGTCCTTGGACTGCATCATCACTGGCTTCCTGTTCAGAAGAAAAGCTTTCATACTCTTCTTCTGAGTAGTTATCTGTGAAGCAAAAGGAATTTCAAATAGTAAATACATACTTAGTCACACATTGCTAGAGGCAGATCAGAATAGTAAATCAAGCTCTTCATGAATCTCTCTGGTTTAAGTTAAGATGAAATTGCTGCGGTTATAAACAGCATTAAAAATAAAATCGAGGATTTAATTAAATATAAATCATGATGAGGGAACATGGTTTTCAGGCCGACACATCCACATACATTTTTAAAATAACATAACCCAATTCTATTAAATTGCTTGTGGGTAAATGACTCAGTAAAAGTACTAAGCTCTTTAATTATTAAGAAAAGTGGTTCTGGATAATTTCTCCTGAAGAAAGGCTCAGGCCAGAAATGTTTACTGCCTTTTTATGGATGCTGTGTTGACTTGCTGAGTTTCTCCAACACTTTTTTGTGGAGCACTAGATCTAAGCACCAGCAGTTTTTTGTTTGTTGTTTACCTGCCTTGATAATTTATGACAGGATATATAGTAATCGTGGCATACCTGGGTGCAACAGATTATTTTAAGCATGATTTACAAAGTTCATTTTCTCCAAGGTTTATACTATACATCTCTAGATCTGTTCCAGATTAATTAAAGAAATTAACTTCCATAATTAGAAAACAACTCCAATATTCTTCAATTGACAGAAGGAACTCTAAGTGAACAGCAATTCCCATGAACTCAAATTTGTGTTGAGTTATATTTTAGGTATTGCCTTATTCCTAATTAACTGTTCAATTAATAGGTACAGTTGAGTTTCACAAATTGAACAGAAAACAGCAAATATAAATCAACGTGATCAGCATTTTGAGAAAGGAACTGATCACCATGGGGAAAAAAAAGAGTAACAGAATCTTTTAAATGGAAGGACATTCACTAAATAAGAACAGAAAAGTAAAAACTAGATTACAAAATAAGACAAAATATTTTTCCTATTATACAGTGCATTGGCATTGAAACATTAAATAAACTCAAAGTACCTTTCCAAATTAAGACAGTGCATTCTAGATAGCCAATTATTAATACATGGCTCACTTCAATACACTGGTCAACAAGGTTTTATTTTTGAATATATTTTTAGTTGCTGCACATGAAAATAAGCTTAAAATTTACCTTTCACCTATCGTTTTTTAGATATAACACTTTTTTTGATTTAAGACTACTTCAAGCATACAAAACGATGAAGTTCAACATATTATTGAAAATTAATTTTCTGTATTTGCAGTTGGACTTCTGCCCTGCTGATCTTGGTGCAGTCAATGACGAACATGATGAAAGGTTTTACCAGCACTCTGCAACCAGGGAAAAGCACATATGGAGTCCATCAATGCTGGCCAACTATTGTTGGACACTGACACAAAAAGCATCAGATATCGAGTACAAATGAAAGTCTGGGGAAAGCATTTTTAGGTCAGTTGAACTAACGCAACATGTCAGCATCATTATGCGATTAAACATGCTCAATTCAATAAAAGTTCTTTTTTGTTCTCCAACTTCCTACGTGATACAGCAAATCTGAAATTAGCTTTGTGTTCAGCTTGAAGTTGTCTATCAAAATACCCAATTTTTTTAAATGAAGTAAACCTTTTAAAAAATTTATTATCCAGTGATATTGGTACCAATTACTGGGATGAATGGAACTTCTTTCTCAATATTTCTCAAATTAAAATTTGCATGTTCTTATAAAATAATTGTGATGAATCCTATCCCACCTGTTGATTTTATTTTTTGACCAGGTTGCATTGCACTGTCCTCATGGTCAATTGGCTGGCTGGACAATGCAAAGATCCAGATTTCAGCCACTTTTATTGCAGCCTGCTTCAAGTTACTAAGCAGAGTGAGGACTTGGCCACCTTCTGTTGGATGCTGCATTACCTGTGTTATAGAAAAAGACATTATTACTTGCAAATGTTGTTTCTAATCCATTCTTATTGTCAGTTGACCAGAATTCCAGAAAACCCCCCCACACTTCATATGCAACTTAATAATTAACATCTCATTTAATTATTATTTATGCAGATCCTGCCTGACCAACCGAATTTTCTATTTTTTTTTGTTAATTTCAGTTATCTAATTATCTACAATTTTATTTTACTTTTCATTAACTATCTTATCCATGGTACTTTGTGGATCCATTGGGAGCATTTTCACCTTTATCTAAGAATATGGGTGCATACTGTCAATTTAAGTACAAAAGTTGTACTGAGACTTCAAGTAGTTACTTTTGAGTATTGTACTCATTATAAAATATCTGTTAAAACCAAACTCTTTTAATTTTTTTTTTAAGTGGACAGAATGGATTCCAAGTCTCAATCAAAATGAAGACCAGGGGAGCTCCCCTCATATATTGGTCAATATCAATCCTTCAAATAATCTAACCAGAACAGATTAACTTGACTTTATTACATCGTTACTTGCAGGAGCTTGCTACATATAGCTACGTTTCCAATCTAACAAAACTATTTACATTTCAAAAAACTCAAAATCTTTGAACCTCCATGGTTCTGTGTGTGTGGAGATTGCATGCCCTCCCTCCAGTTGCTCTGGTTTTCCCCCCAATCCCAAAGACGTGCAGATCAGTCCGTTAATTGACGCTGTGATTGCTCCATGGTGTGTGAATGAGTGGTAGAATCTGGGAGGAAATTGATGAGAATGTGGAGAGAATAAAATGGAATTAATGTCGGATTAGAGTAAATGGGTGCTTGGTGATTGGCATAGGCTCATTAAGGACTTCTACCACCCTCCACACATCTTCTAGCTACTCCCGTCAGAACAACCAGGTTGAGAAACAGCTTCTTCTCATGAATGACTAATGAATTGCTCGTATAATCCCTTCGAGACTCAACTATTTATTTACCAATAACTATTAATATTTGTCCAGTTGTACTTATGCAACTGAATGAAAATAATAAACTTGAATTTGAATTCAGTGAGAGCCGAATATTGTCCTTCTGCATTGTTTCCCTCTGTGACCATGATTCTGAATTTTTCCAACAAATGGCATTATAAAGTCAGAATTACTCCCAATGTCACAGGCTGGGACAGGGCCTGTCTGTCAGCCGATTCTTTATCCTAGACTCACCTCAGCCATGTTAATGGAACCAACAGCCAGAGTCTTGTATCCCAGGATGGTCCGGTTCTTGTACCTCTTCCGCCTCTGGAGCATGATTTGCAGTTTATTGCCCTCCCTTTTGAGAAAATGTGGGTACTGTTGGGGGGGGGATGGGGAGAAATTAGTACATTAAAAAACAAAGTGGCTCCAATGCTGCCTGCTGGTTTGTTGCAACAGAGGAATTCCCAAGCCGAAGAGAACTGGGCAGCTAAACTCCGAGGGTGGGGGGGGAGAACAGTAGCTTCAGTACCTTCAACAGGTTTGAGGTAATGGGCAGGATCTGCATTGTCTGTCAACAGATGCTGGCAGTCCCCAGCATTATCCCATTGTCAAGATATGACCCTAAGCCTCACTGCTCAGTCTCATCACTCACACTGCTCAATGAACAAAAGCTCCCACAGGCAAGAATTTGCTGGGGACTTCTAAGTGAGGGCAGTCACTCATCCAAGGTTGCTGGTACCCAGCAGAAGGCAGGGAAATATTTCACACCAGATTGTCAAGATACCAGTACACAGCCCCAAAAAAGATGTGTTATTTACAATACAGGATGTCAAATACATGTGAAGGTTTGAACTGGAGTAGAAAAGAACATTATAACCAATCTGTGTTCAGCATGCAGCACCATGCAAAGAAGTGGTCTACAGGCATTGACCAGTGGCCACTTACTGCTTTTCTTTTCTGGGTTGTCGACATGTTGTAATGGTAGCAACTTGTCTCCTGAAATCGAGAGGGACAACACAAGATACAGGAAAGGTTGGGCGAGAAAAGGAGCAGGCTCGAAGGGTCGAATGACCTACTCCTGCTCCTATCTTCTATGTTTCTATGTTTTTTCTATGTTTCTAGAAGATGGAAGGTTGCCACAAATTTCCCTGGACACAGGTGTGAAGCAGACACATGAGAGGTAACTTGGCAGACTTCTGCTGAGGGGAAAAGGTGAATTAAGAAAAAATGTATGACTTCAAATAGAGGAAAAGGAAGACTGGCATCATTCTGTGATGTGAGGTTAGAATAAATTTCTGGTAGGCAAGTAAATGCAAAGACATTGGATTTATTTTAGATGCAGTCACAAAATTTCACAAATTTTAAAATTATTGATAGGGCTTCAACCTGAAAGATTAACTCTGTTCCTCTTTCCACAGACATTGCATTACCTGCTCAGTGTTCCCTGCATTTTCTGTTTACTTAAAAATGAAGTTTGACCCTATTAAATCATATAGACTGTGATCTCCTGAAAAGTTGGACATGTCAGAGAGGAATTTTCCCCTATGACCCTCAACTTATTTTCTGTTGTTTTTGCTCTTCTAGGAAATTACATAACTACAGGGTGACACAGGACACTTTTCAGTCATCATAAATACAGGATATAAAAAAAAATCTGGCAGCATCTGTCATGATGAAGGACCCGAGTCACTTGAGTACTTTACAATTTTGCATTTCCGTCAACCAATTTTCAAACATAGATAAGAGGTAGGTCTGAATGGCTAGTTAGCCTTTACCTTCCTTTTATTTTACTATGTTTATACAAAATTAAATTAATTGCCCACAAAAAGAAATCAACTTTACTGCTTCACTGATGAGCCAAACAGATTTTAAGACATAAAATTAGCCACTGGTTCAATCAATCTGAAATGAAAAAATTATACCATGATCTATTATTGATGCTGGGATATTAATAAACAATTTTAGAGCAATTTTTAAAATTAATTTTGACATACAGTATTGTGATGGATATTATATTGGTTATGGAAACATCCATAAATAGCTAATAGAAAGCAAAGGGGTAAAGAATTAGAGAATAAATATACAATACTCTGAAAATGCTATCTTTGGTAGATCAAGTTTAAGAAAACATTCAAAGACATTTTGGGTCTTATCAATTTACATTAATTACAATTATGTGTGTACATGGGCAGTGCGGCTCGTGGACCGAAAAGGCCTCCTTATTGTGCTACATCTCTAAAAGTAAATTTAAAATTAAGCATCAGCCAAAAACGCCTCAAGGCAAATATCAAGTCATAGACTAAATACCAATACCATTGTTGTCAATTTTGACCATGCTCAATACCAACAATATACCAGTAAGAGTTAGAATTTTTTGCTACCATGAGAATTGATATGTCACAGCATTAAAATGGCATCTTAAGAAGAATAATTTTGACCCTTAGGTTAAATACAAATGTAAAACTGGTTTCATGTTAACCCTGATGCATTACATTCATCTCTTGGGTGTCTCTTTTCATCCCTTTGCAAGATTCTTGCTCCCTTCTTAGTTTCCTGCCCTTTCCATAGCACAACTCCATCATTCATTCATTATCTACTTTACATGCACACATTTGCCATGATCTGCAACCTTTTTGCCATTCCACCTATTTGCCTTCTCTCATCACTAGCAATTAACCAAAATGGAAAATCTTATTGGCCAAAGAATTTAACCCCAGAACGATAGACCTCAGCAAATAAATTATTAGATCTGTGTTTGCTTAACAACAGTTGTTTGTTTAAAACGTGAGAGGGAACAGAGTTGAGATACACAAGGGTGATGTTACAAATGGAAAGGCACAAAAGGAGAATTCAAGGAAAGTCATGGGGAAATTTAAGTTGCTAAAACTAGGAAAGGGGTTGATTGAATTGAGTGAATTTGTGGATTGTAAAGTGTGATATTCAGTGTGGCATTTTCACCAATTTAAATTGGACAAGAAAATAAACAGACCACAGGCATTGAGATTAAGGAACAGGCACTGAATCTTATAAGATAAATAAATATTCAAAGGAGAGAAAGATATGAAGCCACATGCAGTCAAGTAGTGGAATTTTTCTGCAACACAAACATCACAGGCTGAGGCATAATTCTACACTCGGCCTGTGATATTTCCCTTCCATTCACACCACATCCAGTTATTAAAAGGTGAAATTGAGAGGGTTTAAAATCTACATCATCAACAAGCAGAGTAAGTGGTTCAAGTTGAAAAACCTTGTGAGAGCAAATATAGAGCTGCAGAGAATGACAACATGAAATTAAAATTCCTCCAAAAAGTGACAGAATATCTCTGCAGAACATGAGGGACCGTGAAGCATTTGCAGCCATGTAAACTGTAATTTACAAAGAACATGCTGGACAGCTGAAGGTGACAATATTTGGCCCGGCTGGCCTTATGAAAGTGCTATTCAATTAGTCCCATTCCCCTTGCTTCTTTTCCATTACTTGGAATGTTCACATTTCTTGTATTTATCCAATTCCCATTTGAATCCGCTACCACTACCGTTTCAGGTCACAACTTGGAACATCAGACCTGAAAGCAAACTTTATTCCTCTCTCAACAGATGCTGCCTGACCAGCTGAATATTTTCAATATTTTCTGTTTTACTTCAGATTTCCAGCATCTGCAGTATATTGATTTTGGGCTCTTTCTTTTCACACTATGACCTCCAGCCTCCTTTCATTTTGTGCTGTTAATTTAAATTCATGTCCTTCTTCTGACTAATCCACACAACAGTGCAAACTATTTATCCTTGTCTACTCCAGCGAAATGCATCAATTTTCAATTTCTCTGGTATGACTTATCATGTTGTTAATGCCAGCAAGAACTAGGCTGATTGTCTTTGATTTAAAAAAAATACAAAGTAAACCTTAAAATGAAAGAAAAAGAGAGTATTTGAAATTTAATTATAATTATGGGTGTATTTAGGCAGCGCAGGTTCGTGGCCCAGGAGGCCCTGCTACTGTGCAGAGTCATAAGACCATAAGTCATCGGAGAAAAAATAGGCTATTGAGCCCATCGAGTCTGCCCCTCCCTTTAATCATGAACTGATCCATTTTCCCACTCAGCTTCACTGCCTTGCCTTCTACCCACAACCTTTGATGCCCTGGCTAATCAAGACCAATCAATCTGTGCCTTAAATACACCCAATGACCTGGCCTCCACAACTGCTTGTGGCCACAAATTCCAAAGAATTTACCACTCTATGGCGAAAGAAACTCCACTCCATCTTTGTTCTAAACAAATCCCCTTCAATCCTGAAGTTGTGGCCTCTTGTCCTAGACTCTCCCACCAAGGAAAACAACCTTTCTGCATCTACTCTGTCCACGCCTTTCAACATTCAAAATGTTTCAATGAGATCCCCATCATTCTCCTCAATTCCAACAAGCCAAGAGCTGTCATACACTCCTCGTATGATAACCCTTTCATTCCCAAAATCATCCTTGTGAACTTCCTCTGAACCCTCTCTAATGTCAGCACATCCTTTCTTAAATGAGAAGCCCAAAATGCTCAAAGTACTCCAAATGAGGTCACGCCAGTGCCTTAGCATCACATCCCTGTTCTTATCTTCTATCCCTCTTGAAATAAATACCAACATTACCTTTGCCTTCTTCACCACCACCACAACCTGTAAGTTTACCTTCAGGCTATCCTGCACGAAGACTCCCAGGTCTCTCTGCATCTGGGTCTTTTCAATTTTCTCCCCCTTTAGAAAATAGTCTGCCCGTTTATTTTTTTATACCAAAGTGCATGACCCTACACTTTCTGACATTGTATTTCGTTTCCCGCTTCTCTGCCCACTCTAATCTGTCCAAGTCCTTCTGCAACCACCCTGTATCATCAACACTACCTACCTTTGTATCATGTGCAAATTTGGCCACAAAGCCATTCATTCCATCATCTAAATAATTAATTTTCAACACAAAGGCCTTTTGAAAATCCTTTATCTAGCCCTCTTGTCACTTACAGAAACCATGCTGGCTTTAGCCTATCTTATCACGAGCCTCCAAGTACTCCATAACCTCATCCTTAACAATAAACTCCAGTATCTTCCCAATCACTGTCATCAGTCTAACCGGACAATCATTTCCTTTCTGCTGCCTCTCGCCCTTCTTGAATAGTAGGGTGTCGTTTGCAATTTTTCCAAATCTCCACGACCATACCAAAATCTAATGATCCCTGAAAGATCATTACCAATGACTCCAGAATCTCTACCACTATTTCTTTCAGAGCCCAAGGGTACAATCCATCTAGTCTGCGAGACTTATCCGTCCTTAGACCATTCAACTTTCTGAGCACCTTCTCCCTTGTAATAGCAACTGCACTCATTTCTCTTCCCTGGCACACTGCTAATGTCTTCCATGGTGAAGATTGGTGTAAAATATCCATTTCATTCCTCTGCCATCTTCTTGCTTCCCATTATTATTTCTCTGGCATCATTTTCTAGTGGTCCTATATCTACTCTCTCCTCTCTTTCACTCTTTCTATACTTGAAGAAGCTTTTTGTATCCTCTTTAACATTATTTATTAGCCTGCTTTCATACTTCATCTTTTCCCTCCTTATGAATACTTTAGTTTCCTTCTGCAAGTTTTTAAAAACTTCCCAGTCCTTGATCTTCCACTAATTATAACTTCGTGTCTGTCCTCTCTTTTGCTTTTACGTTGGCTTTGACTTCCCTTGTCAGTCACAGTTGTGTTATTTTTCCATTTGAAAATTTCCCCTTTTTTGGTATGTATTTATCCTGTACCTTCCTCATTTCTAGCAGAAACTTCATCCATTGCTGCTCTGCTGTCTATCAGCACCCCATCCCAATCTACTCTGGCCAGTTTCTCTTTCATGCCACTGTAATTCCCTTTACTCCACTGAAATACCCATATATAACCATATAACCATTTATAGAGCGGAAACAGTCCATGTTGGCCTTTCAAGTCCACACCAGTTCACTAGAACAGCTCCACTAGCTCAAACCTCCCGCTCTCTGCCAATAACAAGTTAGGTTCACACCACTGTATGGTACCGAAAAAGGGTCTTTCAGCCCACCTCATCCCATCTGAACTATTTGTCTGAATGAGACCCATATCCCTCTATGTCTATCCTAAGTCCCTGTCCAAATGCCCTTCAAAGATTGTTGTATCTGCCTCCACCACTATATTGGTAGCTTGTTCCAGATAACTATCACGCTCTATATGTAAACTTAGTTTGTTAAACCTCGAATTGAACTCATTTATACAGTGAAACACCATTATAACTCGATTGTTCGGGTGCATAAAATCTCATCGTATTAAAAGCAGGGTTTCACTGTACTTGCATTTTGCCAGACATCCCTGCTGCTGCTGGGAGCCCAATATCCCTATTCCTGTCAGAAGTCCGACATCTCTGCTCTTGCTGGGAGCTGACGTCCCCGCTCCTGCCAGGAGCCCGACGTCCAAGTCCAATGATTCATCGCATTATATCCAAATTCGTGTTAAATCGGGGCACATAAAATCAAGATTTCACTGTATTGTGATCTCCTAATTGTTCCTTTACTCTAAGCCAGTGGTTCTTAACCTTTCTCTTTCCACTCACATACCACTTTAAGTAATCCCTATGCCATCAGAGCTCTGTGATTAGTAAGGGATTGCTTAAGGTGGTATGTGGGTGGAAAGAAAAAGTTTGAAAACCACTGTTTTAATCGTACCTAATTGAATCGTTAAGTTCACAGTTTCATAACTCCAAAGGAAATGGGCCGATGACAATTTTTCTCAAGCTAAATATTTTTAGTAAGAGTTGGGTCTAGAGCAGTGATTCTCAACCTTCCTTTCCCATTCACATACCACCTTAAGCAATCCCTTACTAATCACAGAGCTCTGATGGCATAGGGATTACTTAAAGTGGTATGTGAGTGGAAAAAAGGTTGAGAATCACTGCTCTAAGCTCTCAAATCATTACTAGTGTATTACACAACAACCAATCCAGAACAGCCAATCCCCTACTGGGCTCATCAACAAGCTGCTCTAAAAAGCCATCTCTAAATTAAATTAAAAATTAAAATTAAACAACAGCAATGAAAACGCAATAAATTCCAGAAGACAAATATCAAGTCATAGACTAAATACCATTGTCAATTTTGACCTTTCTCAATAACAATTCTGTTATAATTATTTGCTGTGCATATGAATTGACATATTATAGCATAAAAACAGCATCTTAAGTATAATTGTTGATCCTCAGGTTTAAAAAAAATGTAAAACTAGCCCATGTTATCCTTGATGCATTACATTCACTTTTCAGTCCTCTGAAAGGCATATAAATAGTATAAGGCTAGAACAGAGGAGAGAAGCTCCTTGAGAACAAATATTGGAACTTGCACATGGATGTTGAGGAGGCACTGAAGGTATTAAATGAGTAAAAGAGATGCAAGTGACTGCAAATGCTGAATCTGGAGCAAAAACAAATTGCTGGACAAACTCAGAGGATCAAACAGCACCCATGGAAGCAAATGAATGGTTCATGTTTTGAATCGAGATTCTGCATCAGGGAAGAGAGCCAGTATATAGAAGAAAGAGGGAAAGGTGAGACAAGAGGCTGATAGCTGGAACCAGATGATGGGCATGATGAAATTAAATTGGGGAATGGATAGGAAAGAAGAAAAAAGGGAGACCCAGGCATATCAAGATGTGGGCGAGAAGCAGAGGGAAACAAGTTGGAGAGGCTCTCAGACCCAGGTTGAAGGAATGCAAAAGGTAAACAAAGGGAGTAATGTTTTGGTGGATGGTGGGAGTGGGAAAGGAACACTGGAGTGGGTTTTCTGAAATTGGAAATTCATGGAGCTGTAAGGCTACCAAAGGAGAAGATGGGCTGCCATTCATATAGCTTGCATTCCAGTTTGCACTGTGGCAAAGAAGGGAGAGGAAAGACAAGTCAGTAAGAGAATGAGAAGGAGTAGGGGGAGATGAATGCACTTGCAACCGGAACTCAGGATGACCGCTGCAGAGAAACAGCTATCCAGTCTACACATGGTCTCATCACTGTGTGGAGGCTGCATCACAAGCACCAAATTCAATAGACCATGTTGGAGGAGGTGCACGTGAATCTCTGCATCACCTAATTTTTTTATACTATATTAGTAACCTGCCCACATCTTCATATTTTTGTAAACATAAAATATACAACCATGCAGTCAGACAAGATATTTATGAGTAGTTGAGCCAGAGTGAATTTATAGCCTTCATGTTGCTGATATGGGAAGTCAATTTATATCATCAAGAAACAGCAGTATCAAACTGACATTTCACACATTGTCCAGTAAAATTTTACCAGAAATTAAAACCAAAAACTAATTAATCAGATACCTGTAGTGAGAAGGTTAGTGCGAGGTCAGTCTCCACTAGACCACAAGGAGGCAGTATAATCTCATGCGATCTTAAGATTCTTTTTGAACCCTGTGTGCAAGATAATGCATATTAAAATTAGCAATTTAATAAAACACTTTTTTAACACCATAAATTCTTGAACCAATTTTTTTTTAATCCAAAGATACTTCCATCACCTATTTATATTTCATATTCAAATTCACAGTACATTTTAAAAACACAATTCCTTTCAAAGTGTACCAAGCTATATTTACGGTAAAGCTGTTGTAACCGGACAGCAAATCCTCAATGTCAGTCCTCTTGGGTGGGGGCTTGAGATTGAAATTGACCTCAATATGAGCACAGCAAAACACCTGCATTCTACCACCTCCTCTCCCTCAACCCTCAGAATGGACATGATAGTAGGTCAAGGATGGTACTGATCCAAAGCAAGTGGACAAAACTGAAAGATATCTGGAGCAAGAGCCAAATGGAATTGGGATCTGAAGCAAGAACCATGACAGTCACATTGTCAGAGAGGTGTACTACACAGATACAGCCCTTCAGACCAACTTAACACTGTCAACCAACGCCCATCCAAGCTCATTCTATTTGCCCTCTTTAAATCTTTTCTGTTAATTTGCATGTCCATGTGTCTGTTAGATGTCCTAACAGTACCTAACTCTACAAATTCTTCTGGTATCTAATTCCATGTATCCACCTTCATCTGTGTGGAAAAGATGCCCCTCAGGTCCCTTTTAAATCTTTCCTCTCTCACCTTAAATTTATGTCCTCTACTTTTAGACTCTCCTATTCTTGGGAAAAGACTGTGATGACTCACTTTATGTATACCCCCTCAAGATTTATCTATGATATATCGATAAGGTCGTCCCTCAGCCTCCTCTGGAAACAGAAATCCTAGTCAATCAAGCCTTCTCCTGATAACTCGTCTTCCAGTCCCAGTTACATCCTCGTGCATCTTTATTGTATTCTTTCCAATTTAACAGCATCCTTCTTGTAGCTATGTGACCAGAACTGCATGCAGTATTCCAAATGTCTTAATTCCCAACATTTTGTACAACTCTCACATTACATCCCATCCTTGTACTCTGTGCTCTGGCCAAGGAAGGCAGGCATTTGTGGCCCTTTCAGGGAATGATGTACCTCCAGCCTTTGGCCAGCCTGTTCTACAACACTGCTCAGGGTCCTTCCATTTACGTGCAAGTCCTGCCCTTATTTGACATTCAAAAGGCAGCACCTCGCTATTACCTGTTTTAAACTTCATCTGCCATCCCTCAACACACTGACTCAATTTATAAAGATCTTGGTATTATCCTCATTGTCCACTGTACCACTAATTTTAATGTCATCAGTATATTTACCAACCATGCCACCTACATTTACATCCAGGTCATAATTAAAAATGACAAACAATAGTGGACCAGCAAACCAGTCATCACAAGCTTCCAGTCTGAAAACTACCCTCCACCATTCTCTCCTACTGCCAAGCAAATTTTCTATCAATTTCAATAGTTCACCCTGGATCCCAACTGAATGAATATAACAAAGAGAAACAGGAGTTCAGCATGCTTGCTCAACCATTCAATAAGATCACAGGTATCACATTCTACTATTAACCTATTGGTTCCCTTAACTAAAAGTCCAAATTCAATATAATCAGTGGCTTTGCTTCATCATTCACTTTGTAAATCCCATAAGATTTTTTTTTGTTTAAATGAGATCACCTCAAAAAAGACGAGAAGCATGGTAATTTTAATGTCAAGAACTGAGAGATCATGGGATCCATGTCCATAGGACAATCAAAGCTACTGCACTGATTGACAGTAGAGTTGGCAATCATTAACCATGGGATCGAGTTCAAGAGCTTTGAGGTAATGTGGCAGCTATACAAGACCTTAGTTAGTCCCCACTTTGTTTCAGGTCTGCTCACCTCACATCAGGAAGGACGAGGATGTTAAAGAGAGGGTGCAGGGGAGATTGCAAAGTATGCTGCCTGGATTGGAGAGCAGATGAGTGAACTTGTTTTTTTTTCCTCCTTGGAGCTACAAAGATTGAAGGGTAACCTGATAGAGGTGTACAAGGTGTGCAATCTCACTGTTCTATGATTTATATTTCAGATTTGTTGTCAGAGTACAAACATGACATCACATACAACCCGAGATTATTTTTCCTGTGGGTGAGGTAGAATTACCTAATGATAGTGCAAAAAAGCCCGACTCAGCATACACTTGTAAACAAATAAAGAAATGTAAACAAACTGACTGTGTAATACAGAGATAGATTTAAAAAGATCAATGAAGTGCAAAAGTAAGAGTCCTTATACAAGTCCCTGATTAAGTTTGTTGTTGAGGAGTCTGATGGTGGAGGGGGAGCAGCTGTTCCTGAACCTCGTGGCGAGTTTTGTTGCACCTATACATCTTTCCCAATGGTAGCAGCAAAAACAATCCTTGATGATTGCTACTGCTCTCAATGGCAGCATTCCCAATGGTGGGGTGGGTTTTACTTGTCATGTTCTGGGCGGTGTCCACTAGCTTTTAGAGGGCTTTACATTCAGAGGTATTGGTGTCCCCATACCAGCCGATCAACACACTTTCCATCACACATCTATAGAAATTTGCCAAGGTTTCCGGTGTCATACCAAACTTCCACAAACACCTGAGAAAGTAGATGCAATGATGTGCTTTCTTCACGATGCCAATAGTGTGTTGGATAGTGACTCCCAAGAACTTAAATTCTCCACCTCTGACCCCCACCCCCCCCCAACCACCACCAACCCAATGATCACTGGATTGTATACCTCTGTTTTTTCTCTTACTGAAGTCAACAATCAGCTCCTTAATTTTGGTGACATTTGAGTGTGAAGTTGTTGCTGGTGCACCATTCAGTCAAGTTTTCAATCTCCATCCTGTATGCTGACTGATCACCCCTTTAACTACCTATCATCGGTGAATTTGTAGATGGTGCTGTTGTCGTACCAAACCACACAGTCATGGCTTTATAGCATGTAGAGTAGGGGGTTAAGAGTGCAGCCCTGTGGTGTTCCTGTGCTGATGAGAGATTGTGGAGGAGATGTTCTTAGCAATCTTCACTGATTGTGGTCCGGACGTAAGAAAATCCAGGATCCAATTGCACAAATGTCAAATATGTACTCTGGCAAAAATTTGAACTTGAATGATAAGATGAGAGGCATTGGTTGTGTGGATAGCCAGAGGCTTTTTCCCCCCAAGGTTGAAATGGTTAACAGGAGGGGGCATCATTTTAAGGTGTTTGGGAGTAAGCACAGGAGGTATGTGAGAAGGAGGCTTTTCACACAGAGAGTGGTGGGTGCATGGAATGTGCTGCAGAAAATGATGGTGGAGGCAGGTACAATAGGATCTTTCAAGAGACTATGTGTTGTGTACAAGACTGCTATGTGTAATAACAACAATCGGTTACTGCCCTAAATTTATATTCTCTACATTGCATGTTAATAGATATAACAAACTTCTGTACAATGGACTACATCATGTGTGGAGACACAAGGCAAACAATTAACTACAACTCCTTCAAATTGCAGTTACCTACTTTGAAATAAATGTTTTTACACAGCACAATAGAAAATCAGTGCAGTTGTCACTGGGCATACTTTTTGAGCTGCTTTAAAAGAGAAACAAAGTCACTGGTTAGTCCTCACTTTTTGCCAATGTTTCCTGGTCATAGACACCTTGAATTCAGCAGAAAATCAACTCAGGAAAGCCAACATTTGACAATTTGCAGTTTTGGAATATTTTGAATAATTTCCGATGATTGGAAATCATAAACTGGCAATGTGGAATTTCCCAATCGTCCTTCTGGATGTGCAGCCACATAACACAAGTGGAAAATTCCACCACTTGTTTCCCTGTGGAGGCTATTCATGCCAGTATCTAAACATGTGTTCATCTTCAGCATTTTAAAGGCACAATTCTCAGAGGCATCTGGGCCTAAATCTGGATCAGTGATGATGAACAGCTGAAGAGACTGAAGTGAGTGGGGAAAAGGACTCAAGTGCCAGACAGAAAAAGATCTTGTTATGCCTGTAACACTGAGGATTTATATTAAGAGTTGTGCCACACCTCAGCAAGAATTATTCTGACATGCCCATTTTCACACTTATCAGGCAAAGTCCCAGTTTCCTCTATTACGAATCAGTAGCACGCTGAGCTGTTCCAATCGAGATGCAAGACTCGCATCGATGTAATAAAATGGAAAACTGGTCATTGACTCCTGCACCACAAAACCAGGATAAAGTTCAATCTGGATTATTATTTACTCTCAATCGGTAAAATGATGGAAAGCATCATCTATCAAATGGTGCGACTGAACAATAACATGCACACAAGTTTCCAGGGCCACTGCTGTTGATTAATTTGTGACTGTAAACTTTAATGTTTCAGCACGTTTGTGGCTTTAAAAAAAAATGGACATGTATGAGAGAAGATGGATGACAGGGGTCCAAAGAACTAATGGAATTATCTTCTAGGAACTAGCATGGACCCTATGGGGTGAATGGCCTTCTTCTGTATTGTTATGATGATGACAAGATGAAGCAGTCATGCCCGCATATTTCAAGTCTCCATGAACATTCACACGAGTGCTAATAAAGTAGCAAGAAACAGAGGTGTGGTTTTATGAACAAAGTATATGGTTTACTTTTTTGGTGAGGTCAACAAAGGTGATGTAGAGTCCTTTGTTTTGTTCTCTGCACTTTTCTTGGAGCTGTCTGAGGGCAAAGACCATGTCAGTAGTTCCTCTGTTTGTGTGAAAGCCGCACTGTGATTCTGGGAGGACATTCTCGGCGACACTAGGTATTATTCTATTTAGGAGAATCCTAGCGAAGATTTTGCCTGCAATGGAGAGCAGCGTGATTCCCCTGTAGTTTGAGCAGTCTGATTTCTCGCCTTTGTTTTTGTACAGGGTGATGATGATGATGGCATCAGGAAGGTCCTGAGGCAGCTTTCCTTGGTCCCAGCATTTCATCGGATGCAAGGATCGACAACGAGATAGACAACAGACTCGTCAAGGCAAATAGCGCCTTTGGAAGACTACACAAAAGAGTCTGGAAAAACAACCAACTGAAAAACCTCACAAAGATTAGCATATACAGAGCCGTTGTCATACCCACACTCATGTTCGGCTCCGAATCATGGGTCCTCTACCGGCATCACCTACGGCTCCTAGAACGCTTCAATCAGCGTTGTCTCCACTCCATCCTCAACATTCATTGGAGCGACTTCATCCCTAACATCGAAGTACTCGAGATGGCAGAGGCCGACA
Organism: Narcine bancroftii; assembly: GCF_036971445.1. Lineage (NCBI taxonomy): Eukaryota > Metazoa > Chordata > Chondrichthyes > Torpediniformes > Narcinidae > Narcine > Narcine bancroftii. The sequence goes on from NC_091470.1 coordinate 76,301,806, forward strand.
GCATCGAATCCACGCTGCTGAAGATCCAACTGCGCTGGGTAGGTCACGTCTCCAGAATGGAGGACCATCGCCTTCCCAAGATCCTGTTATATGGCGAGCTCTCCACTGGCCACCGTGACAGAGGTGCACCAAAGAAGAGGTACAAGGACTGCCTAAAGAAATCTCTTGGTGCCTGCCACATTGACCACCGCCAGTGGGCTGATATCGCCTCAAACCGTGCATCTTGGCGCCTCACAGTTCGGCGGGCAGCAACCTCCTTTGAAGAAGACCGCAGAGCCCACCTCACTGACAAAAGACAAAGGAGGAAAAACCCAACACCCAACCAACCAATTTTCCCTTGCAACCGTGTCTGCCTGTCCCGCATTGGACCTGTCAGTCACAAACGAGCCTGCAGCTGACGTGGACATTACCCCTCCATAAATCTTTGTCCGCGAAGCCAAGCCAAAGAAGAATATGGTTTACTATAAAGATGAGAAAATTTCTGAAAAATGGGAATGGAAATGATAAGGCATTTAATTAGTAGGATCATTAATCGGGTCATCTGCAGGCCAAGAGGCCATGGGGTACGCTGTCTATTCAGTGCTAAATGTGGACACAGACCACAGTTATCAGCACTTGTTCACGGGACTTTCTCAATACTCCACTGGAGTAACAGGTTAGATTCTCTGACATGCGACTTAAACCATAATGTCCTGACTCAGCTGAGCAATGCCAACTGAGTTATCTGGCATTGTGTACTAGGGTGGCCATGGTCATCGGTTACCATATAATTACTATATATATATATGTATATTTATGTATGGCCATATCCTCCTTTGGAATGGCCACCTTACTGTATACACAGCATACCTCATGGACCCTTGTGAAGATGACTATTATTTATTGTTAATTATATATAATTAAACTATTAATTACCCTACTAATATAGTCCCTTATCAATTTAAATTCTTTATTCACTTTATCGCACCATGGATTGTTTCTTGCACTGCATTGCCAATGCCAGCACTTTGACTGTTGACCCCACAGTCTGGGTAACAATGACACTGAACCCACTGGACATCATCACCATCAGTCTCTAGTTTTAAAATTATACATAGTGCCAATCACATTTCCTCTTCCCACATTTGTGTTATTAAAAGCTGACCTGGCCTTGTTGAAAATAACCCAAAAATTCCTCACTTTTCCCTTCTCATCTGTAATTGGCACTCCACATACATATGAAGGAGGTGGGAAAAAACTGAGACTCAAGAGACGATAGACGCTGGTGCAAAAACAATCTGCTGGAGGAACTCAGCAGTCTGAGCAGCAACAGTTGAGCAAAAGAATTGCCAATGTTTCAGGTCAGAAACCTTCATCAAGACATAAAAAGAAAAAGAAATAGTTGATGTAAATCAGATGAAGCCTGAGGAGGCTTCTGTAGAATATAAACACCAGCAAGGACTTTTTAAAGTGCATTTTTATTGAATGATGGGTCTGGAACGGCAGGAAAATACCAGGTCAATCATGGGACAGTGATCAGGAAATTCACAGTTAGATCTGAAAATGTGAAACAAGTGTAAATGTGGAAATGGGTAATAGGTGCAGTAGTAAGGAACTTCATGACTCTAAGATATAGGGATTCAATGCAGTTCCGAGCAGGATTGTATGAAACGTTTGGATTTTGTCATAGCAAAATGAATGTGAGAATGAAGATTAATAGGTGCATTATCTTGGTGAAGGTCAAATTATATTACAGTATCTGAAATAACAATCTTCCTGAATCATAGCTGTTTGGACTTCACAGTGACCCATGCTTGAGGACATATTTTTTCTCTTTTCTCCTATCTACAAAACATTACCCATCCCTACCCTTTAATTAACCTTAACCAGCTCTGACCAAATAGGTAAGCTACACTGGTGAACAAATGCTGACAAAAACTGCGATCTGTCCCACTTACAAAAAAACAAGTGTGTCCAAGTCCCATTTGCTTTACCTCTGACACTAGTACCACGGAATTAGCCAAGCAGTATCAATATATTAGATGATCTCACCAAATACATCATCATCGGCCAGGAAACAGTCTCATGAGCTCCAGAAATTCCTATTTGAAATTATCCAGTGCCAATTCAGCAAGACAACACGAGAAGGTTTTGGTTCTGTGCCATGTTATCTGACAATCACTGACACGTTAATACAAAGCACTCACAGTCTTCATTCCTGTTTTACACTATTTACTACTCTCAACAAATCACTGAAATGCATATTCCTCGATCCCTAGGCAATTGCACAATGCTATCAGGTTTACTTAAAGTTAAATACTCAATGTAATCAGCTCATTCATTTTGATAACTCTATGACAATTCAATTAAATCAAGTAATCCACCAATTTGAAATTAGAAACTTTAGTATTCACAAGATCACAAGAAAAAGGAACAGAAGCAGGCCATTTAGCCCATCGAGTCTGCTTCGTGAAATCTCTCTGAGCTAACGTGTTCTCGCATCTAGTTCCAAGTTCCAGCCTTGTCCCCATATCCCATGATACACTGACTAATTAGATACCTATCAATTTCCCCTTTAAATTCCCCCAGTGATCCTGCCTCCACCGCTGCATGTGGCAATGAATTCCACAAATCCACTACCCTCTGGCTAAAGAAATTTATTCTCATCTCTGTTGTAAATTGGTACTTTTTAATTCTAAGACTGTGCCCTCTTGTTCTGGAATCGCCCAACAGGGGAAACATCTTATTTACATCTATTCTGTCCAATCCATTCATCATTCAAAATGTTTCTATGAGGTCCCCTCTCATTCTCCTATATTCTAATGGAGTCCAAGAGCCGGAATCATTCTGGTAATCATCCTCTGTACCGTCTCCAACCTTGCTATATCCTTTCTAAGATATGGGGTCCAAAACTGCACACAGTACCCCAAATGAGGTTACACCAGTGCCCCATAGAGTCTCAAAAACACCTCTCTATTCCTATACATAATCCCCTTTGAAACAAATGCCAACATAGTATTCGCCTTCTTTACTGATGATCCAACCTGCCGGTCAAATTTTAGGTTCAAGAGAACCCCAAAGTCCCTTTGAACTTCTGAGGTTAGAATTTTCTCCCCATCCAAATAATAATCCAAACTTTTATATCTTCTACCAAAAAGGAACAACCATAAATTTCTCAATATTATTTCTCATCTGCCATTTCTTCGCCCATTCTCTTAAGCTGTCCAGGTCTCTCTGCAAGCTATTGATTCCTTCTACACTTCGTCCTCTACCACTTATCTTGGTGTCATCTGCAAACTTTGTTACGAAACCATTTAACCCACAATCTAAATCATCAATATACATTGTAAAAAGAGGCCCCAACATCAACCCTTGCAGAACACCACTAGTAGCAGGCAACGAACCGGAATAGGATCCCTTTATTCCCACCCTTTGCTTCCTGCCTATCAGCCAATGCTCTACCCAATCTATCAAATGTTCAGGCAAATTTTAGAAAGAAATTGAAGATGTAAATATGCAGACGATACTAAGATAGGTGGAATAGTGAATAATGAAGAAGGTTTTTCAAGGATTGCAGAGGGATTTGGGCTGCTTAGAAAAGTGGGCTGAAAAATGGCAGATGGAATTTAATGCTGATAAGTGTGAGGTGCTTCATTTTGGTAAGAAGAATCAGAATAGGACATACGTGGTAAATGGGAGAGCATTGAGGAATACAGAAGAGCAGAAAGATTTAGGAGTAACGGTACATCGTTCCCTGAAGGTAGAAACTCACGTGAATAGGGTGGTGAAGAAGGCTTTTAGTATGCTGGCCTTTATCAATCATTGCATGGAATATAGGAGTTGGGAGGTGATGTTGAGATTGTATAAGACGTTGGTGCGGCCTAATTTGGAGTTCTGTGTGCAGTTCTGGTCGCCTAATTATAGGAAGGATATAAACAGAGTGGAGAGAGTGCAGAGAAGGTTTACCTGAATGTTACCTGGGTTTAAGCATCTAGAGTATAGGGAGAGATTGGACAGATTAGGTCTTTATTCTTTGGAGCGTAGAAGGTTGAGAGGGGATTTGATAGAAGTATTTAAGATTATGAAAGGGATAGACAGAGTGGATGTGGATAGACTATTTCCATTAAGAGGAGGAAAGATTAAAACAAGAGGACATGAGTTAAGAATTAAGGGGCAGAGGTTTAGAGGTAACATGAGGGGGAACTTCTTTACTCAGAGAGTGGTAGCCGTGTGGAATGATCTTCCGGGAGAAATAGTGGTGGCGGAGTCAATTGTATTATTTAAGAAAAGGTTGGACAGGTATATGGATGAGAAGAAGATGGAGGGTTATGGGCATTGTGCAGGGAGGTGGGTCTAAAAAGGAGTGTTTGGTTCGGTGCGGACTAGAAGGGCCTAATGGCCTGTTTCCGTGCTGTAATTGTTATGTTATGTTATGTTATGAGTTTGGTTCATCACAAATTCTCAGTAAGTGTGCAGGACATTTGTATTCCCAAAAAAGGAAACAAACTAATCTTAGTTATTTAATCCATCAGTGCCTAAATATTTCAGATTCTTACACAGTCCAGCAAGTAGCTCCGTCCAATGCAACTCTGGCCATCTCCAGCTTCATGTGGTTGAGGGTGTAGGTTGGGCAATTATACAATGATTTGCCAGCATTTATATCACATATGAAAGTAAAATTATTTGTGAATGCAAGATCTGCTGTAAACACAAAATGCTGGAAACAAGACCCAAGTACCAAATGGAAGAAAATAGAAAATGTGACTAAAGGTTGAGGGAGTTTTGCGAACACAGAAGTTACCTTGCAATCCGGACTTAACAAATGTTAGTAGTCTTAATTTGTCTGACATTTTTCTTTTCTTACAATCATGCAATACCAGAAGCAGGTATCAAATCTAGTTATCGAGTACCTTCTGACCTGCTCCCACTCACGTTCCAAAGAAGTACAGAGTTAGTAGGTTAATTACTCATGTGTGCATTTTGACAGTATGGGCTCAAGGGCCGGAAGCACCTGTTACCGTGCTGCATCTCGAAATTAAATTTAAAAACTGTGGGGACTCTGCACCAGAAATTTATCATATTACTAAACAAACAAGGTCCCACAAAGAAACTACTTTATCAATAGATTGTGTGTTTTTTTTAAATTAAGGATTTTCAATCAACATGGTGCAACAAAACAACAAAATCAAAGAAACATCAGATATATACAATAAAATACCAAAACTGAACTATATGTCGATATACAAAGAAAAATCAACACATTAACACAATGATCAAATTCTGCCGTATTGTTTAAACATATAAATTATACACCATGCTGATTCTTTAAAAGTAGGAAACAGAAAGAGAAAAAAGAAAAAGAGAAAGAACCTCCCTCCCCCAAAGGAAAAGGAAAAATGAAAAAGAGGTAGTTCTCCCATATAATGTGACAAAAATCATCAGTTTTCCAAAAACATTAATAGCATACAGATGAAACATTATGTGATTCATCCAGAGCTTACTTTCTCCCTTAAGGGATAAATGTCATGATATAGGCATCGCCAGGGATATTGGAGAGAGTGGTATTGGAGACTGGGTGGGGTGGGGGGAATCATCAAAGATTAACTCCCATATATCTTCAATACAGGTTCCATATTCTTTAAAACATGTTGTAACAATTACAGTTAAGATCATATTTAAGGGATAAATTAGGTCCAGCTCTGACCTTGCCACAAAATACTGAAAGAGAGACTCTGGATCGAAAGGGGATCACAAAGAAATTTATCTCAAAAATGTATTTCTTACTTCAGGCGGAAGCCCCTAAATGAGGGCCAGATAAGTCAAGAGAGAGATGGGAATCAGATTTGGGTATAGAAGTTGTTCCATTTTGCTGTTCTGACCTGTGTCGGGATAGCAGGAGCAGTACAATTAATGTAAGGTATAGGCTGGTGAAATATAATTTTTTGCATCAGCTGTAACTTTCTCTACAAAAATTAAATAAATTGAAATCTGAATTATCCAATTTATGCTTTTGATGCAGTCAAGGTAGAGGGACCTTTTTGTATCTGACCTGGTCATGCTCTAAGGTGAGATTCTTCTGGGAAGATTTGGGGAATCTCCAGGGACACATTACCAGAATTCAATACCCTCAAGTGCCAGAATTGCTTTTATTGGGGAAATTAGCAGATATAAGACCTAAAATGAGGCTGTCAAAATATCAATTGAAATTTGTTAAACTTGCTTTAGTGGTGGCCAGGAAATCCATAGCCATTACTTGGAAATCTGAGTCAGAAATGCAGAGTTGTGTTCTCCTGGAGAAGATTATTACTTACAACCTCATAAATTATTCTATTTATTTTAAGAGCAAAGTTAGAAAGAACAATGCAAGTTGAATAACTTACCTGCATTTTAACAGCAATTACAACTGAAGTAAGTTCCTTATCCAATTCCTTTACGACAACCAACTTCTTTAGTGTTAAGCTGCACAACCTGAAAACATACAACATTCTTTCAGGAAATAAATAATGTGCACTTCCGCAAATTCCATTAAAAACATGGGTAGACACTCATTTTCTTGAATTAAAAACAGACTACAAACAATAATTGGAAGGCAATAATCCTAAATATGATTGCCAAGGAAAGTAATTTAATGTATACATACCACTGCCATTTTTTTTTCAAATGAAGTGCATGTTTGACTACATTGTACATTATTAAGAAGTGGCCGAAAGTAAAACTTTCATTATTTCCACAGACTATTGGTAAAAATTACTCATCTATATTAGACTATACCACTATTCATGCAGTCTTGAGGTCCATTCTGTTGCAGGCTGAAAAACAAGGTCTATGGTATTAAAACTATTACCCCATTAAAAATAAAATAATCCAACTTTTGATTTTGTACAATATCAGGGCAGACAGCTGCTTGGAGATAAGATTCCTCACATAGATGAGACTCAGAGGGAATGGCAACTGTTTTTGTTGCTAAGTAAATGGCAACTAATTAAAGTTCTGGAAAAAGAAATGAGCATTTACTTTTTTCCAGTCTCTGTCTATTATTAATATGCAGACCAACCATAAAAATTGCTCAAATTCTCCAGCAATACTACAATCATACCGCCAACTACAAAGTTATAAGAGGAATAGATCAGGTGAATGCAGTCTTTTGCTCAGAGTAGGGGAGTCGAAAACCAGAAGATATAGATTTAAGGTGATGGGGAGAGATTTAATAGGGATCCTGAAGGCCAATTCCCTTTTTTTAAACACGGAGGGTGATGGGTGTACAGAACTCGCTGTCAAGAGAGGTGGTTGAGGCAGGTACTATTGCAATGTTTATGAAACATTTAGACAGATACATGGACAGAATAAGTTTACAGGGACGTGTACAAGCAGGCAGCTGGGACTAGTGTGGGTGGGACATTTTGTTCAGCGTTGTCAAGTGGGCAAAGGTACCGTTTCCACACTGTATGACTCTATTTGACAAATCCGTAACCAGCAAAGCATATAAACAGAAAACAAATTTATAGCGTATTTACATTGTCAAAAGTGAGCAACAAAAGAGGTTATTGCACAAAACTAGGGCTCAGAGAAATGTAAGTACAGTAAAAGCATTGAAGGAATTGATTAAAGAACAGAAAAACACACCACATCGCAAGTCACATATTCCTAGAATACACTAGTCCCCCTTATTCATGGAGGGTATATTCCAAGATTCCCCCCCCCCCCCCTCCAGCAGATACCTGAAACCACAAATAGTAGTGAACCCTATACAGGGTATTCACTGCTTCACATCCACAATACATTCTGTGAAATTGGGCATTATGCGATGTGGACGTCATATTATATATTTAGCAAAGCTATTTGGGATTCTGTAGTGTACCTATAAACTTTTTTTATTTATAAGTATGGATCAGTGCGGGGACTGACACAGGGCTGTGGGGAGAGAGCGGGGCAGTGGATCAGTGTGGGGGCCGACATGGGGCTGTGGGAAGAGAGCTGGGCAGTGGGATCAGTGTGGGGACTGACATGGGGCTGCGGGGAGTGAGTGAGACAGAGGGATCAGTGTGGGGACTGACACAGGGCTGTGGGGAGAGAGCGGGGCAGTGGATCAGTGTGGGGACTGACATGGGGCTGTGGGAAGAGTGCTGGGCAGTGGGATCAGTGTGGGGACCGTGAGAGGACTATGGGGAGAGAGTGGGGCATTGCGATCAGTGTGGGGACAGACACAGGACTGTGGGGAAAGAGCGGGGCAGTGGGATCAGTGTGGGGATTGATACAGGATTGTGGGAAGAGCACGGGGCAATGGGATTAGTTGGGACTAATACAGGGCTTTGGGGAGAGAGCAGAGCAGTCAGATCAGTTTTGGACTTCGGTTGACCCTGAGTAACTAAAACCATAGAAAGCAAAACTGTGGAGAAGGTAGGGGGGAGACCACTGTACATATGAAAGTGCAATTTTCTCATCAGCAGCAAAATTATTGGAGTTCCACCAGGATCTGTGTTTAGGCCTCAGTTATTTAGAATCTCAATCAATTACTTTTTTGAGGTGACCAAATTTAATTCAAATTGTCAGAGTATGTACATGACATCATATACAACCCTGAGATTCTTTTTCCTGTGGGCGAGGCAGAATTACTACTTATTGGTAGTGCAAAAACTGCACACAGCATGCACACATGTAAACAAATATAGAACTGTAAACAGAGAGCAAATGTAAACAAACTGAATGTGCAATACACAGAGAATAAAAAATAATCAATTAACTGCACAAGAGTCCTTAACTGAGTCCCTGATTAAGTTTGCTTTTCAGGAGTCTAATGGTGGGGGGAAGCAGCTATCCCTGAACCTGGTGGTGTAAGTCTTGTGGCATCTATATCTTTTTCCTGATGGCAGCAGCAAGAACTGGGTGGTGTGTTCCCTGTAGATGTTCTCAATAGTGGGGAAGGTTTTCCCTGTGATGTCCTGGGCTGTGTCCACTACCTTTTGGAGGGCTTTATGCTCAGGGGTATTACCAGACCATGATACAGCCAGTCAGCACACTTTCCACAACATACTTGTAGAAATTTGCCAGGGTTTCTGGTGTCATACCAAACCTCCACAAACTCCTGAGGAAGTAGAGGCACTGACGTGCTTTAGTCTGTTGGGTTCAGAAAAGATCCTCTGAGATAGTGACTCACAAACACTTATTTGCTCACCCTCTCTGATCCCCCAGTGATTACTGGATTACTTCTGCCTTTCCTTTCCTGAAGACAACAATCAGCTCCTTAGTTTTGGTGACACTGAGTGCAAGGTTGTTGTTGGTGCATCATTCAGCCAAGTTTTCGATCTCCCTCCTATATGCCGACTCATCCCTTTCCTTTATACAACCCACTACCATGGCATCATTGACAAATCTGTAGATAGTGTAAAATGAGTAGAGCAGGGAGCTAAGAATGCAGCCCTGTGGTGCTCTGGTACTGATGAAGGAGATACTCTTCTATTCCTCACTGATTGTGGTCTGGAGGTGAGGAAATCCATGATCCATTACACAGTGAAGTGTTGACTCCCAGGTCTTGGAGTTTGCTGATCAGTTTTGAGGAGCTGATGGTGTTAAATGCCAAACTGTAGTTAATGAAGAGCATCCTGACGAATGTGAGTTTGACAGTGATATAAAACTAAATGGAAAATTTGTGAAAGGGATAAACACAGGTAACAAATGGTTACGGACAGATAAAGTGAACGGGCAAACAGGATAGTGAAGTGCAATAATAAAAATGTGAAGCTATCCTCTCTGGTAAGTAAAATCACTCGCATTCAGGTGGACCAAGGTTTCCTTCTATACAAATCACAAAGTTAGTTTGTAGTTTCAGGTGCAACAGGAATGAATCTCCATTTAACACAGACACTGAATTGATTTGATAGCTTAGGAATTTACATTATTAAATTCAGAAAATATTTAAAATAGCACATGTGGAATTCCGTTGCTCTCTTGCATCCCTCTTGAGGTTGAAGTTAATTGAGCAAGCCTTGTGTAAAAAAAAAGATCCATCTTCTGTGGCCCCTCAAAACCATATGGATGTAGTTTGTATTTTTTAAATTATTTTACTGAATATTATTAACATTAGCAGCAGAAACTGGGTGAAGCATTCCTTAAAAAGCATAAGAAAAATATATATTCAGCTGCCCAGTGGTATCACTTCTCTTCTCCTTAAGCTGATTTAAAAAAAACTAAGATGTACTCGGCTTATGAAACACAGCTTTGATACTAAGGCACAGCTTTAAATGTTGAGGACAGGATGATGTTCATAGGTCACCTTTGAACTTCAAAAGTTCATAGATTAAATTTTCCAAAATTAGTCAGATGGGTGAACACAGATGAGGACAACACTGAGGAAATTATTCAAAAAGCTAAATTAGGCTGATCAGAAGTACATACAGAGCGTAGCCATGCTAAAAAGTAATAGGAGCACAACATTCATCACCTGAAATCCTGAGGATGTATGGATTCAGTTAAACTGTCAAGGCCAAGCAGCTGAGGTTGTGATACAGTGGAAGCAACATTCAGCTATTATCTAACTGACTGGTAGAAGAGAGTCAAGGGGTTGAAAATCCTCAGTCTTTCTGAAGATCCCCACAAGTTTTTTCTGGTTATTTCAGTCTTACTTCATCTCGCCCACATAAAACTATTGCTGAAATTGTTTGGCAGATCAATCGGAAGCACGTTTCAAACTTTTCACTGCCACCTAATCAAGCTTATATCAATGCTGTTTTATCAGTGTCTGAAATTGTACCACAACAAAGCTAAGAGGCAAAATCTTGTGCTATGATAAGGAGTTCATTTGCACCAAAATTCTCACTTGCTCCAGCTTAACAGGTACTACTTTAAAAAAAAGACAACAAAAGCAATTAAAATTGTATTAACCCCAGCTCACCAACAGCTGTTAAGGAGAGGACTCACTGGCATATGATTTTCATGAACTACGTCGATGACTATGGGGACAAGATACTGAACAAGTATAGAACACTATCAGGATGTATGAGTCACAACGTCTTCAAATACATAGAAGGATATGAAAATTTTGACTCTGCTATCTTTAAGTTGGTCATTTTATATGTGAAGACACCCAATGAGGTGTTTGCCAGACATTTACTGGTTACCAGGTGGCAGAAGCCAGGAGAATCATTAGATGATTTCTTGAGGGAGTTGGAATGCCACTCTGATCGAGGCACCACCTTCATGTCTAAGGATCTGAAAGATTATCTCTCCCAGAAGGGGGTCGCCACGTCATACTACCCCATACCACACAAACGGGAATGGGCAGGTAGAGAGGTTCAATGGCAGTCTGTTTGTCCCTTAGATCATGTAACCTGTCCAAGAAGCATTGGGAATTGGTGCTACCTGAGATACTACACTCCCAAAGATCGCTGTTGCGTACAGCAACAAATACTACACCCCATGAACTTTTTTTTTTGCATTTCAACACTTCTCATCCCATGGAAATTCACTGCCCTCTTGCCCCATGGACCCATACATCTAAGAAGGTTTGTGAGGAGTAACAAGAACGAATCAATTGTAGATCAAGTTGAACTCCTCGACAGTCATCCAACATATGCAAAATCAGATACCCAGATGGACAGGAGCCTATTGTGTCTGTTCGTGACTTGGCATCTTGTCCAGAAGTCCAGGAAATTCCCACATCTTCTATTGTGGAACAAGATAACAGAAATCTGGTGGTGCCAATACTGGAGGAGGAGGAAGATATGACATGCCATAGTGTGGAGGATGATGAAACCGTAGTTCCACAAGAACTAAGGAGATCCGGTCATGTACCAAAACCTCCCACTCGATATGATTGGGAGTAGTCCTGTAAAGTGTTGTTTGATACTGCTAGTGTTTTTTTTGAGGGAAGAATGTAATATTACAAAGTTATTCTTAATTGTTCTTCCTCCAATCAGCTTCGAGCTGCTGCCTCATGTCTTTCTTTTAAATTCTAACTATAATTGTAACTGTATAATTAAGATGAATAAAGCTTGGAAAGCAGCCACCAAGTTATTCATTCTCACAACAAATAGATAATGAATATTTACAGATATTCCAGTACAATAAAAGTGACTTAGCAAAAGTTTAGGTAGTTCTTTTCAGTATCAGAGCAGTCGAAGATTACTGAAGGGGAGGTTGAAAAGCAGTTAGCATAGCAGTTCACGCAATGCTATTACAGTGCCAGCATCCGTGGATCGAATCCAGCGCTGTCTGTAAGGAGTTTGTATGTTCACCCCATATCTGCGTGGGTTTCCTCTCACCATACAAAAACATACCAGGGTTGTAGGGTAATTGGGTGGCATGGGCTCATGGGCCTATAGTACCTTAACCGTCCTGTATATCTAAATTTAACATTTAAATTTTAAAATGTAAAATTGCTGGAAATACACTGTTTTTAAACCTAGTGGTGCTGATTTTCAGACTTCTATACCTTCTACCTGAAGGTAACAGTGAAAAGAGGATGTCACCATGGTGATGGGGGTTCTTTGATGCCTGTGATGGATCTAGCTCTGTTGGTTACCTTCAAGAGCCTTCTGCATTCAACGGCTAACAAATTCCCAAGCCATGCAACCTGTCATCATACTTTCCACAATGTACCAGTAGAAATTTGATAGAATATTCAATGACAAGTCAAATCTCCAAAGACTCCTGAAAAAGTAGAGGCATTGGTGTGCCTTCTTCATGGTGCTGGGTGCAGAAGAGGTCTTCTAAAACATGGACTCCCAAGAAATTGAAGAATTCTTACCTTCTTGATCTACAACCTATCAATGTGGAGAAGTCAGTGATCCCTAGGCCTCTCCTTCCTAAAATCAATAAGAAGCACCTTGGACTTGGTGATTTTGAGAGCAAGATTATTGATCTGGAACCAGCCAACCAGATTCCCTGCATTGCTTCAATGAACCATGAACTCTACAACCCACGAAAAAAATCCTGTGTACGTGCATATCGAATACACTATCAAACCTCTATATGCATGCAGGCACGCAGTTATGTTTGAAATGCAAGAACGATGCAGCTGTACTGTTTGAGCATTTAAATAATGGACAACTCACAATTAAAAAACCATTTTCTTCTATTACTCATGCTTTCATTGTCAATTTTACAAAACCTGAATGAAACGCAAAGTGCAGTATAGTTGCACAACTTGGTGAGTGGGTTGGGTTTTAAAGAAGGTCTTCCAGAAGGAAAGAGATTTAAGAGAAAGGAGAGGAACTAGGAAATACAACTGATGACTATTCTATGAAAGTAGAGGGCGAATGACAGGCCAGAAAAGATTTTGAAGCTCAATGGACTAGACCAGGCATTCTCAACCTTTTTTGGCTGTGGCCTCCCCCCACCCCCAACACCCAGGGACTGCTCAAGGTTTATGGGGCCCCCTTCGCTGTGAAGCAGTCAGGTTTTGTTTTTCTTCTGCACTTCTCTCTTTTCAACCATTGTACATAAAAAAATGATTTATTTATTAAGTGTGAAAGAAAACAATGTTTTTACTTAAATGTGCTTTGGCTGCCAGTGGGGCTGTAGGGACCCCATTGAGAATACCTGGACTAGAAGGCATTAGACAAACAGAGTAAAGTCGCACGAAACTCACCCATTCTGGGCTAGTCCTAGTCGCCTGGGTGCCTTCCAAACCCTTTGTTTTCATGTACATGTCAAAATATCTTTTAAATGAGAGTGTCCAAAGCAAATGAATAACTCTTTAAAAAATTGAGTCATGGATAGATCAGGCTTTGGGGTTCAGGGAGAAAATGGCTAACCACACATCCTTGAGGTGCGCCTGTGTTGATAGTCAGTGAGGAGGAGATGTTGTTTCCAATTCATATTGACTGTGGTCTTCCGATGAGGAAGTTAAGGATCCAGTGGCAGAGGGGGGGTGTGGTGGTCCAAGGTTTGTAGCTTCTTGACCAGTACTGAGGGAATAATGGTGTTGAAGGCCGAGCTGCAGTGAATGAAAAGGTACGAGTTGCTATTGTCTAGGTGATCCAGAACTGAGTGGAGAGCCAGTGATATTGTATCTGCTGTGGAGCGAATGTGGACTGCTCATGGTATCGCAGAACAACTTTGCAGGCATAATTTTCCTCCTGATTTGTAATATTTAAAAAAAAATAGTTGATAAGGACAAGTGGTGAAAGAGAGGAGACACATATTTAAAATATTAATTTTTCAATCTTCATTTTGGACACTTCTTACATAAAATCGTTCAAAGTTGTAAACAAAATAATTTTAGAAACTAAAAAAATAAATTACAAGATTAAAACAAGAGCATCTCTATTGAAACTAGGATAAGGCTGTCAGTAGGATTCACTAAATAGTATTATAAAATTGCATTTCTGATAAATAGGGCCTGTTGTAATAAAACAATGGCATTCTTCTCCAAACAAGCATGAAAGGTATTGTCGTCGGTGGTGCTGAATGGTACCACGTGCTAATCACAGCAGCACAATGAATCCTTCTCCACTTTATGCAACAGAAAGACATTCATACACTGACAGTCAGCACAGTTTAACAGTGATTCAGTGTGCCATTCAATCAAACAGAAATAACAGACTGGATTTGGAAATCTACCGCAGAGACTCAGTGTTGCACTTAGGCAAAGAATAGGGTAATAAAGTAGATGTCTGTGGTAAAAATGCCTTCCTTTAATTCAGACAACCACTAGGACCAGGGTTTTATTCTTGTTAGCCTATTCACAAAGTTCCTGCAATAATGAATAGATTAAACAAAAATCTATTCATTATTTATCAACTCATACAAGAATTCATCTTCATGGCATTTGTTGGCCTTCATTGCTAGAGGGATTGAATTTAAGAGCAAGAAGGTTATGCTGTAACCACACAAGGCACTGATGAGACTGCATCTGGAGTATTGCATGTGTTCTGGTCTCCTTACTTGAGGAAAGATGTACTAGCTTTGGAGATGGAGTGGAGGAGATGGAGTGGAGGAGATTCAGCAGGTTGATTTCACGGATGAAGTAGTTATCTTAAGTGGAGAGATTATACTCCTTAGGGATTATAATTAGGGATTATACTCAATGGAATTTAGAAGAATGAGATGGAATCTTATAGAAACATAAAATTATGAAAGGCCTAGATAAGTTGTTTACATTGGTAGGGGAGACCAGAAATAGGGGACATAGCCTCAAGATTCAGGGTGGTAGATTTAAGATGGAGATGAAGAGGAACTGCTTTTCCCAGAAGGTGAATCTGTGGAATTCGCTGCCCATTGAAGCAGTGGAAGCGACCTCAGCAATATATTTAAGACAAGATTTCTACTAAGTAAGGGAATTAAGGGATATGGGGAGATCAGCCTCTCATCAGATCAGCCATGATCACATTGAATGGCTTGATGGGCCAGATGGCCAACTCGTGCTCCTCTTTCCCATGTTCACCAAACATGAATAAACAAAGACATTGTGACTAACGGAGCTAGGATTTCAAATGAGATGAGTATGAGATCTTAATGCCACATACAAAGTAACAATGTACCAAATTCTTATTTCTGCAGGTACGCAAGACACACCAACAGGACAAATTAAATTACTACAATATGCTAAGACAAAGGATAGATAAGCAGAGTTGCAGTTTGTGCAAGAAAAAGGTGCAGACAAATCTTTTCATGGTCCCAACATTGCTTGTGGTTAGGATTCAGGTAATCAAGAGCATGATAGCCGTTGGAAAAAACTGTTCTTGAATCCAGGCTTCTATACCTTCTACCTGAAGATTCCAATGAGAAGAGATTGTGACCAAGGTGAACGGCATCCTTTTCAATGTTGGCTGCTTTCTTGAGATAATAGCTCACATAGATGTCTTCAATACACAGGAGGGCTGTGACCATGATGAATTTGACTAGAGTTCCTGGGCATTCAAGATTCCAAACCAGGCCATAATGCAATCAGTCAACACACTTTACACAGTGGACTTGTAGAAATTAGATAAGCGTATTTAACATGTCTAATTTCATCAATGTGTTGATTTCCAAAAGAGAAAATCCAATATGTGGACTCCCAGGAAATTGAACGTATTAACCCTCTCCTCTGCTGCGCCATCAATTAAACCGTGTGTGGTCTCTCACCCAATCCTTCCTAAATTCCACAATAAGTTCCTTGGTCTTGCTGACATTGAGACCAAGATTGTTGTTCTGGCACCACCAGAATCTCTACCTCCATCCCATAATCTGACTCAAGATTACCTGCTATTCGGCCAACAACAGTGGCGTCATCAGGAAATTTATAGATTTCCTTCGAACCAATCTTGGCTATGCAAATATGGACGTAGAGAGAATAGATCAGTGAACGAACCACATTGCCTATTTTGATGGTCAACAAGGAAGAGGTGATATTGTCAATCCGCACTGACTTCCAGTGAAGAAGTCAAGAATCCATTTGTGAGGGTTTGATTACAAAGGGAGGAGCAGAATTGTGATCTACTGGAAATAGAAAACAGTACAGAACTGAGGATGTGGTCAAATCGTTGTCAAAGATACAAGCAAACTCAGCCATCTACACACCAAATTGATCATGTGGAGATGTTCCTGACGTGTTTGAAGTCACAAGAACAGATTAAAGAGGAGGAAAGTGACATTGGCAGAGTCAGGGACATCTGAGATGGTCCCAAGGAAGAGGTGATGGGTCCAAAACACAAAGTAAAAATCTTCAAAGGATGTTTTAGCCCAGTTGCAACAGGTTTTGAAACATGGTCATGCTGAATGCATGCAAAAAGGTGCAATTTCCAGTCCTCTTGAAAAAATGTTGCAACATAACTTTGCAGGTGGACTGGCTGACATTGGAATGCAGGTGAGACAATTTAACACAAAATAAGTTGATGTTCAATAGAGCATGCAGAATGACCGCCAGTGCGAGAATGATATTTAAGAAAGCAAGGTAGGTTTGTTCCCACTACAATTCTGGAACTTGAGCATCAGGCAGGCTAAAAGGGGCAGTCAGTCATGATGGTGCCTTCGTTATCCATAGCATTATGTCAGGAAATTTGTCAGGAGAAGAGGAAACTACAGCCACAATAAATAGTTTTGGAGGGACTCTACAAATTTCTTCAAATTCTTTGCAGACACCACAATCATAGATCAGATGTCAAATAAAGATGATCGGAATATAGAAAGATCATTCAAAGACTAGTGACATGGTTCCAAGACACCCTCACATCTCAGGCACAGACTTTCTTTCCTCCCCACCCCTAATCAGGGAGACAGGTCAAGAGTGTGAAATCACACATCAAAAGGCTTAAAGACATTTTCACCGACAGTTAGAGTCCCGAATGAACCCCATAACAATGTTCTTATGCTACCTTGCCTTGCACAGTTTTATTTAACCCCATGGCAACTCTATATTCTGCAACTATGCTCTTGGCATTCTACTCTATACAGCTGTATAAATGTTGGAATTGATTTGTTAAACTGCTCATGGAAAAATTCCTCCCCGAACCAGGGATAATGTGACAAATAAACTTACAAAGGCTGGGATCTCCACTCTAGGGTATACCAGACTGAGATGAAAATCAATCTGTAAGAACAGGTAAAGCAAAAGAACACCTGACAACAAAAGATGGCAATACTGATCAATGAAGAAAGTTGTGAAATTGTTGAACTTCCTGCTACAGAAAGTTGTTGGAGTCAGGTCATTTGATGTTGAAGTGTGGATTATGATGGGTCATGTGGCCTCTCCATTTGGAACCTGGTAGGAATGTGGATTGTGGAGTGTCTTATGACCTCTCTATCTGTAACCTAATCAGAAGTCGCATCTCCTGCTAATCAAGGTTGGACTCTGCTCACCTGGCCATTGGCCCCTTTAATCATCCAGTGAAGATCTGAGCCGGACCCTCCAGCATACTGCACTATAAAGTCCACCACATGCAGTAGCTCATTCTCTTTTGCTCTTCAGACCTGAGACAAAACCTGCTGTGGACAACGCTGGAGGAATCCCTGCTAAGGTGTGCACTACATAGAGATCGGGGATATTGTAGATAGCATCTGAGTTGTGGCCATGTTAGACAAGGAATGATGAGAAATCCTTGGTCATGAAAAGTCTGTATAAACAATTGCTAGTATTGGTCGTAGTACGTCCGATGCGACTGGGTTGCACTGTGTTCGTGACACTGCAAGCAGTTTCTGGTATTGGTAGTTTTAAGTCTGATTTGACCGGTTGGACTGTGTAATGTGATAGAGAATACTTGTGTGTATGATCCCTGTTGCAATTCCCTTATGTGTGTTTCAATAAAGATTATTTCTGCATTCAACCTTTGTCCCAAATAAGGTTCTTTGAACCCACCGAACTTTTCCCTTCCGACACAACAGATGTATTCAAAAGAGAGTTGTATCTGGCCCTTATCACCAAAAGGATCAAGAGGTATGGAAAGAAATTATAAATGGAGTACTGAAGTTACAATGAAGTTACTGTGGTTGTATGATCAGCCATGATCATATTGAAAGGCAGTACAGGCTGGAAGGACTGAATGATCTACACCAACTATATTCGACGATTCTGTTATTCTATAAAGTGTTAGGTCTGCTTTGTTCATGAATGAGTGAGACAAACACCAGGCTGAGTCGAAATCAGGGTTCTTTGTTCTTTATTACCGGATTGTAACACTTGCGACTAACCATGTTAGTCGGAGAATGCATTCTGCCGTTATCAGCAAAATGGTGATTTTTTATACCCTTGGATATGTGCTTAGAACATCATCATATCATTACTTGTCCAATGACTAAAACTGTTGCTATCCTTTCCCTGCTAGCTTCCTGCCTCTCAATCCATCAATGTCTCTCTTATCTTGTAAGTACAAGGATGCATTCACATCTTGTTACAGCCCTGTACATTCCCATCTCATGATGTTTTACCTAACAGGAGTACAAGGACACCTCCCCTTCTTGTTACAGCCTTGTACAGGGTAACTCCCTACACATTCCCATCTCATGATGTTTTACCTTACAAAAGACATACTTTTAATAGCTCCACTTCTGTTACTTGCTGTTGTAAGAACAAAACTAAAGAACCTACAATTATCAATAACATAAAGAAAAACACAAGCACTTGTGGATCAGCTTATTTTGCCTGGTAACCTCCTATTTGTTCAATAGCTAGTTTAAAAGTATTAACAAAGAGCACCATTATACAGGCTTTCAGTTGCTCAACTCTCTTTGGCAAGTACCTTAAAACAGAAACAGGCAGTGCCAGCTCAATACTACTACATACGAAACTTACTTTTACTGACAAGGATCAAATGTCAATTATTTTCCTACATCTTGACCTTAAAATGATTTCTCGTGCAGCAAGCTTATTTGGGCAGAAAACCTGTTATCAGTCAAGCTTCAGAATTCTCACTCAACTGCAGTTCAGTTCATTATTGGATTAAAACGCAATTCTAGAGACAAATTCATAATCCTCTCTCAGAGTTAACACGAGATTAAGAGTCATAATGCAATCAGAGGTGCCAGCTTTGGATGAAAGCTAATTTTCCCTCCAGATTGGATGTAAAGACCTAATAGTATTTTCTTTATGTAAAAGAAGATAACACCTTTAACTGTCAGTTGAATTAAAAATACAGAGCATTGTTTTGTGTAAATTGGCCAGTGAATTTCAAACAATGGAAATATTTTAGAAGCACTTCATTGACTGTGAAGTACCTTGGGATATTAACAATGCAAATAATATACAATGTATAATATACAAGATCTTACTTGCCCATCCAGCAAAGAAAAACCATTGCAGTGACAAATATTCCATCTCCTTCCACACACAACTCATGCCTTTCCTGTAAATTTATTCTGGACATGGCTATTAACATCTATACAAGTAACTTTCTATATGTAGCTCCTATTGCATTAAACCTTCCAGATTTGTATTCTCTCCCATCCACATTCAAGATATAGATATAAATCATAACTGATGAAAATGAATCTGCTACACACAGGATGATAACTCATCTCAATTCTTATATGTGAAAAGTTTCAAATCAAATATGATTTCTACTACCTAATTTCCTGCAGTGCAGCAATCAAATTTGTAACAAGAGAAATAATTCACAAACTAGCTAGAAATAAAAGCAGTCTACTCAAATACATTTTCAGATTTCAGATTTATTGTCAAGAATATATACATGACATCACATACAACCTTGAGAATCCTTTTTCCTATGGACGAGATAGAATTACCACTCATTGGTAGCCCCAAAAACCACATACACACACGTTGACAAATAAGAATTGTGAACTGAACCAGTACGGACTTGAAGGGCCGACATGGCCTGTTTCCGTGCTGTAAACGGTTATATGGTTAACAGATAATGAAATGTAAACAAACTGACTGCAGTACAGAGAGAATTTAAAAAATTTTTTTTTAAAGTCCTTAAATGAATCCCTGATTGAGTTTGTTGTTGAGGAGCTGTTCCTGAATCTGGTGGTGCGAGTTTTGTGGCACCGATACCTCTTTCCTGATGGTAGCAGCAAGAACAGAGCATGTGCTGGGTGGTGTGGAACCTTGATGATTGCTGCTGCTCTCTGATTGCAGCATTCTCTGTAGATGTTCTCAGTTGCAGGGATGGTTTTGCCCGTGATGTCCTGGGCTGTGTCCACTTCCTTTTGCAATGCTTTACACTCAGGGGTATTAGTGTCCCCATACCAGACTGTGATGGAGCCAGTCAGCATACTTTCCACCACAACTCTGTAGAAATTTGCCAGGGTTTCTGGAGTCATACCAAACCTCCACAAACTCCTGAGGAAGTAGAGACCCTGACACACTTTCTTCACGATGCTTTTAGGGTGTTGGGTCCAGGAAAGATCCTCTGAGATAGTGACTTCCAAGAACTTCATTTGCTCACCCTCTCCACCTCTGGTTCCCCATTGATCACTGGATTGTAAACCTCTGGTCTTCCCATCCTGATGTCAACAATCAGCTCCTTGGTTTTGGTGGCATTGAGTGAGATGTTGTTGGTGCACCATTCAGCCAAATTTTCAATCTGCCTCCTGTCGGCTGACTCATCCCCTTTTTTTTGATACAACCCACTACCGTGGGAGCGTCAGCAAGTTTGTAGATGGTGTTATTGTCGTACCGAACCACACAGTCGTAGGTGTGAAGTGAGTAAAGAAGGGGGCTCAGAACACAGCCCTGTGGTGCTCTGCTACTGATGGAGATTGTGGAGGAGACGTTCTCACCAATCCTCACTGATTGTGGTCTGAAGGTGAGGAAATCCAGGATTCAATTACTTAGTGGGGTGTTGAGTCGCAGATCTTGGAGTTTGCTGATCAGCTTTGAGGGGATGATGGTGTTAAATGCCAGGTGTTCCAAGGTTTTGCGTAGGTCCAGTGAGATGACATCTGCCATAGACCTATTGCTACGATAGGCAAATTGTAATGGATCCCTGTCACTGCTCTGACAGGAGCTGTTATGCTTCAACACCAGCCTTTAAGGCAGGGTCAACACAGCGCAGTGGTTAGCACAACCCTCTTACAGTGCCAGTGATCAGGACCAGGGTCGGATCCTGCGCCGTCTGTAAGGAGTTTGTACATTCTTCTCGTGTCTGCGAGGATGTTCCCTCGGGGCTCTGGTTTCATCCCACCATTCAAATCGTACCGGGGGTTGTAGGTTCACTGTATGTCTGAATTTAAATATTGAATTTAACTCTGCTCTTCTTGTATATTACAATGATTGATGCCTGTTTGAAACAGGTGGGTACCACACATTGGTCGAGTGAGATGATGAAGATATCCATGAATACATTGGTAAGTTGCTCTGTGGAGTTTTTTTAATACTCGGCTGGGTACTCCATCTGGACTGGATCTTTTCCTCAGATTCACTCTCCTGAAGGCAGTACCATTCAAATTCTTTGATCTTCCATCCTATTTTAGATTTGGGCCTGAATCCTTCAGATTTCTGATGAATCATAAGTTTTCCTTTCCCTATTTATTTTTGAGACAACTCTGTTGTTGCTTCTAATTCAGGTACCCAACTGCAAAGATAAATTAATTTCTCCTGAGGGATTTCCTCCTGCTAACCTTAATGCTCTTGGCATTGATATTAACTAGCTCGCTCTAGTTTAAATGCAAGAGGAAGGAAGATACCCCATCTCTCTTTCCCTATCCCTCTCCCCGTCTCCTTTCCTCCAGCTCCCCTCTACTTTCCCTCTCCATTCATAGAGCTACTTCTTCCCTATCACTTCATCTTTTTTCTCTTCTGCCTTTCCACTCATATCAACCTATGACCTCTTATTTGCTAGTCAATGTTCCTCCCCGCCCTCTCTTCCCTCTTCTCCTCACCTTTTCATTCAGGCACCTGTTTTCACTTATACCTTGAAGAAGGGCTCATGGCTCAAAATGTTGATTATTCCTTGCTTCCTATAGATGCCATGTGACCTGCACTTGTGTACTGTCTTTAACCAATTCATCAACTTTGTAGTGACACTACTTTCGATACTGTAGAACTCAATGACAGTGATCCAATGAAATTAAGGACGTTTCCAAGTCATGGAGCCAAGCCGCACCAAAACAAGCACCTCTATCCATTCTAGTTATTTTTCAGATTACCTTGTATCTGTATCCACTTCTGACCTAATTATGCTCCAAATATCTGTCTATAATTGATCAGAGTCCCGATGAATGTCATGTAATCCACGTGGCTGGTTTAGAGTACAGTTTCTTTCACTGATTTTTTGAAAATCAGCAGTAATTGTCAGATTCATCTGCTATTGGTTGGAAACTAGCGAAAGGGAGTGACACAAAAGTGGCCTCAGGACTCGTGGACACCAGCAGGGCTAAATATTATCCTGGAGAAAATGGAAAACAGTAAAGAAATTGTTGAAGACTTAATAGAAAGAATGAACCAAGCAGAGCAAACTTGGTAAAAACACAAGATCAGCTAAAAGCTTTGGAGAAAGGTGCGAAGCAATGGGAGTCGGACAGACAAGGTCTGCTTGACAAGATCGACCACATGAAGAATTTTAGCAGACAATGTCCAAATTATAGGACTGAAAGAAGGAATTGAGGGAGGAGATCCGGTGAACTTGTTTGAAACATGGATCCCACGAGTGCTGGGAGAAGACAAATTCAGAGGAAAAACTGCATATTGACAGGGCTCACCAGACCCTCAGACCCAGAAGAGCTGGCAATCAGCGACCACGACTGGTCCTGGTAAGACTTTTGAGTTACTGGGAACGGAGATAATTCTGGGAGTAGCATATGAACACTCTAAGCAAAATAAAGGTCCCCCCAAGAATGAGCATAAAAAAGTGCTATTTTTTCAAGATTTCAGTCCTAATTTGATTAAGCAAAGGAAGAAGTTTGACGATGTAAAAAGACAACTTCTTCCCAAAAACTTGAAATATTCGATCACATATCCCACATTTCTGAGGGTCGAAGCAGCAGAAGGTAATCGGCGATTGTTCCAAGACTACGAGCAGGGTGGAAAACTTCCTGTGAGCTTTATGAAAAGGCTATGGTTGTCAAAGTGGAAGATTATGAAGAATGTTTACAATGTGACTAAGTAAAAGTTGTATTTTAAAAAAAATAAACATCTTGTATATATTGTTGAACAGTAAATTTTATTGAAATGTTCACTGAAAGCTCAAGAAAGTGAAAACTTGGGAAAAGTAGTCGCAAGGTGGAGATTCCAGTCTAAGGGGGAGAATGGCACCAAAGGGAGGGGTGGTTCTTCCTTGAGAGATTCCGTGGGGTTTTGGGGTTTCCTGTTTATGTCATTGTCAAGGCAGGGTCATTGTATGTGGTTTTTGTTTTAAAGGGGAAAGATCACTATTATTTAAACAATCAAAAAGGTTTTATTGTTAACCAAAATTTGTTTAAAAAATTAATATGGATAGAATGTTAAAATTTATTAGTCTTAATGTTAATGGTATAGTGAAACGGGCTGGTAAAAAGGAGGCGGTTCTTGGCACACATAAAAAATTAGTCCTTCTACAAGAAATGCATCTTACCAAATATGAACATGCTAAATTAAAAGGAGGATGGGTGGGACAAGTAATATTGTCTTCATTTAGCCCAAAAGCAAGAGGAGTGGCAATTTTAATTAATAAAAATATACCAATAATAATCGTAGAGACACTGACTGACCAAACCAGAAGAATTTGTAATGGTACATTGTAAAATTTATGCAGAATCATGGACGTTTATGAACTCTCTGCACCAAATTATGATGATGAAGCCTTTATGAAAGATATCTTTTTTTTAAAGCAGCAGAAGGAAGACAAAATATACTGGTTGGAGGAGACTTCAATTTCTGACTAGATCCAATGCTGGATAAATCAGCCAAAACAGTAACAAAGGCAAAAGCTGCAAAAACGGCCTATCATTTATGAAGGATTTAAATTTGATTGATATATGGAGGCAGCTTAACCCCGTAGAAAGAGACTATTTCTACTCAAGGGTACATGATTCACTTACAAGGATTGATTTGTTTTTAATGTCTGCCCAGTTAAAAAGTAGTGGTAAAAACAGAATATTTGGCGAAACTTCTATCTGATCATTCACAATTAACTTTAACTATTGCAATAATGGAAAAACAAGGAAGTGTGTACAGATGGCATCTCAATGTCACACTGTTTAGAAAAGGAAGGACTTTTTGGAGTTTATTAAGAGATAGAACTATACTGTGAAATTAACCTCCTGATAATAGCTTTTCAATATGGTATATGCTTAAAGAGAGAATATGCAGGAGGTCATGTGATGCAAGAAGAGAGAAAGAAGAGGTGAAACCCAAGAGCTCCCAAATCCACAGGGAAGATAAACCAAGAAAAATATTAAAGTAACAATCAAAATACTCACCAGTGGTTTTGGAAGATGTCAGCAGTAGGAAGATAATGAAGGAAAATAGAACAGCCAGCAAAAATGCTAAAGAATGGGCCCCGATGCCAGTGGATCAATCAGAGGTGCCTTGTGGCAAAGAGAATGGCATTGCCATTGCAAGGCCCATTGTGGAGGATGACTAGGGAGCAAAGGTGCAGCCCACCCAACAGGAGCGCTGAGGCCAAGGTAAAACCGGTCTGAAGAGGGGAAATGACACTACTCCAGACCACCAAATGGGAAGTGAAAGTCCTCTGGAGCAGCTCAGAGTGCAGGGGGTCTCGTGGAACCCCTCCCTCAGTGAGAGCGCCAAGACAAGCGCTCTCGCGATGAACGCACAGCAGCCAGCAAGAGCAACAACAGCAGGACTGAGCAGCCAGGAAGTGCAAGGAGCACGTCGAGTGCAGGTAGGGGGCTTGTGATGATCCAGCATCGGGTCGAATGGCATGAGTCATAACGATGACGGGAGCAGCGGCGGCAGTGCCGAAAATGGAGGACAGGAGGATCAACACAAAGCAAGGCAAAGGGAGAAGTCGGGCTCAGAGCCCTCTTTATGTGATGTGTTGGAAGCCATGGGACATGGAGTTTTGAACACTCCATTTGTTGTCACCTTGAGTATCATCCGAAAATGCGCACATGCTTTCAACCACGTCAAGATATATTACAAGCTCAAATCCGTACTTGCACCTCTGATTATGCTACCAACAGGATGATGGCTGCCCTTTAATTAAATTACAGAACTATATTTTCATTTTAGAACTATCCCTTGGGGCTCAGCTGCCATGTGCAATGCCTGAGTGAAAGTCATGCAGATATAATCCCCTGTAGATTATATGATAATCATCAGACAGTGGCTGACATTGTTATTATCCCTCCTAATCCTCTCTCAGAGTTGATGTCATCCAATTGGTGCAATGAATCTAAATCATCAGACTAAAGGATCAAACTTTCATCACCCAGATCATTCAAAAACTTCAATGATCATAAAGAACAAGGTAAAGGTTCCATTATTGTCATGTAATACTACATTTAGAATGTAACATACATGAAATTCTTCAATTTTTGTCTACTATAAAGCAAACAGAGAGTCGCCACTTGGTCCAGCACCCCTCACAGAAACATACAGTACTTGGTGTTCCAAGGCAGTCTCTCCTCCAAGTACTGACCAGGCCTGAGCCTGTTTAGCTTCCAAGATCAGTCAATCTCAGACATATTCAAGCTATTAGCACTGAATACTCCTGAGATGAATGGAATATAACGAGAGAAAATATCTGATATCTTCACACCTGATCACCACTGTAATTACTTCTCAGGGGACAAGAGAGCATGTGCATGGAAAAGTGCATGTCCATTGTGTGTGCGTATCAGACAACTTGGCTGCAACGGTCTACAGTTGAGCAGCCTTCTGACAAATACCAAATTTCAAACAGAACAATCTTGATATGGTGGGATTGGCCAAAATCGCAGCAGATTTAACTGAGTTGCAGAACAAAGTTGGTTGGGTGGGAGCGTTACAGAGAATTTGTGTGGATAAAAGTGCTCAGTATACAGCCTCACTCCTAGCTCATCTTCAATAAGCTCATCAATAAAGAACGGTGCCTCTAAGTATGTTGAAATAATGGTTGACACAGGTGCCACTATTGACATAGGACATGGAAAGTCTAGCACAGGAATGGTTCTTCAATCCACAATGTCTGTGGTGTGCAAGGTTTATATTTATTGTCAGAGTATATACACGACTTCACATACAACCCAGAGATTCTTTTTCCTGCGGGACAGGCAGAATGCCTACTTATCGGTAACTGTAAAATTCTTGCATATTCATACATGTAACAGCCTCTTAAATGCTATTATCATATCTGCTTCCACCACTGCCCCTGGTAGCCGGTATCCAGCACCTATTACTTTGCATAAGAATTCTTGCCCCATACATCTCCCTTTCACCTTGACTGTATGTCCTCCAATATTTGACACTTTTACCCTGGGAAAAAGAGTTTGACTCCCTATCCTATTTCTGCCTCTCATAATTTTATAAATTTCTATCAGGTTTCCCCTTAGCCTTTGATTCTTCAGAGTAGACAACCCAATTTTGTCCAACCTTTCCTTCTTGATCATACTCTCTAATCCAGGCAGCATCCTGTAAAGTCTCTTCTGTAGCCCTTCCAAACCCCCACATTCTTCTTGTAATGGCACAGCTAGGATTGCACAATACTCCAAGCACAGCTTGGCTTCCTTACTTTTAGATTCAATGCCCAAACTAATGAAGGCAAGCATGCAATCCAACTTCTTTATCATCCTATCTACTTGCATGGTCACTTTTAGGTAGCTATGGTCTTAGAATGACTAAATCAAAATAGCTTGTTTATGGTAAATTTATTCTGGGAAAGTGGAGAATTTGCCACCAATATCATACATACGGCGACGAACTTTCATTCACTTATTCTGCAGACATAATCTATAAATTACATGACAATTTTACAACAAAAATACATTGCTGCTTATCAAACATACAAGAATCCATCATTTTCATAAGATCTGGAATGCAGTTTTAAAAGATTGATTGGGTAAATACTCCAGGATATGTGCTTCAGTCAATTTAGGTTTCTGCTCAGTTCTGAAATATCACAAACCTTTACCATCTTCTTTATATACTCCCTTCACCTAAATAATATAGTTCAAATTTACAAGTCCTTCTTTTGATAATGTTTGACAAAATTAAGCATTCCAATTTCAAAGTTAAATTCTGTTATTCTTCCTATTTAAAAATTTCATGAGGCAAATATCCCAATGAAATTGCATCAAAAGTGATATTGCAAGATAACATGTCACTGATATTACAAAGTTCTGGGGCTTTGCCTAAAAGTCACCGCGTCATAGATTAAATTACAGAATTATACTGAGGAATCTGGGGTCAATAACCCAAGTCAGAACATTTATGACTTACAAATTACAATGGACTTGAATAAATTCTGACTGGACTTAATAAAATAATTCAAATCAATAAAACTAAATCTATAACCTTAAGCATAATGAATAAATTGCAATGGGCTTCTTCAAGAAATATTTCCCTGGAATGAATGATTAATTGGTATTTGTGTCGTGGTCATCAATTCCTCCAAATTATATGAATGAAAATGTAAAAAGTTATGACACGGAATGACATTGCCTGTCCACATCCCAGAGCTCAATGTTTTGGTACAGTATTTAAAATCTCCTTTAGTATCCTTGTTTTCTGTGCAGATACTCATTGTAGTTAGAATATTTCACATTCCACTTTCTGCAGCAATGAACAGGTATAAAGTAACTTTACTAGTCAAAGTTGGTGAGTGAGAATAGCTGACAAGTTTATATTGCAAATTATCAAATCTATTCAATTTGCACGAAATTCAGGCCGCACAAGAGACTTAGCAGTAAGTTACAGGAAAGTGGAGTCCGGGGAAGTATATTGGCCTGGATTGAAAATTGGTTGTCTGACAGGAGACAGAGAGTCGGGATAAATGGGAATTTTTCAGGTTGGCAGAGAGTGGTAAGTGGGGTGCCGCAGGGGTCGGTGTTAGGCCCACAGCTGTTCATCATTTACATTGATGACTTGGAGGAGGGGACAAAATGTGGTGTAGCCAAGTTTGCGGATGACACCAAATTGAGTGGAAGAGCAAATTGTAATGAGGATGTGGAGAGTCTGCAGAGGGATATAGTTAAGCTGGCTGAGTGGGCAAAGGTCTGGTAGATGAAGTACAATGTTAGTAAGTGTGAGGTTATCCACTTTGGCAAGAAAAATAAAAGAGCTGAATATTATTTAAAGGGTGAAAAACTACAGCATGCTGTTGTGCAGAGGGACTTGGGAGTGCTTGTGCATGAATCGCAAAAAGTTAGGTTGCAGGTGCAGCAGGTTATTAAGAAGGCAAATGGAATGTTGGCCTTCATCGCTAGAGGAATTGAATTCAGGAGTCGGGAGGTAATGTTGCAACTGTATAAGGTACTGGTGAGACCGCACCTGGAGTACTGTGTCCAGTTCTGGTCTCCATATTTGAGGAAGGATATACTGGCTTTGGAGACGGTCCAGAGGAGGTTTACTAGGTTGATCCCTGGGATGAAGGGGTTGACTTATGATGAAAGATTAAATCGTCTAGGATTGTATTCGCTCGAGTTCAGAAGAATGAGAGGAGATCTTATAGAAACATTTAGGATTATGAAGGGTATGGATAGGATAGATGTAGGAAGGTTTTTTGAGCTGGCCGGGGAAACTAAAACGAGAGGACACAGTCTCAAGATTCGGGGGAGTAGATTTAGGATAGAGATGAGGAAAAATAGTTTTTCCCAGAGAGTAGTGAATGTTTGGAATTCTCTAACCAGGGAAGTGGTTGAGGCTGCTTCATTAAACATATTTAAAATTCAGTTAGATAAATTTTTATATGATAGAGGAATTAGGGGATATGGGGAGAAGGCAGGTAGGTGGAGTTAGGTCATAAATTAGATCAGCCATGATCGTATTGAATGGCGGAGCAGGCTCGATGGGCCATTTTTGGCCTACTCCTATTCCTACTTCCTATGTTCCTATGAATCATTCCACTTTTTCCTCAACACCTCATCAGAATCTACTGCCTTATTTAATGTACAGTTCACGGAGTTTCATTTCATACATTTGAGAGAACAGTATGTAGACATAAATCTTTGACCTCACCAAGGATTTCTGTCTCAAACTGCACTGTCAAAAGGAAGGCATTTCCATACTGTAAACAAGTTCCTAAAATATTTATATAACAAGAAAAATGTAAAATTTTTTTTTTTTTTTTTAAACACATCTTGGGATTTCGACCCAATGACAGCCAATATTTATCCTTACACCAACAAAGAAATTATCTGCTCAATATCTTATTTCTCTTCATGAGAACTTGGCATGCTACAACAATAACTATATTTCAAAGCTTTTCAATAGCTGCAATGTAGATTAGCATGTGAGCACCGCATACTTCGTCATTCTACCATCTGCAACGAGAACCCACCACCAGGCACATGCCACCACCCCTGTCCAGCTTCTACAGGGATCACTCCTGCTGTAACTCCACTGTGTACTCATCCTTCCCTACCCATCTCTCCACAAGCTCAGTACTTTTTCTTGCAACTGCAGGAGGTGCATATCTGCTCTCACACCTCCTTCCTCACCACCATCCAGGAACTTGAGCAACTCTTAAATTAGGCAGATTCACATGCACCTCCTCCAACCTCATATACTGCGTTCAGGGCTCTCCGTTTTACCCCCTCTACATTAGTGAGAGCAAGGGCAGACGTAGGGCCCAGTTTGCAAAGCATCTGTGCTCTGTCTGCGAAGGCCATCCCAAACTCCCTTTTCCTTCTCATTCATGCACCAACTTGCCATCCTTGGCATTCTCCAATTTCAAAATGAGGCCCAAGAACAGCACCTCATATTCCACCTGGTACTTTGGAAACTGATGATGCAAACACTAAATTTTCCAATTTCAGGTTACATCTCTATTCTCTCCTGTGCTAATTCTGTTCTCCCTGTCCAAATCTGGTCCATTTCCCATAAACCCCACCCCTTCCCCCTTCTGATTCCATCCTCATCCATCCACACTTATCCCACCCCCACCCCCCCACCTTTTGTTTCCCTCTGGTCCCCCAACAGGTTCCATCTCAGCGTCGCTACTCAGATTCCAGCAGTGGTAGATTTTGTCTCCACTCATCACTCCCTACTCTCCATTTCCTCCATCTGACCCAATTCTTTTCCTTTTATCTGGTACCTGACAATCAACTGCCTCCCCATCAGTCCATCATCCTTTATCCCTCCCAGGATCACCAATCACCTACTGCCCCTGTCCAACCCATCCGACCCCTTTGTACTGTCTTGATGGATGGTTCCGATCCAAAATATTGACCATGGTTTTTCTCCCATTGAGGTCAGGTTCCTTCAGCAAACTGTTTTAACCTAATTACAATGTGGAAATAATGCAACATGAGGCACACAAGTCCAATAATTCTTGCTTTCTAGTGCTAAATTTTGTACATTGGTAAGAAGGCAGCTTTCATTGAGTGGAGTCAGGGCATAAAAGTCAGGAGTTTTGACAAGAGTTTATTTAGTGCTCAAGTGTGTAGCTTTGGCTCACGTAACAAAAGATAATTTGTGGACATAGCTTGAATTCATAATGCTGATTCTAAAAGGAGATTGACCTAAACTCAGGATTAAGAAACAAATTTATTAAGACTTGCAAGTACCAGAGGTTACTTCATTCAATCCAGAAAAGTAGATCTGAAACTTGCATTGACTGGTCCATTTAATAGTACATTACACATCGACTGACTAGTCCAGGGGTGTCAAACTCAAATTCATGGAGGGCCAAAATTAAAAACTTGGACTAAGTCGAGGGCTGAACTAAATATTTATTGAAAATTTTCAACAACATCTGCATGTTTTCTCTTCTTTCAACATGTAATGTTAAACTTTAGGATATAACTTTAGGAGGATAATGTTACAGGTCAGGAGTAGGTAGCTCAAGTTCACCCTTTGCTTGACCTGAGGGAAACCTATTTGGTCCCTGTGGAGATGTAGTCAGCATTCACAGGCTGTGTCCATTTTGGCCTGCATCAGGACTCAGCATTTCCTGCTCACTCCTCAGGCTCTAGGCCTCTATTCACCCTCGACCCACCATCCCTCTTACCTGACCAGTCCTTTACCCAACCTCTACTCACCCCTCACTCCACTCGCTCTGCCTCTACCCACCCCATCCTATACACGCCCCTCTACTGCCTCTCTCCTCAACCTGTTCCTCCCTCTACCCGTCTCTCACCCTCTAATCACCCCTCCCCTACTCGCCCTGCCCCTCCCCTTTTACCTCTTCCCTATCCACCCCTCCTTCTACTCATCCCTCCCTCTAACTGCCCCTCGCACCACCATAACTTCCCCTGCCCATTACTCCTCACCTACACCCTCTGCCCACCCCTGCTTACCCACCCACTCAGGCCCGGCACGCTGCCAATCAGCCTTTGCGGACAGCCACCATCTCTCTCTTCACGTGCAGGGCCGAACCAGCCGTCCCTGGGGTCCGCGCGGGTGCAAGCGCTGAAGGCCGTGGCGACCGGGAGAAGTGCGCTCGCGCTGTGGAAGGGCCGTCCGGTGCCAGTCGCATGAGGCTCGCGCTGCCCGGGGGCCGTGCGCAGCCTGCCATGCCCGTCGCGCCGACAGGAAATCACAGGCGCTCGCCCATCCGCCGCACCGCTCGACAGGTGGGAGAAATGACTGGTTGTGCGGGGAGCCTTCCAACTGGCTTGCCGGCTGATGACATCGACAGATTTCTCATGTTACAATTTCTCATGTTACAATGGGGAAGGATATGCAATGAAGGGGGAGGATGGTGGGGGTGACATTACCAAAAAACAGCATCGATCTCGCTGCAGGGCGGGCCACCTCTAATACATTTTTGAAATGATCTTGCGGGTCAAATATAATTATATCGCGGGCCAGAGTTTGACATGTGTGGACTAGTCTTTGGCATCCTAGAATGTTCCAACAAAGTATAAAACATTTTGAAAGAACAGCCCCTCATTTCTGCCTAGCCACAGGACTCACAATTAAATTCAACAACTTCAGGTTACCAACATTCATCATTTGTGTTTCCTCTCTCTGTTGATGTTGCATGTTTCTCTGGGTATTTCCAGCAGTAAATTTTGCTGATTGCTAGCACTGAAAGGACAATCTTGGTTTCCACCTTATCAGACATGCGTTCTCTACCCCCTTCCGCTTTGCAACTTGAAAAATTCTTTACACACCTTTTCAGTTCTAGGAAAAAAGTTGTCGATCGACCTGAAACATTAACTGTTTCTTTCACATAGATGCCACCAGACATGTCCATTATTTCCAACATTTTCCATCTTTGTTTCAAAATTCCAAAAGGATTGTCAAGGTAAATGATGAGACCTGCTGGGCTTATCTGAAACGAGGGGCCATGGTCTTGGGAGAAGAAAATTGTGCATGAAGATTGAGACATAAATTTCTGGATTTCTGCAAGAGCTGTGGATGCAAAAGGATACACATAATACAAGATTTTGACACTCAGGTCAAATGGGAAACGCTTAAGGGAAACTTCACCACACAGTCAGTGGTGAGAGTGTGGATCAAGCTACCAGCGAAAGTGGTGAATGGGTTTCAATTTCAAGATTTAAGAAAAATTTGAATAAATGCATTAATGAGAAGGGTATGGAAGACTATGGTCTGGGTGCAGGTCAATGGGACTAGGCAGAAAAATAGTTTGTCACACACTAGGTTAGCCAAAGGGCTTGTTTCTATACTGTAGTGTTCTATAGTTCCACAGGACGGCAAAGTCGACTTGAGGCAAAAGATCAACCATAATCTTGATGAAGGGCAAGGTAAGTTAGAATTGTTAGGCTTGGGTCACATTCTACTCCTTGAGTACTTTGGAAATGAAATCTTCAGTTCTTATCACCTCGCTCAAACAGCAGAGAATAACATTATGATTCAAGAGACATACAGCATGCTGCAGTGCATGGGATGTGTTATAAATAAATTTCACACATAAAACTTAATATTTTTAAAGGTTAAACCTTATAGATTACAATAAAATCATAAAGCAAAGAATCTGGGTTTGAAGCAACTTTATATTCATAACATTAAAAAAATCTAACTCTGAACAAAATCAATTGAGTTCTTATTCTAGCCAGGCTGGAGATGTGGCAGTATCCCAAGTGAAAATGATTTACAACTGTTTTACAATTCCCTGCACTAATGTATAAAAATCTGAGAAAAAAAACCGTAACAAGCAAATCACACAAAGAAGTCATGGGAAGAAAAGGGTGTTCAAATCAACAAGATAACACAAGCCTAACAGCTTGAGGACCACAAGGAACAGAATGGCAAACTGCAATGGATCTGTTGCTAGGATTTTAAGGAAGCACAATGTTAGACATTTGAGACTTTTGTAATACATCCAATTGAAGTGTGAAATATGCATCCAGCAGTACAACTAATGATGGTGCAATTCCAAACGTTCGATTACATTTCACCAACAAGTTAAAGTAAAATGCTGATTATTGATTTATTTTCTGGGCATGTTAAGTAGAATTCAAGAACACTACATAAGCAGAATTTTGGTGAATCATGAGAAATTATGCACTTAAAAATCTTGCTTGTATAATTTGCCACATCTTGATGAAATAGTTCTGAAGCCAAACATGGTGGCAAATTTGTGCAGAGCAAAAAAATCACAAAAACAAAGTAAATGCTTAGCCAATTACTACCACCTTCTCTAAACTTTGGGGAAAGCTCAGTAACTGCTGAACATGCTGCTGTGCAGAAGGATTGGGGAGCGCTTATACAGGAATCGCAAAAGGTTGGTTTGGAAGTGCAAGAGGTAATCAAGGAGACAGATTGGGAAAGAATTTAAGCAGGGAGGTCCTGCTGCAATTGTACCGTTCAGTGGTAAGGCTGCATCCACACTACCGTGTGCAGTTCTGGTCTCCTGACATGAGAAAAGATATACTGGCTTTGGAGACAGTGCAGAGCAGATTCATCAAGTTGATTCTAGAGATGAGGGGGATTACTGTGAATATTCGTGTATAATGTTTTCATGAATAATGTGACCCCCTTTTTTTTTGAGGGGGAAAAGGGAGAAAAATTTTACCCCGTGTATACCCCCTTTTTATTGGCCCAAAATCATCATGGAAGCGCCACACTGACAGGTTGTTTCGAATGGCGGCTGTCATTACCGCACTCCATTGTGGTGTTATGCTGAATTAAATTACAAAATCTTCATAGTCAACATAATCAATTTAGTGTTCAAAATATATACCTAAATAAAAAGAAAAACATTATTTATTTTAAAATCCATCAAAATCAGACTCATTGTCATCAGATGCTCCAAAAGGCGCTTCCCATTCTTCTCTATTGATCTTCTCATCTGTGTCCCAACCTGTTATTTCATCTTCAGATTCATGTTCATAGTCTGAAGTAGTGGTGGTACTTGCATCGGCCCCTAAAACATCATCTTCAGCCCCATCCATTTTGTTGCTGATTCCTGTCTAAAAAACTCAGAGAGACTGTATTACTTGGGAGTGAATCCCAGGCCTGCCTCACCCATGAAACAACAATGGATAGACCTGGTTTCTTGAGATTTCCCCCTCCTGTTTTCTCCACTTGGTCTGAGATCCAGGAAATCCAATCCTTTCTAACATGGTCCTTAAATGGCTTATTAAGCACAAGATCAAGGGGTTGCAGTACACTTGTCAAGCCACCAGGAATAACAGCTTGGTGTGTCTTGAATCGCTTGAGCTGCTTCTTTACTGGTTCTGTCAGATGGGCTTGAAACTGGCCCCACACTAACATTGACGGTTTCTTTAAAAGAGATCCAGGTCTTCTATTCCACACCTTCTCCAACCACAGTTTGATGCCCTCTTCATCCATACACCCTTTAGGATGGCAGTGTACAAGAATGTCTGGTGGAAACTTTTCTCCTTTTGTGATGGTCTTATGCTTAAAGATCACCATTGGCTGTAACTTGGACCCATCAGCTAAGCAGCACAAAACTACTGTGAAATGGGTCCTTTCATGACCTGTTGTCCTTACATAAACCGTCTTACTACCCACTTTGTCAATACTTCTTCTGTTACCAGGCATATCAAAACACAAGGGAATTTCATCCATCCATATTGCTGATATTATTCATATCAAAGTCATGCTCCATCCTTAATTTAATCACAAAATGGTGAAAGCTAATTATCTTGTCATCTAAGTCACTGGGAAGCTTCTGTGATAACTTGGTTCTCTGTTGTGTGGCCAGGGAATACCTCTTCATAATCCTCTGACACCAACCATTTGAGACCTTGAATGTGCCACTCACTCCATATTTGCGATCTTTCTGCAGTTTCCTAGCTTGAAGCTGGATATGGAAACAGGTGACAAAGTAGCCATCTTTTCTCCGCCTTTCTACCCAGTCAACCAGTGCTTTCCCCTACGAGCACGTTTGGTCATGGGCAACACGGCTATCTCTGATTTCTGCTTCCTCCAAAGCCTGACGTTACTCTCAGCAACGCCAAATTCTCTGGAGGCTGCACAGTTGTTATTGCTTTCTGCAAACTTGATCACTTTCAGTTTAAATGATGCATCATAAGCACTGGATTTTCTCTTCGTTCCAGGAGAAAACATCATGGATAGAAATTAGAACAGCAAAATACACGTATCTAGAATAACTGTTATTTTCCCATTTAACGTCCATTTATATAAGCGAGAAATCAATGTCTTTTTTTTAAATTGGTTTCATGTGACCATGTACCACCAATGTAAACAAAATCAAGTCAACGTTAAGCGGCTACAGATAATGCAGATAATCTTACTTATCATTAAACCTGGCGGAAAAAACTTTTAAAATTATAACCTCGTGTATAATGCGACCCCCCCCCTACTCTGAGCTCAAATTTCGGTACAACATTTTTCACATTATACTCGAATATTTACAGTGGTCTGCGAGTACAGAGTGAGTCACCTGGGACTCACTGGAATTCAGAAGCAGGAGAGGGGATCTTTATAGAAGCTTTTAAAATTATGAAGGGGATAGACAGGAAAATTATGTCCACTGACAGATGAGACTACACTGGGCAATATTTATTGCTTCAATAGTAGGGGTAGTCGATTCAGAGATGAAGAGAAACTGCTCTTCTCAGAAACTGGTGAATCTGAAATTATACGCCCAAGTTAGCAGCAGAAGCTTCCTCATTAAATATATTTAAGTCACAGTTCAACAGAATTTTGCACAGTAGGGAAATTAAGTGTTATGGGGAAAAAGCAGGGAGGTGGAGTAAAATCCACAACCAGATCAGCCATGATCTTTTTGAATGGTGGAGCAGGCTCGATGGACCAGACGGCCAACTGCTCCTCCTACTTCTTTGTAAAACACTGCTTCTGTGTAAATACAGGCCTTCCCTGGGTTACAAACACCCAATTTACAGGCACTCCTACATTCGAACAAATTCCCATAATATCATTAAATTCAAAAGTCTGATGCATGTTCAAACCTTTGTTCCCACAAATACAAGAATTTCCTCTCACTCACTCTCTCTCTACTTAGTGTTCTTTCTGATAGTCATGCATGCTTTTTCTTGCATTCATTCTGTTTTCACCTGCACTAGGTTTGTGGTTTGACTATACCTTTCCTAAACAGCTCTTTAAGGTAGCAATTGTATCTGACTCCACAACCACCAGTGGTTGATATCTTGAGACTGAGAGCTCAAGATATCAAACACTCTCCATGAAAATGTCTTTCTGCTCAAATCCCCTTTAAACCTTCTTCCCATCAGCATAAACTATCCCCTTCTTGTTTTTCATACCTCTACCATGCATGAAAGATTTCAACTCTATCAACACATCAAAAATTTAATATACGTTGAGATTAAAAAGGAAAACAAAAAACAGTAATGGAAAAAAAGGGGATGGAGGTGGTGAAGAGGCGGAAAAGAAGTGAAAATAAAGATACAAGATAGCCACGACGGATTATATGACTATAAACATTAACGGAATATATAACCAAGTTTAAGTGTATCCCATTGGGAAAAAAAAAATCACATATAATTTAAAAGACAAAGTTACAATGTTTGAAAAAACCTGGGAACCTTTATGGAACATAACAGAAAGAGCAGGCTTAGGACCACCACCACCTAAAATGATAAGAAGATAAACACGATCAGATTTAATGTGTATAAGTAGATGATACGCCTTTTTTGTGTGTATTCCTTTTGTATAAAGATATTGTTTTATTGTATTTTATCTGTTCAATACTTTTGGAGGCGGGTGGGAAGGGGGAAGGGAGGGATGGGGAGAAAATGTCACTGTGAATATTTAAAGAGATGCGTCTATAAATATATTGGTTGATATGGTTCATAGTGCGATAAATAAAGAATTACAAAAAAAATAATATACATTTATTGTGTTATCAGAAAACCTCCAGAGAAAACATGCCTAACCAATCTCTTTCCATAATTAAAGCCCTTCAACTCAAACATCATCCAGGCAAATCACATCTGCACCCTCTCCATCACTCTGATGTCATGATCAGAAATGCACACAGATTGGGCAATCAAGATCAGGTGACCCAGGCAGCACAAGCAAGATTTTAAAAGCTCAAACTCAGCAGAAGGAAGCTGATTGGGCAATTGGGGTCAGTGAACCAAAAAGTGAAGGACTATGTAGTGGAGCAATCATTGAGAGCGCGGTCTAAGTCAAACTGGTATGGCTTTGGCGAGAAGAGGCTGAGATGGTGGTGCAAAAGTTGAACGAAGTAAGGGCCACAGGATTCGAGGAACAGAAAGGATTCAGCAGGTAGGCACAGGTAAGGTTTTATTATCTTATATAGTTTTTCTTCTAGTCACAGACAGTGGGAATGACAGTAGATGGGAGAGTGGTAAGAAATATTGACACAGAAACTTCATCCACGGTTCCCTGAAACTGACAAAACAGGTCAATAGGATGGTGATCAAGGCAATATATGACAATTATTTGTAAATCAAGGCAAAGAATATTAGAACCCGGAAGTTAAGTGGCAATTTTACAAAACACAGTATGCCATTCTGATCACCACATTTCCAAAAGATGGGATTGTGCAGGAGAAAGTTCAGAGTAGATTCACCAGGATGTTGCATAAATTGGAGTGTTTTGGGTATAATGAGAAATTGGATAGGCTGAGCTTGTTTTCTTTTGAACGAAGGTGGACAGGGGTTAAGCTTATAGAAGTATTTAAATAATGAGATGAATAGAGATACACAAGATCTTTTTTCCCCATGGTAGGCTATCAAAAACAAGAGGGCATGAGATTCAGGTGAGAGGAAGGAACTTTAAAGGGGAATCTGTTTTATTTTTATACACACAGCGGTTGAGATCGGGAAGGCTCTGCCTGATAAGATGGTTGAATCATATTTAATTGCCATGCTTGAGGCATTTAGACAAACACTTAAATGGACTTGACCCTGCCTTCAAATTTGACAAATAGGTCAATGACGTGGTGAAGGCCTGCTTTATCCAGCTCCACACCATTGTTAAAATAAAACTGTACCTCTCACTCTAGCACCACAAAAGGGTTATTCACACCTTTTATCTTCTCATGTATGGACTGCACTAACTCATCCTAGCAAGTCCTCCCTAACCCACCTCCAATAGGTTCAGAATGCCGTGGCTAGGATCCTGACAGGTGCCAAGAAGAGGGACCATATCATCCCAATTCAGGCTTCCATCCAGTGGCAGCTGCTGTGGGTCAGAATTGACTTCAACCTGCTGCTATTTATATACAAGGCCCCTCATTGACCTTGCCCCCCCCCCCCCCCCACATATCTCTGATCTGCCCTACTCCATTCTCAAGCAGCTCAGGTCAGCTACCGCAGGTCACCTGGCTGTTCCATGCACAAAGCAAGCAAAAAAAGGAGACCAGACCTTTGCAGTTGCAGCCCCCAAACTATGGAACAGCATTCCTCTGACCATTAAACTAGCCCCTCCCTCAACTGCTTTAAATCCAGGTTAAAAACATACCTTCTGTCGTTAACGTTTAATGTCTGAAACCTTTTACATGTTCCTAACCTCCTGCACTATTCACTGCAATTGTGATCTATTTATACTGTCTTAATCTGTTGTTCTGTAAATAGACGTACTAGTTTCAATCGATTGCCTTGGTTTGTGCAGCACTTTGGTTAAGGCAAGTTGAAAAAAATGTGTTACATAAGTAAAGAACTTAATGTGGGCAAAAGGGACTTGTGTAAATTAGAGGACATAGGTTTAAGTTGCGGGGGGGGGGGGGGGGTATTTAATCAGAACCTGAGAGGTAACTATTTTACACAGAGGCTGGTGAGTGTATAGAATAGTTGTTGCCAGATGGAGGTCATGGTTGAAGCAGGTACCATTGAAATGTTTATGAAAAGATTTGGACAGACATGGTTAGGATGGGTGTAAATGGATATGGGCCTAAACAGGTATGGGCCAAATGCAGGCACCTGGGACTAGTGTGGGTAGGACATTGTGGTCAGAGGAGTCGAAAACCATTGGGCATAGATTTGTAGAGAAGGAAAAGATTTAAAGGGGACAGAGGGGCATCTTTTTCACATTGTTGGTGGTGGGTATGTGGAATGACCTTCTAGAGGAAGTGGTAGAGGCAGGTACAATAACAACATTGGGACTTGCTCAGACAGGAAGCTTGGTGGGAATGGACTAGTTGAAGTAAAGGCCCATTTCCATGCTGTAGAACTATGACTCTCACATCAATAGACAGATATGTTATTATCAAATTGCTGCTCATGGTCTTTCCAATAAGTAAATATTCTCTCCATTTGCCTGTCATAATGCTGAAATGAGATTAAATTGCATAATACTGTCAAGATATCTTTAAAAATAATTTAAGAATACAGGATATTTTCCTTCACCACCAACAGCTAACTAGAAATTAAATACAGTATGATTTTTTTCACCATATTGAATTTTCAATATTATTTGGATCAATACATCTCAATGACGATCAAAAATAGGAAACCATTCTTATTTTCTAAATCAAATCCTTTTATTAAAAAAATCCATCTTTGCCTCAAAAAACATTTCACCTATAAACAATAGCTTCAAAAACTTAAAAAGGACAAATTATCCATTATAATAACTACATAGACAAAAGTGGATGAAGCTTTGGTTTACTGGATTCAATGTTAAGGAGAATTGAGCAACATTCACAATGCAGATGGTGCAGGCTGGCACTGTCTTTACACAGAAAATTCTGCAGAGCCACACCAGTGCTGTCATTTTGTCTGTGACCTTGCAATTCACTTTTGCAGTCAGCACCAAGTAGTTTTCCTCAACTCCAAAATAAACTTTCTTTTAACTTCCACAATACTTCTTAAATGTTTTGATGCAGATTTATGTAAATCTGTTGCAAGAGCCTATTGATTCTAGCAACTGGTTATTAAATGTAGAAAGGATGATAAAGAGATTTGCCCGTTTCCAACCAATAGCAGATGAATCTGACAATTACTGCTTATTAAAATAAAAATGAGTGAAAGAAACCATACTCTAAACCAGCCATGACATTCATATGGTCTCTGATCAATTATAGACAGATATTTGGAGCATAATTGGGATAGAAATGGATACAGATACAAGGTCATCTGAAAAATAACTAGAATGGATAGAAGACACATTTTCAGTGTTTCAGGACAATTCAGAATGCACAACATGATAAGACACAGGAAGTACATTTAACACCAATCATCAAATGTCAACAGAAGACTTAGAAAGAGAGAAAAAAAATAATCAGATTGCAGGGAAGCACATTATGACAGCTTGAAAACCCGCCACAGGCATAATAGGTCCATCATCTCGAATAACCATCGTGGTCAGATTGAACAAAATGTTGTTCCTTTTTTGAAAGCTAATCCTTGAGACAAGGCCCTGATTAAAAAAACAAGCTCAGCAGGTCAGGCAAGGTGAGTGGAGGGAAAGGAAGTCAAGACCCAGCATCAGGATTCATTCTGGTTCTGGACAATCTTGATTGGTGATGCGACCAATCAAAAGGAGTCACATTTTATTCCTTATTGATTAATCTTGCACCATTTGCCACATGCCTTGAACGAAGTATGGAAAGAGGGGCTTGGGTGCCATTCTGTTGGTGTGTAATAATCACGAATTCGAGGTCTCAGCACAGAGATTTAAGAAGGTCCAGTGTCTTACTGAGGGAATGCTGAACTTTTGGTGATGTCATTTTTGAATTTTGATGCAAACAAAATATCCCATGGCATGTTAAAGTACAACAGAAGAGTCATTTTCAATCACCTAGCCCTATTCTTCAATCAACATTTCCAAAATAATTATCTGCTCATTATCACACTGACTCTTGTATTTCTTACATCACAACACAGCAACATTTCGAAAATACTTCAATGGAAATTGAGAGTTTCTGAGTGTTGTAAAAGAAATGCCAATAACATTTAATGGATGATGTACTTAATGCAAAATGTTCTTTTCACGTCCCTACCATTTCTACTCATGGATGCTGACTGACCTGCTTGAGTTCCTCCAGCAATTCTTCAGCCCCTTTCACACTTGCATCCCATTAAATTAGCCGTTCAGTGTCCCAGGATAGGAAAGGGGGTTTGGTTTTTCACACTTGACCACTCCTAACTGGGACACCTAATGCTTTCACACTTGCAAGGAGCCATCCCCAGGGGTTAGGACTGTTCTACCTCCTATTGGTGATGTTATGATGCATCGAGTGATGGTGGACCTGCCCTAAATCTTGATCAACGTATTATCTTATATTTGAACAAAATTAATCATGCCTAATAATAACATAATAAAGCTTTATGCCCGATGGAGATGTGGGGGGGCTGGTAGTCATGGTGGGGAGCTGGCTGATGGAAAACGGTCAACCAGTTTACCTATCTCGGCTGCACCATTTCATCAGATGCAAGGATCAACAACGAGATAGACAACAGACTCGCCAAGGCACATAGCGCCTTTGGAAGACTACACAAAAGAGTCTGGAAAAACAACCAACTGAAAAACCTCACAAAGGTAAGCGTATACAGAGCCATTGTCATACCCACACTCCTGTTCGGCTCCGAATCATGGGTCCTCTACCGGCATCACCTACGGCTCCTAGAACGCTTCCACCAGCGTTGTCTCCGCTCCATCCTCAACAATCATTGGAGCGCTTTCATCCCTAACGTCGAAGTACTCGAGATGGCAGAGGTCGACAGCATCGAGTCCACGCTGCTGAAGATCCAGCTGTGCTGGGTAGGTCACGTCCCCAGAATGGAGGACCATCGCCTTCCCAAGATCATGTTATATGGCGAGCTCTCCACTGGCCACCGTGACAGAGGTGCACCAAAGAAAAGGTACAAGGACTGCCTAAAGAAATCTCTTGGTGCCTGCCACATTGACCACCGCCAGTGGACTGATATCGCCTCAAACCGTGCATCTTGGCGCCTCACAGTTTGGCGGGCAGCAACCTCCTTTGAAGAAGACCGCAGAGCCCACCTCACTGACAAAAGGCAAAGGAGGAAAAACCCAACACCCAACCCCAACCAACCAATTTTCCCCTGCAACTGTGTCTGCCTGTCCCGCATCGGACTTGTCAGCCACCAACGAGCCTGCAGCTGACGTGGACATTTACCCCCTCCATAAATCTTCGTCCGCGAAACCAAGCCAAAGAGAAAGAGAAAGCTTTATGCACAGCACAGTATGAACCCTTCAGCCCTTGTTGTTGTTGAGTCGACCTACATAAACCTTTACAAGGGACTGGAGGAAAGTGCTATCAATAAATAGCAATAGCAGATAATTTTTAAACAGGATGGGAAAATTAGTGAGTGAGGAAACAGGTTTGGTAGGTGTAACAGATGCAACGTGCGCACACATATGCATACACTCACTTTACAGCAGCCATGGGAAAGTAACAGCAGACAAATAATGAACATGGGGAAAATAGCATAGGAACAAAATATACATACACACACACACACAATGAACTGGTATATACAATGATCAAGGAAAAATCACTATGATGCCCCACCGCACCTCGACTCAGTGCCGGCACGGCTCTGTGCTACAAGGGACACTAATTAAATGCTCCCAACCCTTTTAAACGGTGCACATCTTATCAACAATTTCTCCAGCACCCTTTCACATTTCTAGGCCTGGAGTGAAGCAGGGTGGTCCCAAGCTGGCAAAGAAAGAGAACAAAGAACACATGGCACCTTTATAGTGCTGTAGGGTCCAGCCCAGATTGTTTGCAGGAACCATTCAATGCCAGGAGGGTTAATCCAATTACAACAGCCATAATTCCAATCCAAAGTACAGGCAGGCTGGAGAGTCCAGTCCAGATAATTTGCATGGATCCAGTGGAAAGATGTGCTCTAATGGGTGGTGTGGACCCAAACCTTGATCGACAGCAAGTGTGTCCTCTGACTAGGTAGGAGGCAGTCACAACCCTTCCCATTAAAATCCACCCCTCAGAGGTCACACCACTCACCAATCATGAGACAATC
Source organism: Narcine bancroftii (assembly GCF_036971445.1). Classification (NCBI taxonomy): domain Eukaryota; kingdom Metazoa; phylum Chordata; class Chondrichthyes; order Torpediniformes; family Narcinidae; genus Narcine; species Narcine bancroftii. The sequence goes on from NC_091470.1 coordinate 76,345,603, forward strand.
AATAACTTTATGTATATAAGTAAAACAAAAAGACATGTTTAAAAAAAAGCATTATTATCAAGAGGGTCAATATATGCACTAATGCCTTCCGAATGTTGGACAAGGCACATGGTCAAATTCAATGACAACACCTCACCAGTCTCCTCAACCCTGACCAAACAGGGTCATTGAGTAATTAATGGGGCAGGATCCTGTGGGAGCTGCTCCTCAGTGTCAGAAGGGAGGGGAGAAAAGGAATTTGTTTGGTCACCGACTCATATGCCTAATTTCCCTAGCTTGGCTGGCAAATGTGAACACCCTTACCACCAACGTCTGCGAGTAGGACATGTAAGGTCATCCTTCAGGTGCCAGAGCCCTCTCTTGGCTTGCGCATCCCGTACCTTGGCCTCACACTTTGGCGTTCCCTATGCACAGAACCCAGATACCTGTCACCATGCTATCCCATGGTGAGGCAGGGGGCAGGATGGCAGGTATACATTCAGGGTGGACCTGGGGCGCCCATTTTTCTGTGCTGATGTTTGACACCAGGGCGCTATTCCCACTCATGTTCTCTTTTAATAGGTGCCCCAAGTACCTGTGTTAGATCCCTGTAACGACAGCCAAGAAAAGTCAGAACAGAAAGTTAGCTAATTTAGTGTTTTTTTTAAATAAAGGCTCCCACAGCCCTACCCCATGAGGTATTTTTCTGTTAATGGGAGTTCTAGGAAACAGCAATGTTTCCTACCATGGTCTGATCAATGACGATCAATTTACAAACTGTAACTTTGCATCCACAGACTGCAGTTATGTATCTGTAAAGTTTCTGTTTTCTGAGTGTTCTTAGAGACATTATGCATAATAAATGCTACAGCTAAGGGTGCCATTTTTTAAAAATCCATTACAAAAGCTTGATAAGATGAAATGTCCAGTGATAAAGTTCCCACAGCAACAGCTGTTCTTTTGCTGAGACTTTTTTGCATAATACATGACAGACTGTCTTTTTAGTTAGTCAGTAGTTAGTTCAGTGTCACTGAAAGGTGTTCGCAAAATCATGTGACCCTGAGGAAAGTATTGGCTGATGTCCCGGTATCAAATAGGTTCTAGCAAGTGGCAGCTCCAAACAGAAATTTTGTCCAGAAGCCTAGTGGGACTCTGCACCCTTGGATCTTCTGCCAGAGGTTCCATTCAGCGGCTGCCTCATTGGCCGAGATCTGTAATTTATAAGGAACACCTGCCTGGCAGGGGGCAAGTGGCAGTGCTTGTTCAACAGCTTGCTTTGCTGTGTCAAAAACAGCCTGTTGTTCTGGTCCCCATAGGAATGTGGCTTTCTTACAGGAGATCCCATAGGAATGTTTAAAGAGCATGGTAAGGTGGGATATATGCTGCTGCCAATAACTTAGAAGCCCCACAAAGCTCTGGGTGTCTGTTTTATTTGAGGGAATGGCAAAATTCAAAGTTTCATTCTTGGCAGTATCAGAAATATCTCTTTGGCCTGAGCACCATTGTATTCTCAGAAACAGGACATTCCAGCTGGGACACTGCACCTTTTCAAAATTAATAGGACAGCCCCAGTTCCAGAGAATGATTAGCATGTGAAGGGTTTCACATTGACAATTGACACTTCTGGCTGCATAAATGCTGGATCTGGCATCTCAAGAGGGAAGCAAGCAGCAAAAGGCACCCCTTTGACTCCCTTTGGCTTTTGGGAACCACGACTTCTTAAGGAGGGAGACCACGTGGTGCTCCAGTTTTTCACCACATGGGTCCAACTACTCAGACCAGTCCAATGGTTTACCGTGGTATGCCAAGCACTCAAATCCTCCCTCTCATCTATCCATCCATGAATCCTATCCTCGGTGTCTGCACTGGCTTTTTTTGCTCCCGCTCCAGAACATTTCCCACTCCTGCGTCCAGCCAAGACCGCTGATACCTTGCCCACAGTACCAATTGTTGTGAGTGTGGAAACAGCTTTGGTAGGATTCAAAGGCAAGGATTCTGGACACACAGGGAAGGATTGTATTTACAGAAGGCAAGTGTGGAAAATGGTCGCACGCACGCACGCACGCACGCACGCACGCACGCACGCACGCACGCACGCACGCACGCACGCACGCACGCACGCACGCACGCACGCACGCACGCACGCACGCACGCACGCACGCACGCACGCACGCACGCACGCACGCACGCACGCACGCACGCACGCACGCACGCACGCACGCACGCACGCACGCACGCACGCACGGTTTACAGCAGCTGTGGGAAGGCAATAGCAGACAATTAATAACGAACGTGGGAATCAAAATACAAACACACACACACAGTGAACTGGTACATACAATGATCAAGGAAAAATCACTATGATGCCCCACCACCCCTTGACTCAGTGCCGGCACGGCTCTGTGCTGCAAAAGACACTAATTAAATGCTCCCAACCCTTTTAAACGGTGCACATCTTACCAACAATTTCTCCAGCACCCTTCCACATTTCTAGGCCTGGGGTAAAGCAGGGTGGTCCCAAACTGGTAAAAAGGGAAAACAAAGATCACATGGCACCTTTATGGAGGGACCAGCCCAGGTTGTTAGCAGGAACCAATGGCTCAGTGCCAGAGGGGTTAATCCAATTACAGCAGCCAATGGCCCATGACCAGTACAGGCAGGATGGAGAGTCCAGTCCAGGTAATTTACATGGTACAATGGAAATATGAGCATTAATGGGTGAGGCAGAGCCAAACCTTGACTGGCAGCTGATGTGTCCTCCAATTAGGTAGGGGACAATCCTGTCACATGGCAGCCACAACTGTTCCCAATAAAATAGCGCACAATTTATATAGCATGGGTAAGTTTATAGCGCACAATTTATATAGCGTGGGAAAGTTGGTAGCATTATCACATACAATTTATAAAGACCATGGGAAAAAGCAATGGCAAACCTGCCCTCCTGGAATTCCATGCGGCAGAGAAAGCTGTATGGCCAGCTGTATGCACAGAGCATTCATGGAGGGGTTTCTCTGCTGCAAGGGATTCTGGGAATCAGGCCTGCCATTGCTTTTTCCCAAGGTCTTTATAAATTCTGTGTTATAGCGCTACCAATTTTCCACACTGTTTCAAAATTGTCTGCTATTGCTATTTATTTCCTCTCTCTCCTTATGTGACTTTCCCACAGCAAAGTTTATACTGTGGCAGCCCACAACCGCAGAGATTGGGCCGGCACAGCGCGTGGTAATAAACAGCAGCATTAGTCACTAACGCAACCCTTAGCATAGCGAATAGGTGTAGTTGGAAGATGGGGCAGTACAAGACCAGCAGCCCTAAAATGGCGCTGACCAGGCTGCCCAGCCAACAAAGCAACACCAAGCTGGGGAAGAAGAGCATTCATATGCAAGAATGTTCCCATTTTTATTATTCATGCGGCTGATGTCAGCCAATCAACCAAACAGTGAAACTCCAACTGTATAAATGGAGCATTTCCAGCCTCAATAAAGTCAAAGCTTAACCTCCCACACTGAGAGTATATGTGTTTCTTCGTAGCAGACGGCTACAATCCAGAAATCCTCATTTATCTGAAAAATTTCAAAGCTGAAATGATGTCACTTCACCTCCGAAAAATTTTGAATAAATGAGGATATCCGAAACAATCAGAAATTGTCAGTTATCTGAATTATTTTTCTGAGCTGAATTGATGACATAGGTTGAAAAAATTTTAGAATTTTGAGTTTTTGGTGTTGGATTTATCTTATTTTGTTCAGGTTGTTTTTTTGGTGAGAATTAAACATTATTTCATGCTTTAAAAAAAAAAGCCTTCTCTTGTTGTTTAAATACTGTTACTAGTGATTTGCTGTTGCTACTGAGCTGTTTTTAAAAAATGACCAGTTCTCCAAAACTATCGTTTATCCGAAATAAGTCCGGACCTGAACATTTCGGATAATCAGAGTTGCACTGTACTTGTTTGACTGCAACAAGAATTTTGGTGCATATGTACAATGTATGTGAAAAACTCCATCATTCGTAGCAATGACATACATGGATTCTTCAACACATTTAAGAGCATCTACTGGTTAAACACTCAAGGGCTTCCCTCAATGACAGCCAAGGAAAGAGGCCAAATTAGTGAGCCCAAAGACCTAGTTTCCACTTGAAGAATCACTTCTAATAAAATATGTATATTTGAATCCATCCTGCATGACATAATGTCTTGCCAAAGATTAGAAAACATTACTATCAACATGAGAATACTAACTTCTCTTTGACCACTGAAGGAAGGTCATGTCATTCTTGTGATACTTCTTTGAATCTTTCCCTGAGCATCAATATCCTCCACAAAATTATCACTGTGTTATCAAGGCAAACTTATGCCAAGCGTTTCGCTGAATTGATATTTAAATGTTCATTTTCTGTACAAGTTGTTGGGTTATAAAGTTTCTATAACCACAAACCTTTTTAAAATTATGATCTCAACATCAATCATCAGTTTCCTTAAAGTTGGGATTAACCACAGCCAAATTCCAGCAGTGTGTTAGTCATCACTGAATGACAGGGGCCACAGAATAACTCATTCCTCCAGTGAACAGCGATGAAATAAATGGACATGGGATGATCCACAGTACTTATTCACTCTACACCTCAAAATCTTAACAAACCATCCTTAACAAAATCACGTTTTAGAATAATCAATGAATAGGCACCTTCCTTTTAGAACTTTAATAAGAACTATCAAAACAAAAATCCCATAATCGTCAATCATCAAGCAACTTTGAAGACAAAGGTAAAAACACAATGCTGGAGAAACTCAGCAAGTCAAGCAGTGTCCTTTATATAGTATATCAAAGATAAGGATACATAACTAAGCGTTTCAGGCTTAAGCCCTTCATCAAGATATGAATGAAATGTGGGCAGGTGCCTGAACAAATAGTTGGGAGGGAGTGGGAAGGGCAGGGGCACAAGGTAATAGGTACATAAGGGAGGGAGTGTACACCAGCAAACAAGGGGGGGGGGGGGGGGAATGCTCTATGAATGGAGAGGGAAAGGGGTAGAGAGCTGGAAGAAAGACAGAGGGATGGAGGAAAGAGGGAGAACATAATTCAATCCATCAACTTTCCAGTGTCTTGATTCAAACTGGTTCTAATTCTCGGGACAGCAACATGCAACTTTCAAAAATAAACTTTGCAGTTACATAACAGCAATCATGGTTTCAGTTCAGCCGTGAAAGTGCAGTCATCATTGTAATAGAGGAAATCCTGTAGTTAATTTTTGCATAATAAATTCCCATAATAGCAATGTGATGATAAATAAGATAATCTGATCAAAAGATGAGTGAAGATAGCTGGATGATCTTGAAAATAGGGCCATGGGATCTTCTGCCTGAGAAGACCTATCAGGTATTGGTTTACTGCTGCATGTGAATAACAGCCCTCCTGACAATGTAGTTCTCCCACAGTCGTTAAATCCTCAACTTGAAGCCTGCACCAAGTGGGATTATACTTGATATTTTGTTTCAAAGCTCAGAACTTTGCCAACTGACCACAGCTAATGCTGCAGTCAGCAGAGTCCTTGCAATCTGTGGAATCATTCCCAGACCTCAGGCAGCAATAAATGTTTACGTCAGCAATCAAAATGACAAAAAGGCCATTTTATAATACTGTCTGGTCAATAAGCGTTGACAGCTCTATTTGCTTTAAAGAATCTTAATTAATCTTCAAAGAAAATAAACTTTTGCATCAATATTTATATATTCATTTAGGAGTACTTTGACAACTAATAGCAATGCATCACCATCTTCAATCATGAACACTGGTATAACCACTTAACATGTTTGCAAATATAGTATCAAAATCTTGGCACAACAGGCATTTGAGTCCTTGACGATAACAGTTCTTAACTGAGCTATTATATTAATTTAATTTCCCTTTTTTTTTCCTGTCCCTTTACAAACAATTTCTCCACAATTACCTATCCAAATTACTTTAAGCAGCATGGGCCAACTTCCTGACCAACAGAAAGCTTCAATCAAAACTATTTCCTCTTAATTTTGTTTCACGACGGCCAGATGTTTGTGTTTAGCTCGTTAAATCTGTACCCTTTAATCTTCGATCATTTATAAATTATAATTAACCTCACCTAAACCGAAATATGAACAAGTCACCTCCCACCCCTTCTTTTCTTGAAGATGAACTCCAATCCAAATGGCAAAGACTGTCAAAAAATTTAAAAATTCTAATATTTGCAAAGTTGGTGATCGGAATTGGTTAGTGTGATCGAACCACTGTTTTCTAAAATTCCAAAGTAATCTTTATCATTTGTCCACTTACTCTGTTTAAGAAGAGTGGAATCCAAGATATTTTGCTCAATTCACCATGCTAATTGAAAAGATTAATGCCCATAAACTGTCCCCCTATTCCTGCAGGCCCAAATTAGCACAACAGGATCTCTCAAAGCTCGAAAGCAGTCCTTGACCACAAACTCTTGCTATGAGCATTTAAGTTATCTGAAATTCTGTTCTTATTCTTCTTTTGGTGAGATATCAGATTCATTAATCAAATTTGCTTTACTGTTTATTTTCACTATTTTAAAAGGCCACAAAAAAAAGTATTCTACCATTGTTATCTCCAGACAAAACTATTGCAACTTTATCCAGTGATTATCTCCAAACTTTAGAAGTCCCCTCCACCTAGACAGCAACTTGTTCTTCCTTCTAAATCTTTTCATCACTAACTACCAGGGGATAACAATGATCATTTCAACTTCTTTCATTCCACTTATTCACCCTGACTGATTTTTCTCTGAACTCATAGCAATCTGCTTCTTTCTTTGGCTTGGCTTCGCGGACGAAGATTTATGGAGGGGGTAAAAAGTCCACGTCAGCTGCAGACTCGTTTGTGGCTGACAAGTCCGATGCGGGACAGGCATCCAGCAATCTGCTTACCAAGGACCAAATTCACAGTTTTCAAAAAGTAGACAAGGCCAGTTCTATTGTTCTAAATTATTTCAACCATAAAGGCTGAATAACACTTCCTTGTTTTTCCTTATGCACCATTATCCCATCACAGATTATCTGACCAATGTCCCTTACCTCACTAACTTCATTGCCTCCAGAGATCATACTCCAGTGACTTCATAGCTTTGTAGGCTTCCAACCACACATCTATTCTCAGCCTGCATTGTGCTATAATGTTCTATTCCTGTCCCATAAAGCTATTTTATTTACTGATTCTATTCTTTCTCCAATCTCTTCCCACATATTCTGAGGCCTTCAGCATGCCATTTGCTACTTTTGACAGTTCAGAGGTCTAATCAGTCTTCTTTTCACAATGGACATAAAATCATTCTAAACCTTCATCCCACATCAGATGGCTTAGGAATGATAGGGGAACCACTTCATTTCTTCCTTGAACAGGAGCATAATCACACCCCTCTGTATGGCTCATCTTGATATTACACTGAACAATTCTTTCCTTTTTCAGTCAAATCCTCAAAATTCTTTTCAGGATTTACATTCAAGTGTTAGAAAGTTTTTATGGAAAGGAAAAATGGCAAGTGTTTCTTTGGAAAAATAGATTTGGATTGCAACTTCCCCATTTTAAGAATTATTATAAGGCAGCTCAACTGAAATGTATTAACTCAATGTTTGATGTAAATAAAATTCCAACTTGGTTCAATATGGAACTTAGTAATCTAGGAGAAAGTGATACACAGGATTTTATTTATGTGGAATTGTTAGTAGGAAGTAGAGATATGCCTGTTTTGAAACATTTGATTGAATTAAGGAATAAAATAGATGATGAAATAGGTGGAAAAGGTTTACTTTATCGAAAAATGCCATTTATCAAAGTAGACCTTCCATTTTCTATGCATAATCAATTTTTGAGGACTTGGAATAGGATGGGTATTAAGAAAATAGAAGATTGTTTTGAAACTGGCAGATTTATTACTTTTGAACGAATGAAGAATAAATTTAATATCCCAAATAACACTTTTTTTGTTTCATATATAGTTTTGTAGTTTTATTGAATATGTATACATTGATGTGATTTTGAAATATTTAATTTTTTAAAATTGTATTGGTGCCGTTTCTTGTTCTCATGTAGAATTTGAAATTTTTTTCATCTTTTCTATCATTTCCCACTCTGCTCTTACCTACACATTGTTCAAATAGACTCAAACTTTCCTTTCATTTTATTGGTTTCGCTACCTCAGGAGGTAAAACAGCAGCCAATGTCCTTAGAATTATTGTGTCCATACCAGTCATAAAGTACACATTTTCCAGCACATGGCCTCTAGTCTTTATTTAATGCCATGGATTTTAAATGTTATGAGTATACCCTCTTAAGTGGTGCATTGTAGATTCCAAACAATACCTGGATGAAGATTCTTCTTCAAATCCAGTGAAAACTTCCATCTCTTGTGTTGAACCTATGCCTTCTAGATTGGTCTCCAGTGCTCCAGCAGCCACACAGACTCCTGTTTGATCCATTGGCAAACAGAGTTCCAGATCCAAACCTCCAAAACAATTAGGAAGCCTTCAGTATCCGAGGCCCTTTGGGAACCCTTCTAGCCCTCAGCACCTTCTTGAATCCAGGCTCAGATGCCTGGTTCCCACTAGCCAGTCTCCATACGGGTCCCCCGACTGTGTCGCCAGCAGCCCGTGTGGGTCCCTTCACAGTGGTCAACATCCAGTAGGGTTATCTTCAATGCTTCTCAACAGGGGGTTCCGGTGCCCTACATCAGTCTTCTGCTCCCTGTAATCTACAATCACTTGTGGTCACTGCCAAGTACAATCGCCACCATCTTGGGCGCAGACCTTGAAGTTGCAGAATTTTACTTACAAGCACCATCAGCTCCTTTAACAATACTTTTGAAGCCATCGGCATCTTTCAGAGCAGTGCTGTGGCTCTGTTCTGGCAGCACCACGATTTTTTGGGGTGAATGCCTTACAGAATATCTCCATTCAATCCACAATGATGAACTTGAGATTCCATACTAAACAAAAGACTTTGGTCTATGATTGTATACCCCCAGAATGCATGCCTAGAAAGCTAATTGTATCATGACTAGAAGGACCAAAAGGGCTTGTTTCTGTGCCGTAATGTTCTATGGTTCTTAATGTTCTATGAGTATCAGGGAAGGGAGTGCAGTTATTATACAAGGGAGAAGATGCTCAGAAAGTTGAATGATCTACGATAAAGCTCTGAGACGAGATTGTGTTACACCTTCAGGATCTGAAAGAAGTAGCCATAGAGATGGTGGAAACATCGGTAATGATGTTTCAGGAATCAATAGTTTCTTGCCTACTTCCAGAGGATTGGAAAATCACAAATGGCACTCAACAATCATGAAGGGAGGGAGGCAGCAGAAAGGAAATTACAGACTGGTTAGCTGAACATTAGTGGTTGGGAAGATGTTGGAATTAATTAACAAGGATGAGGTTACAGAGTACTTGGAGGCACATGACAAAATAGGACATTTCCTCAAGTGAAAATCTTGCTTGACAAACTTACTACAATTCTTTGAAGAAGTGACAAGCAAGTTAGATAAAAGAGCGAAAGAGCGGCAGAGGATGCTGTCTATTTGGCTGATTGCAGAAAGCATACAGGGATCATATGCTGGTTGGTTGTCAGTTGCTAGTGGTGTTCCACAGGGATCGGTATTAGAGCCACTTCTTTCTATCTGGTTTATCACTTTATGGTCATGCACTTTGGTAGAAGAAATAAACGGGCAGATTATTTTCTAAATGGGGGGAAATTGAAAATTCCCAAAAGAAAAGGGACCAGGGAGTCCTTGTGCAAGTTACCCTAAAGGTAAACTTTCAGGAAGAGTTGGTGAAGAAGGAAAATCCCATTTCAAGAGGAAAAGAATACATGAACAGGGTTGAGGCTTTATAAGGCACTTAGACGGACTATTGTGAGCAAAATGTGCTGACATTAGAGAGGGTTCAGAGGAGGTTCACAAGGAAATTCTGGGAATGAAAGGGTTAATATACAAGGAACATTTGACAGCTAGTCCTGTCCTTGGAATTTAGAGAATGGCGGGGGAGGGGGGGATCTCATTCAAATGTTTCAAATGTTGAAAGACATGGACAGAGTAGATGTAGAAAGTTTGTTTCCCATGGTAGGAGAGTCTAGAACAAGAGGGTACAATCTCAGGATTGAAGGACATCCACTTAGTACAGAGATGCAGAGAAATTTCTTCAGCCAGAGGGTGGTAAATCCGTTGAAATTTGTTGCCGCAGACGATTGTGGAGGCCAAGTCATTGAGTGCATACAAAGACAGAGATTGATAGATTCTTGATGAGCCAGAGAATCAAAGGGTGTGGGGAGAAGGCCGAGCAGAGAGGCTGAGTTAGAAAATGGATCAACTCATGGTTGAATGTCAGGGCAGACTTGATTGGCTAAATAGCATATTTCTGCTCCTATGTATTATGGTCTTATAATTTTCCATAATTTGAATTCTTAACAAAAATTGGCAAAATTTGTTACTTTTGCACTGTATTAATTTAGACATCTTCTCACATATATTCCAGAAGAGGGAATGCTCATTCTGCACCTCATTTTTTTGGTAGTGAATTGTTAATTCTATAAGAACAAATTTCCATGACCCAGACTCTTCAAACAAAGCCCACCTTAAGCTCAAGGAACAGCATCTCATTTTCCAACTAGACTCATTACAGTCATCAGGCCTCAGCAATAAATTCAATAATTTCAAATAATTACCCTTTACAGTTTCCATCAAATAATTACATTACTGATGAAAGGTCAACCCTATAAAGTTAACCATTTTCTTTATTTACAAAAGATGCTCAACATACCAAATATTTCCAGCATTGTTTAAAATTCTGACTTCCAGCAATTGCATTTTTTTTGTTTTCATTCATCTCCCATCTACTTCACCTCCAGATGGATCAGCTCTGTTGAACCCTTTCTCAACTGACAATACAATGCCTTGGGTTATTTTCCTCCCACTGCTGCTGCTTGACTGGATTTAACTACAATACCTTGTTTCAATTAGTCCTTTGATTTCCACTGAACCACAGACATACTCTATATTTTCTCAGATCCTCCTCTCTCTCAGTAACTTAAAATGTTTGATTTTTAAGTTCTCAATCTTTATGAAAGGTTGTCAATCTGTACATCTCCATAGATGCTGCCTGACCTGAGGACTTCCAGAATTCACTTTTTATATTTGAACTTCACAATAAGTTTCATATGAATTGCCTGCAGCACATGCAAAAGGAAAAGTATTTTAAGGACCCAAAAGATTAATCTGAAAGGAAGACTTTTTCGATAGAAGCCATTTGTCAGAATACTTCAGTGGATGATTCTTCTCACTGTGGTCCTCCTGGAGATATCAGCACCCAACATACCGATTCCTGGTACATATTATGAAACCTCTAGGAGTCCGGCAGTTATGACAGACACCTTGGTCGGGTGGAAATTGGGTGTTTCTGCATTCCATCTCACCCCTCTCCCCCTGCCCAAGCCAAGCCACAACAACTAGGGGCAGGATTGAGGTGAATAGCTTGATCATTCGCTCACTGAATCAGTGAGACTGACAGGTGGCACCTCTTCCTATGCCTGATTGTTCTCCAGACACAGCGGTTTCAGTGATCCTCTCCCACATAGTTTTTTTAAAAATCATTTCTGACAAATGTGTGGTTTTGCATTTTGGAAAGGCAAATCAAGGTAGGGTATACAGCAGTGGTTCTCAACCTTTTTCTTTTCACACATGCCACTTTAAGCATCCCCTATGCCATACTGCTCTGTAATTAGTAAGGGATTGTGTAAGGTGGGATGTGGGTGGAAAGAAAAAAAGGTTGAAAACCACTGTTTTAATTGTAGCTCTTTGGCTCGTTATGTGCACGGTTTCATAACTCCAAAGGAAATGGGACAATGACAATTTTTCTCAAGCAAAATATTTCAGTAACAATTGGGTCTAGAGCAGTGATTCTCAATCTTTCCTTCCCACCCACATCCCACTTTAAGCAATCCTCCACAAATCACCTATGGCATAGGGAATGTATGTGAGTGGAAAGATAAAGGATACCACTGATATACAGAGTAAAGGATAGGGAACTAAGAAGTGGGGAGGAGCAAAGAGATCTGGAAATACAAATAGATAATTCCCTGAAGGTGGCATCACAGGTGGACAGGATTGTAAAGAAACCTTTTGGTATTTTAGCCTTTATAAATCAAAGTATTAAATAGAGGAATTGGGATGTTATGTTGAAGTTGTTTAAGGCCAAATTTGGAGTACTGTGTCCAGTTCTGGGCACCTCACTACAGGAGGGATATCAATAAGATTGAAAGAGTGCAGAGAAGATTTACTAGGATGTTGCCGAGTCTTCAGGAGTTGAGTTACAGGGAAATATTACATTTATTCCTTGGAGTGAAGAAGACTGAGGGAAGAACTGATAGATGTTTACAAATTATGAGAGGTATAGAAAAGAGTGGATGCAAATAGGCTTTTTCCACTTAGATTGGGGGAAATAAATACAAGCGGACATAGGTTTAAGCTAAAAAGTGAAAAGTTTAGGGGGAACATTAGGGGAAAGTTCTTCACCCAGAGAGTGGTGGGAGTGTGGAATGAGATATCAGATGACGTGGTGAATGCGGGCTTGATCAAACGTTTTAAGAATAGATTGGATAGACACATGGATGAGAGAGGTCTGGAGGGTTACGGAATGGGAGCAGGACAATGGGACTAATGGAATGATGGACAGCAAAAACTAAAAGGGCCGAATGGCCTTTTTTCTGTGAGGAGCACTCTATAGTTGTGTTTTTTTTTAAATTGAGACAGACAGCACGGTAGCAGGCTATTTCAGACCATGAGTCCATGCGCCTAATTTACACCTCATTAACCTACACCCCCAGAACATTTCTAATTTGGGTTATGAACAGTTCTCAGAAAAGGAACTTGTTGTAACCTGGCAATTTCCCATAGCATCTTTAAATAATTCCTGATTTTGATCTTTTCACATTTTGACAAATTATTACAATATACCCAAGCTTTATGGTGGTATGCATGCCCATAAACTTGGTGGTATTTCAGCATGTCCATTTTTACTTTGAGAACCAGCCGTGTGTGCTATTTCTGTACCCTCTCTAGCCTTGTCCTAGATCTTCAACATCTTTCCCCAGAGGCAACAGAACAAAGAGGTCAAATTTCAAACTGCAGTGCCATGCATAAACAGAAGTCATGAAACATTAGGCAGTCAGTCAGTGCAATGCACAAGGATGTAACATCTTATTAGCACAATGACATGTCTGGTTTGACCATCTGCAGACAACAAATATTATGTTTGGAAAGAGTAAATGTGACAAGCCCATCATAAAATATTCCTCCCTATCAGAAGGAAATTTGCTGGTGAAAACAAACAAGGCTGTGGTGAAAAGCAAAGATAAAAATCCCCTCGATGAACACAAAATTCAGTTCAGAATCACACTCTGCTGCATTTCCTCAACTGAAGATGCCTTACTAATCTGATGTTGTTTCAAAAGTCATTAATCCTACTTAAATTATGGCTGTACTTTCAATCATTACTTAGGTTCATTCGATTTTGTTGAATTCTGGGTTTGAAAGAAAGAGGAACAAGAAATTGAGGTTAGTCTTGTTTAATGTTTTCATTTTTTTCCCCCAAAGATATACATTAAAATCTTCAATATCACAAAATATTAAACTTTTTATTAAAAACAATAGTCCTTCCCTCCCTTCCCCTTCCATACATACAAATCTGAACATCATCAGAGCTTACATATCTTTTAAATATGTAGAATACAGTTGGGGAAATCATGTTTGGATATGTATAATAGTAACATTTATAGTCTTTTTATTACTGTATTTGGGCCCTATGTGGTCCAGATATGACTGCCAGATGTTTACAAAAGTGTCATATTTTTTAAATTACATGTGATTTTTTTTTCCCAATAGGGGTACAGCTTATAGCAGTCCATCATGCTACAAGTAGAGGGGAGTAGTCCAGTTTAATGTTAATAAAATAACTTGCACTGGTTAAAATCAGATTGATAAATTTGTTTCCCAAACCCAAAAATCTGCTTTACCCTTCTGTTCTCAAACTCAGCTTGCTGCAATGTTTCTATTTTTAGCCTCAATAATTTTTTTAAACCATCAATTTTTATATTTTTTTGTAGAGAAACAACTGAATCTCAGAACAAACACAGAACCCTCAATGTTTTTAATAGTTAGAGATGTATCAAGAAATCTAACTTATTCAGAGGTAATCAATTTGTCAAAACAAAACAAAAATGGATAGGGTAGTTAAGTTTAGAGTTCACTGGATGTTCTCACCATAGCTTCATAAATGACATGCTTAAGCAATGATTCTGTAACAAGAAACACTTTTATACAAAAATATTCACTGGTATATTTAAGCCTGAGATCAGGGTAAGACAATGATAATAGGTTGGAGACCATGCAGTTAGATCACAAAGGGAATAATATGGCTATGATTGAAAGAGAGATTTGTCTCTATTTATATTAAGTATAATCTGAATTTTTGTTCAAATTTGAAAATGGTATTCCATCAATTTGTCAGATATTGACAAATACCAAGTGAAGAGCTATTATGTTCCAAATGTATGTCTTTATGAAGTCTTTCACAACATCGAGGGCCGAAGGGCCTATGTTGTGTGGTAGTGTTCTATGCTCTGCATTCTACAAATGCTGAAACTCTGATCACTTGCTCTTATCTACCCATATCTGCCATAAATCTGTCACAAGTGTTGGCTCACTATTCAATTATTGATAATCTTTTCACTGCAAAGCTCTTCAAATATTCGGACACATCACAACAGCTTTGGATTATGCTTGAAAATAAATAACTTAAGGCAGCTTTTACAACATTGCTTGGAAGCTTTACCAAAGAATATAAATGATTCCAAGAGCATATACAATGAGAACAGTATGAATTTAAACTAAAGCTGGCCCATGCTTTAAGATCTATGAAAATACAAGATAATTTCTGCTTGGAACATGGGCCAAATACTTTAAGATAATATTTCATTCCTCCAAAGGTCACCTTGCACCAACACAAAATAGATTACTGCAGATGTAGAAATGTGAAATAAAATCTGTGTCAACAGTCATGCTCATTTTCCCACATGATGGAAATATAACATTAGTCGTACCAAATGTATAATTTTCTCTCATGGTTTTATAGGCAAGAGCAATCTGATGAGTCAGTCAATTTGCCTTTACTTATGTCTAACCTCGATTATAGATGTTTGTGGACTTTTCCCACCGTAGAAGGAATCTCAACTAGGTCACCTGTGAACTCTCATTTACAATCAAGATTACCTCACTACTTCTAATCTCGTTAGTTTTCACTTTACCCTCTTTAAAGCTTCAAGATCTTTTGCTTTGTGACAAGATGTTATTGATTTTAAATTTCAACTTTTCACTCTCATTCTTTTTTCCCCAGACATAAATGAGTAATGGCTACTGTAAAGCTACATCTTTGACTGCATTTCCTCCCATCTTCTATACCAGTGATATGATCTCCCATACTAATATTACTAATTTGCCAGAAGGCACTCAACGATTCTTGTTCAGTCTTTCACACTTCTGCTCTTACTCATTCTTCTTCCATCCAGATCCAAGGTAGGAATCACCTTACCTTCACTTGCCATCCTAGTTAACTTCATGTTCAATAGTCCACAATTCCACCATGAGGCAAACCTCCCCTCCATCACTTCACTGTTCGAAACAGTTCACTTTAGGATGATATTCACTCATCCACCTCCAACAATACCTATTCTGCATATCATAGCACTTGCAGAGTACAGCAGATTTTCTTGCTTGAAGCAAGACAACATGGTAATGTTACAATCACCTTCATTGACTTCCTACAGAAAGCTCAACATATAAACAACTTTATTTAGCAAAATTAGGCAAGCCAGTATCTCTATTCACAATGAGCAGAACCTAAAAGATGAGGAAATGATCTCATGGCCTCTAAAGCTTGCTCTGCAATTGAACATGACAATTTCTGAACTTGTGCCTCAGGCCAACTGCAGGGGCAAACATGTCAGCATGGAGATGGAAAGAATCATCAATTCAAAGTCAACTTTCTTATCCAAAGTATTTCACATCCAACAAAATACTGTTGGCAGCTTCACCCTTCATAGTTACAAATTCAGTCAACTAACTTTGGTGTTTGATGTCCTAACATTTGTACATCCCTGTTTCTCTCCTCCTCTCAATGTTGGATTGCAGAAAATATAAGGCAAGGAATGATGGGAAGTCAGAATAGTGGAGAAGCAAAGATTGTTCACAAACATAAAAGGGTACAAAGTTTTAAAATATGCTCAAATGGGGTAAAACACACCAGGTAATGATAAAAGATTACAAATATTAAACAAATTTCATTTTGTTGTTTAGCTAGGAAATTAAATGGTTGGTGATAACTGGTTGACAAGATAAGCAACAAAAGGAGTTCATACCAAAGAGAAAAGGGGATTTATTAAATAATCTAACGTGCACGATAAAATTTCTGGCTGAATTGTTTTAAATCCACACACTACTTAAAAAGTTAGCAGATGCATTGCCTCATTCAGTGACAAAGGTACTTTTTTTCCCTTATTGGCCCGTGGTCCACAGTTTTAAATTTGTGATGAAACAATTCGCATGGAATTAAAGCGCAAATACCACATTTTACAGGAGCCTAAAATCGAGCACTCAGTGGCATAAGGACAGCTTCTTCCCCACTCCCATCAGATTCCTGAATAATCAATGAACCAAAGACACAGTTTTACTTTTCGTGCTTTTTTTTTAATAGTAATGTTGTAAGATTTTTATAAAATGTATGTTTGCCCTATAATGCTGCCACAAAACACCGAATTTCATGACCTGTTCATGACAATAAATTCTGATTACTGAGCTTACCAGTATGCTCTTTCTTCTTAATGATGTTCCATACTGTTGCTTTTGATAATCCTGAGGTTTGGGTGATGTCTCTCACTGTTTTATTCTTGTTTTTCAGCCTCAAAATGGATTATTTGCCTTTCATTGGCACAACTCTGGTCCTCCTGTTGAAAAATGGCAACTACAGACTCCAAAGGTGATCAAAGGCTTAGAAGCAAGCCTTGCTCTCTTATACTGCACCAATGAAAGAATTAAATCTACCTGAGTAATCACAAACTGCTGTGAAGTCAAATGTTCCAAACATTATGGTGCCCTGAAATGTGGGGAAAGTGTATAAAAAGTGTTGTAATTTCTACATGGTCAAACAAAAATGTACACATGTAACCTTAAAAATAAAATCTGGAATGTGCACTTTAATTCCATGTGAATTGCTTGATTACAAATTTAAGGCTGCATAGCACAGGGGCAAACAAAGGAAAGAAGTTTCTTTGTCCCAAACATTATGGAGGGCACAGTATAATAATGCATAATTGATGAAAGGATACATTCTCAGAGAGCTGGTGGTAAACTAATGTGCACATCCAATAAAATTAAAACAAAGAGCTGGCAGTCAAAGCGAGAAGAAATCATTTCAGCTTCATGACTTTTCATTAAAACTGAGTAATGTAAGAGGTCAAACATGTTTTAGAATACAGAGAAAGGAATGAAGGGCAGATAGAGGGAAGGTACATAAAAGGATGTGAATCAAGTGGTGGCCCTGCTGCCAATTGAGAAAATAATGAAGGCAAACAAATAAAAGGGATATTTGATGAAGCTGAACCTGCCAGTATGGTTGACAAGATTCTCCACCACATCAGTTTTATGTCCTACATTTCCTCTCTCACTCTTCCTCTCCCATCTAGACCAAGGATAGAAACCTACTTGCCTGCATCTTCCATCTCTCCAGCCCTTTTTAACTGCTCTGCAAGTTTCAATACCTCAATATGACACCTCAACATCTCCATTTTTTATACCCATTACCTTTCTGCATTCCCTCCAAGATACTTTAATTTGTTTTGCACAACCACTTCGCAAACCACCATGGGAAATGCAATAAAAATACAGAAATGCTGGAGGAACTCAGCAGGTCTTGCAGCGTCCAATGAATGTAGATAAATAACTGACATTTCGGCCTGAGTCTGCATATTTTCGTGTCTCACTCCATAGGAAATGCAATGTGTATCCATTTATCGCTTCCCAATATTTTGAGATGCAAGAATATCATTCTAGGTAAAGTCGCAGATTTCTGCAAATGTTCTTATTTATTATATTACATTTAGTGCTTGCAATATGCTGGGAAATCAAAGGTAGATTGAGTGGCCGTCATTCAATCTTTAAGGTTGATTCTGAGTTTCTAGCTGCCTATCACTTTAATTCTCCATTCCGATTCTGGCTTTAGTGTTGTTCAATGTGAGCATTGGATTGTGCTGATGGCTGACACATAACAGGGAAGTTTGAAGGGGATCTAAGAAAGTTCTTTTTAACCAAGAGGGCTGTTAAAATCTGAAACAAACTACCCAAGGAAGTGGTGGGCATGGATGCTCTCTTGACATTTTAATAACATTTAGGTGAGCACTTAAATCACCAAAGGTACAGAAGGCTATGGACAAAGTGTTGGTAAATGTGAGAAGTGCTAATAGATTGGTGAGTACGGACATAAATCAAGAGGCAATTTCTGCACTGTGGCTCTATTACTCCATCGATCACACACCGTCTCTTTTGTTCTCTCCATTCCTTCTTTTTATGCACCTTCAAACTTTTCAGATGAAAACTCTGAGTCTGAAATTTTAAATACATCAGACTCCCTCTCCCTCCACCAGCATTTTTGTTTCTATTTGATACAAGAACTGTGAACAGCACTTACCTGCCCTCATTTTTGCATTTCCACAGAATTATTTCTAAATTATAATTTATTCACTTATCATAATGTGGAATTTCTGGTAAAGCAATGACATAATCATGATTAATTAAAAGGAGTATATTGGCTCCAAACTGCTTTATGCTTAATTAAAACCACAATATGTCTATCTTTCTGAACTAAGTTGGAGAGTTTGACATGCTCAATTTGAATCAGTTGTAACAACAGCATTTTGTGATAGGGCTAAATATCACCTTATGGGCTCCAAGACATTTCTTTTTGTATTCCTGATGTCAACACACAAAATCGGAATGTTTAGACAATATGTATGAGGAGGTGGAGCAGTCAGGGAATTAGATGCTCAGATCAATATTTATTTGACAGCTAGTTCAATCTTCTGGCTTCAATTTGTGCTCCCAAGACACTGCACTGCAGATTTGCTTCACGGCCATTTTTTAAAAAATACAGCAGAATACACAAATCTCCACCTCATTGAAAATCTTCAGCTGTACAGCATGTGCTCAGCCATTAATCATATTAAAGGGTAAGATCTTGCAGCACAGGTGGCAACCATTCATCCCAATGTATCTGTGCCAAATCTGTGAAAGCTACCCATATTATTCTTTATCCAGAGGCCTGCATGTTTCTCCCATTTTCATGGACATATCTATATACACCTTTAATGGAAGAAAAAAATCTGACAAAATAATTTGTTTGGATAAATATTTTGAAAAAAGAATGAAACAAACAAGTTTTTGAATTAGGCTCATCAGGTCTGCGAGTTACAGATCAATGAGATTAACATCAGTCATGGGTAAGTTTCTGGACGAAATTCTCACGGACAACATCCACGTGTGTTTGGAAAGGCAAGGACTGATTTGGGACAGTCAGTAAGGCTTTATTCATGGGAAATTATGCCTCATGAATTTGTTCAAATTTTTTTTTTAAAAAGGTAATCAAGAAGATTGATAGGACAGCGGAGAAGTCGAGGCATGGTCTTTAGCAAATGGTCAGCATAGCCATTAGCGCAACACTGCTACAGCGCCAGCTATCAGGACCAAGGTTCAAATCCAACGCTGTCTGTAGACACTTTTCCACTGGCATATTGTGTCAGGAATTAATGGGGAATTAACTAGTTCAGACTAGTTAACAGTCAGCATGCTGATGTCAAATGACATCATTTCACACCGGAGATTGATGAACTCGACCCTTACTCATATCCCTGGCATCAGCTGTGACGCCATTAAACCACTGATTAAACCAGTGGAAAAAGGACAGCAGAAAGTCACCCGTTTTCAGTTGAAAGTAGGAACACTCCGATCCCCAGGGATGAGTGTTCTCAGTGAAGCAGTCAGTGACCCAGTTAAAGGTGACCCAGTGGAGAGAGCACAAACAGCTTCCTATCCTGGGACACTGGGATGCCATTGGAGTTTGAATATTCTCCCA
Organism: Narcine bancroftii; assembly: GCF_036971445.1. Lineage (NCBI taxonomy): Eukaryota > Metazoa > Chordata > Chondrichthyes > Torpediniformes > Narcinidae > Narcine > Narcine bancroftii. The sequence goes on from NC_091470.1 coordinate 76,365,797, forward strand.
ATGTCTGTGCTGGCTTTCCCCAGGGGCCCGGTTTCCTCCCACCATTCAAAACGTACTGGGGGTTGTTGGTCAATTGGATGTAATTGGGCAGCATGGGCTCATGGGCCAAAAGGGCCTGTTACTATGCTGTAAAGTCTTTGTCAAAGTATCACATGGTAGACTGGTCCAGAAGATTGGATCACATGGGATCCTGTGTGGGCTAGCAGAATGGATACAAAATTGGCTTGGCAGTAGGTGTCAGAGGGATGTAGTGGAGAGTTGTTTTTTCAGATAGTCGGTCTGTGAACTAGTGCTGCACACCAAGGATCAGTGCTGGGTCCACTATTGGTCACCATTTATATTAGCAATTGGATAAGAATACAAGTGGCATGGTTAGTAAATTTGCGAATGACACCAAATTTGATGATACCTGTATAGGGGATGGTTATAAAAGTTATCCAAGATTACAACAGGATCTATGCATATATAGTATATGTTAAATTAAATTGAAAAGAGATAATATGTACAAATAGATAATGATTTGGAGTACTGTGTGCAAGTTTGGTCACCCTATTACAGAAAATTGAAAAGGGTGGAGGGAAAAAAAATTGACAAAGACGAAACAGATCAAGTTATAAGGAGAGGCGAGATAGGGCTTTTTACTTGGACTGCAGGAAATGAGGGGTGAGCTTATGAAAGGATAGAAAAATCATTAGGGACATGAATAAGGGGAATAACGAAGTCTTTTTCCACAGCGTGGGTGAGTCTAAAATTAGAGGGCATTTTAAAGGAGACCGGAGTGGCAACATTTTCCACAGGTGGTGCCTTATTATGAAACAAGTTTCCAAAGGAAGCAGTGGATGGGGAGTAAGATTACAGCAAGTAAAAGACAATTGGTTGGACACATAGATAAGAAATGTTTTGAAGCAGGTGTGCCAAACACAAGCAAATTGGAAAAGATCAGATGGACAACTCGAGTGGTCTTGGGTGAGTTGGGCCGCAGGGCCTGTTTCCATGCTTTTGAACTCTGACTCCATGAATAATTAATGATTAATGATCAACGGATACTTTTTCCAGAAATTTGAAAAACCACAGAGACTATGGGGAAAAATTCTTTTTTGAAGATTATTACATCGTGGAAAGTGAATGATTCAACATTAAAAAAAGACAGTTTCACAATTCATTGCTCATAAAAGCAATGTCACCATCCCTAGTTAATGACATACATGGAAAATAATATATAGAAGTTATTTAGATTGTGTTCAGTGAGTCAATCAGTTAATATGACATGAATGCTCCACAACCAGACCAAATATCCATGAGGAATTATGTGCATGCACATCAGAAATAAACCAGGCTGGATACGAAAGGGAAAGAGCCATCAGGGATCGGGATCAGTCCATAGCATTAGACATCATCTCTAATCATTGCATCAAAAATTAATTGCCTTCCCCATTTTGTATTCTTTAACAAGATGTGTCACATCTGTTCCAAAATGGAAACATTCCCCAATCAACTGACCAGAATGATAACGTTCAGTTTTGAGACGAAGTTGTGGTGGGGGTGGGGGGGGGGGGGGAAGGGGGAAGGGGAAAGAGAGAAGAATATTGTTCGGAACAACTTAACTCGATCAGTCTAAATGACCAAATAGATAAATTAAAATTGTCTGAGACTTTATTCCTTTGTTGAACGAGCAAATAATACATTTATACACAAGGCCAAGTTCTTGGGTATTGAGAGTTAATGTGGAAGTAAAGTCATATGTCATCCAATTTCCAATGTGGAACACTTTTACAGTACATTAATATATTTCTTAATTGTCACCTCGTTAAACAGATCAACTTTAATAGCTAAAAGCAAACAAATTCATGTAGCAACTATACTAAATATAATTTAAGAATAAGGATGAAATTCTCATGCTGATTATGAAATTTAGCAGCTCATGAGTGTCAAGGTCTGAGTTGTCCAAGTCAGAATTTAAGCCAATTAGCAAGATTCTTATTCCACAAAATACAATACATTGATCCTGTTCCCTTCCACTAACAGCATCTTGGGCAAATACATCAGCAATAGGAATCACTGAGACAAGGAAAAAGGATTATCTGTGGCGGCACACCACTAGACAGGCGAACTGGCCCCGCTTGTAATCCACGCGGCAGGGCAGCCGCCCAAAATGGCACCGTCAGGGGTTTCCCCTCCTTCTCAGCACAGGGCTCAGAAGCCCGCGCTGGGGGACCACGTGACGCCCGGGTGATGTCAGCGTCACCCAGCATGGTTCTCAGCCAGGTCCTGGCTGGGAGTACAAGTCCAGCCCAGCAGCCTGCAATAAATCAGTTCTGCTCACTGAGCTCAACCCATCTGGTTGTGTGTTCTTTCAGTAGTAATGTAGCTGCTGCTACATATCCTTGACACTGATTCAGTCACCATTGCAGTAAACATACCGAAATGCTGGAGGAACTTAGCTGGTCTTTTCAGCATCTAAAGGAGACAAAGATATATTGCCCATGTTTCAGGCCTGACCCCTTCTTCAAGAGGGAAAAAAAAAATCAGAAAACGCAGAAGCAGGATATATCAGAAAGTCTCAGAAATCAAACAATGGGGGAGGAATCCAGACCAACAAAAGGTGTTAATTGAATGATAAGGGTCTACCTGAGATTTATCATGTCTGTGCGAAAGACGACAAAGGAGAGACAACAGGGGAAGAAGTCTATATTAATGGCATTTGGTTGGAGGGTGCCCAGTCAGTAGATGAGGTGTTGTTCCTACAATTTACAGATGGTCTCAGGCTGGCAGTGCACAAGACCACGGACAGACATGTTGGCAAGGGAATGGGATGAGGAATTGAAATGGTTGCCACTAGAAGATCCTTGCTATTGCAGCGTACAGAGTTGAGGTGCTCAACAAAGCGATCTCCCAGTCTGCGTCCAGCCTTTCTGATGTAGAGACCATAGTGGGAGCACCAGATGAAATAGATGACCCCTGCAGATTTACAAGCAAAATGTTGCTTCACTTGGAAGGTCTGTCTGGGGACTGTGGTGGGATCACATAGCAGGTGGTGGAAATGGCAACAGAGGATGTGTTGGATGCGGAGGCTGGTGAGGGAGGACAAGGGGAATCCTGTCCTTGTGGCACGTTGGGGCGGAGGGGTCCAGAGTAGATGTGCAGGTAATTGAGGATATGCAGGTGATTGCTGAGTTGATGGTGGTTGAGTCCCTCTACATGAACATGGGTACACTTGTGACCCAGGTGATCCAACCCAGGATGGAGATGACATCTACTGTTGAGCTGGGAGATTCATAATTCTTTTATCTGTTTAAATGATTAGCTGATTTTTCAGAGACTATAACCTCACTGAAATCTGAAGAACTGAGAATCTCAGTATTTTTTGAGAATGCATCTCAAAGCCACAATTCACATAATTTAAAAATGGAAATAGAGCATAGATCAAGTTACGTTAATATAAACGTTTATCGAAAATCAACAGACCTGCATTGCGATTGAACATGAAGTGTTTGGTTAACTGATAAAAATCGTCACGTTTTTGGAAAAAACTTTCCCTTCCCCACCCTTAAGTAGTCCCTCAGATTTTTTACAACTGGTAAATGGCAATTATGAAGTGCATCACATGCAGAATTAAAAATTCCAGTTTCAACTTTAATCATACAGATGTCACTAACAGAAACCGCAACCCAAATAAAAGGATGAGAAAGAGAAGGATGTCAGTGATGAACATGCTTGAGCTTGAACTATTAAGAATCAAGTGCACTAAGCTGATCTATTTCCCCAAGGAGCTCCTGTAGCGAAAACTGTATCACACACAAGCCAGCTTTGCAGCAGGTGCTCACAGTATTTTTTAATGACGCCGTTTGGTGGTTGGTTGAATACTAGAAACTGCTCAAAATTTCTGCTTGGCATCACAGCTTCTGGAGTGAGATATACCTCACACATAGCAACATCAATTCTGGGGGGAAAATAACTTTTTATTTTGTCAGATTTCATTTGTGAATGCAAATACTATCCATTACTGAAACAAAGGAGCAGCAATTGAAGCAACCTGTGTTCAGCAGGTGTCTGTTCCATTCAGAAAATAATTAAAACTACAGTATAACAAAAATGCAAACAAAGCTCGTGACAGAATCCTACCAGTTTTGCAATGCATTAACCATCTGACAAATGAAAGGCTTAAAGCATGTTTTTCACCAATCAATATTTACCACGTGGCAGAAAACAACAAAGCATTTACAAAGTAATGAAATTCTTGGATTTTTAAAAAAATGATGTGTAATCCAACAAGGTCGGGTCAGATACGGCAATGAGCTCTCTGAACCCTTCTCCATTAACAATGGCGTAAAGCAAGGCTGTGTTCTCGCACCAACCCTCTTTTCAATCTTCTTCAGCATGATGCTGAACCAAGCCATGAAAGACCTCAACAATGAAGACGCTGTTTACATCCGGTACCGCACGGATGGCAGTCTCTTCAATCTGAGGCTCCTGCAAGCTCACACCAAGACACAAGAGCAACTTGTCCGTGAACTACTCTTTGCAAACGATGTCGCTTTAGTTGCCCATTCAGAGCCAGCTCTTCAGCGCTTGACGTCCTGTTTTGCGGAAACTGCCAAAATGTTTGGCCTGGAAGTCAGCCTGAAGAAAACGGAGGTCCTCCATCAGCCAGCTTCCCACCTTGAACCAGCCCCCCCACATCTCCATCGGGCACACAAAACTCAAAACGGTCAACCAGTTTATCTATCTTGGCTGCACCATTTCATCAGATGCAAGGATTGACAATGAGATAGAAAACAGACTCGCCAAGGCAAATAGCGCCTTTGGAAGACTAACAGTCTGGAAAAACAACCAACTGAAGAACAATACAAAGATAAGCGTATACAGAGCCGTTGTCATACCCACTCTCCTGTTCGGCTCCGAATCATGGGTCCTCTACCGGCATCACCTATGGCTCCTAGAACGCTTCCACCAGCGTTGTCTCCGCTCCATCCTCAACATTCATTGGAGCGCCTTCATCCCTAACATCGAAGTACTCGAGATGGCAGAGGCCGACAGCATCGAGTCCACGCTATTGAAGATCCAGCTGCGCTGGGTGGGTTACGTCTCTAGAATAGAGGACCATCGCCTTCCCGAGATCGTATTATACGGCGAACTCTCCACTGGCCACCGTGACAGAGGTGCACCAAAGAAGAGGTACGAGGACTGCCTAAAGAAATCTCTTGGTGCCTGCCACATTGACCACCGCCAGTGGGCTGATATCGCCTCAAACCGTACATCTTGGCGCCTCACAGTTCGGCGGGCAGCAACCTCCTTTGAAGAAGACCGCAGAGCCCACCTCACTGACAAAAGACAAAGGAGGAAAAACCCAACACCCAACCCCAACCAACCAATTTTCCCCTGCAACCGTGTCTGCCTGTCCCGCATCGGACTTGTCAGCCACAAACGAGCCTGCAGCTGACGTGGACATTTACCCCCTCCATAAATCTTCATCCGCGAAGCCAAGCCAAAGAAAAGATGACATATTCCAAAACCTTCGAAATTAGCTTATTGTTTAATTTTCATCTGATTTGTACATGGTCCTGCAAAATGAATTAATGGAATGCCCTCTTATCCTGGTCCCTACAAAGTAAATGGTAAGATGTCACAGCTGTTGCCTTCCGGAAAGCCAAGACAGTGGCCAAAATTCATTTTTTTTAAATGCTAACGACAGTAGCTGTCGGCAGTATAAATGCACAGCCTTCCTTCCCTTCAATTTGTGTCTATTAGCCAAAAAAAGACAATATTTGTAATGGCTCATTAAAAACATACACCATAATTTTACTGCAAAAGGTCTTTCTAATCATACTGAAAATCTTCCCACCTGCAATTCATCACTGGTCTATTATCAGCATCTACTTTTTACCTATTATCAATATTATTAAAAAGATTACTTGAGCAATAATCTTTTTATACGAGCAATTAAAAAATGTTAATAAATTTGATCATCGATGTGATAAATCAGTGGTTTTCAAACTGCTCCCCCTAAACTCACATTCCATCTCAAGTATTCCTTATGCCATCAATGCTCTGTGATTAGTAAGGGATTGCTTAAGGTTGGGCTGTGAGTGGGAAGGTTGAGAACCACTGCTCTAGACCCAATTGATACTGAAATATTTTGCTTGAGAAAAATTGTCATTGGCCCATTTCCTTTAGAGTTATGAAACCGTGCACATAACAAGTCAATTAGGTACAATTAAAACAGTGGTTTTCAAACCTTTTTCTTTCCACTCACATATCACCTTAAGCAATCCCTTACTAATCACAGAGCACTTATGGCACTCTATTCCACCAGAATTTGCAACATCATACCCTAATGTATTACTGCATATCAGTTTAATTGTATCAGTGAAGTAAACCCAGTTCAATGAGTAAGTAGAATGTTACAGAATGGGTTACTAAAATTATAAAATATATCTTTAAAAGGTAAAGATTTAGGTACACTTCACAGACATCTCAGTAACATTTCACAAAAGACATCTCATTTGAAATGCAAGAGCTATGCCTAAGCAGAGACTCCATGTCTATTGTGACGTTGAAGAGTGCCTATGACAACTTCACAAGTAGGTGTCAATTGGACTGATGTTGTGGAATCGAAATGGACTTTTGTCTTTTAAGGAACAGATGTCCAGGCTCAGAAACTGATTAATCTTTTGCTGGTGCCAAAGAGGGGTCATGTGGTTTTGAAAACAGAGAGAAAAAAACATTCTATCCCTTTTTTTTGGGGGGGGAGACAATCAGTTTACAACAGGAGTTGGTTTTGGAAACTGCAAGTTTTGCAGACTAGCTATAAGACCCCATTTGAAGATGGATTTTGAGTTCTTGAGTTCAGCCTATTCTAAACCTTTGCAGTCAATTACAAGAGGATGTGGCTGGTTAATGTGTTTCTCTTGAAATAGGGGAAAAAAAGAATTCTGTGGCAACCTGGCAGAAGAGGTTATCTTTTGGAAAACCCATAAGGATGCTAGTTTCTTTGGCAAGACACTGAAGTGGCTGTGTGTCCAACAAACAACAAATCTCTCTCTCTCTGAAACCAACAAAGACCTTCCTTTGCAGTAACAATTTAAGTTAAGTTAAAGCACCAGAGCCTGAAGATTCTGTGCACAGTGTGAAAATTGCCCGATACCGGTGAACTTGGAGAAGTGAAAAGTGAATGATTGGACAGTGAAACAAATAACTTTTCCGAACACACACACATTACGTACATATGCGCTTAGAATTAGAAGGGGGTTGAGTTAATAGTAATAAGTTGAATATTGATCTTATTATTATGAATGAAGAAAATTTAAAATGTTTTTGTTTCAGTAATCATTGTCTGAGCGAATTTCTGTCGCTGCTGGTGTTTGGAGTCCTCTGGGCTTGTAACAAGAACAGATCAAGAGCTGCACCTTGTATAACAGACGATATATGATAATGCTGCAGCACAGGAACTAAATGCCTGCAAAAAAAATTAAAATCTAATTTTGAGAGTGCAATGAGTACTGGATAATGAAATAATCCATGTAAGAAGATTCCAAAAAGAATCCTGTCTTCAATGCTTTCAGAGCACCACATATGAACGCCAAGTGAAATACTGTATATGCAACCATCCTCAGTAAGAAATACCTTGTTCAGAATCCCTAATGTTCCTACCATTGCTAAAGACAATTTGATTCATTCCACATATCAAGAAACCATGGAGCTTTACAGCATGAAAGAAGACATACTTTACCTCTGTGTAACTTGCTGCTAATTCCTAGAATGTGTACTCCAGTCTCAAATCTCAATTTTATGTATCAGAAAATGTAACCAATATCAAACAACATTCTAGAAATGCTCAAATCTGGTCCAAATCCACTTCCCACCATCATATTGTGGAAATATTTCCTTCTATATTCATGCAAGCTGCACTGTAGTGTGCAAACAGATTGCTGTAGTGTTAGGATCACTGCTAATCTGCAAGTACTGATGAAAGTATAGCTTCCAGATTAAAAAAGATATTTACCAAAAAAAATGTTACACTTGAGGAAGCACCTCAACACAGTTCAAAATTACTGCTTTATTATGCATGTGAATGTTGGGAGTCCATGTGTTCCTTTTCATGTAATTCAATATAATCTGTATGTCCTTGCACACTGGTGCATCCTGAGGTCATAAAGTTGTTGTACAAAAATAAACTTTCCTTTTGCCAATGAGCAACATTGTACTTATAATCAAACAAAAGCTTCCAATTATGGACTCAATTATGTTATTGTGATACTGTATGTCAAAAGCAAATATGCCTTTATTTCAGGCAAAGCAAATAGAAATCATTCAAGATGGCTGTTTACATTTCTTTTGTAAGAGTTAACTCCTTTACAATGGGTAAGCTCCACAGCCCTACTGCAACATACTTAAATCAACATTAAACTTTCTGTTACCAAATATTAGATTGTTTTAATTCACGTGATCTATTTCCCTTCTATTTTGTACATTAATGTTCATGTTACACAATTACTAATGAGGAAAGCCATTTGAACAACTTTTAAATAATGAGAGAAATCATATCTCTAACTGAATCAAATTATTTCTGAAATGATTCCAATGTTTATGCTTTCACAACACTCTGGAAATATATACCATACACTGATCACTTCAAAATGAATCTCAAATATCAAGTTTGTTGCCACACAGGGTCAAGAGGCTAAATAGTCTACCTTTATTCTGAAAAAAAAATACTGGTACTTTCAACTTGTGTACTTCTTAACACTAACATTGCAGATCATTTTTTTCTCTGCACCTCGAACTAGCTTGTAGCTTAAGTCAGAAGACTGCAGGCTCTGCTGTACGCCAGACACTTTAGTATAAAATTTTGGTTTGCAGTACTGATGACATTAATACTGCTGGAAGAGCTGCCTTTCTGATAAAACATCAAATCAGATCACCTTAGATGAAAGAAAAGTTTAAGTTGGATTAGTTTAGCTCACATCATTGCTCTTTAACATTGGATGTCACTCTGCTCTTTAGATTAGCAGTGCCTCGTGCAGGTGATGCTTGGATGACAAAGCATTTTGGAACCAGGCTGAATGACTGGATGCAGCTGAAAAGATGCAATTTGACCACAGCTTTGTGCAGTTTGATCTTCTAATGAGAACTCTGACGTTTCAATGACAGATGGACATATTTTTCCATCAAGTCTACTGACTTCTTTCAACCATCCTCCGCTTTCTCATCCTCATCTTTCTTAAATCATCCATAATAAGGAATCCAATAAGATTGGCATTTGTAGAAAACTTTTCTTGAACTAGGAAGCATTATGAATTCACCATGAGGGTAGTCCATAATTGGAATGAACTGTTGGAGGAAACACTGGAACAGGACACAGTTCAACCTTCAAAAGACATTTTGTCATCTGGAGTTCTCCAAGCAGACCTGTGATGATGACAGTTATTGGACATGTTAGTATGTTAACAAACTCAAGAAATACAAGTGATCTCCTCTATGTGCCCGCTCTGCACAATGCAGAAATGTTCCTGAGAGATTTCATGGAGGTCCCAGGGAGGACAGAGTGCAACCACACAGTGAGGGAGGGAGAAACAACACAAGGCTGGTTGTAGGGCCCAAGACCTTTGTGCAGGCACTGTTAAAAACCAAGAAAGAATTTTTTTTTAAACACAGTCCCTATTTAGTTATGCAATAGCTACATTTATTGAAATCAAATAAAAAGCTTATAAAACATGGTAAAGTTAAAGACGTAAAAATTTTCAGAAGTGTTTTACAATCAGAAGTTGTGTGAATGTTTGTGCACAGCTGCCAAATTAGTGCATTCAGGCAATCCTGAAGGATGCTTATAGAAAGAAGAATAACCAGAAGAATGTAAAACAAGCTCACTCAGGATACATTTCTAAAGTGCAGACAGGAAACAAGCTAACAGAAATTGAAGTGGCAAGGTCATCACCTTCTTCAAGGCTGATGGATTTGAACTCCACAAGGAGTTTGGCAGGAAGCCAGTAGGTTATGTGCATACCCAAAGGCCAGAAGATTGTGGGTCCTCTAAAAAGATAAGAGCCACTGTGGTAAATATTATAGGAGTTCCCTAATCTCAGCCTGCTCATTCATTGTCAAAGAATAAGGCAAATTGCATGGCAATAAAAAAATAAATGCACAGAAAGATAGTGAGTGCAAAGATGTGAAACTCTCCTGCTGCAATTCCATGAGTGGACTGGCTTTGGATGGAAACCAATAAAAAAAATTCCTGAAATGTATTTCACACTTAGATGATAATCCTATCCTCCTTGTGGATCTACAAACTCAACAGCTTGCATATCAATAATGCTTCATATCTATTAAAGGCAGGATGCACTTCAAAAATATTTCAAACAGTTTGAAATAGAACAAAGTGATGTTGGATACACATTCAGGAAGTATCTTTTAATTATATAAAAATAATAAATTACTGGGTTACAAGTGGAGAAAGACAAGTCCAGTTACCTCTCGTGGTAATGAAGCACAAGAGTGTACCATATCATTGGTATATACAAGTATAGCCCTTTTTACAAATACTCACTAAATGAAATGTTCGCTTTTCCAAAAGGATTTGAATGGGTTTTTCACTTTTACAAAATTAGCCTTCAATCGTAGTGAATAGGTCTTCACTTTACACCATTTCAGCTTTGGATTAGGAAGGGCTGTGGCTGTCATGTGACAGCACTGTCCCCTACCTTGTCTGAGGACACACCAGCTGCCAATCAATGTTTGGTTCCACCCCACCCATTCGTACATGTAAATTACTGGACTGCACTCTCCAACCTACCTGTTCTTGGCCTTGGGCCATTGGCTGTTGTAATGAGATTAACTCTCCTGCCACTGAGCTATTAGCCCCCAGTAAATGATGTGGGCTTATCCCTCCAGCACTATAAAGGTGCCATGTGCTCTTTGCTCTCTCTCTCTTTGCCAGCTTGGGACCACCCTGCTTCACTCCAGGCCGAGAAATGTGGAAGGGTGCTGGGGAAACTGTTGGTAAGATGTGCACTGTTAAAAGGGTTGGGAGTGTTTAATTAGTGTCCCTTGTAGCATAAAGCCATGCCTGCACAAAGTCGAAGGGTGGTGGGGCACCATAGTGATTTTTCCCTGATCATTGTATGTACCAGTTCATTGTGTGTGTTGAGTGTGTGTTGCTCTGCATCAGTTGCCTTCTGTAAATAAAATCCTTCCCTACATCAAAACTGTGTTCAGAGTCCTTATCTTTGAGACCTACCAAACCTGCTTCCTCACCCCCAACAAGAATACAAAAAGTTTAATGGGAATGTTCTAGTTTTGTAAGGCAGGGTATACCAGTATTGAATAGAGTTACTCAGATTAAGCAAGTGTAATAGAGAGAACCACATTAGGCAGGTCCATGAGCTGCCCAAGCATTACACTGTAATGCACCTGACCAAATAGACCACTGGTTTCATAGTCTGAGATATGCCAAGATTTCTAGAGCTACTTGAGAAGACTAGACTCAACGTACATTGGGATGTGATTCAGGTGAAGATGAGGCTCCTTCCACAGTGTGTGCACATGATTATGGATAACAATTCATTAGGATCCTAACAGATGGAGTTTGATGATAGGCAGCTAGATTCAAGGTCATTTGTGGAAGGACAGTAGGATACCAGACCAAAGGATTCAGGCCAGAGACTGAAGTGACTGAGTAATCGAGAGCTGAGGACTATAGAGAAAATGCGCAGAAATGAATAAAAAATTGATATTCCCAGATGAAAACTGTCATGCAAGATGATTATATCACAAAAGAACACACCTCTTGGGACTTGGAGAATATTAGCAGCATATTACAAAAGCAAAGCTTTACAGTGCTGTTTAGGTGTCTGCCAGCAGGAGTTATATGCACATTTATTTAACTGCAGGGCAGCAAAATTACTGTCATAATCAATAGTAATGGTGAGATTGGGAGGGGGGGGGAGGAGGTGTCACGCAATAGGGAAGCATCTGTGAAGGCCTCTCGAACATGTACAGACACACCTGCAGAGCAAGCCAGAAGATTGGCAAGATGCCCCAAAGGGAAGGTTAGCCCAAGTTCAGAACATTATTTGAATGTTGATGAGCATTTTCAGAGAAGTGGAATATTTAGTCCTCGACAGCAAACAGTTTGGGGAGAGTCTGCATTCTGTTTTGACAGCCTGGAGAACAGCTGTGCCTTGGCAAGGATCTGCAGATTAGTTGAAAGGCAGAAGGTTCTGCACAGGGTCTGGTATCAAGCCATTGCAATTAAGCTGTGGCATATGAGAATGCGCAAGTCTTGGGCAAGAATCTAAGCTTCACGGGTTTTTGTTGTTCACTGAGTAAGCGAATGGGGTGAGTCAAGTTCAGAATTAACTGAATGCTGTGAAGAAGGAATGGATTGTCCTGTGGAAATTATTCAAGTTCCAAAGATCCCATGTGGAATATTACACCAAGCCTGGGCTTAAATGTCAGATGAATGTGGCACAGAGGCCAGAAGAGTTTGAAAACCATTCCAGAGCAGATTTTTCTATCTTCAACAAAGACAGCGAGAGAGAGAAAATCGGATTAGTTGATATGGGTAGTTATTTCATTAATAACATTTTAAAATGTCATGGCCAACCAAATGTATATTGAAACTCAAGTATTCAAGTGTTATTTCCTGTTAGCAAAATCAATGTCCAGAAAATATATTCATGATTATGCATAGTCCAGATAATTATAAAGGATGTTAAATTAATTATCTGGAGAAATGATTAATGTGAATTATTAATGTCAAATGGTTGCTGTTAAATTTAACTAGTACATGGTGCCCTCAGGGAACTGAATTAGTTCTGTTTTTACAAACATCCATGAATTCATCCACTTTGCTGCCAATTTCCACCCCAACGTCAAATTCACTTGGTCCATCTCTAGCAACACTCCTTTTTTTCTCAACCTCTGTCTCCATCTCAGAAAACAATCTCTCGAGTGACATTTACAAACCCACCAACTCCCACAGCTACCTCACTACACCTCTTCACACCCTGTCCCCTGTAAGGATTCCATTCCATTCTCTAAATTCCTCCATTTCTGTTGCATCTGGATGAGGACTTCCATGCCAGATCATCAGAGTTGTCCTCCTTCAAACAACATGGCTTTCCCTCCATCAACTCCTCTCTCACCCACATATTCTCCATTATCCACACATCTCCCCTAGACCCCTTCACCCCCACACACAAGAACAGGGTTTCCCTTGTCCTCACCTACCACCCCACCAGGCTCCGTCCAACATATTCTTCTCTGCCATTTCTGTCACCTACTACATGATCCTACCATTAGACACATATTCCCCTCTCTGCAGGGACAGCTCAATCTATACTCCCTTGTGTTCTCCTTCCTCCCCACCAATCATCCCCTTGGTACCTTCTCCTGTGATCACAGGAGATGCTCCACTTGTGCCCACACCTCCTCCCTCATAGTCAGGGCCAAAACAGACCTTCCAAGTGAAGCAACATTTCACTTGTGAATCTGCAGGGGTCATCAAGTGCATTCAGTGCTCCTGCTGTGGTTGCTGACTGGGATATCGCTTTATTGAGCACCTCGGCTCTATCTGCTGCAATAGGATCAATCTCCCAATGGCTACCCATTTCAATTCCCTATCCCGTTCCTTTGCTGACGTCTGTCCACGTTCTCACGCATTGCCAGACTGAGACTACACGCAAAATTCCGTCTTCAACTCCACCTTCATCTTCTGTCTGAGCACTTTCCAACCTGATGACATTAACATAGTCTTCTCTGGTTTTCGTTCCTTCCCCCCCCACCCCCCAGCCTTCTCCTCCCGTCACCTTTCCCCAGCCATCTCTTTCCCTTTTACCTCTATCTCATTTCACAGAGCCAAAATCAATCATTACCTCTCCTCTTATCATATCTAATTAACACCTTTTGTTGGTGTGGACTTCTCCCCAGCCAGCACTCTCTTTAATCTGGGCATCACTATTCCTTGTTTATTCCTTGAAGAAGGTCTCAGGCCTGAAACATCAGTTGCAAGACTGGCTGAGTTCTTCCATCAATGAGAACCATAGAACATTACAGCACAGAAAAACAGGCCCCTTTGGCCTTTATAGTCTGCTTCGAACCTTTTTTCTGCCTAGTCCCACTAACCTGCACATTCCCTAGCGCTCCATGCCTTTCCCATTCAGGTGAATGTCCAAATTTTTCTTAAATGTTAAAATTGAACCTGCATTCAATTTACCACATTATCATCCAGATCATTGATATAGATGACAAACAACAATGGTCCCAGCACTTATCCCTGAGGCAAACGACTAATCACAGGCCTCCAGTCTGAGAAGCAATCATCCACTACCACACTCTGTCTTATCCCATACAGCCATTGTAAAATCCAGTTTACTAGTTCACCATGAATACCAAGTGTGTAAACCTTCCTGATTGACTGACAGCCTTTCCTTCATCAACTTTCCAGGTAAATTCCTCAGAAGAATTCTATAAAATTGTTTAAACAAGACCTACCATGTTGACTATCCCTATTCAGATCTTGGCTATCCAAATAACTGTTCATCTACTTTATTCAAACATCTGCCAATAATTTAGCTAGCACTGTCAGGCTCACCAGCCTATAATTTCCAGGGTAACTTTTGGAGCCCTTTATAAACAACGGAACAAGGTGAGCTCCCATCCAATCCTCCGGCACCACACTCATGACTAAGATTTTAGATATTTTTGCCAGAGTCCTAGCAATTTCTATACTAGCCTCCCTCAAAGTCTGAGGGAATACCTTGTCAAGACTCTGTGGATTTATCTACTCTTATTTACTTTAAGACAGCATGCATTTCCACCTCAATCAACATGCTCTCTGGTCTGTCCTGCCTGAGCACAGCTATATTTATCCTTGCGAGCAATACTAATCCTCCCCCTTTCATCTCCTCTGTACTATCACATCTGAGGCAATGAAAGCCTGGAACATAGAGCTGACAGTCCTGTCCCTCCTGCAAACAAGTTTCACTGATGGTCACGTCATAATTCCACATGCTAATTCATGCTCTCTGCTCATCTGCCTTTCCTACAATACTCCTTGCATTGAAATAGATGCATCTGAGAACATTTCCACCTTGTACAATCCATTGACTTCCAACGATACTTGCAATTTTCATGTTATCTTTTTCCTCCTCCACTCCTCTTCTTACTCTGGCACTCCGGTTCCCATCCCTCCACAAATCTAATTTAACCCCTACCACCCCCCCCCACCCCCACACCAGAACGATGAAACTTTCCCTCAAGGATATTGGACATCTCCAGTTCAAAAGCAAACTGTCCTGTTGTAACAAGTCCCACCTTCCCTGGAAGAGAACTGTTTGTTTTACTACAATTATGAAGACTTTCGTATTTCACTTATGAATTTATTTTGACTGAAAAATGAAAATACACAATAGTCACTCAATATGGTAAGTTACCTGCACGTCAAAACCACACAAAATTGATGATAAAGAACAATTACTAAAGGTAAACGGAAGAAACAAGTTCCCATTCTTGGGAACAAACATATTATGTACAACAACTTTTGAATTTAATATGGGAGTGTAGCGTTTGCACTATGCAAGTGTGGAACAGAATGACATGTACACCAAAGCCTTGGAAAATGAGACTGGCTTATTGTTCTGGCCACCGCGCATATATGGGCCCCAGGCGCTTACATCAGCTCCCCATATCATTGGAGCGCCAGCCTGGGATTGGCTGGCGTTCCTGCCAGAGTTCCCGATTTTCAGTGTGACAGAGTATTTTGAGGTGGTTTGGGAGTAATTGCTAGAGCAGCTTTCACACACACACTTTAAAAACACAGGATATTTACAGGACTTTTGCAGAGTGCTTTTTGCAAAAATGCAACAAAGTAACAATGGCAGCAGCTTACCTATAATTTTTGCAGGCAAGGACAGAACAGTTTTGCTCTCAGAGAGGGAGGGAGTGAGAGAGGAGACAAAGAAATCAGTTCTAGAGGGTCAAGCTGGCAAAGTCTGGTCAAGGGAGAAGACTGGCTGTCTGAAAGGTGATCTGAAAGAAAGAGGATCATCTGGAGAACCCTGAAGGGGGCAAATTTTGCCAGCAAGAATGATCGAGTAGGAATCAGTTGCGGATGTCCTGGAAAAGGAATCGCTCTCTGAAAACCAGCAAGAACCCTCCTGAGTGGAACTATCTGCCTGTTAAGCATCAAAGACCGGTGACCTTGGTTAATGCTTATTTCAGTGCACAGTACAAGAATTGCCTGCAATCAGTGAGATTGGACTGTGATCCAAAGAACTTTTCTAATCATAAATATACAAGACACACACCTACACTTAATATTAGAGGGGAGATTGTGGGTTAGGTAGGTTAAGTAAGTAGGTTAAGTAATGAGTTAAAGTTTAATTCTGTTTTCTTGTTCAAATACAATTAAAAACTAATTTTGTTTAAATAACCCGGTTTTGTGGTGCATATCTATTGCTGCTGGTTTTTGGGGTCCTCTGGACTCCGTAACACCCGCCACATGTCGATCACCTGAGACGACAGCCAGAGTCGCCCCCAGGTCCACACAGTCGACGGCCATTTTACGAGCCAGTCTGTGTCTCCACGTGTGGGATGCTACACGACCTCCCCCCAGAACCGGCGACCAGGCCACTGTCCTTAGACTTAGGTAGCCTGCCCCTGTGTTGCGGGGTAGGAATGGAGACCAACTCATCAGAGTCCCGATATGCTGGTTTCAGATTGTCGACAGTAAAAGTCTTCTCTTTACTGTTGAGGTCAAAGGTGGAACCATTGTCCCAAATGGCCTTCGTTGCAAGAGCAGCCAGTGTGTGCCTCTTCTCACAAATACATACTGACAAGTTTTTGTCCATGGGGATGTTATGTTTGGGCTGGCCATGCGGTGGGGGTTGCCGGTAGCCCCAGTTTTCGCCACAAGTTCTCAAGGGTCGACACGGGATCTTCAGGGCATTTATTGGGGGCAAGGAACTCCATGGGGATGATTAAAGGCATGTCATAGACCATCTCTGACACCAAGGCACTGAAGTCCTCCTTCAGCGTGGTACAAATCCCCAACAGTACTCGAGGCAGTTCATCCACCCAGTTAGGACCCTTGAGCCGGCCTGTGGAAGTGCTCCACCAACCCGTTGGCCTGAGCGTGATACGCTGTGATGCGGTAGAACTATGTCCCCAGAAAGTTAGGCAGTGCTGGCCAGAGCCCAGGGATGAATTGCAAACCCCTGTCTGAGGTTAGGTGCTCTAGGACCCCGATCGGGACAATGTGTCAATGAGTGCCCTGATGCTGATATCAGCCAGCAGATCTACCTCCAGCCGCCTCGTGGAGTGATTAACCATAGTCAAGAGGTATCCCAACCCATGGGAAACTGGCAACAGCTCCTCTATGTCGACAAGTACATGGCTGAACCTGTGCCACACTGGTTCAAAAGTCTGTGTGGGCACTCTCGTATGAATATGCACTTCGGAAGACTGACGGTCCGGTCCGTGCAGGTCTTGGACCACTGGCTGACCTGTTTATGGAGGCCATGCCAGACCAAACTGCTGGCCACCATTTTGACCGTGCCACAGATTGTGGGATGCACCAGATTGTGGAAGGCCTCAAAAACCTGGCACCTCCATGCAGCCAGAATGATGGGGTGGGGGTTGCTGGTAGAGACGTCGCACAGGAGTGTCTGGTTACCTGGGCCAATAGGGACATCCTCCACCCAGAGTCAGGAAACAGCTATCCTATACGTGGGGATTTCAGGGTCTTGCTGCTGCGGTTTGACGAGAGCCACATAGACGCTCCCTTGGGACAGGGCGTGTACTGAGTCGATCATGGGGCATGATAAGGCGTCAGCTACCATGTTGTTCTTCCCTGCAATATGCTGAATGTGGTAAATTTGGACACATAGGACAAGTATCTCTGTTGTCAGGCCGACCACAGATCTAATACCTTATGGAAGGCAAAAATCAGTGAACACACTAAGTTGCCAGACTTCCAAAAAGAGAGCCAAAAGCTCTCAGTCAAAAGCTCTGGGGGGAGAGGTGCCTGCTGAAAAAAGGCCAGGGGTTGCCACTTTGAGTTGTTCCAGCATGCCCCCTACTGCTGTGCTGGAGTTATCGACTGTCAAGGCAGTAGGTGCCTCCAGTCTGGGGTGGATCGGGAGGTGGAGTTGGCCCGCGTGTCTTTGGGATTTTGGAATGCCCTGGAAGACTCATCGTCCCAAGTAACGTCTTTTGACTTGCTTGCCATCAGCACAAAGAGTGCATGATGTTTGGTAATAGTTTAATCATACTGGCAAATTCCTGTAGCCCTTTTACAGTGCTTGGTTTAGCGAAGTGCCAGACTGCCTCAATCTTCTCGGGAAGGGATGTAGGCCTGTGTCTGTTAATCCTGTGCCCCAGGAAGTTGGTGTCCAAGTCAAATTGGCATTTCATGGGGTTGATAGTCAGCCTGAACTCACTAAAGTGGGTGAATAGTTGTCTCCGGAGGGCAGCGTGGTCTTTGCAGCTGGCAATGAGGATATCATCCAAATAGATGAACACAAATGTCCATCAGCAACTGAAAAGTTTGTATCACATCCTTTAGAAAGAAGGGCATGCAGAGAAATTCATCCAAGCCAAAGGGGGTTATGATTGCCGTCTTGGGAACATCCTGGTGGTGAACTGGGATTTGGTGGTACCCCAGGATTAGATCCACCTTGGCAAACACCTGTGCCCTGTGCAGATTGGTGGCAAAATCTTGGTCGTGGTACACGAGATATCCATCAGGTGGGGGAAGGCCCAGGGACTGTCAAACCATCGCACAAAGCCCCAGCTCCTCCAATTTTTTTAAACTCCTCCTTCATTGGGTTGAACATTTTGGGAGGGAGTCAGTGTGCCCTACCCTGTGCTTTGGCTCGACTGCGGAGGTCTATGGCGCCACTATCGAGGGGGACTCTGCCAGGATGCAAGCGAAAGTCCAAGTGGGGGCGGGCAGCTTGGCTCCCCCCAGAGGTAGAGTCTGAAAAGTTTTGGCTTGTATCAAGCGCCATTCCTCGAGGTCGACAACCAAGCAGTGGGCCTGAAGGGAGTCGGCCACCAGGAGCAGTGGCGCCACAACCTTGAAGGTGAAGGTCCACGTAAAGCGGCTGTTGCCGAAATGAAGTGGAATGGTGTAGGTACCAAAAGTATGAATGGAGGAGCTGTTGGCTGCCTTCAGTGCTGAGTCCTGCTTGCCGTTGCGGTTGTTGAGAATTCTGAGAGGGGGGGGGGGGGGGGGTTAGGACGCTTATCTCTGCATTAGTATCAACCAGGAAATGCCTGCCCGACAGTGAGTCCCAGACAAAGAAGAGGCTATCAGATGGGCCAATCCACCGCAGCCATCTATTACGGTTGGCCTGAGCATTTCCCGGAAACCCACAGGGTGAGCAGCATCGAAGAGCCTCCACACCCCATCACAAGTAGTAACATAGCTGTCCCAGGGTGTTCACTTGCCTCTCTGCTGGCCTTGATCCTCATCCGTGACCAAGAGTTGGATATCATGGAGCAGCTGCTCAAAGAGCAGCCATGACTTGTGTGCCTAGTTAATGCGAGCATCTCACTCATTAGGGCGGACGGGGCCCTGTCCCCCAAACCGTTCATGTGCAGCAATAGGGTGGTGCGATTGTGCCAGGAAAGCCTGAAAGTGCGGGTTAGTAGCTCTTTGAGGACCACATATTTGCCTTGCTCTGGAGGCAGCTGTAGGAAATCTATGATCCTTGCCACTGTGTCCTGACAGAGGGTGCTCACAGCGTAGAAGTAGCGGGTGTTGGCGGCAGCGATGTGGCAAAGCTGGAACTGAGCCTCAGCCTGCTCAAACCACATGTGTGGCTGCGACACACAAAATGTTGGGAGCCTGAGTGCGACTGTGTGGATGGTCACTGGCTCCACATGATCTGTCATCTTTGGATCCAACTCCAAGTTGGACCTATCAGGGGGGACACCAATGTAGTGTTCACACTACGCAAGCATGGAGAAGAACGGCACATACACCAAAACCTTGTAAAACAAGACTGGTTTATTGCTCTGGTTGTCGGACTTAATATGGGCCCCAGGTGCTGACGTCAGCGCCCCTCGTCATCGGAGAGCCAGTGTTCCCGCCAGAGTCCCCCATCGTCCTGCTGTGCTGAGGTCACCTGGGACAACGGTTGATGTCACCCCCCATGTCCCCAAGGTCGCCACATTAGTCAGCCATTTTGTGGGCCGGTCCATGTTTCCGTGCATAAACTGCTACAGGAGTTCCATAATCCTGGTCTTAATAACCCAAGGTTGGCCTGTACATTAGCATTGATTTTGTAGTAAAAAAAAAGACCAAGTAAATTAGGGTGGTTACAATTATAACTGGGTTTAAATATGTCTGTAAATAATTAGTTAATGATATAATTGGGCACATAGATAGTTAACTGTTGGTATTATGCATTTATGGAACTTTGGTTTGCTTCGATTGTTAGTTTTCATCAAAAAGGGTAGAAGTGCTGTAGTTCACTGAATATTACTTTGAAAACTGTACCACACCTTTTGATTTCCAACCAGCTGTTCATCAAATGCTCATAGCCTTCAAATCGAGGATATTTTAGATCTGTCCCTGTAATTTCCACACCAAAGAACTTACAGACTGCTCTCCGTAACCAATAGTGCTTTCAATCCTGCCCACCCATAACATTTGTTTCCTTATCTACAATAAACTGAGTTAGGCAACGAAAGAATTAAAGTTCCTCAAATACCTAAACAACCTGCTCCATCACTAACTTCCTCTTGCATACTCAACTATAATTATTACACCAAAGGGAACTATTCCTTCACTCCATATCCTAAACTTCTCTCTCTTTCCATTTTTGTTCATGAAGGATCTGGTTTAAATCTACCTGTGTAACCAAACACTTTGTGGTTAATGTCAACTTTCTTTTTTCAAAATTTTATTTATCACTTGTATCAATGACAAACAATTATTCAATTATATATAAACAGTACATATAATAATATTCAATACAAAATGATACAATTTTTTTCTCCCCCACTCCCTCTCCTAAAAAGAAAAACACCTAAACTATATATTAATTACTATTTATATTTTCCAAACACAATTTTGTATCTTCTAATTATTAATTGAGAGAAGTGGGTGATATGCATGGACTTTTGTTAACAAATTCCATATAATGGTTCCCAAATCTTATAAAAGGTCCCAATTGGATTCTTTAAACTACAAATAATTTTTTTCTAATGGTATACAATTCTGTATTTCAGTGTTCCATCTATCCAGCATTACAAAATTTTCTGTTTTCCACGTTTCTGCCACATATTTTTTGTGCGTGCTCAAAAATTGTACTTGATATTTATCCAACTTCAATTTTATATCTGCTTCATAAATATTATCAAGTAAAAATATTCTCTTGTCAACAGAATTCAAATGAAGCACAGTGAAATGTTTTGTGTATCGACAGTTAATACAGTTACAAATATCTGGCGTTGTTCATGGCTTTCCAGTCAAGAGAAAGAATTCTCACATATTAAGAACCTAATTCTCAACTTCATACATATTTCTTGGAAAAGGTATATTTTAACAACACAATATTGTTTGCAGTTTTCAACAACTATACCCCAGTATTGTCTGTTGAATTTCTATTAACTATTATAAAACAGGACAGTCCAGAATCAGAATTTATTGTCCTGAACCAGCGTCACAAAATTTGTCATTTTGCAGGAGCATTACAGATGCAAAATTACATTTTTGCAAAATTAGTGCAAAAAAAGAGGTAGTGTCTTTGATTCATTGTCGATTCAGAAATCTGATGGCAGAGGGGAAGATGATGTTTTTGCACCATTGGGCGTCATCTTCTGGCTCCTGTACCACCTTCCTATTGGTAGCACTGAGAAGAGGGCATGGTTTGAGTGGCAAGGATCCTTGAGGACAGAGGCTGATTTCTTGAGACACCTCTTCTTGCTACAGCCTTAATAGAGTGAAAACTGATGCCCTGGCCGAGTTCTCAACGCTCTGTAGTCTTATTGTGTCCAATGTTTTGGTGTCACCATACAAGACAGTGATGCACCAGTTGGAATGCTCTCCAAGTATGACCTGTAGAAATTTGCAAGTCCTCAAACTTCTTATGAAATATAGCCACTGGCGAACCTTCTTCAAGACTGCATCGACATGAAGGGCCCAGGATAGATCGTCAGAGATGTTGACACACAGGGATTTGAAGTTCTTAACCCTTTCCATTGCGGACCCTTTGATGAGTACTAGTTTGTGTTCCCTCTCCTGAAGCCCACAGTCAGTTACTTAGTTTTACTAATGTGGAGTGCAAGGTTGTTCTTGTTGTGACACCACTCAACCAGCTGACCATCTTACTACTGAATGCTGCAAAGTTGAGACGACATTTGAATTGCGTCTCACAACACAGTCATGGGTGAAGAGTGAGTGGAGCAGTGGGCTAAACGCGCATATTTAAGGTCCGCCTGTGTTGATTGTCAAAGAGGAGGAGACGTTATTTCCATTACTTACAGACTGATATTCCAATAAGGAAGTCAAGGATTCATTTGCAGGAGAAGATGCAAAGACCCAGGCTTTGAAGCTTATTGACCAGTATTGAGATGATGATGGTGTTAAAATCTGAGCTGCAGTGGATGAAAAGTAGCCGGATGTACATGTTGCTGTTGTCTTTGTGATCTAGGGCTGAGTGGAGAGCCAGTGAGATTGCATCTGCTGTGGAGCTATTGTGGCAGTCAACAAATTACAGCAGGTCCAGATCTTTATTTAGGTACGAGTTAATTCTGACCATGACCAACCTCTCAAAGCATTTGATCAGAGAGGATGTGAGTGATACTGAGTGACAGCCATCCCTCTGCTCTTCTTGGGCTCCGAGATGACTGATGGCTCGATAAAGCAGGTGGGAACCTCCAACTGCACATTTCATTGCTACAACTCTTCGAGGACTGGCACCCATGAAGTTCTCCTCCATTCACCAATGGGATGTGCATCTCCTGCTTGGATTCTCCACAGAGGTAAGTGGTTCCCAGTTGCATGACTCCTACAACCTATACTCACAGCAATGCTGTCCTCACCCTGAAATTTCCTCTTAACCAGGACTAACCACTTTTGACTTGAGACATTAACTGTTTAGCTTTTCATAGATGCCTCCGGACTGCTAAGTATTGACAGCATTTTGCTTTCATTGCACACCAGAATGTCGCCAATGAAAATACAGATGAGGTTTCAATTTCCAAGATAGTCCGGTTTTTTTTTGTTGTTTCACATTTACAGCATTGTCACTTCCTATTCTATTTCTATGGTGAACTCCATCTGGGATTAATTAAATATGAATATCCTATACAACATAAAAATTGTATGAGGCAATGTCTGAAGCTGCTTTGTTTTCACAGAGAGAATGAAAACAGTTTTAATTTTGGTTTGGAAAATTCAAATGCAATAATTTTACTATGATCCCATCCAGTGTTGTTATAACATTGCAGAGGTTAATGCAACATGATACATCATGAAAATTAAAGCCAAAAGAACATACTTGTCAAGACCTCCATTTAGTAATATGCAAATCCTAGAGCTTCATGTTGCTTTATTAATAAGAGAGATGAGTGTCATTATTTGCAGACCATTGTTTGGAAACTGTGCATAATAAAATTCAAGATTCATGGTTTCTTTTATTGTCATGTAATAATGCCACAAAATGTAATATGTATGATATAATTCAACTTTTGTCTGCTGTACGGCAGAGACACCTTTGTTAGGCTTTGCCTGGAACTCCTAATGATAGGAGAAAGAGAAGCAAAAGAGAGTCCTTTCAGATATGTCAGAGGATTCATATCCAGCACTCTTGCAGCCTCCTCAGCTACAGACAGCAGTTCAAATCAATGGCAGCCCAAGCTCCAGATCTGAACCTCCAAGAGGATCACAAGAAGCCTTCAGCACCCAGGGCCCTTTGGAGTCCTTGTTCTCAACACCCTGTTCCGATAACTAGTTCCTAAGAGACAGTTTCCAGTAGCCTGCAAGCTGTGTGAGTGCTTTGGCCACAAGTCACCAACACCCCAAAGCCGGTGTTAATCCCTCAGCCGCTGAGCACCTCGGTGGCCCCCTTCCTTGTAGCGTCATGTCCCTGTTGCTGGTGCCCTGCTAGTTCATTGCTTCCCCAGATTCTGCAACCCCTCATGGAATGCTGCCAGTACACGCACCACCATCTTGGGCACAGACCCTGTAGTTTCAGATTTAAAGAAAAACACCATCCGCACCATTAACAGGCCATTTAAAGGCCATACGGACATGGCAGCATTAAGACCGCACAGTAGGACCCTGCAGAGTAGCAGTGGTTTCTGCTCCCAGCTCAGCCATTGCAGCAGCTCCAAGTATAAACAATCCTATTATTTTTCAAAAAGTAAAATATTTCAGAATATTAGTGATACATGAAATGAACAACAATGGTGAAAGTAAAACTTCTCCTTACAGATTTTTGATAGCTTGGTAAAAATAAACAAATGTTTCGGTTTCTATTTCACACAGTGCTTGGTTTGTGAAGAATACAGTTTGTAAAACTGGGGTTGTTTCCTCAAATCAGACATATCTAATAGAAGTATAAAAATGTTGTCCAGAAAAGTAATTTTGAGGTCCAACAGATTTTCCATGTATGTGCTTTTGCACAGTAAACCCTCATAAGATCATAGTTATTTTGGACCTCAAGATCACCTTCACTACAAAACTTAGATCAATTTCAATAGGAAATTCTCATACACTGCAAATGCAGAAAGCAACAACTGTATGACTGTCAAAAGTCCCTTTTCCACTGGCACCTTGTCCCAGGAATTTATGGGGAATTTATGGTCCAGTGGAAAAGGAAAACAATCAGCACCCCAGCATCAAATCACGCTGGGAATTCACAGCCTCAACCCCTACTCATATCCCCGGTGTCAGCTGACACCAGCGTGCTGATTAAATCAGTGGAAAAAGGACAAATTCCATTCGAAGGCAGACACTCCAATCCCTGGGGAAAAGCAGTCAGTGTCCCAGTTAAATGTGGCCCAGTGGAAACAGCACAAAGAGCTTTCTATACTAGCCAATTAACTGGGATGGAAAAAGGGCTAAAGCTTTGTGTATGGGGAAATGAAGTGGAATGTATTTTGAACAGAATGCATCCACAATTCAACATGGCTGGCAAGTTAATTTTGACGAGGGCCCACTTCACCACACCAACAGAAAGTTGTGAGTGGGAGGTTGGATCATCTAATGATAAGAATGTCAGAGCAGACTCAATGGGCCAATAAGCCTATTTCTGCTTCTATATCTCATGATCTATGATATTTGCCTGTCCTGTCAAAACAAATTGCACAAATAGAAAGATGGTTTGGCATAATAAAAAATTGTATTGAAAAAATAAAATGCACATTTCAGAAATAAGCCATTTATTCCAAGTATTTCAAGTCAATGTTTTTACTTTAAAAGCCATATT
This sequence comes from Narcine bancroftii, assembly GCF_036971445.1. Taxonomy (NCBI): domain Eukaryota; kingdom Metazoa; phylum Chordata; class Chondrichthyes; order Torpediniformes; family Narcinidae; genus Narcine; species Narcine bancroftii. The sequence continues at coordinate 76,391,239 of NC_091470.1, forward strand.
TCTTTATTTAACCCAAGCAACATTCTCAATTTCTTTGTCAACTTCCCTTAAATAATGTTGATCGTCTCTATGTGATAAAGTCAATTTCTCAGTGTAGAAGCTGCTATCAAATTTAATAGTGACTTATATTAATAACATAACTTTAGATTTTCAAAAATTTACAATTACTGCTAAATCTCAAGCAAATCAAGACCAGAACAAAAGTCATTATATATATATACATTTATACATATTCTGTGACACAGCAGCTCTCTCTTCTAAGCAGATTCAAGATATATGTAAAATATAAACAGGGTACATAAAATAAATAATATGCATATCTACAATTACAGTAAATCAGTCCTGCATTCCTCCAAGGGTGAAGCAGGGCTGAATAGAACCGATTTATCACTTCCATATCCTAGAATTCCAGACTTCCAGACATAATAAAGTCTAAAGAAGGGACTTTAACCATAACAATGTCAATTTTAATATGTTCCTATTCTGTCAGTTCACTACCACTCATTCAATTTCTATGTACAAATAACAATTTACATTCAAATTTAAATTTTCAAATACATTCCCCTAAGAGATGTACAATTTATTCTATTCCCTTAAAATGCTGGGATATTTTGATGACTTTTTTTGTCATTATTTTCCATTAATTGATATCCAAATGATAATCTCCAAGAAAGTAGTTCTTCTATTTATTCACTATTTTAATTTCAATGATAATATTATTTTAAATGTAAGGTCCAAGTTGGGCATTGTCCAGCCTCCTTCTCTTGATATATTTGTTTAACAAACTGCTCGATTCCCCTTGCCCACTTTTTCTGCACTATTTTTATAGTTTTGGGATTTTGTTAACTTGTATAGGTCTTTATTTGAATTTATATGACCACCTTGCAACTGAATAGTTAAAACATTCTGAAAAGCTGAAGGAACTCAGCTGGTTTGCAGCATCCATGAGAGATAAAGATTTATTGACGATGTTTCGGGCCTGAGTCCTTCTTCAAAGAATAAGCAAAAAAAGGAAATCTCAGAATGGAGACAGTGCTGCTGGGGGAAGGAGTCCAGACCAACAAAAACTGTTAATTGTATATGATAAGGGGAGAAGTGAACATTGATTTTGTCTGTGTGAAACAAGATAGAGGAGAAAGGGATAGAGATAGAGCTGGGGGAAGAAGTGGAGGGTGAGAGTTTAATGAAACCCAGAAGTCGATATTAGTGCCACCTAGTTGGAGGGTGCCCAATCAGAAGATGAGGTGTTGTTCTTCCAATTTACACATGGTCTCAGTCTGGCAGTGCATTAGACCATGGACGGATATGTCAGCAAGGGAATGGGATGGGTAATTGAAATGAGAGATCCACACTCTTGCAGTTGACAGAACTGAGGTGCTCAACAATGCAATTTCCCAATCTTCACCCAATCTCTCTGATGTAGAGGAGACCACAAAGAGAGCTCCAGATGATCCCTGCAGATTCACAAGTGAAATGTTGCTTCACTTGGAAAGACTATTTGGGGACTGAACGGTGATGAGGAGTTGTGAGCGCAAGTGGAGCATCTCCGGCAGTCACAAGGGTAGGTGCCAAAAGGGACGATTGATGGGGAGGGGGGTGTGGACAAGAGAGTCACAGAGCAAGCAGTCCCTGAAGAAGGGAGAGAGGGGAGGGGAACATATCTAGTGGTAGGTTCATGTAGTAGGTGGTGACGATAAGAGGAATCCTGTTCTTGTTGCGCATGGGGGCAGAGGGAGCAAGGGCAGATGTTCAGGTAATGGAGGATGTGCAGATAAGGGCCAAGTTGATGGTGGTAGAATGAAAGCCACATTGTTTGAAGAAGAAGAAATCTCTAATGATCTGGCATGGAAGTCCTCATCCTTGGTGCAGATGTGAAAGAGACGGAGAAATTGAGGGAATGAAATGGAATCCAGACAGGGGACAAGTTGTGAAGTGGTGTAGTCGAGATAGGTGTGGGAGTTGGTGGGTTTGTAAAAGATATCTATCAAGAGTTTGTCTCCTGAGCTGGAGACAGAGAAAGAGATTGAAGAAAGGGAGAGCATTGTTTTACCAAGTAAATCAGAGGTCAGGTTGGAAGTTGGCAGCAAAGTGGATGAAGTCGACAAGCTCATCATGGGTGCATGAGGGAGCATCAAAGCAGTCGTCAATGTAGCTGAGACCACCTTGCTTGTGGATTGCTAAGTAAAGTTAGTCTCAAAGTCAAAGTGTGGAAACAGGCCCTTAAGTCCAACTGGCCCTCGCCAACCAAAATGTCCAACCCACATTAGTCCCATCTGCCTGTGTTTGGCCCAAATTTCTCTAAATCAATCCTATCCAATGTATATCTTGAACCACCACCCCCAGCAGCCTGTGTAACCACTCACTGTGTAAAAATATGTTACCTCTCAGGTTCCCATAAAATCTCTCCCCCACAAGAAAGTGATAGTGCTGCCAGAGCTACTGTAACGTCAATGGTGCAGACACACAGAGAGCTAGGAGCAGAATCTCAACAATACCGACTGCCATCAGCTCCATACAGGCTTTGAACAGCCTGTTAAAGGAGCCAACTCCACAACCATGGAGTCTGTGCCCAAGATGACAGCACCTATTACTAGCAGCAGCAACAAAGGTTTGCAGACTTCAGGGAAGTGGAGGACTGGCGTTACCCCCACCTGAGAAGGAGAAGCAGAGGAGACAACCCATAGGGCTGTGACCACAGTGGCGGACTAGTGAGGGGTTCTGCAGCTGAAGAACCAACACAGGCGTTGGACTCGAGGAGAAGAAGCCATGCAGGCTGTGAGCTGCTGGAGACTACAGTCAATGGATTCGCACCAAGCTGCGGACCGCTGGAGACTAGCTTGAAACTGGTTGAGGGGCGCCAGCTATGGGAACCGGGATGCAAATGGGTGTCAAGGACGGTGTGGTTCCTAAATGTATCGGAGGTTCGGATCTGGAGCTGGGTTGCAAATGGTTTGGTCTGGACTCTGTGCAGGAGTGCTGGAAGCGAATCCACAGTTAGTAGCTGTGGGGGAAATTGTCTTTTGCTTCTCTTTATCTGAATGCAAAAGCCGCTTCAGGCAATTTCTGTCGATGGCGAATCTGTCTGTCTTACCACAGACAAAAAGGCAATTTCATGTAATGTTTTTATTTCAGGACAATAAATTGAATCTTGATCTTGAAAAAAAGTTCAGGTTCCCATTAAATCTCTCTCCCCTCACTTTAAACCTTTGTCCCCTGGGCAAAAGTTTCTCTGCATTCACCCAATCTATTCCTCTCATGATTTTGTACACCTTTTTGAGATCAACCTCCTGCACTCTAATGAATAAAGCCTTTCCTCATACAACTGCCGCAAGACATCTAAATTTCTAGAGTGAAAAATCTGACTGATGAAGGTCAATGTGCCAAAAGCTTTTTTGATTACTCTATCTAGTGACTTGACATTCAAGATACTATGTATCTGTGCTGCTACATCCCTTGCTCCATAATATATCCCTGACCACCCCCCCACCCCACCATTCCCTGTATTATTGCTACCCACGTTAGACTTCCAAAGTGCAACGTCATATTCCATTAACCATCTGCCCAAACAATCTTTGGCAACCATCTTCAATGTCATCCACAAACTTGCTAATCATGTCAGATACGTTTTATCTAAACCAGTGGTTCTCAACTTTTTTTCTTTCCACTCACATACCACTTTAAGTATTCCCTATACCATCAGTGCTCTGTGTAAGGGATTGCTTAAGATGGGATGTGGGTGGAAAGAAAAAGTTTGAAAACCATGTTTTAATTGTACCTAATTGACTCATTATGTGCATGGTTTCATAACTCCAAAGGAAATGGGTCAATGACAATTTTTCTGAAGCAAAATATTTCAGTAACAAGAGTCTAGAGCAGTGATTCTCAACCTTCCCTTCCCACTCATACCACCTTAAGCAATCCCTTACTAATCACAGACCACCAATGGCATAGGGATTAAAGTGCTATGTGAGAGGAAAGAAAAAGGTTGAGAACCTCTGATCTAAACTATAAATATAGATAGCAAAGTGATGGTCCCAGCACTGAGCCCTGAGGAATACCACTAGCCACAGGCCTCCAGTGTGACAAACAACCTTCCACGATTAGCCTCTGCTTTCTTCCATAAACCCAATTTTCTATCCATTCTGATAACTCTTCTTGGTTCCCATGCAAACTAATCTTCCAGAGCAGCCTATTGTGCAGAACCTTAATCGAATGCCTTGTTGAAATCCAAAATATATGTCTACATATATTCTGTGTCAACCAACTAGCTAGAGTGTTCACAGACATTTTAAATCTCTCATTGCTGCATTGGAGGTTCCCACCTGCTTCAAAAGGGCATCCATCATCCCAGTGAGTTGCCTCAACGACTCTTGCCAATAACACTCACATCTGTGATGAAATGCTTTGAGGGATTGGTCATGGCCAGAACTAACATGCCCTTACAAAAGCAAGAACTGAACCCACTGCAATTCACCTATCGTCACAATCAGTCCACAGCAGACACAATATCACTGGATCTCCACTCAACTCTGGTCATCTAGAAAACAGCAACTCATACAAATGGCTGCTCTTCAGTGACAACAGCTCAGCCTTCAACACCATTATTCTCTCAGTGCTGGTAAACCCTGGACCTCTGCATCTGGATCCTTGATTTCCTCATCAGAAGATCACAGCAAGTTTGAATTGGAAACCGTGTCTCCTCCTTACTGACTATCAACACAGGTGCACCTCAAGGATGTGTGCTTAGTTCCCTATACACCCACGACTGTTTTTAGGCACAATTCCAAAGCTATCTACAAACTTGCTGATGACACCACAGTTATCGGCAAAATCACAAACGGCAATGAGGAAGCGTACAGGAGGGAGATAGATCAGCTCTTTGAGTGGTGCAACACCAACAACCTTGCACTCAACATTAGCAAAACCAAGGAGATGATTGTGGACTTCAGGAGAACATGAACCAGTTTTTAATCGAGGGCTCAGCAGTGGAGAGGGTCAAGGGCTTTAAATTCCTGGCTGTCAACATCTCCAAAGACCTGTCCTACAGCCTCCATGTCAATGCATCACTAAGAGGGCTCACAGTGACTATACTTTGTGAGGAGTTTGAGGAGATTTGGTCTGTCACCAAAGACTTGAAAACTTATAAAGGTGCACCGTGGAGAGCATTCTGGTTGGTTGCATCACTGTCTGGTATGGAGGTGCCAGTGCTCTGGACAGGAAAAACTTGAGGGTTGTTAACTCAGCCTGCAAAATCATGGGGAGCAGTCTTCACTCCATTGAAGACACCTACAAGAGATAATGTCTTAAGAAAGCAGCCTCTATCCTCAAGAACCCCCATCACCCAGGCAATCCCCTCTTCAGTCTGCCACCATTGAAAAAAAATGTACAGGAGCATGCAGACAAGCACTCAGCAGCACAAGGACAGCTTCTTCCCCATTGACATCCGGTTCCTGAATTAACAATGAACCAAAGACACAGCCTTTGGCATTTTCTTGACTATATTTTTTATTTATTTTGTAAAGTGGTTTATATAAATGTTTGCACTATGATGTTGCCGCCAAACAACGAATTCCATGACTTGTTCATGACAATAAATTCTGATTCTACAGCTCCGCCCTCACCAACTTTCTTGGTCACATCTTCAAAATAAAAAACCAATTCAATTTGTGAAATATCCCACTTACAAACCATGCAGACTATCCCTAGTCAGCCGTAGTCCATCTAAGTGCATGTATGTTTTCTCTCTGAGGTTGCTAGTAACTTACTAACCACAGACATTGGGCTCACTGCCCTGCAGTCCCAGACTTTTCCCAGAAGTCCTTTTGGAATAGACACAACATTTGCTACTCTCCTGCCTTCTGGCACCTCACCTGTACTTAATGACAACAAATAAATCTCATTTAGGGCACCTGTAAGTTTCTCTCAGGCCCCAGAGCATCAGGACCTTTATCACCTCCTCAACTGTAATACTGACTATATTCAATACACCACCATTGATTGCCCCAAGTTCCCCAGCCCTCATGTCTTTCTCCACAGTAAAAACAAAGAAGTACTCATTGAAGACCTTGCCCATCGCTGGTGGCTCCATGGAATTAATTCCCGAAGGATCCCTTTTTTCTTCTGGTTACTCTTACATTTTTATGTATATAAAATTTCTTAGGCTTATCTTTAATGTTATGTGCCAGAGGTATCTCCTGTCCCCTTTTTTCCCTTCCAAAACTCCTCCAGTGATGCACTTGATCCCAGCTACCTCGACCTTCCTATGCCTTCAACTTGCTTTTGACCAGTCTGAACATCCCTCGTCATCCAAGTTTCCTTGTGCTTGCATGTCTGACTCTTTACCAAAACAGGAGTGTGCATGTTCTGGACCAGTGGTTCTCAACTTTTTTCTCTCCACTCACATACCACTTTAAGTCATCCCTATGCCATCGGTGCTCTGTGATTAGTAAGAGATTGATTAAGGTGGTATGTGTGTGGGAAAGGAAAGTTGAGAATCACTGCTCTAGACTCAATTGTTACTGAAATATTTTGCTTGAGAAAAATTGTTGTTGGCCCATTTCCTTTGGAGTTATGAAACAGAGCACATAATGAGTCAATTAGGTATGATTAAAACATGGATTTCAAACTTTTTCTTTCCACCCACATACTACCTTAAGCAATCCCTTTCAAATCACAAAGCACCTATTGCATAGGGATGTCTTAAAGTTGTATGTGTGTGGGAAGAAAAAGGTTGAGAACCACTGTTCGGGACTCTAGTCAACACACTTGAAACAACATCCCATTTTCATAGCATTCCTCTTCCTTCAAACAAGCCATTCCAATTAATTTGACCTCATTCTTGTCTTGTACCTTCACAGTTTGTCTTGCACCTTCACAGTTAGCCTTGCCTCAATTCCGAATTTTAACTCATGGTCCCACTCTATCTCTCTCCATAACTACCTGTATCTTCAACCTGAAAGAACAATGGCCGCTGGTTTTCAAAGCCTCAGCTATGAACACTTCACCTACTTGCCCTAATTTCCCAAGACCAGGTCAAGCATTGCCCTTTCCTATGTGGAATCTTCTTCATATTGCAGGAGGAAACTTTCCAGAACATATTCAAGAAATTCCACCCCATCTAAACATTTCACACTCTGACCTTCCCAACCACTATTTGTTAAAATTCCCTGTTATGACCACCTGATATGATTTACAGCTGGCAGCAATCTCCTGGCATAGTTGATCCTCTAATGACCTTTCACTATTTTGGAGCCTGTAGTATCCTCTCAACAAGTTTACAATACATTGCCAAGGTTATAGCTCAGTGAGACATGATTGTGTGACTATCAACTGATAACACAAAGGAGTATTAAAATGGAAGAGGATCAAATTATGTTTAAGTTTGCTTTTGAAATACGTGAAGTACCAATAAGAGATTTAAATGTTTCACCCTGGGAAAATAGGTACTTAATTGTTCACAAGAATGTGAGACAAGTGTGGAGCTGGTAAATATATCTTCCAGAAACTAAATGAAAAAGAATAGATAAAAGACAGACGGTTGGGCCAAATATGGGACATGTTATCGGAGGAGAGGAGATAGAGACATTAAGAGACCAAAGAATGTTTATTTAGGTATTCTCAAAAGATTGTGTATACAAGAAGTGTTTTGGGAACTTTTACATTATTTACTGGAATGCTCAGATAGCTCAGACTGAAAAATGTGATAACAAGTTGTTTTGGATAGACTGCAATTCCAGCATTTCTTATTCCAGTCATATATGGCTTTGTTCAAGTTGCGCTCTTATCTCTTTGAATATATATACATTTTTTTTTAAAATCACAAACTCTTTTTTGGCACATCTCCCACAAGTTTACAGTGATTTTATCCATTAGCAAAAGCTAAGCATAAACAGCTTTCACTTGGACACACCAGGAATGATCAGATTAAGATTTTAGATTAAAGCTCACACTTCATACATCCATATCAGCTCCATTTCAAAATATAACATGGCCAGTTTCTTTTCTTGATAAACCAGAAAAATAATCTGAATATAATAGTAAGGGTCAGACCACCTACAATATTCATTCAGCACAATGGATAGCTACTACTTAAAACCCAAGGAATAATGACCAAATATAAAAATTCTAACATCTGGATACTAGCATAAATCTGGTTAAGACTAGCTGTGATACCCAACTCCAACATTCCTTACTGTTATATTAAGTGCATTGTCCAAAGCTCAGAAATCAAGAACAGCACCACTGATAACCACGAACAATAAATCATAGAAAGAAAATGAAGATTTGGGTGTGATCCTATAGGGCTCTTAAATTTATTTTACAAGATAGTAATATAATCAACAGATAGGTTTCCATGAGTATACATCCCAAAAGTATGGGCCAAAAATACAAGATTAACACTAATAAATAAAGGATTTTATGGGGATAAAATGTTCATTGGATATTCTTAGGATGTGGAACAAGCAAGTGGACAGAGTCGCTGAGGCAAACAACTTGAATGAATTCAGGGCAAAGATGGAAGAAAACACAAGGTAGCATGGGTGAGATTAGATGTGGGCAGGGAAGGTCCTCGTGTACTTCAGAAACACGACTGAATACGGTTTGAAAGAAATTGTGTGATGCAATTTCTGATTCTAGTGATACCTGGGACCAATTAAACAGGTTCCATTCTTCAATATTTCCAGATGCACAATGCAAAAATCAAAGTGCATTTCGATCATCACTGAACATATCACTATAATATGCATCTGTTCAGCTCCATAACAGTTAAAATATTTGGAAATATTTATGCACAATATAATGTTGTTAGGTGTAAAAAAAATGATTGCAAGTCATTTCCAGCACAGACTGAGAACAAAATTGCTTTTGAATTTTCCTTTGAAAAGAACTTTTCCAAAATTCAGACATTCAACCCACAGACTCCATGCCACCAACGGCTTCAATCTTAATCAATCACTGCACTTCCAGAACCTTCTTTTTGGACTATCGGCTGGGGGAGGGGGGCGACTCTGAAACTTCCAAAGTCGTCTGCCACTAGTGGTATTGACCACACCCAGTTTATAGAGGGGGTACCACTAAGGTGGATTTTTTGTTAGATTTATTTTGTAAAGGGGTCTTTTTTTTTAAGTTAAATTTTACTTTTTTTTAAATTTTTTTATATATTGGTAGTTTTAGTGGGGTGTTTTTTTATAAGAGCTTTTATTTTGTGCAAGGGTTAGTTGTGTTGGGTGCCACTCTAATGGGAACAATGAGTAATTTGAATTTTGCGACATTTAATGTTAAAGGGCTTAATCATCCAACAAAACAGAAATGAGTATTGGATTATAAGAAGAAGATGAAGGTGGACATTGCATTCTTACAAGAGACCCACCTGACTGAGAAAGAACATTTAAAGCAGAAACAGGACTGGGTTCGTTATTTGATAGCATCTTCTTTTAATTCCAAAGCTTGAGGAGTAGCAATTTTGATACATAAAAAAATTGGAATATTTCTCTGCCAATGCAGGGAGAGTGTTGAAGGTTAATTGTAAAATATTTTCAGAAGCCTGGACCTTGATGAATGTGTATGCACCAAATGAAGATGATGTGGAGTTTGTTACGGATACATTTTTGAATTTGAACCAATCAAATGACAATATTATGGTAGGAGGGGATTTTAATTGTTGTTTGGATCCATTATTGGATAAATCTCCAAAAACTAAAATGGCTAAAAGAATAACTGAGTTGATGAGAGACTTAAATTTAGTGGAAATATGGAGGCGGATGAATCTGACTGAAAATCTTTTTCATTTTACTCTGTCCGTCATGTTTCGTTCTCAAGAATTGACCTCTTTTTGGTATCGGCACATTTGCAAGGTAGAATTATTCATGCTGAATATAAGAGCAGAATTTTGTCTGATCATTCACTATTGTTAATTGCATGTAGTGGAGTGGAGGTGACAGAAATACCTACCATTGGAGATTTAATGAAATGTTGTTAAAGAAACCTGAATTTATTAAATTTGTTAGAGATCAGATTAGCTTTTTTTTAAGAAATATATGAAGGTTCAGTACAGAGCAAGTTTATCTTATGGGATGCTTTAAAGGCATATTTGAGGGGTCAGATTATTAGTTATACAATGAACGTTAAGAAACAGTACTTGGCAGAAAGTCAAAATTTACAAGAAATTGCCGTGCTAGAGCAGAAATTTCAGAAGAATTCAACCGAGGTACAATTATTTACGTTGAAAATACTTCATAATACTTTGCAAACTTATAACTATGAGAAAATGATTCAAAAATTGAAGGAACGTTATTATGAGCTGGGTGAGAGGGTTCATAAGGTTTTAGCCTGGCAGTTGAAGACTGAACAAGTATCTAGTTAGGAGAAATTCAGAGATAACATATAAACCACAGGAAATTAATGATGAATTTTGTACATTTTACCGGGATTTGTATCCATCTGAAAGGACTCACAACATGGATCAGAACTTTCCTTTGCATTAGAAGGTAGATTTGAGAGGACAGCTAACATTTCATGAATAATATTTCAAACGGTAAATTACTGGTGAAAGGAGAAACAGCATTTTGATCATAACACAAAGGCAGAAAAAGCACAGGGATACTATCTGGTGTGCTCATTTCCAAATCACACACATTGACTTCGACGTGGAGCATTATAATTTTATAACTCAGCCAAATCCTGGAGCACTAATGAACATTGAGGAGCTTCACTACATGGAATACAACAGTTGAGAAAAGTACTCAACATCATTTTAAAAGAGAGGAAATGCTATGTGATGATGTGGGGTTAGACTGATAATCCCTGCTCTCCTCGAAAAAGTTGAGAAAAAGTGATAAAAAGACTATAAGAATTACAGAAACTATAAGGAAGGGAACAAGAAAAGGAAGGGAACAAGAAAAGGAAGGGAACAAGAAAAGGAAGGGAACAAGAAAAGGAAGGGAACAAGAAAAGGAAGGGAACAAGAAAAGGAAGGGAACAAGAAAAGGAAGGGAGGCCTACCTTGAGAAAAGATCCTGGAGCTGTTCGTAAGGCAACATCCAAAGGAGAGAGGTCAGAGCTGGGGAGACCTTGAACACTGCTGCACAAGGTCTCCTCCGCCAATGGCCGCCGACATCGACTGAAGAAGTGACTCTGAACGTGCGCAGGGCACATTTTAAAAAAGGAGGACTTTTTAAAAAGAGTAAAGACACTCACAGCTCCAGCAATCAAGGAGGACCTGGAAAAGCAAAGATCAAGAATGACCTACAATCAAGAAAAAAAGCAGAAAAAGGTGTAGAAGTTTCTTTATCACCTGGAGAAATTAAGCTATTTTTAGACTTTTTTTTGACAATCTGATGAAGTAAGGAAGAATGGTGATAAGATGGAAAGATTAAGGCAACAAGTTGACACTAGATTTGAAATAGTAGATGGTAAAATTAAAGGGAATGAATTTGAGATTCAAAATATCAAAGACCAATTTAAGAAAGTACAAGCAAAGCCTGCTGTATAGCATGATCAGTTAATACAAAAAAAATACACATTTTGGAAAACTTTAGCAGACAGAATAATATCAAGATTGTTGGACTTAAAGGGGATGAGAGACAAAATAAGAAAAAAATTTTGGAACACTGGATACTGGAATCTTTTCGGTCGGGCTGAATTTCAGGGTGATTTGGTGGTAGAGCAAGCCCATTGGGACCTAAACCTCAGCCCATCCAATACTTGACATATTTCTTTGATATGAAGAGAAAAGATATTGGAGTTGGCAGCAAAGCAAGCTAAAGGCGGCATTCTCCTTTGATTTATAATGGAAATAAGATTTTCTTTTATCCAGAGATAAGTTTTGAATGTTGTAAAAGAGAAAAGAGTTATGGAAAAAAGGCTATGCCTTTGTTTTAAGATATCCAACTGTACTGAAAGTATTCATCCCGGGAGGGAGGAATAGATTTTTTACTGAGCCTAATGACGCAAAAGCATATGTCGATTCATTGCCTGCTAAAGACCAACAGATGGCTGTTGATACCTGAATTAATTACACAACTGAAAGAATTTTGCTGTAACTGAAATTATATTGTGTTTTGAGAGAATTTAAAGGGGGAGGAAGGTTAGCCTATAATGTGTGTGATCTATTATATTTGATAAGATTAATGGATTATTAGGTCTATTGAAAAGATTATCGCAAGGGCTGGTATGTTATTTCAAGTGAGTTAGTGGGTAATATGATGCTGACCACTGCTGAGTCATGGGCACCAATGTGATATTGTTTGCATCCCGCATAGATCAGGGGAGTAGAGACGCTTTAACATCACCCGCCTCTGGGGTTTTTCTTTACTTTTTTTCCTTTCTTTAGCTTTTCTTTTGTTGTTTTAAGCCTGGACTGTTTATATATGCAGTATATTATATAAGGACGGTTGGGGTGAGTGGAGAGGAGGGAACAGAACAGTGGATGGGCATATGCTTTAATTTTGGTTATGGTTAATCATTTGGAAAATGAAATAATAAAGATGGAAAAAGAATTGCAAAATCAAGTAAATGATGAGAAACGAAGAATATTGGATTTTTAAAAATTGAAATTTAATACAATACAAACATATACAGTGGTGAGAGATAGAAGGTGAACCTGACAAAAATATTACATTGGGAGATAGAGCGCATAAAGTTCTAGCATGCCAAGTGATGAGTGAACAACTATTGAGAACAATAATAGCTATAAAAGATGATTTGGGTCATCTTACTTATAAAATTCCATAAAAACATCATTAATGCCCTGTGTTTTATAAGAAATTATACCAATCGGAATCTTTGAAGGATGGAGATAAAATAAATGAATATTTGTTACGAATTATTTTGCCACAATTAAATATAGAAGAGAAGACTGAATTAACAAATCTTTTTACAGTTACAGAAATACATGATATATTGATGTCTTTACTAAACAATAAGACCCCAGGGGAAGATGGTTTCTTTCAGGAGTTTTATAAAGAATTAAAAAGTTATTGATTTCTATATTTATGGGATTGTTAGAGCTGGTTTTTTACATGGCTAAATTACAACAGAAACTTTTTTTATAAATAAATAACAATCTAGTTGTGAAGGCCTGAACACTTCAGTACCTCTTCCCAGATGGCAGGAGGGAGAATAGATTGTGCAATGGGTGCGTGGAATCCTTCACAATGTTTATGGCTTTCCGCAAACAACGGCTGTTATAAATGTCTATCATGACAGGGAGAGAAACCCTAATAATCCCCAGAGTAGTCTTTACTATCTGCTGCAGAGACCTGCAGTCTGGGATGGTGCAGTTCCCAAGCCAGTCAGTAATGCAGTTATTTGGAATGCTCCCCTGTAAAATGTAGTGAGGGTGGAGGGTGAAGCTGGACTTTCCTCAACCTCCGCAGTAAGTAGAGACATTGTTGGGCCTTCTTGGCAATGGATCTGGTGTTGGGGGACCAGGAGAGATTCTCCGCCAGGTGCATTCCAAAGAATTTGGTGCTCTTGACTACCTCGACGGTGGAGCCCCCAAGAGTCATCAGAGAGTGATCCCCCTGGGCTCTCCTGAAGTCCACTACCATCTCCTGTTTTATTGACGTTCAGGTGCAGGTTGTTGACTCTGCACCAGTCCATTAGTGTTTGTACCTCTTCTCTGTAAGATGACTCATACTTGCTTACGATCCCATCATGGTCCTGATGTCAGCGAACTTGATGTGATTAGAACTGTATCTCGCTGCAGTCATGGGTCAGCGGGGTAAGTATCAGTGGGCTGAGCATGCAGCCCTGGGGGCTCCCTGCACAGTGTGACGGCATTAGACATGCTGTTTCCAACGGGGACTGACTGAGATCTTCCACTCAAGAAGTCAAGCATCCAGTTACAGAAGAAGGTGTTTAGGCCCAGCAGGTTCACCCTTCCTAATCAGGTGCTGTGGTATGATCGTGTTGAATGCTGAGATGAAGTCTATGAACAGCATTCAAACTTGCGTCTTTATTTTCCAGGTGAGTGAGGGCTAGGTGAAGCATGGTGGCAATGGCATCATCTATAAATTGGTTGGGACGGTACGCAAACTGCAGGGGGTCCAATGAGGAGGGCATCTGTATTACTGGCTGATAGATTGCTTGGAAAAATGTCTCAAAGTGCAAATTAATTTTTCAATCAGCTCTTAAAAATTGAAGAGTAATAAACAATATTCAATTCATGAAATATACTGTATTGTATCAGTTGTTGAAATCTCCAAACATCCATACTATATTTGTTTAAGAGGTGTCAATCAATAAAATTCTGTGCAGACAACTGGTAACAATGGGGGGAAAGCATTACACAGAGAGGAAGATCAGTCTCTGAGCACACTTAAAATTTAAATCGGATTTATTCTTTCAGCTTTGCAAAAAGTTTCTTATCGCTGTGGCCCATCCAACTTCCTTTCAAAAGCACAGTACAAACATTTCTATCACCTTCCAGGCAGCTAGTTCTGGACTGGAAACACAAAGAGCAGAAGATTTTCCCCACAATCTGCTTCCCGATATCCTGTCCATCATTTCGAATCAATCCTTGAACCATTCTTTACCTGTGATCTTGTCCTCCCTTTCACCTTATGATTATGGAGTTAAAGATGCACGGCATCAGAGTCAGCCTTTCAGCTCAACACATCCATGCTGACCACAACACCTATTTTGCAAATTCCATTTGTCCCTTCCTTATCGAGGTTAAGTGTCCAAATGCATGCTGAACATTCCAATTGTTCCTGCCTCTACCACTTCATCTGGCAATTCATTCCAATAACCCACCATCTTCTGTTTAAAATAAAACTGCCCTTCACATCTCCTTCAAATTTCTCACTACTCATCTTAAACTCACATCGTCTAGTCTTGGGACTCCCACATTGAGAATCAAAAGATTATCTGTGCTGCCTGGGCTCCTCATAATTTTATAAACCCCCATGAGCTCGCATATTCCAGTGTGAATAAATCCAGCCTTTCCGATCTCCTGTTGTAACAGAAGACCTCTATTCCACACAACAGCCTCATGGTTATTTGTTCCAAAGAAGAAATTCCCAGCTTCTCCAGTCTTGCCCTGCAACTGAAGTCTTTTAAACTGTTTAATTAAACCTCTGCTGCAAATTCTAAAACTTCACTTTTTTACTACCATGTGAAAATTGGTCATTATGTTCCCCTTGTCAGAGGTAGAAATTTTCAAAATGATCTCTTTCACGTCTTACTCTAGTCCTATTTATGAATCACAAGATCCTGTTCACTTTGTTAAAAGCCCTCAAATCTCCTGCCTCTTTCAAGAATTTGAGGCCACACAGATAAAGCAGCGACATTTAAAGCATCAGAACCCAGGTTCAATCTGACTTCTACTGCGACTATATGGAGCAAACATCTTTTTCAAGTAACCACATAGGTTTCTTCCGGATAATCCAGTTTCCTCCAACATCCTTAAGATATGCAGGTTGGTAGTTAACTGGTGTCTGTAAATTGTCTTTCTTGTGTTGGTGAATCTAAAGGGAAATCACAAGAATGTGGGGAGAGTAAAATGGGATTCTCTTTCTTCTCTTTGGCTTGGCTTCGCGGACGAAGATTTATGGAGGGGGTAAAAGTCCACGTCAGCTGCAGGCTCGTTTGTGGCTGACAAGTCCGATGCGGGACAGGCAGACACGGTTGCAGCGGCTGCAGGGGAAAATTGGTTGGTTGGGGTTGGGTTTTGGGTTTTTCATCCTTTTCCTTTTGTCAGTGAGGTGGGCTCTGCAGTCTTCTTCAAAGGAGGTTGCTGCCCGCCAAACTGTGAGGCGCCAAGATGCACGGTTTGAGGTGATATCAGCCCACTGGCGGTGGTCAATGTGGCAGGCACCAAGAGATTTCTTTAGGCAGTCCTTGTACCTTTTCTTTGGTGCACCTCTGTCACGGTGGCCAGTGGAGAGCTCGCCATATAACACGATCTTGGGAAGGCGATGGTCCTCCATTCTGGAGACATGACCCACCCAGCGCAGCTGGATCTTCAGCAGCGTGGACTCGATGCTGTCAACCTCTGCCATCTCGAGTACTTCGACGTTAGGGATGAAAGCGCTCCAATGGATGTTGAGGATGGAGCGGAGACAACGCTGGTGGAAGCGTTCTAGGAGCTGTAGGTGATGCCGGTAGAGGACCCATGATTCGGAGCCGAACAGGAGTGTGGGTATGACAACGGCTCTGTATACGCTTATCTTTGTGAGGTTTTTCAGTTGGTTGTTTTTCCAGACTCTTTTGTGTAGTCTTCCAAAGGCGCTATTTCATTGTCGATCCTTGCATCTGATGATATGGTGCAGCCGAGATAGGTAAACTGGTTGACCGTTTTGAGTTTTGTGTGCCCGATGGAGATGTGGGGGGGCTGGTAGTCATGGTGGGGAGCTGGCTGATGGAGGACCTCAGTTTTCTTCAGGCTGACTTCCAGGCCAAACATTTTGGCAGTTTCCGCAAAGCAGGACGACAAGCGCTGAAGAGCTGGCTCTGAATGGGCAACTAAAGCGGCATCGTCTGCAAAGAGTAGTTCACGGACAAGTTTCTCTTGTGTCTTGGTGTGAGCTTGCAGGAGCCTCAGATTGAAGAGACTGCCATCCGTGCGGTACCGGATGTAAACAGCGTCTTCATTGTTGGGGTCTTTCATGGCTTGGTTCAGCATCATGCTGAAGAAGATTGAAAAGAGGGTTGGTGCGAGAACTCAGCCTTGCTTCACGCCATTGTTAATGGAGAAGGGTTCAGAGAGCTCATTGCTGTATCTGACCCGACCTTGTTGGTTTTCGTGCAGTTGGATAATCATGTTGAGGAACTTTGTGGGACATCCGATGCGCTCTAGTATTTGCCAAAGCCCTTTCCTGCTCACGGTGTCGAAGGCTTTGGTGAGGTCAACAAAGGTGATGTAGAGTCCTTTGTTTTGTTCTCTGCACTTTTCTTGGAGCTGTCTGAGGGCAAAGACCATGTCAGTAGTTCCTCTGTTTGCGCGAAAGCCGCACTGTGATTCTGGGAGAATATTCTCGGCGACACTAGGTATTATTCTATTTAGTAGAATCCTAGCGAAGATTTTGCCTGCAATGGAGAGCAGCGTGATTCCCCTGTAGTTTGAGCAGTCTGATTTCTCGCCTTTGTTTTTGTACTGGGTGACGATGGTGGCATCACGAAGGTCCTGAGGCAGTTTTCCTTGGTCCCAACAAAGCTTGAAAAACTCATGCAGTTTGGCATGCAGAGTTTTGCCGCCAGCCTTCCAGACCTCTGGGGGTATTGTTGAATTAATCTACATCAGTGGTTTTCAACCTTTTTCTTTCCACTCACATGCCACTTTAAGTAATCCCTATGCCATAGGTGCTCTGTGATTAGTAAGGGATTAATTATGGTGGTATGTGAATGGAAAGAAAAAGGGTTGGAAACCACTGGTCTACATGAGAAACTAATGGTCAGCCTACACTCAATCGGTTGAATAGCTTGCTTCAGTGCTCGATCTCTCGGTGACTCAATGGTTTATTCACATAAATAAGATCCCTTTGTTCCTGCAGACCATTTAGAACTGCACCGTTTAGGTTCAGGGCTTCAAATACGCCTCAAGTCCTTTAAATAACATGATAAACACTTCCTGCCCACTGTTTAAGTCACATCTTTAAAAATCTGAATCAATAAGTTTATTGTCATACATTAAATTAAAGAGATAATAAACAGGTAATTAATATTCACATTTAACGTGGTGCAACAAAAAAAAGTACGGTGTTAGAATAACGCAGAGTCCTTTTGAGCAGTGTTGGAGTATTACATGATCCCTGTAGTAAGGGAATCAAGTGCATAAAGCAAAATGGCTCTTTACAAATTCATGGCAGCTCCCTAATCAGTTGAAAATTGAAGGTGATCAGTTATTCCATCATTAATTTCAGGTGAGCAATTTTCTAGCCAAAGATTTTGTGTTACTGGTCAGTAATTCCTTGCTTTTCTGACTTCCCTGCTTCAATGCTCTGAAATAGCTCAAAAACATAATCAAGCCATTTCTCCAGTCTAAAAAGGTGATTGCACAAGATCTCTCACTTATTTTCTAACAGCAGCACTCCTCCTGGAAGACTGGAAACATGCCTTCCAGCGCTCTACTGCCTGGTTGTTACATCTAGAAACCCATACAGGTTTAAGCCGCCTAGAATTGGGTATGACAGCATTCTTTTTTTTAAAAAAGAGAACCCACAGAGATCCATGCCCAAGTTGGCAGCATCCATGCTTGGAAGCCCTGACCACAAGAACACCAAAGGGGAGAAGCAAGCCAGTGCAGGGCACCACAACATTTGCAACTCCTTCCCCTGTCCCCCCCCCCCACCCCCCCACCACCCTTACCAGGAAGAAGCCTACAGGGTAGGAGGCCAGAACAGCAGACTAGCGTGGGAATTGGTGCCTGAAAAACTCACACCAGGCTATTGGAGATTCAGTCCAAGAATCAGGGGCCAGGGGTATTTTGAGCTTAGGTTCGCCATTGGAACAGACAGGAGGCTGTGAGAGGACACAAAAATCAAAGGCATGTGTGGTGGAGCAATCCAGAGACACTTTATATCCCTGATGGGACTCTCTTTTGCTGCTCTTTCCGTTCTTGGTAGGGGCACTAGCTGTGCCTTTCTCTGCCTTTATGGATAATCAAAAGTAAACAATCCATGTGTATTTATGCACATGTCAATAAAGGAACCTTGATAAATACAGCACAGTATTATCTGTACCATTAGAGCGATAATTGAAAAGGAGTGGCAAATTATATGACAGCAAATCCATAAAACAATAAACATTTCTGTAAAATCAAAGAGTCAGCCGTTTATTTTCTTATGGGATATACTATACAAGACTGAATCACATTAACTAGCGGCAGGATTAATAAAATTAACCAAAAAAATTATATCAACAAGCACATTTCCCTCATCCCCACTAAAAGCTAGATTGTACACACACTACGACATGATAAAAACCAGTTTCTCTTGCCCACTCTCCAGATGTATTGACATTCCCCCCCCCCCCCCCCCAACCCCCAACTTGAGCTTAAAAATATTTCAAAACAGGCAGTCCCCAGGTTATGAGTGAGATCCATTCCCAAATCTGGCTTTAACTTGAATTTGTAGGTAAGTCTGAACAGGTATATACAGTTCTTATTTAGCATGAGTTAGTCAAATTTCTTGAAGTAGGCATCAAGGGGTTTGTACAGAGCTTTTCTTCCATTGGATTTATGCTTTGGAGGCACTCTCTTTTGCTTTTCTCTCTCTGACTGTAAGAGGCACTTAGGCGATTCCTGTCGGTGGCGAATCGGTGGTCTGCCTTGCAACAGACAAAAAGAAATTTCATGTCATATGACATTGTTTTATTACTATGACAATAAATTGCATCTTGAATCTTGGTTACATGGGTAAATAATCATGATCTGAATTAAAATAGCGAAAGGCATTCTCCTTCCTCGAGCTGGCAAATCGCTGAAGTCGCGCATAGTCCGTTCGCAAGTACGAGTTGTCCATAAGTCGGGGACTGCCTGTATACCAAGTCTTCCCCATTGTTGCCCCAACAGATCCAACGCAGTGATAACAACCTGAAATAATATTCGTATTCACTGCTCTTTCAAGGCTTCAATCTTACAGTATAGACAGTGGTTACCACCTTAGAGTAAAGCTAGCACTTCAGCAACTTATTTAATTAGCCCTCAATTTTTGCCCATTCTTCATAGTTCTGTTATTTTATTCTCAAATATCTATACATTTACTTTTGAAAGTTACCATTGGATTTCCTGCCACTGTTTCAGTCAGTGCAGTGTTGTGAAACTGAATACTGTACATGGAAAAATCATATTTGAAAGATCACTGCAATACAAGGAATACAAGATCATAAACACAGTCAAACTGTGGAGTAACTTTATTGTCCATTATTGAGTTAAACTACAGGGTATCCAGAGATACTACTTACCTGTGTAAGGCATACTACAATTTAAATGTCTCCTGTTGTCCAGAAAGCTGACAAAGAAACCAACCGTAAATCAATGAAATGGACTTCTTTGACAATGAAATATCAGAAAAAAATAATTTTACAGCAAGTTCAATTTCTGATTGTTTCATGATTACCAAACAAATGACCCAGACTTTGTCAATTTTATTTGAGTTTGTTTGCTTTTTAGTAGTCATGAATCTCTGCTATAGTCTGCTATGGTTGCCTTCCTTCCCAAAACCTGAGCATATGCTCTTCAACTATTTCCATCATTCAAGATGGTGGCATTGCTCCAGCTACAAATCACAGCAGCACTACAACTTCTGACTTGGGCCAAGAGGAGTGGGGTGGGCTGTGCAAGGACATCTTACAGCACACCTCCCCAGGATCTTACTGCCCAGGCTTCCTGCCTGAGGGCCCATACAGGTTTAAACTGGCTGTAGAATGGGTCATGATGTAGAGAGACAAGAACAAGGCAGTGTGCACCAATCCTGATCCAGTGCCTATGGAAATTAAGTCTATTCGGAGTAGCAAGATTGCCCAGTTGATCCTCATGTGATGCCCAAGAGGACTGTAAAGTGTACTTAGAGGTCTTTGTCAAAATGGAGGGCACTAGAAATGGAGAATATCTCCCACAAGGAGATGCCAGTGAGATTTCTACAGCACAGGGAACCACAGCAAGAGCAGTGTGGGGCTCAGCAGCCAAAGGCCTCCCTCATTCTGCTGACTCACAACTGCAGTGACAGATTCCATTCAAACAGAATCATCAAGCTTGGAGATGATACATTAGTGGCCTCATAGGCAACAACAAAGAGTCATCTTACAGAGAGAAAGTTGGATAGCTCATAAAATGGTCCAATAACAACAAACTGAGTCTCCACATGAAAAGACAAATGAGATGACTGTGGATTTCAGGAGGTCGAAGGATGACCATTCTACACTATAAATCAATGGTTCCACTGTGGAAAGCACAAAGTTCCTTGCTATCCTGGACCCACAACACCATCTCATTAGTAAATAGGTGCAGCACCACCTATACTTCCTCGGGAGTTTGACGATGGCAATGCTACCAGCCCCATCTTGACAACTTTTTAAAGGGGGCACAATTGAGAGGGTCCTGTCTGATTGCATCATTACATGGCCAAGAAGATCACTGGGGTCTCTCTTTCCTCTATTAATGGCATTTACTGGAAACATTGCTTAAATAGGTCGATAGGATTATAGAAGATCCCTTCCACCCAGCAAGCAATATTTTTGACCCACAACTATCAAATAGGAGGTACAGGATCATCAAAATCAGGATGTCAGGCTGGAAAATAGCTCCTTTCTGTAGGCTGTGAGATTGATGAACTGTATCCTGTAACCAAATAAATCCTAAAATATTTAAATTAATAAATTTATCAATGTATTAAATTTAGACGTACAGCATGGTACTAGGCCATTTCGACCCACGAGCTGCCCAATTTCACCCAATTACCTGCATCCCAGGTATGTTTCAATGGTGGGAGGAAACCAGAACGCCAGGGGAAAACCCACGCAGACATGGGGAGGACGTACAAACTCCTTACAGACAGTGCGGGATTCAAACCACAGTCCCAATTGCTAACCCTAACACTCAGTTATAATATTTATAATTTTCAAACCTGGACTTTCAAATTGGAGAATCGAATTACAAACTTGGCTGAATGGTGCACCAGCAACAACTTGCACTCAATGTCACCAAAACCAAGGAGATGATTATTGACTTTAGGAAGAGAAAAATCAGAGGTATACAATCCAGTGGTCATTGGGGGAAGTCAGAGGTGGCAAGGGTGAGCAAATTTAAATTCTAGGGAGTCATTATCTTGAAGGTTCTTTCTTGGACCCTCACACTAATGGCATTCTGATGAAAGCATGCCAGCACCTCTATTTTCTGAGGAGTTTGCAAAGGTTTGGTATGAATTTATAAACCTGGCAAATTTCTACATATATATGGTGGAAATTATGCTGACCAACTGCATCACAGCCTGGCATGGAGACACCAATACTCCTGAGCATAAAACCCTGCAAAAAGATAGCAGATACAGCCCAGGACATCACAGGCAAAACTCTCCCCACCATTGAGAACATCTACAGGGAATGCAGCCACTGAAGAGAAGCAGCAATCATCAAGGACCCAGCACACACAGTTCTCACTGTCACCATCAGGAAAGAGGTATTAGTGCCACAAGACTCGCACAACCAGGTTCAGGAACAACTACTACCCCTCCACCATCAGACTCCTCAATAATAAACTCAATCAGGGGCTTATTTAAGGGCTCTTTTTGTATTTTATTATTTTTTTTTCCTCCCTGTACATTTACATTGTTTACATTTCTTTATTTGGTTACACATGTATGCAGTGTTCAGTTTTTTTTTTGCACTACCAATAAGTGGAATTCTGCCTCACCGGCAGGAATAGAATCTCAGGATTGTATGTGATTTCTTATATGTTCTCTGACAATAAATCCAAAATTTGAAATATGGACTGGTAAGTTCGTGAGCAGCTTTAACTTACTGAAAGGAAGTACAAACCAGACTGCAGTAAACAGCGGAGCGTATCGCTAGAAATGGGTGGGAGGTTGTTGGAAGCGCTATGCAAGAAGACAGAAATATGGCAAGCACACCCATCCAAACCCATGCTCACAACAATCTTATTCACAAATGTAAGACCACTAAAGAAGCTGAACCAGAAAGAACTGCAAGACTGCTATACACTGGTGATAACAGAAAGGTGGCTCGAGGACTCCATTCCAGATTCAGTGATCCAACTACATGACCTTATTCCTTCAAACCAGAAAGGGATGCTGCTTCTTCTGGCAAGACTCAAGAAAGGGGTTGTTATATCCTCTTTGAACCATTGGAGGTCTTAATAAGCACTAAGAAAAGCTTGCAAGTTTGACAGCACAAATCTTTACTGGTTATATATTAATAGAAAGTCGCTCTGAGCATGTTCACCACTCAAGTGTGATGCAGCTCTTACAGTCTTGCAGTGTTCATGCTCCAGCATAAAATAGTCCCAAGTTTACTCAGCTGACGTGGACATTTACCCCTCCATAAATCTTCGTCTGCGAAGCCAAGCCAAAGAAGAATTGGTGCACAAATGTTTCTGTTGTAAAGACCAGCAGAGATAAAATACCTACCTGATGGTAAAATAAAGACCCTTCTCCCTGCCCAGGGAATTCACGGTCAAGATGATTGCTTCAGTTTTCGTTCTGCCTTCAGCAAATAAGCTTGAAGCCAAGAAGGAGCTTTATGGTCCCATCTGTGAACCCCAGATGTCTCACCCTGACACATGCATGATTATAACCGGCAACTTCAACCATATCATCCTGAAAAATGTTCTACCACAGTTTCAACAATAGGTCAACTTCTCCACCAGAGGAGAGGCACCCCAGATCGAGTGTACACCAATGCCACTGGTAAGTGGGGGATGGCCCTTGGATACTCAGACCACACATCCATCTTACTAACCCCAGCATACAGACTGCTGGAAAAAAAGTCCGTTTGCAGGAATATCAGGACATGGCCAGGAGAGGGAGTGGAGAGCACCAGCTTCCTCAAAGTCCACTTAAGAAGTAACCCATCCTGGAGAGACAACACCTCCTCTCTCATCCGGAAGGTGCAACAGCCACAACACTTTCTTAGAAGGCTGAGGCAGGAAAAGCTACCAGATACCATTCTGTAAACTTTCTATAGGAATTCTACAGAGAGAATCTTGGCTGACTGCATTACAATATGCTATGTTTGCTATAGAGCAACAGATCAGTGGTCAATCCGCAGGACCATAAACGTGGTAGAGAGGATCACTGGGGTCTTCCCTACACCACCCCCCCCCCAAACATCCGCAGGACCATAAACATGGTAGAGAGGATCACTGGGGTCTTCCCTACAACAACACCACCCCCCCTCCCCCCCCAAACATCTATGTGATTTATCGGGATCGTTGCTTGTGTGCACTGTGGTCTGGAGCAATGCTGCTTCATCAGGTTGTAGATGTAGAATTTATTATTCAGGTACCTTGCCGTTTGGCATGGGAGATCATGTCTCTCCGTCCATCATGGTCTTTGCCCTCCGAATAGTAGTTGTTGCCTCCCCGGTTCTAACCATGATGTTAATTCATCTATCATTTTCATTTTGTCTGCCCCCTCTTCTTTATCCTTCCAGCTTACCAGTTGTAACTAAATGTTCTATAATATCTCTTCGCATGATATGTCTAAAGAATTTTGATTGCTGTTGTCTGATTCTTTTAAGTATGTTTTGTTTTCATTCTCTGTAGAACTTCTTCGTTTGTTATCCTATCTGTATAGGATATGCAGAGCATTCTCCTGATATAGCTGCTTAGACAGATAACCTTGAACCAGGCAGCAAATAACCAACTTTCGGGAACCAGGAATAGAGACTGGGATTCGTGAGGGTGCCCATGATAAGCCAAGCTGCCAAAAGACCTCTTTCACTGACAAATTCTAAATTGCATCAGGGGTTTAAAACCAGGAGCTGAGCAGAGTGATTTGGATGCCTCAAGCTCCAGTTCATCACTGGAACAGGTAGGAAACGAGGGTACAGAGGATACTTAAACAGCAGCAGAGGAGGTGACAGAATCCTCAGACAATCCACATCTCTGAAGGGAGTCCCTTTTGCTTCTTTTTTTCCATCTTCATTGGGAGATGATTAGTGCCTGTCTGCCTTTATAGGGCCAACAAAGGAAAACAAATCTTGTGTACATGACAATAAAGGAACCTTGAGACTAGCCATGGATTGCTGCTTCGAGAAAGTAATAACACATCAGACTACAGAACAATCCTCACACTAGTCGAAATATTGCTGCTTGCACAGTTTGAAATGACCTCTCACTGTAACTGTACTCTCTGTACAGAAATTAGTTTTATTCTGCTGTACCTGCGCATGGATAGCACTAAAAACAACCCTTGGAAACACTTCCTCGGCACAAAAGACTATTAATGGTAAAAATTGAACTTGACCTTGGTTGGAACCCACAAGATTTGCAAAGTCCATTCAATTATAAGACATGTTTGCATGGACACCATTATCCTGTCAACAGTGTGCTGAAAGTCTCATTCATCTCAAAACTGATATTAATAGATAAATTGCTCCATTATTCCTGTCACCTTAATAGTTTAGATATTTGTCATGAAGAGACTGAAAACTAGACAACAGGCTTGCATATGACTTGAATGAAAACACCAAGCATGAGAGAAGAAAGACCATTTCATCCATTAAGAATTCTTGCGTCTCTCAAAACCAATTACAAGGCTTTTCATGCACATGTCTAAGTTTTTTTTTAAATCAAATAAATATGCATCCACAACCATTCCAGATAATAATTCACTTTCCCCTCATGTTCCTTCACAAACTAATTTTACAAGCATTTTTAAAAATCTATTAGTTTCAACGGGTGTCCTTTATTCCCTGTCAGAGCCATCAATGGAAGGAGAGTCTTGGATTTTGCATAATTTACAAATTCCACAACACAAACTTCCACTGCAATTTCTGTGGTGTATAGAAAGTGTAACCTTTTTAAATAGTGAATTTGCCTCTCCCCTCAGATAGTCTTAAGTGCAGAGGTTGGCTTTTTACAAAGTAGCCATAAAAGGCTGAAATGTCCTCCATCAATCACATTTTACAGACCAAATGTCCCACTAGTCCACAAGAACATGGGACAAAGACAGAACTCAGGTCAACATCCCAGTGCAATAACAAGGAAGTGATAATCAGCAAAGGCATCAGCTTTCATAAGAAAATCAAACAGGTAGTGTGTGCATTCGTAAGCAAACAAGAAATGGCAACATTCCAAAGGAGTGCAGCAGAAAACTTCCCTGGTGACCTGGTCAAGTAATTATTTCTCAACCAGTTTCTAAAAAAATTATAGACTCATTACTAATTTCTGTTTGTGAAATCTTGCTTCCAAACCAGCTAGGCAATTATCAACATTCTGACAATACTAGTTTTAAAAGTGCTTAATTGGCTGGAGCACACTTTGGGATGCCACAATGTGAAAACTTTTAAAGAAATAAGTTCCACTTTTCATTTTCTCACATCAGGAAAACAAAGCTGGGCCTAATGGCATTAAATTAGGGAGACAACCCCTTTTAAATATCTATTATAACAGCCTCCACCAACACATTCCAGGCACCTACCACTAAAAAAAATTACCTCCGACATCCCCCCCCTAAACTTTCCTCCACTTACCTTAAACAGATGCACTCTGGTGTTTGCTACTGTCGACCTCAGAAAAATATGCTAGTTGTCCACCCTATCTTAGGCCCTAATAATCTTATATACCTTGATTATGTCACCTCTCATCCTTCTTCACTCCAAAGAGAACAGTACTAGCTGTCAACCTTTCATCTCCGAATGTAAAAGTGGATTACACTGTGCACAGCAGATAGTGGCTTCCCTCGTGTAAACAAATGGGTCTGCGACATTGATTCTCCTTTTGTAACAAATTGCAGAGTCTGTTCTTTTAGGCAGAATTCCTATTGACACAAAATAATACAGTATTTTACAAAATTACCAGGTACCATATCATTTCTTTGAAATAGTACTATATAGTTTATTTGCATCAACAGATAGCTTATAAATTGGATACTCAACACAAAGCAATTTTATCATTATATGTAGGTATCCAAGTGCTGCAGACAAGAATGCCAGATACAGGATCAAGTGAAGACACACATCTTCAAAGGAACACTCAATGTTCTTTTTTAAAGCAACTGTCATTCCAACATCTCAAGTTCTCCATGAGGTCTTCAATTCTTCCATGATGAAGAATGGAAAAACCATCATCTTGAGCAAAATTACTTATGTTTAAAAAAAAGACACATTTATCATGTTATTGATTTTTTTTCTTGAAAGGAAAGAAACAGCAGATGCAGTGACCTCATTTATAATGAGTAACAGTTATATCCATTCCTTAGGCTTCACGTTTGCCATTTTATCAAAATGCATCTTGAAATCCCATGAGCATAATCCCAATTGCTTCTCCAAAATGTGATTCATTTCTCCTAGTTTAATATCACTTAACTATCCTTCAGGTTATCTCAACTGTCAACTTCACCCTTTCCCTCCTTTCTGCTGAAGGGTTGAATGCAGTCCACATGCTCCACCTACCAATCAAAAATTGGAAGCGTGTGGCCAGAGCCTCTCCATTCTAAATCAAAAGTTCTCACGTTCATTTATTTTCATCCTCCTCTGGTAGCTTTGTCTTCATTAGTGAATGCTGATGCAAGATATTCATTTAGTTTACCTCCATTTATCCCCCCCAAAAAAATCACCGCCTTTTTTAAAAATCCTTTTCAATCTGCATTTCATCTTTATTCCATGACTTAATCTTCCAGTTTCTTTATTCAATCACCTCTGTCTTTTTGGTTCCAATCCACCTGAATCAGATTCCTTTCCAATTAATCCAAACTACTCCTCCTATTTATTTTAGTGCTCATATTTTTGTATTATATGATGTCCGTTCAGGCAATGCCCAATCGCATTTGTCTGACGTCCCATAAGGTGATAATAGAGTTCAGAAATTCCGATTGGAGAACTGGACGTAGCGAATGCAAAGCAATTGCGCTGCCACACAATATATACAGTATATGTACTGTATATACCATGAAAGACCTCAACAATGAAGACGTCGTTTGCATCCGGTACCGCACGGATGGCAGTCTCTTCAATCTGAGGCGCCTGCAAGCTCACACCAAGACACAAGAGAAACTTGTCCGTGAACTACTCTTTGCAGATGATGCCGCTTTAGTTGCCCATTCAGAGCCAGCTCTTCAGCGCTTGACGTCCTGTTTTGTGGAAACTGCCAAAATGTTTGGCCTGGAAGTCAGCCTGAAGAAAACGGAGGTCCTCCATCAGCCAGCTCCCCACCATGACCACCAGCCCCCCCACATCTCCATCGGGCACACAAAACCCAAAACGGTCAACCAGTTTACCTATCTCGGCTGCACCATTTCAACAGATGCAAGGATCGACAGCGAGATAGACAACAGACTCGCCAAGGCAAATAGCGCCTTTGGAAGACTACACAAAAGAGTTGGAAAAACAACCAACTGAAAAACCTCACAAAGATTAGAGTATACAGAGCCGTTGTCATACCCACACTCCTGTTCGGCTCCGAATCATGGGTCCTCTACCGGCATCACCTACGGCTCCTAGAACGCTTCCATCAGCGTTGTCTCCGCTCCATCCTCAACATTCATTCGAGCGCTTTCATCCCTAACGTCGAAGTACTCGAGATGGCAGAGGTCGACCGCATCGAGTCCACACTGCTGAAGATCCAGCTGCGCTGGGTGGGTCACGTCTCCAGAATGGAGGACCATCGCCTTCCCAAGATCGTGTTATATGGCGAGCTCTCCACTGGCCACCGTGACAGAGGTGCACCAAAGAAAAGGTACAAGGACTGCCTAAAGAAATCTCTTGGTGCCTGCCACATTGACCACCGCCAGTGGGCTGATATCACCTCAAACCGTGCATCTTGGCGCCTCACAGTTTGGCGGGCAGCAACCTCCTTTGAAGAAGACTGCAGAGCCCACCTCACTGACAAAAGGCAAAGGATGAAAAACCCAAAACCCAACCCCAACCAACCAATTTTCCCCTGCAACCGCTGCAACCGTGTCTGCCTGTCCCGCATCGGACTTGTCAGCCACAAACGAGCCTGCAGCTGACGTGGACATTTACCCCCTCCATAAGTCTTCGTCCGCGAAGCCAAGCCAAAGAAAAGAAGATAACCTATAATACATATGTCTTGATAGTCATAAATGCCTATGTTACTGGCTTACGCATGTACAAACACAAACTTTTGAACACTTTTCACTGATAGAAAGGAATGCTCATGCAGTGTTCGCTGCATTTAAAGAAATGTATCAAGTAAATAAATAGCAAACTAGGAAAACAACACCAGACATATTCCTGAAGAAGCTGACATCTCGGAGGAGTTACGTGATGGAGTAGTGGCCGGTCGGGGAACTCCAGCCCTCTCTGGAAAAGTTTAAAAATACCCAGAAAACACAAAGGCACAAACAAAAAAATTAAAATAAAGTGAAAGCAAAGGTGGGAAGAAAATGGCAGCGAAGAAAGAAAAGTCGAAAGCAATGGGAAGAAGAGAAGAAGAAAAGACATCAGAAGAAGAAGGTGAAGGCCTTACCTGTCCGAGGAGGCGCGCCGCAGAGTGAGAAGCCCATTCCCTAAGGTCAGTTGAAGTCCTGAGCTCGGGACTACAAAAATGGCTCGCGGAGCCAAGCAAAAGTGCGCAACCGCGCATGACAAAAAAAACATTGACGGAGGGGGGACCAGCTGAGGAGTCGATCTCCACAGCTGAGAATGACAGCTACAGCACAACAACAAGAAGAGAACACAGAAAACAACGAGAACAAGAAAGAAGAGAGTAAAAAGAAATCAAGGAAACAACAGATGACCAACCCAAAGGAAGAAGAAGAACAGAGAAATGGAAGAAGGAGGGAAGGGCAAGATAATGGATATTTTTTTTTTAAAGAATATATGGAATCAGTAAAAGAATGGCAATCACAAGAATTTAGTGAAATAAAAAGAATTAAAAGTTCAGAAGAAAAAATGAATAGATTAGAGATGGTCATGTCAGATATAGGAAAAAGTGTGGACAAGGTGGAAGAACGAGAAACAGCCGTAGAAATGGAAGTAGAGGACTTAAAAAAGCAATTAGAAGAATCTAATAAAAAAGTTAAAGAGACACAAGAGCTGTTAGCTCAGAAGATAGATATAATGGAAAATTATAATAGAAGAAATAATATAAAGATAGTGGGCCTTAAGGAAGATGAAGATGGAAAAAATACGAGAGAATTTATAAAAGATTGGATCCCCAGGGTCCTAGGAAGACCAGAATTACAGGAAGAAATGGAAACAGAAAGGGCACATAGAACATTAGCCCTTAAACCACAGCCACAACAAAAACCAAGATCCATTTTAGTAAAATTCCTAAGATATACTACAAGAGAAAATGTATTGGAGAAAGCAATGAAGAAAATAAGAGAAGACAAAAAGCCACTGGAATACAAATGTCAAAAAAATTTTTTCTATCCAGACACAAGTTTTGAACTCCTGAAGAAGAGAAAGGAGTTTAATACAGCAAAAGCGATCCTATGGAAAAAAGGATATAAATTTATGCTAAAGTACCCAGCGGTACTTAAAATAGTTATTCCAGGGCAGCAAAACAGACTATTCTCGGATCCGGAGGAGGCACGAAAATTTGCAGAAACAACTACAAGACAGACAGAGAGATGAAGACATGTAACGATTGCAAAAATGACCACGAACTATTTGTATGTGTGTATATGTGTGTGTGTGTATGTATATATGTGTGTACATGAGTGTATCTGTATTTAAAGGAAAATATATAGAGTATAGATAAGAAGTAATAAGGGAAAGAAAGGGAAGAGAAGAAGTAAGGAGGGATTTAAGAGAGTGACCTTTGTTATATATGAAAATTAAAATCTTTTCTGGGAGGGCTGGGTGGGGAGGAGTTACGGTCACTGCGAAATCAGTTGACGCTTGCGAGTGAATTCGCAAATCCAAATGGAGAGGGGAGATGTGGTTGCCCGACAAGGGATAAAGGGCAACTCAGGAAGGGGAGGGGATAGTGGGGTTAAAGAAATTTTAGATAGGAGAATAAGGGAAAAGTTTGATGTTTTAGAAATGTTGTCTTATAAAGTGTTCAAAACAAGAAAGCAGAAATGGATAAGGAAAGGTGATGATGAGGAAATGGAAAGGAAAGATAAACAAAGTATGAAATGGCTATGTTAAACTATATGACTTTAAATATTAACGGAATACATAACCAAATCAAAAGGAAGAAACTGCTAAATTTACTGAAAAAAGAAAAAATTGATATAGCATTTGTGCAAGAAACACACTTAACTGAAATGGAGCATAAGAAATTAAAGAGAGATTGGATAGGACATGTAACAGCAGCGTCATATAATTCAAAAGCTAGAGGAGTAGCTATATTAATCAGTAAAAATGTACCAATTAAAATAGAAGAGGAAATAATAGATCCAGCAGGGAGATACGCAATGATAAAATGTCAGATATATTCGGAGTTTTGGAATTTACTCAATGTATATTCACCTAACGAAGAAGATCAAAAATTTATGCAAGATATTTTTTGAAGATAGCAGACACGCAAGGGAATATACTAATAGGAGGGGATTTCAATCTTAATTTGGATTCAAAAATGGATAAAACTGGGAAAAAAATTAACAGAAAGAACAAAGTAACAAAATTTATAATTAAATCGATGCAAGAAATGCAACTTTTGGATATATGGAGGAAACAACACCCAAAGGAAAAGGAATATTCATATTATTCGGGTAGACATAAAACATATTCAAGAATAGACCTATTCCTGTTATCAGCTCGCATGCAAGACAGAGTTAGAAAAACAGAATATAAAGCTAGAATATTATTGGACCACTCACCCCTGATATTGACAATAGAGTTAGAGGACATCCCTCCAAAAATGTATAGATGGAGATTAAACTCCATGCTACTTAAAAGGCAGGATTTTAGAGAATTAATTGAAAGACAAATTAAAATATATTTTGAAATAAATACAGAATCAGTGAAAGATAAGTTTATACTATGGGACGCAATGAAAGCGTTCATCAGAGGGCAAATAATAAGTTATGTAACCAAGATGAAGAAGGACTACAATCAGGAAACAGAGCAGTTGGAAAGGGAAATAGCAAATATAGAAAAACAATTAGCAATGAAGGAAGACACAACTAAAAGAAGAGAATTGGCAGATAAAAAAATAAAATATGAAACACTACAAACATATAAGGTGGAGAAGAACATAATGAAAACAAAACAAAAATATTATGAACTAGGAGAAAAAACGTACAAAATTCCAGCATGGCAGCTTAAGACAGAACAAACTAAGAGAATGGTATTGGCATCAAGGAAAAAAGACAAACAAATCACATATAATCCAACGGAGATTAATGAAAACTTCAGAGAATTCTACGAACAATTATACCAAACTGAAAACGAAGGAAAAGAAGACAAAATAGATGAATTTTTAACTAAAATTGAACTACCAAAATTACAAATAGAGGAACAAAATAAATTAATAGAACCATTTGAAATAGTAGAAATTCAAGAGATAATAAAAAAACTACCGAATAATAAAACACCAGGAGAGGATGGATTCCCTCATAGAATTCTATAAAACATTTAAAGATTTATTAATTCCTCCTCTCCTGGAAGTAATCAACCAGATTGATAAAACACAAAGCTTACCAGATTCATGTAAAACAGCAATAATTACAGTAATACTAAAGCAAGGGAAAGATCCACTTGCACCAGTGTCATATAGACCAATATCATTACTTAACACAGATTATAAGATAATAGCTAAACTATTAGCAAACAGATTAGCAGAGTATGTACCTAAAATGGTAAATCTAGACCAAACTGGATTTATTAAAAAAAGACGCACAACAGACAATATTTGTAAATTTATTAACTTAATTCATGCAGTAGAAGGGAGTAAAGCGCCAACAGTAGCAGTTGCTTTAGACGCAGAGAAGGCCTTTGACAGAGTAGAATGGAATTATTTATTCAAAGTATTGCAAAAATTCAGTTTACCAGAGAAGTATATTAATTGGATTAAAGCATTATATTAGGGGCCATTGGCGAAAGTGACAGTAAATGGATATATATCAAAGCAATTTAACTTTAGCAGGTCAACACGGCAGGGATGCCCACTATCACCCTTATTGTTCGCGTTAGCTATAGAACCACTAGCAGAATTGATAAGAACAGAAAATAATATAAAAGGGATAAAAATAAAAGACAAGGAATATAAAATCAGTTTATTTGCGGATGATGTTATAGTATACTTAACAGAACCAGAACTATTAATAAAAGAATTATATAAGAAATTGAAGGAATATGGAGAAGTGTCGGGTTACATAAATAAAAGTGAAGCAATGCCAATGAATAATGCAGATTTCTCAAAATTTAAGAAAGAATCACCATTCAGATGGCAAATGCAAGCAATACGATACCTAGGTATACAAATAAATAAAAATCTCGGCCATCTATATAAACTCAATTATTATCCACTAATGAAAAAATTATAGGATGACTTAGAGCATTAGAAAGACTTACCACTAACACTAAAATGAACATTTTCCCAAGGATACAATACCTATTTCAGGCATTGACAATACACTTGACGGAGAAATTCTTCAAGGGGTTAAAGAAAATAATAAGGAAATTTTTATGGAAAGGGGGGAAACCGAGGATAGCACGAGATAAATTAACAGAATGGTATAAACAAGGAGGCTTACAACTGCCAAACTTTAAAAATTATTATAGAGCCGCACAACTAAAATACCTATCAGATTTTTATCAAACAAGGGAAAAGCCAGATTGGACTAGATTAGAACTAGATAAAATAGGGGAGAAGATACCCGAACATATATTATATAAATGGGATGAAAAATTGGTACAACGTAGGAATTCTCCAGTATTACATCATCTGCTCAATATTTGGAAGAAGATTCATGTAGAAAGGAATAAAACAAATTACCAACTACCAAAACTAATACTGACGCAAAATCAGCTAATCCCTTTTACAATAGATAACCTTTCCTTTAGAGAATGAGAGAAAAAAGGGATCAAAAGAATAGAAAATTGCTTTTCAGGAAATAAATTATTATCCTTTGAACAAATGAAGGATAAATATAATAACTCACGATACAGTGTTGGCATACTACCAACTGAAATCCTACTTGAAGGACAAATTGGGAAGCAGTCTGAAGTTACCAGAAGGAAGTAATTTTGAATATGTGATTACATACACAATGATAATCAAAAAATTTATAACAAACATGTATATTAAACTACAAGAAAAGGAAAATGAGGAAACTAATGGTAAAACTAAACAAAAATGGGAACAAGATCTAAACATAAAGATAAAGAAGGAAACATGGGAGAAGTTATGCTCAGGAACTATGAGAAATATAATAAATACGAGGTTACGTATGATACAATATAACTGGATACACAGGCTATATATTACACCTCAAAAGTTAAATAAATGGGACCCAACAGTATCTGACAGATGTTTTCGCTGTAAAAAGGAAATGGGAACAATAATTCATGCAATCTGGATATGTGAGAAAGTGAAAAAATTTTGGGAAGATCTAAACCAGATATTAAATAAAATCACAAAAAGCAATATACCAAAAAACCCAGAGATCTTCCTCCTAAGTAATATAAAAAACAAAGAATTTGGACTTGATTTGGATGGTGCACAAAAAAGATTTGTTAGGATCGCCCTAGCTGTAGCAAAAAAATGTATTATGTCAGCATGGAAATTAGAAGATAACTTGAGAATACAACAATGGTATATAGAAATAAATAAATGTATTCCATTAGAAAAAATAACATAATTTAAGAAATAATATTACAATATTTGAACAAATATGGAAGCCATACGTGAAATACAATAGAGAAAACCTACCGGGGACATCTACCACCTAAAATGACAGAAGGAGAAGGGAATGAAAAGAATTGACTCAGTGGAATTTCTTGTTTATTTTTATTGAGTGACAACATTGTTTGACGGGTTTAATGTATCTTAGATTCTGTACTTTAAATTAATGGGAGGGGAGTTAGGGAGGGTGGGATGGGAAGAGGGAGGGGGGGGGAGAAAACGACACTGTATATATTTGAAAAGGAAAATGTATGTATCTTGATTAATGTGGTTTATAGTGTGAAAAATAAAAAAAATTTAAAAAAAGAAGCTGACATCTCCCCAAAGAGTTTCAGCCAGGTCCTTCAGGCATAACAGGAGATCATTGTTGGTGACAGTTCACCAATGGAGGTTATTAAACCTGAAACTCAATATAGGTACATTACAGTATCCCATATAGCTTTGCTAAGTTTATTATATGATGTTCGCACAACGTCCACATCGCATAACATTCTATTTCACAGAACATGTCGTAGACGTTAAGCGATGCATGACTGCAGTTTAACTATTTCATTCACTACTCATATGCAAGTTTCATATAACAATTTTCCCCAAATGCTCCAAATCATGCTATTGTTAAATTTCACATCACATCCATTTTATTCTTCATTTTCTTAGAAACACAAACAAGCAGGTTCTCTTGTATTTCTTTCAGAAATTCTTCCCACACTTTGCCACATAGGATTCCAGTTCATTTATGGATAATTGAAATACCTCCATTATTTATTATTCTTTCCTCTGTGATTTTTCCATATCTGCCATTATTTAATCTACACAGTGACAATAGTGCTTTTATCACACTTCAATTCTAAGCAAATTAGTTATCTGAGCCCTCAGCTACCTCATGAGTTTTCACATTCCACAGTAATTTACTTGCTCATTAGTTCAGTATTTAACTTTCTTTCTTAAATAGTTTTAAGCATGTAACCCTCCTCCTCTGAGCAAAATCTCAGGTATTTCCATGTAATACTGTACTGTATGATCTTTTAATCCCCAAAAGGACACCACTACTGGTTGTTCCCCTTCCATCCTCAATTGGATGACATGAACAATTTTTATTTTGGCCAGGAACACAAGAAAACCCTGGAAAAACAAAAGCACTCCACCATCTCCCACACAAACTACCCTATCAGGCACCTTCTGTTCCACTACAGACCCCACCACACTGGTCTTGTTGGCCACCCAGAACAAGAGTGGATGCAAAACTATCTTAATCCTGACGGAATGCCCAATAATGGAAATAGTTGTCCAACAAATAGTCCACACCAGACCCGGTGTTTTAACTTTACCTAAAATTCAGTTTAGGGATGGCACCAGGCTAAAGGTTGAGATGTGACCACCTTACTTTAAATAATACAAGAACAACATGGAGATGGAGATGTGCTTTAACTGAGGTTAGCAGAGAGAGAGAGAAAAATTCTCAGTTCATCCTCAAAGTTGGATCCACACACATTTCCAAGGTTCAGCAGAAATTTCAAAGATTTAACAAGCATTACTGAATCAAAACTTCTGTAAATATTTACCCGACTTCAAATTTATCATCATGAGCAATATTGACAAATCGTTATTACAAAGGATAAAGGCCCATATTTTGAATCAACATGCGCTGTATGATTTTAACCAAATCATACTCTTCATTTACATCAAAGCACTAAAACAAATATGAAATCAAAAAGAAAATACAGTAGTTTACTGAAAGTTACATTCATTTAATAAATGTACAACAGGTTGCATTTTTTTTTAAAAACTCCAAATGCATCTTTTTCCTCCACAAAATTTGAGGATTGGTTCTTGGTGTCCTGAAAGTGCCTCGCACCAGTTTTTAAAATCTTGGCAAGATATGATATGTCAGGTTCCATCAAAGTAAAAGATGCTGCTCTCTACTGGGTAAATAATCAAAGACTAGACCTAACCTTTCATTTTGTGTTCGATTAGGAGAGTGAATGGCCAATGTGTGTAAAAAAAAAAGGCCATGATTCTTAGGACAGTTGTGAAAATAAATTGTACTCAAATCTTTTAAGATTGCCATGGTATCATGTTGCAGAACTATTGGTCAACTTAATCTGATGTTTCAGATTCCTGAAGAATCAAGGGAATTAAAATGATAACATTTTCAAACTTATCTACAATATTTTCATTTTCTCAAAAAAATATGAGCAATATGGATAAGGTGTCATTAATTACTCATCTGTGAAGGTCCTAAATGGATCAGACAGCACGAGTTAACATGATAGGTTCCCTTTCCTGGAACATTAATGAACCAGTTTAAATTTATAGACATTCAGCAACTTTCATGATCCTGCTCAAACCTTTAATTGGTAGATTACGGAGTTAAATTCCCCAGCTAGTTGTGACAGTTTGAATTGACACAGAACATCTCATGCCATGAGGTGTTTTTATGAAAAGCTCGAGTACAGAACACTGCAGTTGCAAATGACCTTCATTCTACAAGGCATTTTACCTTTACCTAAATTTTAAATAGGACATGCCTGTAGTTTCTACACAATGAAAAGAAGAATTATTTAGTTTCTAATTCAGCAAGCAAATTGCCATGCAGCGCAGGCACAAGGGGCAGGAGGTATCAAATAAAATCATAGCTGTGTATCAGTCGTAAGTATTATATACAATGTTTTACTTGCATATGAGTAGTGGGAATGAAATAGTTAAACTACAGGTCTGGCAATCCAAAGGGCCAAATTCACATCCTTCCATGGAAG
The DNA here is from genome assembly GCF_036971445.1 of Narcine bancroftii. NCBI lineage: Eukaryota > Metazoa > Chordata > Chondrichthyes > Torpediniformes > Narcinidae > Narcine > Narcine bancroftii. The sequence continues at coordinate 76,428,436 of NC_091470.1, forward strand.
TTGTTGAATTCAGTTTATAATCTTAAAAACTATTTTAAAAGTTATCATAAAAACAATCTCTCTCACTCACTCCTCACAAGGGAAATTCTGCCATGTGTACCCAATCAGGCCCATTGGAAATGGCCTGAGCAAACCACTATGTTTAATGTATTTAGGGATGCCTCATCAGCATCTTTAAAAAAAAAATGAAAAATAATGTAGAGACTCAGCACAAAGTGACTGATGCTTCACCAAGAAGCAATGTGCGACTTTCTAAATGATTTGCAGTTTCTGACAGTAACACTGCTTCACTTAATTGTCGTACAGAGAAATCAAACCAGCAATGTGCTTGATATGCAATATATGTAACAAATGCATTGCAACCACCTCCCATTCACATGAGAAGCAATCTTTTTTTTTAAAAAGCTGAAAGTTCAGCATTTTAGCCACCAACATACTGAAGAATGGCAGCCTACAGGAGGCAATTGGAAACAACATTAAAATACACATTGTTGTTCCCTCCTCCGTCTTCTGAGGTATTTCCTCTAGCACTGTTCCCACATGGATGAAAATGTGCTGAAGTTTTCTTGGTGCTATAAAGTGATCAGAACATAATCTACATTCTAATATTCAGATCTCAAAAATAACTTTTTTTCTGAAAATCCTGAGATTCAAAGACTGGAATGATTCCTCCCAATTTGTTTGTCTATTCTCTGAAACATGAACTGATTTTAGACCCGTGATTTGAAGTAGCCCAATTCAAAACATGCACATGGTAATGGTAAAGACTAAATTCGATCTCTGCTTTCATTCATCGTAACTATCCAGTCACCCTGATACAAGGCGAAAATGCGTGGACAACATCACACTCCATCCACTGTGATCCTTCGATGGTTAAAAAAAATGATGCCATTCACTAAATCAGAGAAGAAATTTTCAGCATACTTGCAATCCTCGTTCTATACAAATGATCTAGAGATATAGTAGACATTTGGAAGTGTATGAAAAGTTCCAATAAATTATTTAAGAAAACATGGCAAGGACTAGAAAATTTGAGCCATGAGGAAAGATTGCATAAACTGAGGTTGCTTTTCTTTAAAAAGACATACAGCACGGTCGCAGGCCCTTCTAGCCCACGATCCCAAGCATCCTCTCCATCATCAAACCGCTCCCTGGCCACTGGCTCTGTCCCAACCTGCTGCAAACTTGCAGTTGTTCAGCCCCTCCTGAAAAAAAAAAAACGAACCTTGACCCCACTATCCCCAAAAATGAGAGACCCGTTTCAAAACTTCCTTTCCAAAGTCCTTGAAAAAGTAATACTTAACCAACCATCTCCCTACCTTCACCAAAATAACAGAAAATTTTCAGTCAGGATAAAAAGTCCATCACAGCATGGAGTTATCCTTATTGAGGGTATACAACGACTTACTCCTCAACACGGACTCTGACGCCACCACTGTTCTAATGCTCTTAGACTTCAGCGCAGCATTCGATACCGTCAATCACACTGATAAGACTGTTTCCAGTAGGAGGTCGGAATCAATGGTATAGCCCTGAGCTTGTTCAAATCTTACCTCACCGACAGGGCTTTCAGGGTCAATGTGGGCAACTACACATCTGCCTCAGCCACCTTCTCCTGCGGGGTTCCGCAAGGATCCATCCTTGGCCCCATTCTTTTCTCGTTGTACCTGCTTCTCCTCGGTCATATCCTGCAGAAACATGGCATCGATGGACACCCAGCTCTACCTCCCCCTAAAACCTGATGACCAGTCAAAAATCACCAAGCTCACCAACTGTCTGGAAGACACAAAATACTGAATAGCCCACTACCTCCTCCAACTTACTGAGACAAAATCTGAGATCATCCTATTCATCCCCCCTAATTTCACCAAAAAGTTACACGACTCCCTAGGTAATCTATCCACTCTTATTAAACCCCATGTAAAATCCACTGGGGATGCTATTTGACCTTCCCTTTAAATTTGACAAACAGATCAATGTCGTGGTGAAGGCTTGCCTTTTCCAGCTCCACACCATTGTTAAAATAAAACCGTACCTCTCCCTCAATGGCCTCGAAAGGATTATTCACGCCATCGTCTTCTCGCATCTGGACTTCATTAACTCTGTACACTGGGATTAGCCAGTCCTCCCTAACCCGCCTTCAATTGATTTAGAATGCCGCAGCTAGGGTCCTGACAGGTGCCAAGAATTATCCCCCCAATTGTGGCCTCCCACAGCGACTGCCAGTGCAGCTCAGAATTGATTTGAAACAGCTGCTATTTACAAAAAAAAGTCCCTCAATGACCTTGCCCACATTCACCCCCCCCCCCCACCCCCCCATATCTCCAAACTGCTTAAACCTACTCTGGTCTCAAGAAGCTCAGGTCAGCTATCGCAGGATGCCTGGCTGTTCCACGCATTAGGTGCGCACAAAGGGGAGACCAGGCCTTCACCAAACTGTGGAACAGCATTCGCCTGACCATTAAACTAGCCCCCTCCCTCAACTCTAGGTTAAAAACGTACCTTCTGTCATTAGCGTTTAACATCTGTATGTTCCTAACCTCTAACAGTGGTGTACTATTCACTGCAATTGTGGTCTATTTATAATGTCTTAATCTGTTGTTCTGTATATAGTTGTATTAGTTTTGATCGATTGTCTTGGTTCGTACAGCACATTGGTCAATGCAAATTTTTTAAAAAGTGCTATACAAGAACTTGATCTTGAGCCCAATTACATCCAATTAACCTACAACCCCCATACATTTTTGAAGGACGAGAGGAAACTGGACGAGCACCCAGTGGATACTCATGCAGACACTGGCAGAACGGAAAAACTTCTTACAGATGGCACAGGATTCAAAACCTGTCATTGGCACAAGCGTTATGCTAAAAGCTACACTAACCATGCCACTTCTTGGGATCAGAGAAAGATCGGGGAGATTTAAATTGGTGTAAGAAATTATGAAGGGCTTTTGGAACAAGTGGACCAATGGACTAATTTTGACTCCATCTCAATCCCACGTAGTTGCTTTTGCTTCCCTGATTGCTAGAAAGCTCATATTGCTGTGGTGGAAAGATGTTGTCTCTCCTACATATGCACAATGGTTATTGGATTTGATGGCATCCCTTTCCCTACAAAAATTAGATGCTCAACTATTAAAATGAGTATTTTTTTTCCTCTTTGGGTTCTTTTTAAATTAATTTCAAAATTTATTGATCAATTATTTTTACTTTTTATTAAAAATCTTTTCTTTATTTTCTCTTTTTCTTCACTTTTGAACTATTAGTACTGAAATTAGTAGTTGATGTCTGGTTTTGATTGTAATCATTCAGATAATAGGTTGGGGTTAAAACTACATTTGTTCTAGGAAACCTTTTATTATCGACAATATGGATCATATGCATCTTGTTTACTATCTGTAATTTTGATTTACTTTTACCTGAACTTTATATATTGTATCTATGAATTTGATCAAAACCAATAAAAAGATTGAAAAAGAAAGAAATTATGAAGGGCCTACCTCCCTTCACAGAGAAGTCAAAATATATGAGCATGGCATTAATGTAACTGATAGGATTGGAGAGAGAGGGGGATCTTGAGCAAGTTTTGAAAAGTACTTGCCTGTGCACTTGAAGATTGGAAGTTGGAAGGCAGGATTAGACTCAAGCATTCTTATTCAATCATGATGGACATTGAATGGCCTCCTACATTGCAAATTTTATGTGATTCTTTGAAGCGGAGGTAAATTATCTCATCTTTCAATGCTGGCATTGAATGTTATTAAACGTCTTCTTGACAGCAGAATGTTATATTTTGTAACGGGGGCTTTAACCACCTTAAAAAGAGTGTGAAGAGGGCAGTCAGTGGAAAAAGAAACCCTGTTGTGTGCTGTATAATAGACAGCTGTGTTCATGAAATGTATGTGTCCAAGTACAAAATGTCCCATACAACTTTATTGAAAGGCAGAAAGGGTTCAATTATTCTACAAAACAGGCAGGAGCTTTCTGTACTCAAGTACTATCAGACATCCAAGCCTTAGCTGAAATTATTGGGTAATAGTTCCAACTGAAGATTTTCTGTAAGTTGCTCTTTTACATTTAAAAAAAAAATCAAACTACAGAATTGCCAACTGTAAACTGGCAACTGATATAATATTTGTCTGAGAACAACTCTTGATGAATACACAGATTGGTTGTGGACAGAGTGCAGAATAATTTCTGTTGATTCATTTTGGGGCTGAATATATTAAGGTTTTTTTTAAATCTAACACAATTTAGAAGGCTATAAACATTATTATACAATATTCTTAATTCGTAACTCAGATCGCAGCCAATGATGTTGACGCTGTGGATTCAACCCCTAAAGACTAGAGGGAAAATCAAATCAGAGGTAACATCTTTAAAAAGCAGGTGACACATTTCAAAAGCAGCACTAAATCAAAGCTCTGTCCTCTCTGGTAGAGGTAAAATATCATGTGGCATTCAAAAGCGAGCTGGTCTATGTTTACTCCTCAACTGTTAAATCACTTGTAAAGATTGCGATTTAGTTAAGCCTCTTTGAGGGATGTTGCTAATGTGCAAGCAAATTGTTTGCGACGAGGAAATTACTCCTCAAGAAAGTACTGAATTGGACATAAAGTTCTTAAATGTTTGGGAAAGGTGTAATTAAAAAAAATGGAATTTTTCTCTTTAAATTTTGGTTCCTTTCTTTAATTTCTCTGTTGGTGCAACATCAACAGGAAATATAAAGTGTTATCATTATTAATAAATACTTGTCATATTTGTTCTGTCTATTCTGAATATCTGCATCTCAAATTCAGATCAAGTTTTGAGTCCTCAAGTGTTAAAATATTACGTATGCCACTAATTCAATAACAAATTTCAAAACTGGCAATGAAACAAAAATACCCTGGAAAAAAAACACAAGTATTTTATTCTAACACATGATTAATTGAAACAAGTTCAGTTTACAATCAATAACTAAAAATTTATCTGGCCATTCAGTAAGTTCACATAATATTTCACCAAATGTATATAATAAATGGACAAATCAGGAGAAAGAGCTTTTTTTAAAAAAAAGTGGAAAAGTTTAAGTGGAAATTAGAGGGATATTGCATATGTTTTCTAACATATTTCCAAAGATCTCCAATGACTGCAAAGGAATGGAATGATTTTTTTGAAAGGAGATTCCTGCCATTTAAACCCTGTGCTGCCCTAATTACACCTAATTTAACCTACAACCTTGTATATTTTGGAAGACAGGAGAAAACCAGAGCACTCGGAGGATAACCTTATTGTCATATGTACAATACAATAAATATTTGCACCAAAATTCTCTTTTTCTTTTTCAATCTTTTTATTATTATTATAATTTATAAACACATACAGTTCAAAGAGATATAAAAAAAATACATAGTAAGTAATGAATTAATACAGAGATATTAAACAATAATATTACAGAATAAAAATATATTATAAAAAAAAATTTTGATCAGTTTAGGGTGTGAACTATCTCTAAGAAAAAAGATATAATTAATAACAATATATGAAAAAAGAGGAAAAAAACCCCCAAAAAAGAAGAAAAAACAAATCTGAATTAAAAAAAACTTTAAAAAAAACTTTACAAAAAACCTACAGATATAGCTAAACCACGCCGATCACTCCGATCTCATCTTACAGCCCAATTATCATACATAATCATAGAAAAAAAACAGAGCCAGATCAACTCACCACAAATGAAAATATTGAATAAATGGTCGCCAGGTAAACTCAAACTTAGAAGGGGATTCATAGACAGAGTTTCTAATTTTCTCTAAATTTAAACATAGTATAGTTTGGGTAAACCATTGGAAAACAGTGGGAGGATTTACCTCTTTCCAATTTAATAGTATAGATCTTCTAGCCATTAGTGTAAGAAAAGCAATCATACGATCCGCAGGAAGAGATAAATAAGTCAAATCTATCATAGGTAATCCAAAAATTGCAGTAATGGGATGTGGTTGTAAATCAATATTCAAAACAGTAGATATAATGGAAAAAATTTCCTTCCAATAATTCTGTAAAGAGGGACAGGACCAAAACATATGTGTAAGGGAAGCTATTTCCAATTGACATTTATCACATATAGGATCGATATGAGAATAAAAGCGATGGAGTTTATCTTTAGACATATGAGCTCTATGAACAACTTTAAACTGTATTAGTGAATGTTTTGCACATAGAGAAGAAGAGTTTACCAGTCGCAGAATTTTATTCCAATTTTCATTAGAAATATGAAGGTTGAGTTCTCTTTCCCAATCATTTTTAAACTTTCCAAAAGTCCCAGAATTTATTTTTGTAATTATATTATATAATTTAGATATCACCCCTTTTGGAGGGAATTTTGAATATAGTATATCCTCTAAAACAGTCGTAGTCTCCCGATTGGGAAAAGAGGGTAAAGTCGAAACTAAGAAACTCCTAATCTGCAAATATCGAAAGAAATGAGATCGAGGTAAATCATATTTCATGGATAATTGTTCAAATGACATGAAAGAGTATTCCAAGAATAAATCCGAAAAGCATGTTATACCTTTAACTTTCCAGAGTAAATAAGCTTGATCAATTAGAGAGGGATGAAAAAGGAAATTTAGTACAATAGGAGTTTCCAAGGTAAAATGACTTAGGCCAAAAAATCTCCGGAATTGAAACCATATACGTAGTGTATGTTTAGCCATTGGATTATCAATTTGTTTATATAATTTAGTAAGAGTAAAAGGGAGAGCAGCTCCCAAAACAGAGCTAATTGAAAAATTTTGTATCGGTTTAATTTCTAAATTTACCCAATGGGGATTTAGAGATAATTCTGAATAATTCAACCAATACCTTAAGTAACTAATATTAATTGCCCAGTAATAAATTCTAAAGTTGGGTAATGCCAACCCTCCCTCTAGTTTAGATTTCTGTAAATATTTTTTCCCCAATCTAGGATTCTTGTTTTGCCAGATATACGAGGACAATTTAGAATCGACCTTATCAAAAAAAGATTTAGGAACAAAAATAGGTATAGCTTGGAATATATATAAAAATGTAGGTAAGATCATCATCTTAATAGCATTAATTCGGCCCATCATGGATAGGGATAATGGTGACCAATTGGTAAGTAAACTGCCAATCAGGTCCAATAGAGGGAAAAAATTAGTCCTAAACAAATCTTTATGTTTTTTAGTAATCTTAATCCCTAAATATATAAAATGGTCTCTAGCTATTTTAAAAGGTAAACTATCATAAATAGGGACCCATCCATTAAAAGGGAATATCAAAATTCTTAATTGCTGCAAGTAAACAAGTACTTTATAAAAGAGTAAAAATGCATACACTAAATTTAATATAAATAATAAAATCAAGAGGTAATTAGTAAATAGTCAGGCACAAGAGGGAAAAGGTGCCATTACAATAGACAGATAGTCCCTTTGATAGAGCAGTCTATATAACTAGTGTAAGAGTAGAGGTTTAAGAGTGCTACAACGGTTGGAAAGTTACTGCTCTTGGGACTAGAGGTGCTGTTCTTCAGGCTCATGTGCCATCGACCCAAAGATAGCAATGAAATGAGTTTGTGGTCAGAGTGATGGGTGTCCTTTCAGAAGTTGGCTGCTTTTCTCAACAGATGGGATGTCGGAGCCTGTGACGGACCTGACCACAGAAGGCTGTGATGCACCAGTTAGTGAATTTTCCAGTGCACCTGTTGACTTTTGAAAGTATTCAACAAAATGACAAATTTCCTCAGACTTTTTAAAAAAGAATAGGCATTGGTATGCCTTCTTCAGTTGCTTCGGGGTGCTGGCTCCTGGAGAGGTCTTCCAAAATATGGACTCCCAGGAACTTGAAGGTTCTAACCCACTCCATCTCTGTCCCATCAATGCAGACAGGTGCATCGTCCCTCAGCCATCCCTTCCTAAAATCAACAATAATCTTGGCCTTGGTGACGCTGAGAGTTCTGACATCATCTAACCAAATTCTCAATCTCCATCCTGTGTTCTGACTCATCAATTCCAGTTACTCAGCCAACATAACAGTGGCATCATCAGTGAATTTATGGATTGCGTTGGAGCCAAACTTGGCAATGCATTCACGAGTATACAGGGAATAGAGTGGGCACTAAGCACACATCCTTTGTGCAAGCTTTTCTGCAGTAATATCTTACACATTTTATCATATAATATTTATTTCAACAGCTTCATCACAAATTATTTTTTGAGATCCAGAACAGCAAAGTTAGGAGCCCAAGTTGGTAAGATAGAAAATGTGGAAAAGCCATCTTTTAGGGAAAGAGCTAACCCATCAAAACAAGCTTCTCACTGAGAGCTGCCAGAACAGGACTTGAATGAGAAAAGGATCCTTTAAAAAGCACCAGAAAAAAATAGATGCTTGTTTAAATGTCTCCATTGGCTAATTAGCTGTAGTCATTAAAGATAAGGCAAGAATAGTTAGAGTGACCAGTGTAAGAGTGGGAGTTTGACACGAGAGGCATCAGTGAGCTGCTAGTTAAGTCTTTCCAATAATAACCCACAGTAGGTAGTGGCAATGGCAGCGGTATACTCCAATTGCAGGATGTGGGAAATCTGGGACAGCACATGTTCCTGACAACTGCACCTGCAAGAGGTGCATCCAGCTGTAGTTCCTTACACATTGTGTTAGGGAACTGGATCATTCAGGAGGCAGAGGGTGTGATAGACAGAAGTTACAAGGAGATAATCACACCCAAGAGACAGAAGGTGGGTAGATGAGTGACAGATAGGAGAGGAAAGGGAAATAGGCAGTCAGTGCAGAACACCCCCGTGGCTGTTTCCCTCAACAATGAGTATACTGTTTTGGATAATGTTGACAGGGGAATGATCTGAAGGGGACAAGCTGTGGTGGTCAGATCTCTAGCACAGAATTTGGTCCTTGGGTTCAGAAGGGGGGGGGGGTGGAAAAGAGAACTTTAGAGATTGGGGATTTAAAGATAAAGGTTCCTTTATTGTCATGTAATATTGCATTAGAATGTAACACGCATGAACTTCTTTAACTTTGTCTACTGTAAGGAAGGCAAAGAGTTGCCACTTTGTCCAGTGACCACCCCCCACGCAGAAATGAGGCCCCATCAAGGAACAAACTCACAACCCTTGATTTACAATACCAGTGCTCAAACCATTGAGCTATTGGAGCCCCTGATAAGAAAGTGCACAAGATCAAGAATTCTGGATGGTATGTTGTGTTCAAAATGCCATGGTCAGGAATTTTTCAGATAAAGGTTCACAACATTCTCAACTAGGAGGGTGAGCAGCCAGGTGCCATGGTCCACATTGGTGCCAATGGCCTGAAGAGGAAAGGGGATAAGGTCTTGAAGAGGGAATATAGGGAAATAGGAAGGAAGCTAAAAAGCAGGACCAAGGATGATCATTTCAAAGGAGCTGTCTGTCTGTGCCACGAGACAGTGAAGGCAGGAGTAGGAAGTTATGGCAGATGAATTTATGGATGAAGAGTTGGGGCAGGGTTATTTCATGGATCATTGGTATCTCTTCTGGGGAAGGTATGACCTCAACCAATGGGTTGCACACAAACTGAAGGGGAGCCAATACAGCTGTTGAGGAGGGTGTAAAGTAGTTTGGATGAGGAATGGGAACCAGAATGAGAAACCAGAGAATTCAACAGATGATAGAAAGGTTGATGTAATGTGTAGTGAGTATGTAAAGAAGGACAGGCATGGGAGGGAGCAAAATGGTAGTCAGTTGGAGGGTTTCAACACAAGTAGTTTTGGAAATAAGGGAGATAAACTTAGAGCATGGATTATGATGTTGTGGCCATTACAGAGACTTGGCAGATGCAACAGGATGATTAGCTGCTGCAGCTACCATGGTTTAGAGATTTTTTATATGATAAGATGGGAGTTAAAAGAGGGGTGCATGGGGGAGTAGCATTACTAATCAGGGATAATATCACAGCTACAGAAAGGGAGTATATTGTGGAGGAACTGTCTACTTAGTCAGTGTGGGTGGAAGTCAAAAAAACAGGAAGGGGGTGATCATTGTATTGGAAGTAGTCTTTTGATGCCCAAATAGCCCTCAGGATAGTAAGGAGCAGACAAGTTGGAAAGATTTTGGAATAGTGCAGAAACAAGTGTTTTTGTTATGGAAGACATCAATTTCCCAAATATTTACTGGCTCCTCCTTACTGATAGAGAGATGGATGGGGCAGAATTTGCCAGGCATGTCGAAGAAGGATTCCTGACAAGGTATGTGACAGGCCAACCATACTTGTCTATTACTGAGTAATGATTCTGGTCAGGTGACAGACCTCTCAGTGGGGGAGTATTTCAGTGATGGTGACCATAACTCCCTGACAAATAGTAGATAAATAGTAAAATGTTTAATTGGGGAAGGGCTAATTATGATGGGATTAGGCAGGAACTGGGGAGAGTAAATTGAGAACAGATGCTCTCAGGAAACACACAGAAGCAAAATGGAGGATGTTTTGGGATCATGTGGGCAGGGATCTGGATAGGTTTGTCCCACTGAGAAAGGGAACTGTGGATGATACAATAGGTGTGACAGCTAGTTAAGAAGAAGGAAGCATACATAAGATTTCTGAAGCAAAGAACAGAAAGAGCTCATGAGAATTGTATGGTACCCAGGAAGAAATTTAAGACAGGATTTGGAAAAGATAGAATGGGCATGAGAAGGCTTTGGCAAAAAGGATGAAGGAAAACCCCAAGGAGAACTATGCATGTGTGAAAACGGAAGGAAAACAAGAGTGAATTGAAGATTCAAGTTTCTTCCATTAACATATAATATTGCATTTTCTAATTTATTTCAAGAAATTTCCTTTAGTCTACTGAAAGGCAGACAAAGATTTTCCAATCAGCAGAAATTGCCCAGTGCCCCGTACAGAAAGAGAAACAGAAGCAAGAGTTCCTCCAGAAGGTTCTGAAAAATAAAGGAGGCAACATGTGCCTGAGGAGATCCTAAATGAACTTTGCTTCAGCATTCACCAGAGAGAGGCACCTGTAAGTCAATAATAGAACAAGCTTGTGTGCTAGGCTGTGTTGAGGTTAAGAAAGGGGAAGTGGGGGGGGGGGGGGAGGAGACACGTGATGGAGTAGTGGCTGGTCAGGGAATTCCAGCCCTCTCCCGAAAAGTTTAAAAAAACACAAAGCACAAAGGTACAAGATTAAAATTTATAATAAAGTAAAAATAAAGATGAAAGAAAATGGCAGCGAAGAGAGAAAAGTCGAAAAGAACGGGAAGAAAAGAGAAAGAAAGAATGTCGGAAGAAGGTGAAGGCCTTACCTGTCCGAAGAGGCCCACCGCGGAGAGAGAAGCCCGCTCTCGCAGGTCAGTGTAAGTCCCGGGCTCGGGACTACAAAAATGGCTCGCAGAGCCGAGTAAAAGTGCGCAACCGCGCATGAAAAAAAACACACTGACGGGAGGGGGGAACAGCTGCAGAGTCGATCTCCACAGCTGAGAGAGACACCTGCAGCACAGCAGCAGGTGCAGAACACAGACAATAACGACAACAAGAAAGAAGAGGGTAAAAAGAAAACAAGGAAACAACAGATGGTCAATCCAGAGGAAGAAGAAGAAGAAGAACAGAAAGAAGTGGAAGAAGAGAAAAGCAAGACAATGTATTTTTTTTAAAGAATATATGGAATCAGTGAAAGAATGGCAATTACAAGAATTTAATGAGATAAAAAGAATTAAGAATGCAGAAGAAAAAAATGAATAAAATGGAAATGACCATGTCAGAGATAGGAAAAAGAGTGGAAAATATGGAAGAACGAGAAATAATTGTAGACATGGAAGTAGAGGACTTAAAAGAGAAATTGGAAGAATCTAATAAAAAAGTTAAAGAGGCACAGGAGCTGTTAGCTCAGAAGATAGATACAATAGAAAACTATAATAGAAGAAATAATATAAAGATAGTGGGCCTTAAGGAAGATGAAGAAGGCAAGAATATGAGAGAATTTATAAAAGATTGGATCCCCAGGGTCCTACGAAGACCAGAATTACAGGAAGAAATGGAAATAGAGAGGGCACATAGAACATTAGCCCCGAAACCACAACCGCAGCAAAAACCAAGATCCATTTTAGTAAAATTCTTAAGATATACAACAAGAGAAAATATATTGGAGAAAGCAATAAAGAAAGTAAGAGAAGACAAAAAGCCACTGGAATACAAAGGTCAAAAAATTTTTTTCTATCCAGATACAAGTTTTGAACTCCTGAAGAAGAGGAAGGAGTTCAATACAGCAAAAACGATCTTATGGAAAAAAGGATATAAATTTATGTTAAAGTACCCAGCGGTACTTAAAATAGTTATTCCAGGGCAACAAAACAGACTATTCTCGGATCCAGAGGAAGCAAGGAAATTTGCAGAACAACTACAAAACAAGCAGAGAGATGAAGACATGTAATGAGAGTAAAAATGACCACGAACTATATGTATGTGTGTAAAGGGGTATATGTGTGTATATATATATATATATATATATATATATATAGTGTGTATACATGAATGTATCCGTATTTAGAGGAAAATATATAGAGTATAGACAAGAATTAATAAGGGAGGGAAAGGGAATAGAGGGAATAAGGAGGGAATTAAAAGAGTGACCTTTGTTACATATGAAAATTGAAATCTTTTCTGGGGGGGGCTGGGTGGGGAGGAGTTACAGTCACTACAAAATCAGTTCACGTTTGCGAGTGAATTCGCAAATCCAAATGGAGAGGGGAGATGTGGTTGCCCGACAAGGGATAAAGGGCAACTCAGGAGGGGGAGGGGAGAATGGGGTTAAAGAAGTTTTAAATAGGAGAATAAGGAAAATGTTTGATGTTTTAGAAATGTTGTCTTATAAAGTGTTCAAAACAAGAAAGCAGAAATGGATAAGAAGGAAAGGTGATGATGGAGAAACGGAAAGGGAAGATAAACAAAGTATGAAATGGCTACATTGAACTATATGACTTTAAATATTAATGGAATACATAACCAAATTAAAAGGAAGAAACTGCTAAATTTACTGAAAAAAGAAAAAACTGATATAGCATTTGTGCAAGAAACACATTTAACTGAATTGGAGCACAAGAAATTAAAGAGAGATTCGATAGGACACACAACAGCAGCGTCGTATAATTCAAAAGCAAGAGGAGTAGCTATATTAATTAGTAAAAATGAGCCAATTAAAATAGAAGAGGAAATAATAGATCCAGCAGGGAGATATGTAATGATAAAATGTCAGATATATTCGGAGTTTTGGAATCTACTCAATGTATATTCACCTAACGAAGAAGATCAAAAGTTTATGCAAGATATTTTTTTGAAGATAGCAGATACGCAAGGGAACATATTAATAGGAGGGGATTTCAACCTGAATTTGAATTCAAATATGGACAAAACTGGGGAAAAAATTAACAGAAAGAACAAAGTAACAAAATTTATAATTAAATCGATGGAAGAAATGCAACTTTTGGATATATGGAGGAAGCAACACCCAAATGAAAAGGAATATTCATATTACTCGGGTAGACATAAAACATACTCAAGAATAGACCTATTTTTGTTATCAGCTCGTATGCAAGATAGAGTAAGAAAAACAGAATATAAAGCTAGAATATTATCGGACCATTCACCCTTGATATTGACAATAGAGTTAGAGGTCATCCCTCCAAGAATATATAGATGGAGATTAAACTCCATGCTACTTAAAAGGCAGGATTCTAGAGAATTAATTGAAAGACAAATTAAAATGTACTTTGAAATAAATACGGAATCAGTGAAAGATAAGTTCATACTATGGGATGCAATGAAAGCGTTCATTAGAGGGCAAATAATAAGTTATGTAACCAAGATGAAGAAGGACTATAATCAGGAAACGGAGCAGTTGGAAAGGGAAATAGTAAATATAGAAAAACAATTAGCAATGAAGGAAGATACAACTAAAAGAAGAGAATTGGCAGATAAAAAAATAAAATATGAAACACTACAAACTTATAAGGTGGAGAAGAACATAATGAAGACAAAACAGAAATATTATGAATTAGGGGAAAAAAACGCACAAAATTCTAGCATGGCAGCTTAAGACAGAACAAGCTAAGAAAATGGTATTGGCATCAAGGAAAAAAGACAAACAAATCACATATAATCCAACGGAGATCAAGGAAAACTTTAGAGAATTCTATGAACAATTATACCAAACTGAAAACGAAGGGAAAGAAGGGAAAATAGATGAATTTTTAACCAAAATTGAACTACCAAAATTACAAATAGAGGAACAAAATAAATTAACAGAACCATTTGAAATAGTAGAAATACAAGAGATAATAAAAAAAACTACCAAATAATAAAACACCAGGAGAGGATGGATTCCCAATAGAATTCTATAAAACATTTAAAGATTTATTAATTCCTCCTCTCCTGGAAGTAATCAACCAGATCGATAAAACACAAAGCTTACCAGATTCATGTAAAACAGCAATAATTACAGTAATACTGAAGCAAGGGAAAGATCCACTCGCACCAGTGTCATATAGACCAATATCATTACTTAACACAGATTATAAGATAATAGCTAAACTATTAGCAAACAGATTAGCAGAGTATGTACCTAAAATGGTAAATCTAGACCAAACTGGATTTATTAAAAAAAGACGCACAACAGACAATATTTGTAAATTTATTAACTTAATTCATGCAGTAGAAGGGAGTAAATCGATAAAAGTAGCAGTTGCTTTAGACACAGAGAAGACCTTTGACAGAGTAGAATGGAATTATTTATTCAAAGTATTGCAAAAATTCAGTTTACCAGAGAAATATATTAATTGGATTAAAGCATTATATAAGGGGCCATTGGCGAAAGTGACAGTAAATGGATATATATCAAAACAATTTAACTTAAGCAGATCAACAAGGCAGGGATGCCCAGTATCACCCTTATTGTTCGCGTTAGCCATAGAACCATAAGAACAGAAAATAAAATAAAAGGAATAAAAATAAAAGACAAGGAATATAAAATCAGTTTATTTGCAGATGACGTTATAGTATACTTAACAGAACCAGAAATATCAATAAAAGAATTACATAAGAAATTGAAGGAATATGGAGAAGTGTCGGGATACAAGATTAACGCAAATAAAAGTGAAGCAATGCCAATGAATAATGCGGATTTCTCAAAATTTAAGAAGGAATCACCATTCAGATGGCAAATGCAAGCAATAAGATACCTAGGTATACAAATAAATAAAAATCTCGGCCATCTATATAAACTCAATTATTATCCACTAATGAAAAAATTACAGGATGATTTAGAGCATTGGAAAGATTTACCATTAACACTAATAGGAAGGTTAAACTGTATTAAAATGAACATTTTCCCAAGGATATTATACCTATTTCAGGCATTGCCAATACACTTGACAGAGAAATTCTTCAAGGAGTTAAAGAAAATAATAAGGAAATTTTTATGGAAAGGGGGGAAACCGAGGATAGCACAAGATAAATTAACAGAATGGTATAAACAAGGAGGCTTACAACTGCCAAACTTTAAAAATTATTATAGAGCCGCACAATTAAGATACCTATCAGATTTTTATCAAACAAGGGAAAAGCCAGATTGGACTAGATTAGAATTAGATAAAATAGGGGGAAAGATACCTGAACACATATTATATAAATGGGATGAAAAATTGGTACAACGTAGGAGTTCTCCAGTATTACATCATCTACTCAATATTTGGAAAAAGATTCAAGTAGAAAGGAATAAAACAAATTACCAAAACTAATATTGATGCAAAATAAGTTACTCCCTTTTACAATAGATAACCTTTCCTTTAGAGAATGGGAGAAAAAAGGGATCAAAAGAATAGAAAATTGTTTTTCAGGAAATAGATTATTATCCTTTGAACAAATGAAAGATAAATACAATATAACTCAAGATACAGTGCTGGCATATTACCAATTGAGATCCTACTTGAAGGACAAATTAGGAAGCAGTCTGAGGTTACCAGAGGGAAGTAACTTTGAATATGTGATTACAGATACAATGATAATCAAAAGATTTATAACAAATATCTATATTAAACTGCAAGAAAAGGAGAATGAGGAAACAAATGGTAAAACTAAACAAAAATGGGAACAAGATTTAAATATAAAGATAAAAAGGAAACATGGGAGAAATTATGTTCTGGAACGATGAGATATACAATAAATACGAGGTTACGTATGATACAATATAACTGGATACACAGCCTATACATTGCACCTCAAAAGTTAAATAAATGGGACCCAACAGTATCTGATAGATGTTTTCGATGTAAAAAAGAAATGGGAACAACAATTCATGCAATCTGGACATGTGAGAAAGTAGAAAAATTTTAGGAAGATCTAAACCAAATATTAAATAAAATTACAGAAAACAATATACCAAAAAATCCAGAGATCTTCCTCCTAAGTAACATAAAAAACAAAGAATTTGGAATTGATTTGGATGGTACACAAAAAAGATTTGTTAAGATAGCTCTAGCCGTAGCAAAAAAAATGTATTATGTTAACCTGGAAATTGGAAGATAATTTGAAAATACAACAATGGTATATAGAAATGAATAAATGTATTCCATTAGAAAAAATAACATATAATTTAAGAAATAATATTGAAATATTTGAACAAATATGGGAGCCTTACATGAAACACAATAGAGAAAACCTACCGGGGACATTCACTACCTAAATTAACGAAAGGAGAAGGAAATGAAAAGAATTGACTCAGTGGAATTTCTTGTTTATTTTTATTGAATGACAACATTGTTTGACTGGTTTAATGTATCTTAGATTTTGTACTTTAAATGGATGGGGGGGAGGTAGGGAGGGTGGGATGGGAGGAGGGAGGGGGGGAGAAAATGACACTATATATTTGAAAAGGAAAATGTATGTATCATGGTCAATGTGGTTTATGGTGTGAAAAATAAAAAAAAAATTTTAAAAAAGAAAGGGGAAGTGCTGGATCTTCTCAAAAATATTAGGATTGTTAAGTCCAGTTTTCTACAGGAAACAAGGGAAGAAGTTGCTGCGGTGTTAGTAATGATTTATGGCACAGGAGAGGGGCTGGAGGATTAGGAAATTGCAAAAGTGGTCCTTTTTCTAGAATAAAACATAATAGGGAGAACCCTGGGAATGACAGACAAGTGATTCTTGCATCAGTGGTGTGCAAACTATTGGAGAGGATTAAGTGGGACAGGATTTATGAGCATTTGGAGGGTTATCTTCAAGGATAGCCTAATTGAGCTTTATTTTTAAAAAGTTACAAAAGATATTGATGGGAGGGCAATACATGTGGTATATATTGGATTTAGTAAGGCATTTGCCAATCCTCATGGTCCCATTCAGAAGGTCGTGAGGGATGGAATCCAGGGAACCTTGGCTGTGTGGATTCAGAATTGTGGAAGAACATGGGGGCCTTGGGGTCCAATCTCTCAAGGTTGCCGGCTGAAAAGATAGTTAAGAAGGCTTGTGGTATGCTGGCCTTCATTAGTTGGGGGATTGAGTTCAAGAGTCATGAGGTAATGTTACTGTTCTATAAAACTCTGGTTAGACCATTCTTGGAATATTGTGTTTAGTTCTGGTCGCCTCATTACAGGAAGGATGTGGAAGCGATGGAGAGGGTGCTGAGGAGATTTATCAGATCGTTGCCTGGATTGGCAAGGTTGACAGAGCTAGGGTTTTCTCTTTGCAGCAGAGACTTTGCAGCAGAATCTTGTAGACTTGAAGTCTACAAGATTGTGAGAGGCATAGATGGGTAGATTGCCAACATTTTTTTCCCCCAGGGCGAGACTAGCAAACACCAGTGAATATCTGTACAAGATCAGGGGAGAAATGTTTAGGGGAGACATTAGGTTTATTTTGTTTAAACTGTAGTGGATGCCTGGAATGCATTGCCAGGGATGGTGGTGGACGCTGGTACAATTGGGACATTTAAAAGATTCTTAGACAGGGATGTTGATGCAATAAAAAGAGGGTTATGGGTTAGCGATAGGGAAGGTTTAGTTTGTTGAGTAGGTTTCTATCATTTCAGCTCAACATCATGGCCTGAAGGGCCTGTACCATGATGTTCTATTTTCCAAGATGTTTTAAAGGCAGATGAAACTGATAACAGATACAAGTGAAAGAAATATTCTAAAGCATTTTTTTTAAGTAAGTGTTGAAGGGATAGCATCAGCATTAATCCAAAGCACAAGCTTCCCAATGTAATACAGAATTACTATAAGATTTTCACAAACTTTCAGATAAAACTCTTGGCAGTTTTTGCAACTATGGATTCATTTTAGAATTGCATTCACTTGATTATTCCAAAGGAAAATGCTGGAAAACTGAAACAGAAGCCCCTAGGAATAGTAATACAGGAAGAAATTGCAGAAGTAGATAGAGATTGACATTTTAGCTTGATGATTCTTCATCACAAATTCTATCTGATCTATGAAGTATTTCCAACATTTTTGTTTCATATACTTTCATTTTGTTGATGCCAGATAAGAAATTCCAAAAACAATCCTTGATGAGAATGTCAGCATCTCACAATGCCTTGAAAGTAAATATTGGCAAGTGCTCTATCACAAAATTCCCCATCAGTTCACAAATGTCTTGAGATATTAAAAAAAATAAAGAGTAATTTCATTGAGCTGCTCAAACATTTACAAGCGACCCAATCATGGCCTTTCTTATAAAGAGATCAAATAACTGGTGCCTTTGCAATTAATTTAGATATAAAGATTTGAAACATGGGAATTCATTCAATTTAGGACTGACAATTAAAATATTCAATTCCAAGACCCTAAGTTTGAAGTGACAAATCACTTAGTTCAAGATATTCCAAGTCTTTAAGATCGGAGATTTAAAACTTGCTGCAACCCCTCAGCAGGTCAGGCAACATTTTCAGAGAGAAAAACAGAGGTAAAATGTTTTTCGGATCAGCAAACATTCATCAGAACTGAGGCAAAATTGTTGCTCCAAAATATTAATTCTATTTTTTTTTACTCACATGACCAGGAAGTGCAAGGATCAGGTAAAAAAGTGACCAATCATTCTCCTTTGAAAACTGAAGACAGAGAAAACCTTCTATTTCTTGATTAAAATTTCTATGTTTCATTTACCAGCATTTTAATCTCCTTTTTGACTAAAATTGCCTTGATTATATTTGTTCATGGGAAAGGCTCTTAGGGGGCAAAACAGAATTCAAGCACCTCCAACAGTTTAGGTTTAGATGGAGGCCCTTATGGTTTTTAAGACTTCAGGCACGTAACAGCACAATCGAGGAATTTTACCGCTACGCGGGCAGTCTAAAAAGGAATGTGCAGGAATTTTGAGCCAATTCCTGCATCACGATTTATCCTGCAGGACCCCTACAATTTTTTGGAGGAAGCCTGCAGTGTAAATCATACCAGAAAAATTTGTTGAGTCATCCACTCCACATCAAACCACCAGGACTGTTGCACTCAGGTAACTGCAGTCTAAAAAGGCACCCAGTGTGAACAACCACACAAGCGGTTATGACTTTCATTTTTACCACGATTTTCCCGACATTGCAGTCTAAAAACCATAATTGACACCTTCCTCGCTGGGGCCTCATTTTCAAAAGGGGCACTGGACAAAGTGGCAATTGTCTTCCTTATGGTAGACAAAGTTAAAGAATTTCATGTATGTTACATTCTAAATGTAGTATTACATAATAATGGCACCTTTGCCTTTACCTTTATTTATGAACTAAAAGGACGACAGGTTCATTTCCCTGTCAGTGTCAACAGTCCAGAAGCTACCCAGCTTTTGATTCTTGTGAGCTCATGTAGGAGAAAACAAAGCCAAAGCACCATCTCCAAAATAAAGATGTGCGGCCATGTGCTTTATCCAACATCCATAAATTATGCAGTCAGATATTGAATATAATAGTTCTGATTTAATATCCGGAGTTCATCCAAGTTTGGCTCAGGAAGTGGGTGCCATAGATCAAGAGCCTATCTTTCCTTTCAAGTAGGTGTAAAAGGTCCCTCAGCACAACTTAAACCACATGAGAGTTTTCCCAGTCCTCTGGATAATATTTGCCCTTGTTTAATGTCACAATAATATCTTATTGATGTTTATGAACCCTCACTGCTTGTAAATTGGCTGCTGTACTTTCCCACAGAGCAAAATAAAAATCAAAACAAATTCTTCTGCTGTGTACTACTTGAGCAAGTATTCAGATCATTATTTAAATACAAGTCTTTGTTTACAAGTATTACTGGATGATTTCTAGATACTGCGAATGGGAACTAAACATTTCTTGACAATTTCCCCATTCAGAGCCAGCTCTTCAGCCCTTGACGTCCTGCTTTGCGGAAACTGCCAAAATGTTTGGCCTGGAAGTCAGCCTGAAGAAAACTGAGGTCCTCCATCAGCCAGCTCCCCACCATGACTACCAGCCCCCCCACATCTCCATCGGGCACACAAAACTCAAAACGGTCAACCAGTTTACCTATCTCGGCTGCACCATTTCATCAGATGCAAGGATCGACAATGAGATAGACAACAGACTCGCCAAGGCAAATAGCGCCTTTGGAAGACTACACAAAAGAGTCTGGAAAAACAACCAACTGAAAAACCTCACAAAGATAAGCGTATACAGAGCCGTTGTCATACCCACACTCCTGTTCGGCTCCGAATCATGGGTCCTCTACCGGCACCACCTACGGCTCCTAGAACGCTTCCACCAGCGTTGTCTCCGCTCCATCCTCAACATCTATTGGAGCGCTCACACCCCTAACGTCGAGGTACTCGAGATGGCAGAGGTCGACAGCATCGAGTCCACGCTGCTGAAGATCCAGCTGCGCTGGATGGGTCACGTCTCCAGAATGGAGGACCATCGCCTTCCCAAGATCGTATTATATGGCGAGCTCTCCACTGGCCACCGTGACAGAGGTGCACCAAAGAAAAGGTACAAGGACTGCCTAAAGAAATCTCTTGGTGCCTGCCACATTGACCACCGCCAGTGGGCTGATAACGCCTCAAACCGTGCATCTTGGCGCCTCACAGTTTGGCGGGCAGCAGCCTCCTTTGAAGAAGACCGCAGAGCCTACCTCACTGACAAAAGGCAAAGGAGGAAAAACCCAACACCCAACCCCAACCAACCAATTTTCCCTTGCAACCGCTGCAATCGTGTCTGCCTGTCCCGCATCGGACTGGTCAGCCACAAACGAGCCTGCAGCTGACGTGGACTTTTTACCCCCTCCATAAATCTTCGTCCGCGAAGCCAAGCCAAAAGAAAGATGAAAACAGATCACATAATTTGAAGAGAAACATCCACCCAACCCAGAAAAATAGAAAGTTATGTACTAAGACTTTGCAAACCAAAAGCAATCCTTTGGTCAGCTCTGCACTGGTGCTTTCTTAAAACCCAGAAACATTGAAATTATGGCTATCAACTTCAGTGTATTCCATCTATATTCTTTCTAATAATTAAGATCCATCTTAAAACGTGAACCCACAATCATTTGGGATTTAACCACCAAACTTGTGCCAAGACAATATTAGGAGCAGAGAAATAAAAATTATGTCATTACGTTCAGAGGGAAATTTTCCATTCAGTTTGATCATGGTTGTTCTGGACCTTTACTCAATTCTTTTTTTTTAATTTTATTTATCATTTGTATCAATACAAAAAAGAATAATTCAGTAATATAGTAATTATTGTAAGTCATACAAAATTAATTTTTCTCCCCAATCTCCTCCCTCCAAAAAGAAAAAAGAACACCTACTTCTACATATATAATATTAGCATATATAATATTCACTGATTGTTTTTGTAGCTTCTAATTGAGAGGGGTGGGTAAGATGGAGAAGGTGGGTTGAATTTTATTCATAAAATCCATATATGGTTTCCAAATTTTATAAAAAGTTTTCAACTCAATTTCTTAAACTATATGTATTTTTTTTCTCAAGGTATACAATTTTGCATTTCAATATGTCATCTGCCTAATTGTACCACACTCTCAGTTTTCCATGTTACCGCTATACATTTCTTTGCAGTCACTACTGCTATATGTAATAATTTTTCTTGATAATTGTCCAATTTCAGTTTTGTATCTTTTTCATATATATTCCCAAGTAAAAATATTTTTGGATCTTTGTGTATCTTTATTTTCATAATTTGTCCTAGCAATGTACTCAAATCGTTCTAAAATCTTTTCACTTTTTCACAGGACTAAGTTTAAAAAAAAAAGTCCCAATTTCCTTGGTACATCAAAAACACTTATCCAGATAATTAGAATCAAGTCCATTCAATTTATGTGGAGTATAATATAATTGATGAAGAAAATCATATTGAACCATTCGATATTTAGCATTGACTGTATTTGTAATAATCTCTTGACAAAATTTTGACCATTTGAATTTGTATATTTCAATCTTTCATCCATCGTAATTTTGATTTGTATAAATCTTTCTTCCTTGTAGTCTTGTAATTTTATATACACATGAATAAATTTCTTAATAAGTGCATCTGCACTCAATTTATTCTTCCGAGGTCCATACCAACAAAAGTCAAGTGACCTCAGAGTCAAAATCTCAAATTAGCCAAAAAAATGTCAATGCTTAATCAAAAAAGTTCTGTCCCATGGACCTCCACCACCTAAAATGACAGAAGGAGAATACAACGAAATTAACTGACTCAGTATATAAGTAAAAGACAAAAATTTCTTGTTTATTTTTATTAAGTGACGACATTGTTTAACGGGTTTAATGTATCTTATAGATTGAACTTTGAATAAATGGGAAGGGGGAGAGGGAGGGAGGGAAGGGAGGGGGGAAAAAGGGGAGAAAATTACTGTATATATTCAAGAGAAAATGTATGTATTTTGGTCAGTATGGTTTATAGTGTGAAAAATTTAAAAAAAATTTTAAAAAGTTCTCTGCTAAAACTGGAAATAACTGAATGACTTTTTTTGCATGAAACTATACTCAAGAAATAGTATGGATGTAAAATATGTTGCAAGCTTTAGTATATTAATTATAGAATCAGACAAACTATGTTTAATGCAAGTGTTTTGTGGTGATATGTATATACTGCTGTGTATGAGTGGCTGGCCTGCCCACTGCTAACTCCTCCCCTTGTGACCTGGCCATAAAAGTTGACCTCCCTCCCCCTATCCATTCATTTGAGCACATGGAGTTGGGCCACCTATAATCTTAAGTGAATTAAACCCTATCGTTTCTCTCAGTCTTTGGAGTCATTGATAGAGCGTACCAACTTAATACACCTTAATTTTCCACAAAGGATGGACAAGCTGCTGCGACCCAACAGGCTAGACATCGATCCACAGGTGCCTGGAGCTGCTGAGCAGTGGATTGCCTGCTTCTTGAACTTTCTGGAAGTCGGAGCAGACCTGGTGGACTCAGATGAGAAGAAACTCAAGATCTTGCAAGTGAGAGTGAGCCACCAAGCATACCAGGTGATCAGAAACTGCACTACCTACCCAGAGGCCATGGCTGAACTCTGCAACCCCAGGTGAATGAAGTGCACTCACGATACCTTCTGGGCTCGAGGAAACAGCAGCCTGGAGGTGAGTCCATGGATGAGTTCCTTCAGGCCCTGTACCACCTGGGGAGAGACTGCCAGAGCACTGTTTCGACCCCTATACTTGCAGCCCAGTGTGTGGAGGAGTTAGTCCGGGAAACCTGAGTGTCTGGGGAGAGGTCTGACTTCATCCATCAACGACTGCTTGAGGAAGGCAAGCTGCCTATGAGAGGAGCCTTCCAGTTTGCTTGGACTCTCAATTCTGCCCAACACAACACAGAGACAATTGTTGCCTCCACGTGCGTGCCGCGGGCGCCACCATTTTGGGATCCAGCGTCACACACTGCCTCCATGCAGGAGGCCATGACCCCACCATCGTCCGATGGTGCCACTTCTGTGGCCAGCTAAAGCACCGCTGACAACTCTGCCCTGCAAAGGAAGCCACCTGTTTGGGATGTGGGTGAAAAAAAAAGAACATTACCACCGGGTCTGTAAATCCAAACCTTCCCGAGCAAGCAGTGCTGCGTGCACCCCGGGGGTAGGCCATTGATCCTGACATCACTTCCATTCCAAATGGCTCAACTGCATGCGCGACTCAGGAGTTGCCATCTTATCCAACGACCCTTCCGCCTTCCTGGACGACATCACTTCCGCCTTTTTTCTCCTCCTCACCCAGCACAACCACGTGGTCAACATGGGGGCTGGCATCTCACCAATTGCACCCCCCCCCCACCCTGGGACAGCGACGACGATCCAGTCCTGGCCTCCGTGATACTGAACCAAGGCAGCCCTTACCCGATTACCCACTTGATGATGGAGATCAAGGTAAACGAAAAAAGAACTAACTAGCTGTTTGACAGTGGGAGCACAGAGAGCTTCATCAATCCGAACTCTGCCCACAAACTCACCCTCTCTGTAAGACCTATGAGCAGCCCAATCTCAATGGCCAAAAAGGACCATTCTGCTGAGATCCATGGGTATTGTATAAGCATTGTTAATGGTGGGGACCAACATTTTGTTAATTTCCATTTACTGTGATGCCACAACTCTGCACACCAATCCTCCTGGCCCTCGACTTCCAAAGCCAGTTCAGGAGTGTGACGAATCCGTTCGGATGGTCACCACTGCCCATAATTGTACGCAACCCCTCCAACTCACCGCCCCCGCCTACAGCCTCTCCACCCTCTGCATATCCCTTCCATCATTATTTGAGAACCTGACCCCAGACAGCAAGCCCATTGCGACAAAGAGCAGGCACTATAGCGCTGTGGACAGGGCATTTATGAAGTTCAAGGTGCAGCGACTCCTGGTGGAGGGGATCATAGCCCACAGTTTCAGTCCATGGAGAGCCCAAGTCGTGGTGGTCAGGGGCAGGAGTAAACCCTGGATGGTGTTCGACTATAGCCAGACGATCAACTGATTCATGCTGGATGCTTACCCACTCCCCCGGATTGCCGATATGGTAGATAAGATTGCACAGAACAGGGTATTCTCCACGACTGAACTTAAGTCAGCGTACCACCAACACCCCCTTCACCCAGAAGACTGTATTCGAAGCGGATGGTAGGTTCTTCCACTTCCTCTGGGTACCCTTCAGAGTCACTAATGGCGTCTCCATGATCCAGAGGAAGATAGATAGGCACAAACTTACAGCCAAGTTCCCCTACCTGGACAATATTACCATCTGCGGCCACAATCAGCAGGACCATGACGTGAACCTTGCCAAATTCCTCCACACCGCTAAGTCCCTCAATTTGACTTACAATAAGGAGAAGTGTGTGTTTAGCACTACCCGCTTTACCCTCCGAGGATGCATCATGGCACATAGTGTCATTGCCCTTGACCCCAACCACATGTGTCCCCTCATGGAACTCCCGATCCTACAAACCTTGGTACTATGCCCAATTATGTCGATAAAGCCTACCCCCTGGTAAGGACCACAAAGTTCCCCTTATCAGCAGAAGCCCAGGCTGCACTCGCCCAAATCAAAGGAGCCACCGCTAAAGCCACAATGCATGCAATGGATGAATCCATCCCATTCTAGGTGGAAAGCGATGCCTCCGACTTCGCGCTGGCCACCATTCTGAACCAGGCGGGCAGGCCAGTGGCATTTTTTTCCCCCACACCCTCCATGGCTCCGAGACACAGCACTCCTCTGTCAAGAAGGAAGCACAGGCAATCATTGAGGGGTACACCACTGGTGTCATTACCTGGCCAGGAAAAGATTTACCCTGCTAACAAACCAACAAGCCGTGGCTTTTATGTTCAACACCAAACTGCAAGATAAAACCAAGAAATCCTGAGGTGAATAATCGAGCTCTCCATCTATAACTATGATATCTTATTCCGGCCTGGCAAGCTCAACGACCCTCCCCCCCCCCCCCCCAAGATTCCCTATCCCAGGGGATGTGGGCCAGTGCGCGCATCTCAGCTGCCTCCAGTCCCTCCATGATGACTTCTGCCACCCTGGAGTCACAAGACTGTTCCATCCATAAAAGCTCAGAACCTCCTGTACTCCATCGAGGATGTCATGACTCTGACCAGACACTGTTGGCTCTGCGCGGAATGTAAACCATAATTCTTCCGGCCCAACAAGTTGCACCTCATCAAAGCCACATGCCCCTTTCAACGACTCAATATCGATTTCAAGGGGCCCCTGCCTTCATCCAAAAGGAATGTCCATTTCCTCAATGTCATTGACAAGATTCCCCTTTGCCAACCCCGTCCCGATATGACCTCAGCTGCTGCCATCAGGGCACTCTGCAGCATATTCACCCTCTTTGGGTACCCGAACTATATCCACAGCGATCGTGGGTCCCCTTTCATGAGTGACGAGCTGCAGCAGAACCTGTTGACTAGAGGTATAGCCACTAGTAAGACCACAAGCTAAACTCCAGGGGAAACAGCCAGGTAGAGAGAAAAAACACTACTGTTTGGAAGGCAGTTCTCCTGGCCCTTAAGTCAAAAGGCCAGGCAGTGTCCCTTTGGCGGGAAATCCTGCTGGAAGCATTCCACTGCCATCCGATCCCTCCTATGCACCACTACCAACATGACCCCATGTTTTCCTTCCTCAGGAGGTTGGAGACTGGAACCACATTGCCTCCCTGGCTTTCATCTCTGAGACCCATCCTGCTGCAGAAACACAAGGGGCCATAAGACCGACCCGTTGGTTGAAGAGGTGCAGTTCCTGCATGCCAATCCTCAATATGTCTACGTACTGTACCCCAACAGCCATGAGGACACAGTCCCTGTTTGGTACCTGGCACGTGCCCAAAACCCCTACCCACTCCCCACCCCAGCCAACCCAGATCCCACCCACATCACCCCTCTCAGGGATTCGGTGGAGGTTAGCGACACATCCCGGGCTCCCATAACACACGCCCCACATCCCGGGCTCCCATAACACACGCCCCACATCCCGGGCTCCCATAACACACGCCCCAAACCCCCTTCCAGCTGCTCCGACCACCACGGCTGCTCCCACATACAACCAAACCCAACCTCCTACAGAGCCAACCCTACCTCCCCAGCCTAAAGACACACACCCGACCAGTATACCACTGGCAGAGCTGCAGAGAGGCAGAGGAGACCACCCGACTGGACTAGTCCGAGGATTTTAACCCGGCGGGGTTTTGTTTTAAAGAGGAAGGTGAATGTGGTGATATGTATATACTGCTGTGTATGAGTGGCTGGCCCATCCACTGATGACTCGCTCCCTAGTAACTCCTCCCCTTGTGACCTGGCCATAAAGATTGACCTCCCTCCCCCTATCCATTCATTTGAGCAGAGTTGGGCCAGTGACAATCTAGTGTAATAAAGCCTATCGTTTCTCACTCTCAGTCTTTGGAATCATTGATAGAGCGTATCATTTTATTAATAGCATTTCTTCAATTACACAATTTTTAGAGTACTCCTAATGATTCTACTTCATCAAAATCCAAACCATGCCAGGAATAATATGCATTTGAGGCAAAATAAATAAATATTTAATTTGAATGTTTAGTTCCACTTTGTAACTGCTGACTCAATTACAAATTAGTCTTTGCCTAAAATGCCTGTCTTATACTCAACCCTACTTAATCACATACAAAATGAAACACAAGAACTATCACACTTCATGAAGGTCTCAGAATTATCAAATTGTTCTAATAAATCTGCCTCAACATCACCCAACTACAAAGCTTGGACTGAAGATGCAATCACATTGGTGGAATGCAATCCATGCTGCTAAACGTTTACTTTATGAATCAACTGAAAAAATGTAGCATTAGATCTTGTATTTAAAAATTGGTATCCAGCAGTTTTAAAAAACTGTAACAACCAATATGCACATTCAACAAACAGATTAATGTGATTATACATTCTATGACATTTTGACTAAGCGATGGAATTCTCTTTTTGTTTCCGCCTTGATCTATAGAGTGAATTGTTATGAACCACCTATAACAAGCAGCAATAGGAAATGAACTAGTCAGTGTTTAATTTTAAAACATTAATTTTATTTCTAACTCTTAAATTAGTCTTAACTTTTAAACTAACGTTAACACTAAATCTGTCCCCAGCTTGATATACCCAAACCATTACAATTCAGGCCAAAATCTAGAAAGTTACTTCAAAGTTCAGTCTTTCAAATCCAGTTGCCTTTGAAATTTGATGCCCGCAATTAATGTTGAACTGATGAGAAGACTGGAGTTGGGCTGCCACAGACTCGCAAATTCTTCTTGCATTGCTGTTGAAGAAATGTCCATCCACATGAGCTCCTGGTCCTTTAGTAGGCAAGACTTGAACTGGGCGGCCTCCACAAAGCTTCCAAGACCCTGGCACTGGTCTCTCCAAGTTACTTTACTGCTAGTCACACTTAAATGATGCAGTGTCTCCAAGTGACCTTCACTGTTGGTCACAATCAAAATGAAGCACTTTGTTTCCCAAAAAGACGCTCCTGGCACAGGTCAATCCACCAAAAAGGCAGAGTATTCACAGAGCATTCGTTGCTCTGAATTCCACAAGAATGACTGGCACAAGAGCTGCTTTCAAAGAGATCTTTCCTCTTCAGCCACCAGCATGGTTCTCCCTTGTAAAATCACAGTGTCTTTGCAAATGTGTCAAATTCTGGAACAGACTGAGACAAGCCTTCCCTCAGTTTTTCCAATGTATCGAATTATCGCTGAGCTGCAACTTATGTTGTGCTTGGTGCTTGTGTTAACTGTGACCATTCAATCTCTCCTGTCTATACTATCCCTCAGTGATAATCCCATTTTACTAAACAGGATCTTGTAATAGAATAAATAATCTGGTTTGACAATTGCTGAATTGCTTCAGGCACCACTTCAAGCAATTGATGGTTATTCAAATGATCATAGGTTACCTTGCATTTTAATGAGCATCTAACCCTCATCAATGTACAGATTTTGCAGTCCTTTAGCATTTTTTATTTTATCTCCATTTGCCTATAAAAAAAATTGACTGCAATTTTAGGATACCCTAAAACATTAGAGACAATGCACAGATGCAAATTATACTTTTCCAATTTATTAGAGGATATGAAAGCAAAACTGAGAAACAATTTCCAACTACTGTGCCTTATGAAAAACCCGGATATAAAATTATAGCTGTGGCACTTTAGAACCTCTGCTGCAAAACAGGGGCCAATTGCAGCTCTTTATTATTTAAAATTGATTTATTGGGTTGACTTACAAAGGAATCTAAACATAAAGTTAGTTGCAATGAAAATACATCTCTTTCCTTAAGATAGCTAAAACACAAAGCAGTAAAACAACATCCCAGACTAAGCCTCATTTGCTTTGAACTGGATACTTGGAATCAAGAATTTCTTACTAACCATTGTAATAAGAACCACACATCCTTTTAATGTTACTTCATAAATACTGTCAAATCTCAGTGTGCAAATATCAAACAACTCTGGAAGGAAAAGGCTTGACCCCTCGCATTTGCTGACATTAATGGGCATTTATCTCAGCCTGCTTGATGGAGATGGGTCCTGGATTCCTGCAGGGTGATTGGATGTCCCTACCAATAACATCCCAGTCATCATACACAGATCTAATTGATCCCAGTGGTCTTTTTCCTGTTGGATTCAGCCTGATGTTGTCTGATATCAGAAGATCTCCTCACATTGGAGGGATCAGGTTCATATTTGGTCTTAATGCTCCTACACTTGGTATTAAAGATAAGTGATATTGAAATTCATTCTGAATGTGGGATCAAATCCCCACATGGAATTAATCTCTGAAGAGGTCATTGGCAGAGACATTGTGAAGACAGTGGCTTGCAGTCCATTTGGCAGACTCCTAAAAATACAATAGAGAAAGCGATGCTAAAAAAAAATCTAGTTATTTACTTTGTATTTACAACCTAGAACAAGGATCCACTCCATTCAAGTTCCTTCCTTTGTGGCAGGTGGTCGTGAAGTTATTTGCCAGTCTCTCCTACCTGTTAGAAATAACAGAATTCTACTTTGGATTTCCAAACTACAAAAAGGCACTAGAACATTTGTCTTCTCCAAATTACTGTTTTAGTAGTCATTTCACACTTCATATTTTATTAAATGTAGTTTGTACAAAATCTGATTGTCCATTTGCCCTTATACATCAGCCTTCACGATAATACACTGGAGTTCAAATAATCTACTTTGCCAAATCAAAATGTCAATCATTTGGCTGCTGATAAATGTAACTCAATTGTTTCTAAATTTAAAGGTGGTGGGTGGCAGGGGATGGGGGGTGGGGGGGAGAGGAGGTGGAGGAAGAAATGCTGAAGTGTTCAATAGAACAACTAAGCATCGATTGTTCACATATTCTCTTTGCACTGCTTGCTCCATTTGTACATTTCATCCCTGTAATTAACGTGGCAAATAGCGCTGAGAAAGAAACAAAAATTTGCTCCTCGATAAGGCCACAGAAAATGACAAATCTAAACTCAATTACAGATTGCAAAAATATCGGCCAAAGCACCAGTAAAAACTGAAGCCAATTACCATGCAAGATATCTGAACTGCAGTTACATTTTAAAAGTTTTAAAGATAGATCTATGCATCATTAAATATTGCTATAAAACAGCAACAATCATGGCAACTCATTCTACGCAATCATGAAGTGGAATGAACTAAACGTTCATTTAATTCTGCGTGGACCAGAATCACACGTTTGTCGGCTGGAGATCATATTTCTGTCAAACCCCACAACTTTCCAAACAATGTGGATTCCCCAAAACAAAAACATTCCAACAGATCACTTCCAATCTCGGAGGGACCATCGGGCTCCTCGCCCCTTCTCTCCTTTGCAGCACGACCAACTCGAGTGATAACCCAGTAGTTCATTTACGCCGGCCATGCCCCCACCCCCAGCCCCCAGCCCCCGTTAACGGACTGCTGCCTCCCGTGTCAAATCCGCCCTGCCACATGCAATTCTGCAAGCCCTTGCTGCTCGTGCATCACGCCTGCGGACGCCAATTCTGCCACACTCGCTGCCCCGCCAAACCTTAACCCCGAACTCATTGATGCCTTCGCGCCCCTGTTCCAACTCGGTGTCCCCCCCAGCCCCACGCCCCGTACCTGGGTATACAGCTGGGCGAAGAGCCGTCTATTTCCCAGGTGGCAAAGAGGTTCATAGGCACGGGCTTGTTGAGGCCGGACGAGCCGGTAAAGCTGAGTCTCCCTTTCTCGGCCATGCTGAGCGTGTCAGTCGCCGATGTGCATACTACGTCAAGTACCGCTATCCAAACACCTTCCCCTCTCCTCCTTCACTGCGGTGGCGGCCAACCCACCGGAAGCGCGTCAGCAGCCCCCCCCCCCCCTCCCCCCTCGCGCGCCACCGCGCGCGCAGCCGACGTCACTGCACCGTCCTCGTCGAAGCTGCGGGGATGAGGAGAGCGCGGGCGGCTGCTGCCCCCTTCACGCACCCTTCCGCCGGGAGGCGACGGCAAACCCGGTTCGGGCCAACCGCTGCGCTGAGGGAGGAGTGCGGGCCGGGGGGGGGGGCACAGTCCCGAAGGCGCGATGCAGTCGCACCAGGGGCGTCGGCAGGATCTCGAACCACCACGAATTCAATCTCTGGGCCAACCAAAAGTGCCAGGTGACAGTGGCACAAAACCTCTGACAAGAGACCCAGTGAACACAAGAGGGATGATTATCCCGCTGCCCGCATATTCACAACGGATGGGAGGATAGAGGGGAAAAGTAGAGGGACGAGTGAGTGGCAGGACAACCTCTCCCTCAGTGTCAACCAGCGAGACCCAAGGAGCTGGTTGTAGACTTCTGGAAAAGAGGTGACCATCACTCTCTGGTCCACGTCAGTGATGAATAAGGTAGAGACAACTTCAAGTTCCTCAGTGTAAGCGTCTCCACTGGCTTCTGGTTCACCCACGTTGACGCAATGGCTAAGACAGCACCTCTACTTCCTCAGAAACCTGAGGAAATTTGGCATGTCACTTACAACCCTCAGCTCGTTCTGCAGATGCACCATTGACAGGGTGTGCTTTTAGGCTGTGTGGTATGAACTATTCTGCCCAAGACTACAAGAAACCACAGAGTTGTGAATGCAGCTGAGTCCATCACACAGCTCCACCCCCATCTTGACCTCCCACTGTCATGGAAAATGAGCCAATAGATTAAAAGACTCATTGCTCCTGCTATGCACTCTTCATCCACCTCCCTCGATTCAAGGACAGTTTCTTTCCTGCTGTTATCAGACAAGACTTAGCAAAATTAGGCCCTTCAGTTCATCAAGTCTTTTCTGCCATTCAAATCTGATGTATTTTTTCTTTCAACCCCTTTTTCCTGCTTATGATCCCCTTACTAATCATTCTCTGCTTTAAATATACCCAATGACTTGGGCTCCTAAACTGTCTGTGGCAACAAATTCCATAGATTCACCACCACCTGGCTGAAGAAACTCTCCTAGACTTTCCCACTGCTAAAAACATGTCCACTTTCACCCTATCTAGCCATTTCAATATTTGGTATGTTTTGAAGAAATGTCCCTCATCCTTCTAAACTCCAACAAGTGCAGAACCATAAAACACTTCTTATATGTTAACACTTTCATCCCTGAAATCATTTTCCTAAACCTTCTCTGGACCCTCTCCAATGCCAGCACATCTTTACTTGGATAGGATGCCCAAAATTACTCACAATACTCCAAATATGGTCTCACCAATGCCTTGTAAAGCCTCAGCATTACATCTTTACCTTTATATTCTGGTACTCTTGAAAATGAATACTAACACTGCATTTGCCTTCCTTACTAATCACTCAACTGCAAGTTAACCTTAACGGAATCCTACACGGGACTCCCAAGTCTTTTTGGAGCTCTACTTTTTGAATTTCTCTCCCCATTAATAAAATAGTTTACTTCATTCCTTCTTCCAAAGTTCATGACCATTCACTTCCTATACTGAATTCCGTCTGCCATTTTTTTTGTCCATTCTCTCAACCTATCCAAGAT
This sequence comes from Narcine bancroftii, assembly GCF_036971445.1. Taxonomy (NCBI): domain Eukaryota; kingdom Metazoa; phylum Chordata; class Chondrichthyes; order Torpediniformes; family Narcinidae; genus Narcine; species Narcine bancroftii. The sequence continues at coordinate 76,461,421 of NC_091470.1, forward strand.
CCTCTGAAGAATCCTTACTTCCTCCACACTACTCACTCCTCCACCTATTTTGCTATTACCTCATAACTTGGCCAGAAAGCCATCAATTCCATCATCCAAATTATTTACATACAATGTAAAAAATAGTATGCCCAACACTGACCCCTGCGGAACACCACTAATCACAGGCAGCCAGCCAGAAAAGGACCCTTTTATTCCAGCTCTTTGCTTCTGCCAGTCAGCCAAAGTTCTATCCATGGTGTTATCCATTTCCATAATACCGTACCATGGACTCCTATCTCATTTACCAGCTTCATGCAGCACCTTGTTAAAGGTCTTCTGAAAATCCACATGTATTTCGTTGACTCTCCTTTGTCTTGCTTGTTACTTCTACAAAGAACTCCAACAGAAAGATCTCCCCTGAAGAAAACCATTGCTAACTTCAGCCTTATTTTGAATGAACCTCAACTAATAAGATAATAGCAAATATGCAAATACTAGAAAACTGGAGCAACACACAAAATGCTGGAGAAATTTGGCAGGTCAGGCAGCATCCGTGGAAGGCAATAGTCAATGTTTTGGGCCATTACCCTTTATTAGGAATAATGTTGTAGTAAAATGATGTTGCCTTTGTTCTATACCAACTAATTTCTGTAGCTCTGCACTTTATTTTTATTTGTCTTACTTACTGTATGGTGTATGAAATGGTTAGCTGGATTTCTCACAAAAAAAACCTTATGACCAGATCTTGACTAATGTGACAGTAAACTTGAATTTGAACAGTTTCAGGTGAGGAGTGCAGCACTTAGGATGGGGAGTGCAATATTGAGTGAGTTCAGAACTGAGGGAAGAGTGCAGTATTGAAGGAGCACAAGAACCACTGTACTGTAGCAGATGATGAGTGCAGTACTAAGAGAATACAGTTCAAAATGAGGAGTGCAGAACTGAGGGAGGTGCTGCCTTACTGCTGAGATTGCAAAATGATCTTATCTGCTCATGTCTATACCAATAAATAGTCCTAACCACCTCTATTAAAATAGACTACCTCGCTATTATCATAGTGCTGTTTGTGCACTTTGCCATTTTTCCTGCATTACAACAAGGAGAGCATTTACAAATTATCTTTCTGCCATAATTATCTTATCTCCCATATAAATACCAGACCTTACATAAGTCCAGGTCTTTTGTCAATACAGCCATTGAAAGATAGAAAAGATTATCCTAAGTTCGAAACAACAGTATTATGAGCTGGGGGAAAGGGCCCATAAAGTCCTGTCTTAGCAGGTGAGGGTGGAAGAGCAATTAATGTGATTCAAATGGGGAAGGCACTTCATATAAACCAAAGAAGATAAATGAAACATTTAGAAAGTTCTATACAGAGCCGTAGAAATCAGAATCAGAGGGAGACCCCGCTAAAATAGATGACTTCTTGCTTATGTTGGAACTGTCGAGTTTGGATCAAGTTGAACAAGAGGAGCTGACTGCCTCCTTCTCAAGAGAAGAGATTGAGAAAGCCCCGTAAAGAAAGCTAAAACAATGCCAAGTAGTGAATAGCTTGTCCAGTGTTTGCACTGATCAAATTTAAATGGATCCCTTAAATACAGGGGAATAATACTTCATTGATTGGAATTTACAGACTTTCAAAATGGAATATTTTCAATTAACCCAATGTTCACTTGCTTCTAGGTATTGTGGTATTAAATGTAGTCATTAAACTTAACAGCACAATAAGTTATATTGTTTTAAAAAGAATAGTATTTAATGCAATGTCAAGAAAATGGAGTTTCTCCCAAAATCTAGCCGCCACATAATTTAGGGGTCACTAGTTTTAATTAGAAAGCAGAACAGGTTTCCCAGCAATGTTTTTTGCATGCCAGCTCAGATAACTGCAGCTGACGTCCTATGTCTTAGGCTATCTTTATTACTGTTGAATATCTTCTTTCATTGGAGCGGATTTCCTCTTGCTTTTTCTTCTGTGAAGGATGTCTGTGCTGGGACATAAACACACAGGTGCCAGCAGTAGCAGGCACTTCATGCTTATTTTTCTCATAACAGCCAAGAGAGTGTAACTATACCACAGGGAGCCTTACTATCTCCATTCTCCACACACCGACACTGCCGAATTAGTAAATGCAATCCCATTAAATACATCGTCTCCTAAATTTTTAGTTTTACAATGTCTTCCCTCGAAGATATCATCTCACACAGCACAAATCAGGATTTTAAACATATCTTCCAATATAAAGCCATAGGGTGAATTTAAACACTTTGGTGTCACCTTGCCTCTTTTACCATTCATAAATATTTGTGTATTGAAAAGTGCTGGGATTTGTTTACAGTGACTATATTGTGATTGCAAAGTGCTGATTATAATATGGATGCCATGAAAATCATTATGTGTACACAACACATAAAACAAGGCTGGAGGTAGTTAAGACTGAACTGTGAAATGCACAGACTAAACAGAGAAATAGCATTTTCAGCTTGGCTTGCAATAAACAGACAAGTCCAGAACTCCATTTTTTTTTAGATTTCCTTTTATTTTAGTGTTTTAAATGATCCTCCCTCCTCCCCTTTTCCTTTTGCTTAAAATTTCCCATTTTTGGCAACATCTAATTTTTCCTCTCTCATCATTACATTTCCCTCTTTCAAGTGGGAAAGACTAGCCAAAGTAACATTCCCTATATCTAGTATCGAGTTCTCCTGCAAACCTGAAGCTGGATATTTACAGAAGGAGATTATTTATCCCATTGTGTCCATACTAACATTTTGCTGTAACAATCTAAACCAAATTCATTGGCCTCCAATCTCCCTAACTTTCTGTATCTTATTCTACCTGAAATAGTTATTCAGGGATGCAATTAATCTTCTTTCAGATTCCCAGCTGCAAAAATTCCATTCTGTCTATTTGCAACAAAATTATGCCAGTGAAGTATTATGCCAGCAGGTATGGATGGAATCCCCCCAGAGGTCTGGAAGGCTGGCGGCAAAACTCTGCATGCCAAACTGCATGAGTTTTTCAAGCTTTGTTGGGACCAAGGAAAACTGCCTCAGGACCTTCGTGATGCCACCATCATCACCCTGTACAAAAACAAAGGTGAGAAATCAGACTGCTCAAACTACAGGGGAATCACGCTGCACTCCATTGCAGGCAAAATCTTCGCTAGGATTCTACTAAATAGAATAATACCTAGTGTCGCCGAGAATATTCTCCCAGAATCACAGTGCGGCTTTCGCGCAAACAGAGGAACTACTGACATGATCTTTGCCCTCAGACAGCTCAAAGAAAAGTGCAGAGAACAAAACAAAGGACTCTACATCACCTTTGTTGACCTCACCAAAGCCTTCGACACCGTGAGCAGGAAAGGGCATTGGCAAATACTAGAGCGCATCGGATGTCCCCCAAAGTTCCTCAACATGATTATCCAACTGCACGAAAACCAACAAGGTCGGGTCAGATACAGCAATGAGCTCTCTGAACCCTTCTCCATTAACAATGGCGTGAAGCAAGGCTGAGTTCTCGCACCAACCCTCTTTTCAATCTTCTTCAGCATGATGCTGAACCAAGCCATGAAAGACCCCAACAATGAAGACGCTGTTTACATCCGGTACCGCACGGATGGCAGTCTCTTCAATCTGAGGCGCCTGCAAGCTCACACCAAGACACAAGAGAAACTTGTCCGTGAACTACTCTTTGCAGACGATGCCGCTTTAGTTGCCCATTCAGAGCCAGCTCTTCAGCGCTTGACGTCCTGCTTTGCGGAAACAGCCAAAGTGTTTGGCCTGGAGGTCAGCCTGAAGAAAACTGAGGTCCTCCATCAGCCAGCTCCCCACCATGACTACCAACCCCCCCACATCTCCATCGGGCACACAAAACTCAAAACGGTCAACCAGTTTACCTATCTCGGCTGCACCATTTCATCAGATGCAAGGATCGACAATGAGATAGACAACAGACTCGCCAAGGCAAATAGCGCCTTTGGAAGACTACACAAAAGAGTCTGGAAAAACAACCAACTGAAAAACCTCACAAAGATAAGCGTATACAGAGCCGTTGTCATACCCACACTCCTGTTCGGCTCTGAATCATGGGTCCTCTACCGGCATCACCTACAGCTCCTAGAACGCTTCCACCAGCGTTGTCTCCGCTCCATCCTCAACATCCATTGGAGTGCTTTCATCCCTAACGTCGAAGTACTCGAGATGGCAGAGGTCGACAGCATCGAGTCCACGCTGCTGAAGATCCAGCTGCGCTGGGTGGGTCACGTCTCCAGAATGGAGGACCATCGCCTTCCCAAGATCGTGTTATATGGCGAGCTCTCCACTGGCCACCGTGACAGAGGTGCACCAAAGAAAAGGTACAAGGACTGCCTAAAGAAATCTCTTGGTGCCTGCCACATTGACCACTGCGCCTCAAACCGTGCATCTTGGCGCCTCACAGTTTGGCGGGCAGCAACCTCCTTTGAAGAAGACCGCAGAGCCCACCTCACTGACAAAAGGCAAAGGAGAAAAAACCCAACACCCAACCCCAACCAACCAATTTTCCCCTGCAGCCGCTGCAACCGTGTCTGCCTGTCCCGCATCGGACTTGTCAGCCACAAACGAGCCTACAGCTGACGTGGACTTTTACCCCCTCCATAAATCTTTGTCCGCGAAGCCAAGCCAAAGAAAGAAAAATGCCAGTGAAGGAACACAGCCAAATGGCTCAAAGAACTGTTTTCTTTTCAGAATAGGATTAAATTCATATTGGTCACCGCATGATCTCAGGAAACATGTCAGTCAACTTACACTATATGTACTCAGCATATCAGTGCCTTTACTTCCTCGAGAGTTTACGAAGGTCTAGTATGACATTGGAAACCTTGGCAAATTTTTACAGATGTGTGCTGTAAAGTGTGTTGACTCGCTGCATCACACTGACGTTGGAGAGGAGCAGCAATCATCAGGGATCTACATCACCCAACAAATGCTCTGTTCTCATTGCTACCATCAGAAAGAGATGTAGGTGCCACAAGACTCACACCACCAGGTTCAGGAACAGTTGCTCCCCCTCCACCATCCGACTCCTCAACAACAAACTCAATCAGGGACTCATTTAAGGACTGACTTTTGAACTGCATTGATTTTCTTTCTCTCTGATTTGCATGGTTTGTTTACATTTTTTATCTGTTTACAGTTCTTTATTTGTTTGCATAGATAAGCTGTGTAAACTCTCCCCACTATTGAGTACATCTACAGGGAACGCTGCTACCCCTCCACCATCAGATTCCTCAATAACAAACTCAATCAGGGATTCATTTAAGGATTCTTACTTTGGCACTTTATTGGTTTTTCTTCTCTCTTTCTTACAGTCAGCTTGTTTACATTTTGTAAATTTGTTTAAATGTGTTCACTGAGTACAGGTCAATAAGTGGTAATTCTGCCTCACCCGCAGGAGGAAGAATTTCAGGGTTGTGTGTGATGTCATGTATGTACTTTGACAATAAATCTGAAAGTTTATTATGTTCTGGTAATCTGCATGATGTTGCATGAGGAATAATTATAGGGCCAGGAGATGGATGATAATTTTCTTACTCCTAGTTAAAATATGCTGAGGAATCTTTTATATTCACCTTTGAGAGTAAGCTGGATTTTATAAGAAGAATCTGAAAGGTGCCACCTTCCAAGGTATTCTTCAAAACTAGATTTTCTTCTTCACATGTTTTGAATTGGATTCAAGATTTCTACTAAGAGATGGGAATTGAAAGATGTATAACACATTGCCTTGAATTTGAGAAATAACTGAATGGGGAAATGAAGGATGAAAAAAGAATTTGTCAATGACCCAGTGTTTGTAGAGCTCGTCGAAAGAACCAAAGACTTGTTGATCCAAACCAAGGCTTTTATTAGCAAAAGACAGGAGCTCTCCACAGGTGGCCGACCAGTCCGGAATGATCCGACCTGGCTAGGGACACAACCCTTTAAGGCCCAGACAGTAGGTGTGGCTAAGCTCTCAGCCAATTGCTGTAAGCACAGTCATTACATACTCTAGATACTGTAACTATATACATTGGTGATAGGTCTGTACTATCACAGTGTTATATAAATTAGGCAATCAGGTTAATTTAGTTGCTAAAACAAGGCAAAAAAAATTAGATATCAATTGAAAATTAGCTGAGAATTATTTTCAGAAGGGTTGCAAGACAATAACCATTTATGTTACCTGGCAACAAGTATCAGTTTCTCATGATGAGGGTATGCATAATTGAGGTATTGATTGTTTTTCATTGACTTGTGGCACTGAAGAAGAAACAAGTTAAAGAGAATACTTTTTAAAGCTCATGAAACAATGAAAGAGAATATATTTAAAAGTAAGTTTAAAAATGAACAAATATGAAGCAAAGCAAAACAGAATAAATTAACATTATATTTCAAAGCTACTTCAACCTAACTCTCCAAGTCAATGAAACTGAAAACTGGTACGGTATAAATAAAGGCAGCTGATTCAATCCCATCGCTCGAGCTTCAAGTTAGCTCTCCTATATCCACAATCACTTTTTCCAGTCAAACAATTAAATAAACAATTACATATTAAATACTCAATTGAATTAAAAAGACAATAAATACACAAAAATAGATAATAAATATTCAGAGTGTAAAAAATAGTGACTTGGTAATAGTGCAGATAGTCCTTTTATTGTGTCAGAACAGTCTCTGATTAGTGCAACAAGGGAAGGCTCGAGAGCCCCAGTGATTGTTCTTGAACCTAGAGGTGCTGACAACAGCAGTGAAAAAATGTTGTGACTAGGGTGATGTGCTGTCATGCAGTCTCGCAGTATACCTTCCACATTGGAGCTGCAGAAATTTGATAGAGTATTTGATGACATCCCAAATTTCCTCAGGCTCCTTAAAAAGTAAAGGTTTCCATGTACCTTCTTCATAGTTGCCTTGATGTGCTGGCTCCAGGAGAGCTCTTCTGAAATATAACTTGAAGATTCCAACCCTTCCCTCTACCCCTTCATTTTAGGAGAGCTCGAAGGGGGCATGAGAAGGCCTTGGCATATAGGATTAAGGAGATTCCCAAGGCGTCCTATGCATATGGGAAGAACAGAAGAATAACAAGAATAAAGAAGATATTTATGCAAAAGGATAAAGAAGGCAACATACACCTAGAGGCGGAGGAGGATGGGAAAGTCCTGAATGAAAAAGACCTTGATCAGGGTGAGGTCAGAATAGAACAGGCTTGTGTGCTGATAGTGTAGAGATTAAGGAAGAGGAAGTGTTGGATTTTCTTAAAAACATTAACATTGATGTTAATTCCCCAAGGCCAGACGCAATATACCCCAGATTGCTGTGGGAAGTAAGGGAAGAGATAGCTGGGGCAATGGCTATGATCTATGAGTCCTCTTTGGCTACTGGGGAGGTGCCAGAAGATTGGAGAATGGCAAAAGTAGGCACCTTGTTTTAAAAAAGTAATAGGGAGAATCCTGGGAATTATAGACCGGTGAGTCTTTCGTCAAGTGTTATGCAAACTAATGGAGTGGATTCTTAAGGAAAGGATTATTGAGTATTTGGAGAAGTACAGTCTACTCAAGGATAGTCAGCATGGCTTTGTGAAGAGAAGGTCATACCTCATAAGCTTAATTGAGTTGAGAAGGTAACAAAAGAAATTGATGAGGGCAAGGTGGTAGATGTGGTCTACGTGGATTTTAGCGAGGCATTTTACAAGGACCCCATGAGAGACTTGATCAGAAAGTCTTGAGGCATGTGATCCATGGAACTTTGGCTGTGTGGATAAAATAATGGCTTGCAGGTAGAAATCAGAGAGTAGTAATGAAAGGAAAATATTCTTCCTGGAGGTCAGTGATTAATGGAATACTGCAAGGATATGTTCTGGGAATCCTGCTTTTTGTGAATTTTATAAGTGACCTGGATGAAGAGGCGGAAGGAGGGGTCAGTAAGTTGCGAATGATGCGAAGGAGGAGGAGTTGCAGATGGAGCTGAAGATTGTTGAAGGCTACAAAATGATATAAACAGAATGCAGAGTTAGACGGAAAAGTGGCAGATGGGAGTTCAATCCAGATAAGAGAGAGGTGATGCATTTTAGAAGGACAAATCTGAAGGCTGAGTACAAGGTTAATGGTTATTTAAGAGCGTGGATGAACAGAGGAACCTTGGGGTCCAAATCCATATATTCCCCAAGGCCACCTCACAGGTTGAATGATAACTAAGAAGGCCTATAGGATGCTGGGCTTCATTAATAGAGCAATTGAGATTAAGAGTAGAGAGGTCATGTTGCAACTCTACAAATCTCTGGTGAGACCACATTTAGAGTATTGGGTTCAGTTCTGGTCACCTTATTACAGGAAGGATGTGGAAGCAATGGAGATTTACCAGGATGTTACCTGGATCTTATGAGGCAAGGTAGGCAGAACTGGGACTTTTCTCTTTGGAGCATAGAAGAATGAGAGGAGACTTAATAGAGGTATATCAGATTATGAGAGGCATAGTTAAGGTGGACAGCTAGTGTCTGTTTCCCAGGGTTGGAATAGCAAACATCAGAAGACATGAGTACAAAGTGAAGGGAGGGAAGTTTAGGGGAGACATCAGGGGTAAGTTTTTTTTTTATGCAGAGAGTTCTGGGTGCCTGGAACATTAGGGGCATTTAAGAGACTCCTGAGCAGGCAAATGGATTTGGAGAAAAATGGACGGTTATAGGGTGGGGGGGGAGGGGGCGGGTTTTTTTTTAAAGAATATATATGGGTCTGCAAAATATCAAGGTCCGAAGGGCCTGTACTGTAATGTAGTGTGCTATGTTCTAATGCGGACAGGTACATAGTCCATCATCCTCTCTCCTTCATAAAATTTACATTAAGCTCCTTGAATTCTGGATAATGGGGATTTTACTTACTGTATAAGGAAATTGGTGCAAGATTTGATCTTGATGTCCTGAGGATGACTCAGAGAATGTCAAACTCTTCAAAGTACTCTTGATTATAGGAACTGTATATGTAGAAAAATGCAACAACCAGATTCTGATATACCAATGCCAGAAGTTTTTTTTTAATTCACTGGGCAAGGAATTTAGGATTCATGTTTAACAACTTGTTCAAACACAGAAAATACCGTAACTCCAAAACACAGCTTCATACTGCACTAAATTTTTTTACCTTCATTGCGTTGCCAAGGTCTCAGCGTTTCCTAAAACAAAAAAATGGGCAGCAAAGATAAGGCTGCCAAAATACATCATTAGTTTTGTACATTCCAGCTCCTTGGCATAAACTATAGAAGAAATAAATTCCGAACAAACATTTTATGCTTCCCGAATTACAATACATTGTTCTATTTAATTATAATTTGTATAGGTTGAGCAGATTTTTAAAAATACCAAATCATCAGTTCTGTCATTGAAAGACTTACTTTCAAATGTTAAATGGAATGAATGCACATCATAGTTTCTTTGGGACAACTTGCATCCATTACATTTTGTGATTAAATTATAAATAATGCTCGTTTTATTGACCTTTCTCTCCAAAACAAAATAATGGTGGAGGTAAGATGGAAGACCTGTAATAGTGTGGGTATTTCTCTCATATCTTAAAGTGTTCTCTTATGAGACCTTGACCCTGAGCATTAGAACCTTTCTTGCTGTGATAAGGGGGAAATCAAAATCTCTTTTGATTTTGAACTTCAACAAAGAAAATGAGTACACTTCAAGCAAGGGTTATTAAGATTAATGAATTTTAACTCCATTCCCGACAAAGATTTTGGGTCATATTTCCTGCTGCCACAATAGAGATCAGCAACTTCACCACTGAACTCAGGTCAACCTGTATTCTCCAATTTTAGTCATGTTCTTCATGAGGTAAAGAAATACCTCTCTTATCAACAATAAGTATTAAAATTGTTTCAGGAGATAATATGTTAATTCCTGATGCAAAGTTGTTATCCTCTGCGACCTGCTCAAAATCTTGTCCTAAGACAACAGTAACCAAAGTGTCTAAGACGCAGCATACAAAATGCCATCAATGTCTACTCTTAGCTCAAACTATTTGCAGTTTAATTGCATTGGACCAGATTTCTGACTGATCATCTTGGAAGATACCCAGAAGTTGGAATGTAATATTTAATTTGTTCTTCTGTAAGGCAGACTAACTCAATGTTATCTGAAGTGTGTAATTTGATACAATCATTGTCTGACAGGGCAAGTAGTTCAAACAAGGCAAAATACTAACTGCTGCTTTCAGAGAGCAGAAAGCAGGCACCCAGATTAAGAATAGACACGGCGACCTCACTAGCAAGTTCAGAAAACACAGAGCTCAGACTGCTTAGTTCAATGAATGCAATGCCCTTCTACCACCAAGTTGAAAAACTCACATTAGCAATGTAGCATAATATACAATTCAAACATTTACAATGTCATAGGACCTACAGTGCCATCTTTATAATTTCAGTGAACATGTAACATATACAGTAATTATTTCAGAGAATGCACACAGTTCACACCATATGCTGGCACATTTCAGGGGTAGTAATCATCTGCCACGATAGGCTGAAAGGTGTACTATCAACAACTTCTCAATGTCATCAAAACCAAGGAGCTGATTGTAGAAGGGAGTGCAATCCAGTGATCATTTGGAGGATCAGAGGTAGGTAGGGTGACCAAATTTAAATCCCTGGCCGTCACTGTCTCGGAGGATCTTTTCTGAACTCAACATACTAATGTAACTGTGAAGAAAGGACTTCAGCACCTCTCCTTCCTCAGGAGTTTGCGAAGGTTCGGTATAACATGGGAAAATATGGCAAACCCACAGATAGTAGAAAGTGTGCTGACTGGCTGTATCACGGCCTGGTATTCGGACACAAATACCTCTGAGTGGAAAGCTCCGCAAAAGGTATTGGACTCGACCCAATACATTTTCTTTCTTAACAACGCACCCAACCAGTCCCCCTTCATTACCATCCGTCTCTGCCTGACAGAACTTGTTCTCACCTTCAACTTCTCCTTTGGCTCATCCCACTTTCTCTAAATCAAAGGGTAGCCAAGGGTACTTGCGTGGGTCCCAGCTATGCCTGCCTTTTTATTGGTTATGTGGAGCAATCCATGCTACAAGCCTACACAGAAAAGCTCCACAACTCTTCCCCCGCTACATTGACGACTACATTGGTGCTGCCTCTTCACCGTGATGGGCTCGTCAACTTCTGTTAACTTTCGCACTGACCTCAAATTCACTTGGTCTATCTCTGGTGACTCTCTGTCCTTTCTCAATCTCTCTGTCTCCATCTCAGGTGACAAACTCTCAATATACATTTTCTACAAACCCACCAACTCTCATAGTTATATTGATGACACCTCTTCACACTCTATCCCTTCTCAAGATTCCATTCCGTTCTCTCAATTCCTCCACCAAATCTGCTCCCAGGTGAGGTCTTCCATTCCAAATCATCCAAAATAGCCTCCTTCAAGCCTCCTTCTTCAAAAAATCATGGCTTCCCCTCTACCACCATCAACTTAGCCCTATCCGCACCTCCTCCTTTTCCATGCATCCAATCTGGTTCCCTCTAAGCGCAACAAGAACAGGATTCCTTTTGTCCACCCCACCAGCCTCCACACACATTTTATCCTCCACTATTTCCATCACCAACAACATAATCCCACCACATCTTCCCATTTCCTCCCCTCTCTGTCTTATGCAGGGACTGCTACCTCCATTTCTGCCTTGTCCATTCAAATTTTCCCATAATTGTCCCCTCAGTACCTAACCCTGTGACCACAGGAAGTACTGTACTTACACCCATAACTCCTCCCTCACAGCATTTGGAGCCCCAAACAGTCCTTCCAAGAGAAGCAACACTTCACAGGGATCTGTGTGGGTCATCTACTGTATTAGGGCAGATGTTAAATTGATGATCCATCTAACTTATGTGGGCCATAAAGAATCCATCACACTATTTCAAAGAAGAACAGTTACTCCTGGTGCCATAGCTGATATTTATGCCCCACAGCATTATTTAAAGAAAAATTATTCAGTTATTATCACATTACTGGTGATGCACAAATTGGTTGCATATAATCTTTTATTTGAATAGTGTCTATATTTCACTGCTTGCATCAATAGAATGTTTTATGACTGCCTATAAGGAGTACAAGAGCCACAATATCAATGCATGTCTTCCAAGAGAACTCAAATGGTGTCAGAAAAGAAATAGGAAGAATGGCACATGCATGAAAAAAGTGAGAGGAAGAAAGTTAGCCCAGTGGTTAGCACAACACTATTACCAGCAACCCAGGTTCTAATCCCACGTTGTACATACTCCCTGTGATCTGCTGGGATTTCTTCAGGTGCTCCCGTTTTCTCTCGCCCTCCAAAATGTACAGGGTTGTAGGTTAATTGGATGTAATTGGGCGGCACAGGTTTCATGCTGACAATACCACTGTAGTGGGGGGTATAAAAAGGGGTTAAAAACACAGAAGTGCTATTGGAACTCACCAGGTCTCGCAGCGTCCATGGGAGCTGTTTTGGGCCTGAGCCCTTCTTCAAGGTATGAGTAAAAAGCAGACAGGTGTCTGAATTAAAAGGGTGGGGAAAAGTAAGGAAAGAGCAGGGGGAGGAGCACAGACCAACAGAAAGAAAGTGATCATTGGACATGGAGAGGACAAGAGAGTTGATCAGGGGAGGGGGTGGCTCTGTGAATGTAAAGTGGGAGGAAAGGATACAGAGAGAAAAGGAGAGAGAGATAAAAGGCCATTTTAGATAGCACAAAAGTTGAGATGTAGAGGTGGAGAAACTCCGCCAAAATGCATAATTACCTACCTTTCTGAATGTGCGGAGGTAGTCTCTGAGCCATATATTCCAACCCCTCTCCGAGAGGAATAATCTCCACAGCGCAGCCTTGCGCCAATCGATCTGAATGTACAGCCGCACTAAGCAGTGTTTAGGGGTGGGCTGATGAAGTCATCAGCCCATGACCCATCTCCCCACTCACCCCTCTCCCTCCAAGTCAGGGGTGGTGAGGCAGCCGAAACTCTCGGGGCGGTGGATGTTGTCAGTGGGGTCCAGCGGGAGCCATCAGAGGGTGGCCAGTGCGGGTTGGGACAGCCACACCGGGCCACTTCGGCTTTTGGTTGGGGCCGATCTCTGCAGCTCAAAACACAGCAGAGCAATAGCCATCTTCCCTACCCATAATGCACATAGCTGAAACTGTTCTGGAAACCATAGAGTGGTTCCAGCTACCTGGGGAATTATGGGTAGGGAAGATATGCTTTGCCGCATATTTATGATGGGTGGTGCTACAGCACCAGTCGCCCTGCCTCCATCAGATCCTGAGGGTGCTGTGAGGCACCTCTGGATATGAATGGGACGCTGAGCAGCCTTTTAGGGCTGCTGTCTGAAAAGGTAAGTTCCCATATTTCCACCCACTCCGTAGCCAGTCTCAAGGCAGAGGCCCGACATGAAATGACTTAGAGATAGAAGAAAGGAGAAATAGGGATAGATGGAGCTAACAAAGTTTATTTACATTTCTCTCTTTATATGCATATTTCTTCTTGAGTACAATTTATGGCTGTAAGTATCAATTCTGCTTGGCCCACAGGATAAAGAATCTCTGGGTTGTATGTGATTTCATGTATGGAATTTGACAATAAATTTGAAGTTTGAACTTTGAAGGGCCTTATGCCATAATATTCCAAAAAAAATTAATGAAAAATTTCTAATACAGGGAGAATCTGATAAATCGTCCCATCTGGATCAAATTTTCACTCATTCCACGCACCAGTCTTTCTCCCACACCCATGAAATTGGATCGCTTTTGTCCTACCCCTTCTGTACTTCCCCTTTCCATTGGCCAAACATGTAGCTAGGAAGAAAAGTCATGGGGCCATCAAATTCTTTGAAACTCATTTATGAAAATATTAATGCATTAGTATTAAAACTACAGAAATTGTGGGGTGGGTTCCTATTTGACTTAATTTTAGTGATGTCAGGTCTCTCATCTGAGTGCTACTGATATCATGTAACCCAGTACTACCTGTGACATGGTCACATTGCCAGTGACTAATCCGGGTCCCCCACCAAGATGGCTAGACACCCTGCCGGATGAACCCTTTCGTAGGATCAATGGCCATCTAGCAAGCACATGCCGTGAAGCGCAGAAAGGTCATCCCTTGCATCTGGCCATTTACTGCAACAGAACTTCCCCCGGCTGTCTTGGACCTCATCATGCCACTGCTTGTGGGAGGGGATGCCGAGAGGATGGGTGGACCTGTGCAACCCCTACTCAACTACATCTATTCACACACATGCTGTTCCTTTCTGAGGAGTGGTATCCTCAAATCAAACCCCACAAACTGAAAGAAACCATCATCATCTTGTGGAATGGATAGCCAGAAGTGATCCAGCCAGGGAAAATGTACCAAAGGAAAACATTTCACACAAAAACTGATAGTTGGAGTGTTAAAGTGCTCCATCTGGTGTTGAAGTGGGTAAAATGTTATTCATTTGATTCCTCAAGTGAAACACAAAAGCTTCAGATGCTGGAATCTTGAGTGAACAAAGAATTGCTGGAGGAACTCAGCAGGTCACACACATCCATAAGAAATGGTCCTTCAACATTTCAAGTCCAAACATTTATCGAATAGGTGACAATATATATATTAAATTACTCTGAATTTTGAATAGGTAACATTATATAGAAAAAGAGGGGCCTAGAGGTGATTGAGTAGAGGACAGAAGGTGTGAGAGGTGGAGAGACAGTACAAGAAAAAACTATTTGGAAGTGGGTGGGGAAAGAAAAGTTAGAGAGATAAAAAGAGTGGAATCATAGTGTGGTGGTTACCTAAAATTTGAAAATCAATGTTCAATCTTTTAGGTTTAAAGCTGCCATTGAGGAACATGATATGTTGTTCCTCAAGCTTATATATGGCCTCGCCCTGACAAGGGATAAGGCCAAGGACTGACATCACTGTAAGAATGGTTGGAGGAGTTAAAATGATTGACCACAGAAAGGCAAGTTTAGACCCACAAACGGAGCGTAGGTGTCTGCTGAAGCAGTCACCCAATCTGTGTTTAGTCTCACCGATGTAGAGGAGGCTACACCAAGTACTTCGTCTGCAATAGATCAAGTTGGATGATGTGCCTGTGAAGCTCTGGCTTCAACTAGAAGCTCTGTGTGTGGCTCTGGAAGAAGGTGGGGGAGATGTAAGGGGCAGGTATTCCACTTCCTGCAGTCACAGTGAGAACCACCTAAGGGGGTGGAAGTTTGGGGGGGATGGTAAGTAAAGAGCAAACTAGAGAGTTTCAGAGAGACTTACCCCTGCAAAAAGTGTATGGAGTTGGAGAGGGGAAGATACAACTGGTAGCTGAAGCTGGTGTAGTGATTGCACTGAACTGATTAACCCAGTAGAGCATCTCCATCCATTTAGATTCAAAAAAATATCCTTATTGATTATGATTCCTGATCCTTAGTGGTCAAAATAATCTCTCTATAATCTCTTCCAGCTCCAGACCATCCAAAAGTCTCTGCAAAATTGAAATCAGAGAACCAGCTATTCTTGCCTCTTTGTCCAAACTGGTCTTCAATAATCCCACAGTTGGTCTCTTGCCCTGGAATTCTATTTCCAAGCCTCTGTGCATTTCTCTCACTATAATTGGGTTCTTCAAACTTACTCCTTTGATCAACCTTTTGATTACTATATATACTTATGTAACCATCAAGCCCACTTTTTTTGGACCAAAAATTTAGTGTTTTGAATGGCCTGTGTAAAAGTCGAGACTGCCACCACCCCCCCCACCCCACACCCTTTTTTTTTTTGGCCAAAAAAAAGTGGTCCAAAACTTGATATTACAGTATTCATACAATATTTCACTTGGCAAGTATCTGTGTCAAATTTGTATCTGCTGAAGTTTCTGTGATATTCTCCTGAGCTATCAGTTCAAGAAATGTGAGCAAATTTTTGTGATTGAAGGCAATTTTTTAAAGCATTGATAGAAGATCAAATTGGCTATGAGTGTGATTTCACAGTAACATTAAAAGAGAAGAAAATGGGATTTTGTAGCTCCCCATTTATTAGGATTTAATTAGCCTCTGAAAGCTATTCTGGAGACTCAACCTATTGCATGTCTGTTGTCCTCCCAGTGTATACATAACAGAGCATAAACAACAAAACCATTTGGTTGTATATCTTTATCTCCTATGGACTCTACGCTACAAGACCGGCTGAGTTCCTCCAGCATTTCTGTGTTTTTACAACAAAAAAGTGCAACTGAATGAACTCTGAGAGATCTTGCTCAATAACTGAAGAAATTGCAGCATTGGCTGAAAGGCTAAAAAGATTAAAGTATCTCAAATCTTAAATGAAACATGGTTTTTGCAACACCATTCCCATTGGTGTTGAAACAAAAATGTAATATGTTATTCACTGTGAAGTTTTATATGCTCATTCAATGAAATCATGAGACTGCAGTGATCATTTTTTTTGAATAATTGTTTTGAATTATTGATGAAGTGACAAATCAAGTCAGGTTTTTGAGCAGATGGAAATTTTTGAATAACAAATACCCTCAGCTGGATTAGTCTTGTGCCGTGTCAATTTGAATTGTCTATGACCAAAAGCCACATATGATAGTTAAAGAGCTTGTACAGCCAGCACACAAGTCATTGTTTGACTTCTACTCACTAATAATTCTACCAAAATGTTTCACATGCTTTCTCAGTGAACAAACTGGGATACACAGGATATGTGTGATGTCAAAGAACAGGTTGTGCAAGAAATTAAACATTCTGTTTTCAGTGAGTTCAGGCTGCAACTTCTTGAAAATAATAATGTTACCAACTGGGGCACTATTGACATCATTCACACAGTATGGAAATGGCAGCAATGTTATAGATTAATCCTCATTCTGCTAAGAATTTGAAGCAACCATTTGAGCGCAGGATATTTCTCAACAAAGTAAATCTCTTCGTTGAAAGCAGTAGCTTGCTACATGAAAGGGGTCAGCATTGCAAAAACAAACCTGGTCTTGCCTATGCAGAAAATCAGCCTGGATTTGAAAGGACCCTTCAATGCTGTATGTGGTGGTACACCACTGTAACCTGTTACTTGATTTCTGGAACTGTGTATATGTTTGATTCATATATATGGCTGGCCTGCCTTCCCTTGGTGACTCCACCCCCTGGAATCCCCTAATAAAGGCAATTAAGCCAAATCCCTCCCTCAGTACGAGTTCTGGGATCGGACCTGAACAGGAGCATGGTATTAAAAGCCTGTCCTGCAACTCCAGTCTTTTGGTATTATTGATAGTGTATCACTGTAACAGCAGTGAGTCAACATCGTTACCTAATGTTCAGTTTCATTCCAATGGTCAAGCACATGAGTAGGTGCCGTCTTGCCTTCTGATACAGAAATTCCTTCAGTTAATCATTGGTACCATAGAAAGGCACTCCCTGTAGAGCCATAGAAGATTCAATTACTTCCACAATGGTTTAAGACTTTTCAAACTCATCAGACTGGACTGCCTAACACATTCAATTTGATGTTCATTTCACTTTGTATCAGGTCTTTTCAACTTGGATTTGCAAGAGAAAATCTGATTAATTTTATGTCCATCTAATGCTCTTCTATCAAGTTCAGGTAACATTCTATGGTCAGCAAATTGTTCCACAGATAGGGTAAAAAATGCTATTTAAGTTAGATTTCTGTGTGTTCCCAATGCACTAACTTGAGGTTCTCCATCAAACAATGGGAAGGTGGAGGAATTCAGCAGGTCAGGCAGCATCCAGAGGTAGAAATGGCCAATCAACATTTGAAGTCAGGGCCCTTTATCAGGATGTTGTCTCAATGAAGGGTCCTGACACTGACTGACGATCTCTATGGATGTTCCCTGACCTGCTGAGCTCCTTCAACTGCTTGTTGTTTGCTCAAGATACTTGCATCTGTGGTTTTTGTGTTTCTCGAGGTTCTCGCTATCCAAGCCGAATGTTTCTGCTCTATTTGGTGCAGTGTTGGATTAGGGTTTCCTCAGAGATCATGTGGCAGTTGTATCCTTCGGAGAGGCTTTCATCATTTCCTTGGTCACTTCCCTCCATCTGCTGGCAATCATTTTCTTTTACAGAGCATCAGAAGCTGATGTCAGACATACAAAAGACATGAATTATATAATGGAGCCAACCAAATATAATTGGCAACTTTAATGCTGATAAGTAGCTGACAGTGATTTTCTGCTGGAATTAGAGGATTTTGTGGAGACAGTATTCAGTGCCTTGAGGAGACATTCTACGTCAGCATTTCACAAACTGGGTTCCATGAAAGTTATAAGGGATCCACGGAAGAAATGATGATCTGCGCGGGTGAAGTCAGTGACTGTGGGCCAAAATTGGAGCCCTGCCATTGCGACGTGCACGGTGGTTTCTGGGAGCTGGCGGAGATTTGCATGAAGAGTTGCGTGTGCGAGGAGGGTACTCTGAAATACCAGTGTCCAGCCTGTCACTTGCATAAAGTGAATAACAGGAGGGGTAAGCAGTTGGTGGTGTCTGATGCAGCAGGGGCGGCCCGGGTCGCAGCAGGGAACAAAGGGTGGCCTGGGCCGTGGCAGGGAGTGAGGTGTGGTGGGGAAAGCCTGGGCCATGACAGGGAGCTCATTGCCACAGGGGTGGGCTGGGCTACGGCAGGAAGTGAGGGCCAGTAGGGTGGCCTGGGCCATGGCAGGGAGCAAGGGGCAGCGGGATTAGCCAGGCCTGTGGTGGGGCAAAGTCAAGGGTAGCCTTACTAAAACCCAGCCTAGGGTCCAGGAGGAAGTTAATTCGCTACTAGTGAGTTTATTTACTTTCTTACTATGCTTGTGTATATGCCAGGTCTTTTAACTGTAAATGACGATTGGGGTTCTGTGATTTCCAAGTGCTCCCAAAAGCATTCCGTGAACTAAAAGATTTGGGAAGCCCTGCTTATGCAATCGAGGTCTCAAAAAACATAGAGGAGGCTAGCAATCACTGCTATCCATTAAATCATAATTTTTGCATCAGATTTGGGCAGAACTTTCTTGAGTAGATTTTTGGTACTCACAGACATCTGAATTTGATAAATTTCCCGTTTCATCTGTTGAAAACCGAACTGTCTAAACATGAATTCTGATATATATTTCACTTTGCAGTCTGTTCAACTTGGATCTTGAAACATCCATTACTTCCTGTGTCCAAAACCTGTGCTGGCGCCTGAAAACACTGATGAATTTCATCATCAATGTTTGCCTTTGCTGAAAGGTGGCTCCCAAAATATTCTTTCTATTTCCCAGGCTTTTGCCTTGATCCTGTTGCTGCAGATTGGAACACATCCATGTCGCTGCTCAGTCAGGAGCTGATATGCTTCAACACCAGCCTCTTGAACACTTCATCACTGTGAACACTTGCCAACGGT
Source organism: Narcine bancroftii (assembly GCF_036971445.1). NCBI lineage: Eukaryota > Metazoa > Chordata > Chondrichthyes > Torpediniformes > Narcinidae > Narcine > Narcine bancroftii. Next base: position 76,480,787 of record NC_091470.1, read on the forward strand.
TGGTAGAGTCATTTAGGCAGATGACCATTCTCTTCTTGAGGACTTGTATGACTGAGGCAGCTGGTTACCATGCCCTATTCATTATTCAATTAATTTAAGGACCTTCCTTATAAAGGAAATAAAAGGGTTTTTACTTCCTATGAATACTGCGTGACCTGCCGAGTTTTTCCAGCACTTTTGTGCACTAAACTAAACCTCAGCATCTGGAGATTTTCTTGTTTACTGCAAATTAAGCATTTTCCTTCTTACACTCGGCATTTCGTCCTGGTAAAAAAAATACACCTTATCTGTGCCTCTCATACTTTTATATAATGTTGTCCCTTAGCTGAGCAGAAAATATATTTTAAAAAAATATTTAAATTTATATTTTTATTTGGATTCACAAAAAAGTTATCACACTGCTTTCATCCAATGTAATTAGGATGCTTTGGCAGCCTGCCGCAGTGGCAATCAAGCCGGCGCTCCAGGCAGCCAGCACAACCAAAGGCCAGCAGCCCATGCCGAGGCACTGGCCCCAACAAGTGAACAGCAAGGGCAGCTTAAAGGCCAGTGACCCCAAAATGGCACTGGTCTTGCTGTGCAATAAGGGCATTTTTATTCAGGAAAGTACCCGTGCACGGGAAATCCCGCTTTTGTTATGCATGTGGTGACATCAGTAAGGGGAGCCACAACAGGAAAAGTGCAAGTATAAAAGTCGGGCCTGAGCCCTAATAAAACTTAGAGCTTAACCTGACTACACTATGTGTGTCTTCTTTCGCGTAGAGCGCGGCTACAATTGGTGACCCGGACAGTTTAGAAGGCACCTAAACCCAGTGATGAGCGAACAGGCAGCAGTCAATGCGGTCGCTCTCAAGCTGCTAATCTTCTGGACAAATCAATCATGCGTGTGGTTTAACCAAGATGAGGCACAGTTCCAGATCTGGCAGATCACAGCAGAATCCACTCGGTACTACCATGTGGTGAACACCCTGGATCTGGACACTGCAGGCCAGGTGGCAAACTTCATCCAGGAGTTCCCATCGGAAGATACAGACACCGCCTTCAAGCACTTGCTGATTGAGACCTTTGGGCTCTCACGCCATGAGAGAGGGACATGTCTGCTCCACCTGGACAGGCTAGGGGACAGGCCCTCATCAGCCTTCATAAATGAGATGCTGGCCCTCCTGGGCAAACACAAGCCCTGCATCATGTTTGAGCAAGCGTTCCTGGAGCAACTGCCCGAGGACATCCAACTCAGATTTCAGCAACCCCTGGAAAGTCACAGCATGAACAGACGTTTTGTGGAAACAGAAGAGAGAGTGCTCAGCATCTGTGGGGCTTGTCACTAAACCCCACAGCCAGACCCACCAAGAGAACAGCAGCACTCCGGAAGAAGTGATCCAGACAATCAGTGGTGTTTCTACCACCAGAGATGGAGTGTCAGAGCCTGTCGGTGCAGGCTGCCATGCACATTTCAAGAAATGCTAGGGTCCACCCGTCGCTAATGGCCACCAAGACAGCCTCCTGTACGTTTGGGACCATCAGTCCGGACGACACTTCCTTGTGGTCATCGGAGCAGAGATCAGTGGCCTGCCCCTGTCAGGACCGGATGCCAGGAATAGGTAGTCAGTCCCTATGCTGAGATTGCCAACAACAGCACGATTTGGATCTACAGTACCCACAAGGTCCAACTGCAGTTTGGAGGCAGCCTCTTCTCGTGGGTGTTCACACTGGTTGCAGTAGAACAGCCACTCATCGGGGCAGACCCTACGAACCACAGCCTGCTAGTGGACTTCAAGGGAGGGAGATTGGTCAAGACTTTTCAAACCTTCCTCCTCAAAGATGACAGGCTACCAGCACTCTACCTGAACTCCACACAGAGAGTAGACAACAAGTATGCCAGGGTCCTGGCCAAGTTCCCTGCAGTGCTCACCTCCCAATTCACACGGTGATGCACCACATCCTGACCCAGGGCCCGCTGCTCCATGCAAGGGCAAGACACCTTCCTCCGGAGAAGCTCCAGTTATCGAAGGAGGAATTCAGGAAACTGGATGAGCTCAGCATCTTACGGCGGTTGGACAGCCCATGGGCTTCTCCCCTGCACATGCTACCCAAAGCAACTGGAGGCTGGAGACCATGCGATGACTACCATAGGCTCAATGAGGCCACAACACCAGATCAGTACCCCATGCTACACATCCAGGACTTCACGGCTAACCTGCACGGGGCAAGGATCTTCTCCAAGGTGGACCACGAAGGGGATATCATCAGATCCCAGTACACCCTGATGATATCTCCAAGACCTCCATCATCACCCCATTCGGCCTTTTCAAATTCCTCCAAATCCCATTCAGGCTAAAGAACGCCGCACAGACCTTCCAGCAACTCATGGACACAGTGGGCTGAGACCTGGATGGCATCTTGTGTACCTGGATGACATCCTGGTGGCCTGCAGGAACCAACAGGAGCATATGGTGCACCTCTGCAACCTTACACCCAACTGAGCGAGTTTGGCTTGATGATCAACCCAGCCAAATGCCAGTTCGGATTGGAGGTCATCAACTTCCTGGGCCACAGGATAACCAAGGAAGGAGCCGCACCGCTACCCAGTAAAGTGGAGGCCATCTGGAAGTTCCCCAGACCCAACACGACCAAGGGACAACAGGAGTTCGTGGGGATAATCAATTTCTATCACAGGTTCATCCCCTCAGCTGCCCAGATCATGCGGCCCTTTTTCGCCCAGATGACAGGCAAGCCAAAGGACATCACCTGGGACGAGGAGTCAGCGGAAGCGTTCGTGAAGGCCAAGGAAGCCCTGGTGGATGCCGCTCTCCTGGCACATCCCAAAACAGATGCTCCAACAGCCCTGACAGTGGATGCCTCAGTAACGATGATCAGCGGAGTTCTGGAGCAGCAGATCGAAGGAAGTTGGCGGCCGCTGGCTTTCTTCAGCAAACATCCATGGCTTCCAAAACTGAAGGACAGAGCTTTTGACAGAGAGCTATTGGCGCTGTATTTAGCCATCCGCCACTAGAGGGCAGGTCCTTCACGGTTTTCACAGATCACAAACCCCTGACTTTCACCTTGGGTAAGATCTCGAACCCCTGGTCGGCCCACCAGCAATAACATCTGTCTTACATCTCAGAGTAGACCACAGATGTAAGGCACATCTCCAGCAAGGACAGTCCAGGCAAAGTATCTACGTGGTATCAAGGGGAGTGGACCTCATGGCACTGACAGAGGTGCAGCAGAAAGACAAGGTGATGCCCCAAAACAGGACTGCCATATAGGGACTGCAGCTCTAGGACATCCCAGTTGGCACAGGTAACACAACCCTCCTGTGCGACGTGGCCACCGGTCAGGTCAGATCCATTATCCTGGCGGCCCGGAGACAATAGGTTTTCTACTCAGTCCACGGACTGGCTCACCCATCCATCGAGACCATGGTCCGGCTGGTGGCCAGCAAATATGTGTGGCATGGATTGTGGAAACAGGTCAGTGGGTGGGCGAAGGCATTCAAGCAGTGCCAAACTACCAAGTTACAGCAACTCACCAAGATCCCACCTCAGCACTTCGAGCCCATAGAACAAAGGTTCAACAACGGACATAGTAGGACCCTTGCCGGAATCCCAAGGTTTTTGCTATCTGTACACGATGGTCGACCTCTTCACCAGGTGGGCAGAAGCAGTCCCGCTGGCAGATATGTCCACAACCTTGTGCACCAGGGCCCTCATCTCATCCTGGGTGGCACGGTTTGGGTTACTGACCCACATCACATTCGACAGAGGGTCCCAGTTCACCTCCAGTCTGTGGTCTCACCTTGCCAGCCTGTGGGGTGCCCAGCTGCATCACACAACAGCTTACCACCCACAGTCCAATGAGTCCAATGAGTTGGTGGAGCGCTTCCACAGGCACCTCAAAAACTGCACTCATGACCAGACTCCAAGGACCTAACTGGGTAGACAAACTACTATGGGTGCTGTTGGGCACCCAAAAAGGACCTCAACACCTCTTCAGCCAAACTCGTCTACGCACCTCCACTGGTGGTCCAGGAAAAATTCATACCATCCCCAGGAGGACAGCAGGATGACTCAGCAGGCTAAGGGAAAGAGTTGGCAACCTGGCCCCAATTCCACCTTCCAAGCACAGACACACAAGGACCAACATACCCTAAGACCTGCAGGACTGCAATTATATTTTCATTCGCAGGGGTCCACATCATCCACCGCTTCAGAGGCCATATGAGGGTCCATTCTGGGTCATCCGCATCAACAGGGCCACGATCGAGCTGGAGGTCGGAGGCAAGATGGAGGTCTTCACCACAGACAGGCTGAAGCCGGCATACCTGAACCCAGTGTGCCTGGCCAAAACACCAGGACTACACCAAAGAGGCAGGCCACCGAAGGCTGCAGAGACTTTGCCTCCAGCGACCAAGGACTATAACAAGGACAATACCACTGGTTCTGGGGGGGGGGGGGGGGTGGATCATGTGGCGGCCCACTGTGGCAGCAACTGAGTCAGCGTTTCAGGCAGTGAGCACAACCAAAGGCCAGTACTGCCCCCAACAAGCCAACCGATGGGTGAATGGCAAGGGCAGCTTAAAGGCCAGCGACCCCAAAATGGCACTGGCCTTGCTGCGCAGCCAATAGACAGGGACAGTGTACGGGGAAGATGGGCATTATTATGCAGAAAAGTACCTGCACGTGGGTAACCTGCTTTTGTTATATATGTTGTGGCGTCAGCAGGAACAGTGCAAGTATAAAAGTCAGGACTGAGCCTTAATAAAGCTTAACCTGACTACACTATGTGTGTGTCTTCTTTCAAGTAGCACATGGCTACACTACATCCATTTAACCCAACACGAAAACCTAGGTTGTAGTAGAGGGAAAAAAGTCACTGTCCAAAATGTGCAGGAATTTAACACATCTGCTCAACAACAACCTCCCATTGTGTTCTTCCAGAATTTTCTGTTTTTTGTTTTAGATTTCAAACATTGTGATTTTTTAAAAAACATTTTGAACTTGCCACTGCTGGTGATGTAAACACTTCTTAACTTGGACTATTCTTTGAGTGCTCTGGCTGGCTGTATCACATTTTCGGCTTGGAAATGGATCAGAGGTCAATTGACAGGACTAAAAGAGTGACAGAGAGGATCATGGAGGCTCCCTCACCCCATCGACCAGGATCGTTGTCTGACGAGATCTACCGGGAGCGTCGTCTGAAGAAGGCGTGCAAAATCGTTGAGGACCCCTTCCACCCCGCATACATCATTCAGCTGCTCCCATGGGGAAAAAGATATAGGAGAATCAGAGCCAGCACCACCAGACTAAGGAACACCTTCTTCCATGGGCAGTGAGAATACTGAGTGACCAAAGGATCTGCTCACAGTGACCATCCGATACTCTCATATTTCCAACACAATATTTGTATAGGCGAAATACTTGACCTGAATATGTATTGTTTGTCTGCATCTCTGTGTGTTATGTCTGGTTGTGTGTCTGTGTGTTTTGCACCAAGGACCGGAGAAAGCTGTTTTGTCGAGTTGTCCTTGTGCAATCAGATGATAATAAACTTGATTTGTCTTTTTCTTTGAATTTCTTGCAGGTAAGACATGCCCGTTAAATGTGTCCCATGTATATTGGATCAGAACAACCTTTCCAGCCTTCAACACCTTGTACAAAATGTTGCCTCAATATTAGTAACCTCCTGTGAAAAGTAAATTGACTACATCTAACCAACATATTAAAAGACTCATCCTACCCCAGTCATACTCTCTTCATCCTCAACAAGAAGATGATTCACAAGCATGAGATCATGCACCACTAGATTCAAGGTCAATTTCTTCATACGAGATAGGAGCAGAATTAAGCCATTTGGCCCATTGATTCTGCTACGCCATTCAAAATCATGGCTGATGTAATCAGACTCCCGAATTATGTTGCTAAATAAGAGAGTCTGCAGGCGCTATGATTCTAGTTTAATACACAAAAATGCTGGAGAAACTCAATACGTCACACAGCTTTCTTTATAGAAAGGATATACAGTATAACCAATGTCTCAGGCTTGAGTGCTTCATCAAGGTATGAGCAAAACTATGTTGCCTTTGCTCTGTACCAACTGATCTCTCTCCATAATGATTTTTTTTTACTGTGTCTTACTTATGGTACTATGTATGAGTGGTCTACTTGCAAAACAACCTCTATCACTGTATCTTGGTACATGTGACAATAAACATGAACTCAAAACTTATGATTCAAATGTCAAATTTCCACTGGGCACATCACTGAGCTCAACTCCCATTCTATTCACAGCCAATACACGCCTGCAAATCATACACTTGTATATGTCACATGCTACAATGCAGCAGCTTGCTATTTATAGCAGACCAGACCAACTGGGATGGTGCCATTTCCTGTCTTAATTAAAAGTTAATTTCCATGGCACTGAGAAGGATAAGTGGAGATGCCTAAAATTCTGAAGGGTGGATTGAATCCAAATCAATCTATTTGTTTAATTTATTCACTAAAGGATAATATTTATAACATAAAGACAAAAAAGGAAAAGCAGATCAAATGTAGCTGCTAAAAATAATGGTCTAAATAACACAAAATCTTTATGGTATTTATTCTATAAATAGAAATTTTAAAATTGCACCAAAAGGAAAATGATGTATAGATCAACTAAATTCCTGCTTCCATCATAGTTTTAAACTTCTCTGGTTTGTTATAACTGGTGTGTTAAATTTCATGGTTAGCATGTCGTCTTTGTTTGTTTATTGTTTTTTACATGTTGGCTATTGCAGATGGTGTAAAAACGTCCAAAACTGGTTCTATCCAGAGTTCCAATACCATGAAGATTGGGTTGGCACTGTGACTGCAGATAAGAAGCAGTAAGTGCAAGCAAGGACCACACACAAATTGCTTCAGGAAGAAAGGGAACTAGGCATTGGTTTCAGGTATTCTTATTCATAAGGAGTATATAGAATGAGAGTTTCACATTTGCAGATTTCCATGATCCAACGTGAGTGAACAAATTTCCAGCACCAGGGAGATCGTCATGAAGGATGCCATCTCTTACGACAGCAATTATGGGTCAAGGATCAGATCAATTTTGCCATTCTCAATGACACTTAAAATGTCAATTGTGATGTTTCTTTTACTACAGTAAAGAAACTGGTTCTTTTTAAAAACAACTAGATTTAACTAAGCAACTTGCACTAAAAACAGAACACCCACATGCAGACTGCATGGGAAGGCATCCATCTTGAATCTACTAAAGATGCAACAAGATTCGCAAGATGCAACATTTCCCAGATGCTACACACTCTGTCCCCGGCTCCTACTGGTGGTAGCATTCTGTCACTACATGTAGCACGACTGGTTATATGTCCTCTTTTAATCTTATAGGTGAATGGTAGAACTTCAAACCCATTGAGGATCTCGGGAAATTGATCCAGTATTTCCTCTACACTGTTCTGTGCTTGGTCACTGTTAATGTGATACACCCTCTTGACTAGTTTTAAGTTTTCACCAAGCAATTAATAATATCCATCTGGGACTACTGTGAACAGGAAGTGGTGCTCTTTATCTTTAATTTTCATCTTGAGTTTACATGTACCTTTTGTGTTGATGCTCTCTTCATTGTATACTTTTAGCAGTACAGCAGGGGTGTCAAACTCAAATTCACCGAGGGCCAAAATTAAAAACTTAGACTAAGTCGAGGGTCAAACTAAATATTTATTGAAAATTTTCAACAACATCTGCATGTTTTCTCTTCTTTCAACATATGTAATGTTAAACTTTTTCTTATTAAAATAAATGTTTAATAATAGTTTTGGATAAGCTCTTTCCAGAAGCATTAACAAATGAGAAAATATTCAATAAATAATATTTCTCTATAGAGGATTTGTCAAATGTCGCTAGTGTGCTGTCGAATAGTAAAATCTGAGGGCTATTTAGAATGTGGGAGAATAACAGGATTCCTGAAACAATCAAATGGGTGACTGATTGTGGGCATGAACTCTAGCAGGGTTATTTGCCATTCCCTTTTTCCATTGGTACAGATATCCTTTGATTTACACACTTTTCAAGTTTTATGCCTAATGAGCTTGTATCCAGGTGCAGGACCTTTTTTAACCAGGAATATATTTATCACTGTGACATGAAACTATTGGAAGATCGTTTTATCCTGAGATTAAAGTTCATAATACTTACTCAGGCCTGTGTGCAGGAGGGCGGGGTTTGCGGGCGATCGGGTTGGACGACAGTGCGGGGGCATCGGCTCTTGCTGCAGGGCGGCATCTCGGCGGATCAGCGGCCCCGTCACCGTGAGTCGCGGGTCGGCCTGCGGCAGGGAGGGGGAGTGGGCAATGGTCCTGGCGAGGTCAGGCCCCCCCTGAGTTTCTGCCGGACCCCCCCTGACCTGCTGAGTTTCTCCCGGACCTCCCTTGACCTGCTGAGTTACTCCCGGATCCACCTTTGACCTGCTGAGTTTCTCCCGGATCCCCCTTTGACCTGCTGAATTTCTCCCGGACCCCCCTTGACCTGCTGAGTTTCTCCCGGATCCCCCTTTGACCTGCTGAGTTTCTCCCGGACCCCCCTTGACCTGCTGAGTTTCTCCCGGACCTCCCTTGACCTGCTGAGTTTCTCCCGGACCCCCCTTGACCTGCTGAGTTCCTCCCAGACCTTCCTTGACCTGCTGAGTTTCTCCCAGACCCCCCTTGACCTGCTGAGTTTCTCCCGGACCCCCTCCCCTTGACCTTCTGAGTTTCTCCTGGACCCCTCCCCCTTGACTTGCTGAGTTTCTCTCGGACCCCCCTTTGACCTGCTGAGTTTCTCCCGGATCCCTCTTTGACCTGCTGAGTTTCTCCCCGATCCCCCTTTGACTGCTGAGTTTCTCCCGGACCCCCCTTGAGCTGCTGAGTTTCTCCCGGACCTCCCTTGACCTGCTGAGTTTCTCCCGGACCCCCTTTGACCTGCTGAGTTTCTCCCGGACCCCCTCTTCTTTCCGTGCCGGTGTCCCAGGACCTTTCCAGGGCAGTCTCCGCGCTCAGGACCGCGCTGGGATCCCGGTCAGCGGTGGAGGAGCAGGTGAACGCGGCTATTCCCGATCCAGCCCACGCCACTCCCGAGATTGGCGGGGGGGGGTTCCACCCTACCTGCCCGACCAGCCTCGTTCTCCACGTGTACTCCGGGCACCCGCCGCTGGTCCGGTGGGAAGGCGCAGGGCGCCGGCAGCCGGCGCCCCCATTGCCTGGCAGGGAGCCCCAATCTTCCCTCCGGCGTCCCGACTCCATCTGCAGCTCCAAGAAACGCTGTGCCACTGGGGTTCCGGGCACTGGGAAGCGGCCTTGGCTTTCCCTGACACCGACCAGGCCGCGCTGCGGTGGGGGGGGGGGTGGGCGGGGGGACACGACAGCGTGTTTATAAAACCACCCACCACTACTTTTCAAGGACCAGGATTTTTCTCTTTCTCTCTCACCGTGGGACACAGCGGTTACTGTGCATGCGCTATACTGGCGCGGCGGCCAGCGGGCCACCTCTAATATATTTTTGATATGATCTTGCGGGCCAAATATAGGGCCAGAGTTTGACATGTGTGCTCTAGAGCTTGAGGTCTCACCTCTGTAAGTAGCATTGCAATTTTCTATGTATCTGCTTGGCTATCGATTCCAGTTGCTTGCAGGTAAAACATAAACCTTTGCTTCAACAGCCTCCACTCGTGGTTGATATTTACAGTCCAATTTACAGTGTTAGGAGCTTTTAAAACCTCCATATTTTCTCTGTTGATGTCAACTGTTACTCACTATGCACACTTTCTTCTTTCACTCCTGTGCACAGCAGAACTTGGCTGTTTCTTCCACTGCTGGCTGTTTCTTCCATTCCTGGTACCATGTGATGTTTCTTTTAAAAAGAAACTTAGGTTCTTTTTAAAACAACTAGATTTATTTACTAAGCAATCAGCACGAAGGACAGAACATACACATGCAGACCTCATGGTAAGGCATCCTTCTTAAATCTACCAAAGATGGAATAACATTCGCAAGATACTACATTCTCCAGATGCTACACACTGTCTCCAGCTCCTCCTGGTGGTAGCACACTATCACTACACCAATGTTTGTGGCTGAGCTCATTCCAGATTGCAGTGGTAATAAATATACCATTTCCTGTTCATCCACAGATTCACAAATTGTGCATAAATACAGATAATGCAAAGGATCATTTAAAACACATTTTGTAACAAATCAGATGTCTATGACAAGGAAATATTTCAACTGAGAACAGTCTAGTTCTCTAACCTGGGGCCCAATCCAGGAGACTGGCATTCTACTTCAGAGGCTCCAAAAGTGAATGGTCACATCTCATGGCTCTGACCAGGAGAGTGACTTAGTAGGGCAATAGAGAATAGGTCTGGGGAAATGATTTAATTCTATAATTTTACATTGATTCCTCTTCCAATGCTTAATGTCAGCACTTTAATTGTCTCACTTACCTAAAAGGTGAAATGTGAACTGCCAAAAGCTTGAGGAATGATCTCTGTAAATAAGGGTTAATGGTGGAGTTGTAGTGCTGGACACAACCAAGAAAGACTCAGCCACCACAATGAAAGTCGTTAATGGCTGTTTTTATTCAAATTCAGTGCGCGTCCTTTTAAGGGCAGCATGAGCTCATTCACCTCATGCATTGTGACGTCATAATCGCTACCCCAGGTGCACGCTGGGCAGGAGACTTGAGGCAGGGAGAAAACCCCGACAGCGCCATCTTCCCATGGCTGCCCCACCACATGGCGATACTCGCGGGGCTGGTTCGCCATGAGAGAGTGCGCCGCCACATAACCCCCTCCCCCCAGAACCGGCTATGTGACCTGCCATTTGGGCGGACGGCCCCGGCATTTGGGCATGGCCATCTGCACCGGCTGTGATAGGTCTAAGTGTACCGCCTTCAAATGGTCCACAGTGAAAAGTTCGTCTTTACCCCCTATGTCCAAAGTGAAAGTCCTGCCTGATCGCTGGAGGACCTTGTATGGACCTTCATATAGGCGTTGTAAAGGTGCCATATGTGGGCCACGCCGAACAAATATGAATTCCGCCGAGTCCAGCTCTTTGGGATGATGTGTCGGTGTAAGGTAAAACATCATGAGATGGGAATGTGTAGGGAGTTACCCTGTACAGGGCAGTAACAAGAAGGGGAGGTGTCCTTGTACTCCTGTTAGGTAAAACATCATGAGATGGGAATGTACAGGGCTGTAACAAGATGTAAATGCATCCTTGTACTTACAAGATAAGAGAGACATTGATGGATTGAGAGGCAGGAAGCTAGCAGGGAAAGGATAGCAACAGTTTTAGTCATTGGACAAGTAATGATATGATGATGTTCTAAGCATGTATCCAAGGGTATAAAAAATCACCATTTTGCTGATAACGGCAGAATGCATTCTCCGACTAACATGTTTAGTCGCAAGTGTTACAATCCGGTAATAAAGAACAAAGAACCCTGATTTCGACTCAGCCTGGTGTTTGTCTCACTCATTCATGAACAAAGCAGACCTAACATCGGCCAGACGCCATGATGCGAGGGAGGTGGGGGTGGGGGAGTGGCTAGCAAGGATAGTTTCTTACGGAGGTCTGCCAAAAGGTTTGCATGCTCAGACGTGACATTGGGCTCCAGGCCAAAGAACTCACCAGTCAGCGAGAGTGGAGCGCCATAGACCAGTTCTGCAGAAGACGCCTGTAGGTCCTCCATGGGTGCTGTTCTGATAATGAAAAGGACCCATGGCAGTTCGTCTGCCCAGCCTGGGCCAGTGAGCGAGCCATGAGGGCGGATTTCATATGACGATGAATCCACTCCACCAAACCATTTGCTTGTGGGTGGTAGGCAGTGGTGTGGTGGAGTTTAACCCCCAGGAGGTTCGCCAGCTGAACCCAGAGCATGGAGGTGAACTGGGCGCCCCTGTCAATGGTGATGTGCGCTGGGACTCCGAACCTAGCAATCCAATGACTGACTAGGTTCCTGGCGCACATCTCTGTGGAAGCCTCTTTGATGGGAACGGCCTCTGGCCATCTCGTGGTCCAATCGACTATTGTGAGAAGGTAGCTCACTTCTCTGGACATCAGCAGGGGACCTATGACATCAACGTGGATGTGCTGAAATCTCTGCACCGCCGGGTCAAATTGCTGGATTGGGGCCTGCGTATGCCGGTGGACCTTGGAGGCCTGGCACCTGGTGCAGTTCCTCGCCATCTTTTTGAGCCCATGCCACACAAACCGCTCTGCCACCATTCACACCAAAGTCTTCACTGAGGGGTGGGCTAGGTCGTGGACTAAGCTGAAAACCCTCGATCTCCAATGCGGTGGAACTACTGGGCGGAGGAGTTTTGCAGGGGGAGCCGGTGATGTCACAGAGCAGCATGTCCGGGCTGTTGGGCAACTGAATGTCCTGAAGCTTGAGGCCAGAGATGGCAGTCTGGAAAGCCTGCGTCTCTGTGTCCAGCTTCTGGGCCTGTGCCAAGTCAAGGCCGGGGGCGAGAGCATTGATTGCCGGATGAGAGAGAGCATCCGCCATGATGTTGCCTTTGCCTGCCCTGTGCTGGATCTTGGTGGTGAACTCCGACACGTAGGAGAGGTGGGGTTGCTGGCAAGCCGACCACAGATCTTTGGCCATCGCGAGTCCCTGTGTGAGGGGCTTGTGGTCCGTGAACACCGTGAAGTGCCTGCCCTCCAGAAAGTATCAAAAATGCCGGATGGCTAGGTACAGCGCCAGGTGCTCCCGGTTGAAAGCGCTGTACTTGAGCTCCGGTGGGCACAGCTGTTTGCTAAAGAAGGCCAGCAGGCGCCACTGTCCATTGAGCCACTGCTCAAGTACACCCCCTACCGCCATGGCTGGGGTGCCCACCAAGAGTGCCGTGTGTGTCTCCAGGCATGAGTGCACCAATAGAGTTGCATTGGCAAGGGCCTCCTTTGTTGCGGCAAAAGCGGTCTCTGCCTCCTCCGACCAAGTCAGGACTTTCTCCTTAGTGGTGATCAAAATGAACAGCAGTCACAATGGTAAGGGCAGTGCCAGGGATGAACTGATGATAAAAATTCACCATCCCTATGAACTCTGGCAGGCCCTTGAGGGTGGTTGGCTTGGGGAACCGCTGGATGGCCGTGACCTTCTCTGGCGCCAGGGCAGCACCTGCTGCCGAGATGGTATGCCCCAGGAACTGCAGCGTTTGTTTGCCCAAATGGCACTTGGCCACGTTGACCATAAGGCCAAACTCCGCCAGTCGGGCAAACAGGGTACAGAGGTGGGCCTTGTGCTCTGTGGTTGTGGCTGGCGATAAGGGTATCATCCAGGTAGATAAACGCAAAGTCCAAGTCCATACCTACTGCGTCCATGAGGTGCTGAATAGTCTGGGCCGCTTTCTTGAGGCCGAAGGACATACGCAGGAATTCAAAGAGGCCAAAGGGGATGATGATCGCCGTCTTGCCGACGTCCTTGGGGTGGACTGGGATCTGATGATACCCCTGCACCAGAATGACTTTGGAGAAGACTTGTGCACTGTGGAGATTGGCCGAGAAGTCTTGAATGTGTGAAAACGGGTACCTATCAGGTGAGGTCACATCGTTCAAATGCCGGTAATTGCCGCAGGGTCTCCAGCCCCCAGAGGATTTGGGGACCACATGGAGAGGGGATGCCCAGGCACTGTCCAAGTGACAGACGATCCCCAACTCCTGCAGTTGCGAAAACTCCTCCTTTGCCAGCCGCAGCTTCTCGGGTGGAAGTTGTCTGGGCTTGGCATGCAGCGGGGGGCCCTGCATGGAGATATGGTGGAATACCCCATGCTGGGGTAATGTGGCACCGAATTGTGGTTGAAGGATGTTGGGGAACTCATGGATTATACTTGAATTCTCGTCCCTGGAAGTGGCGATGGCAGCGATCTCAGGCTTGCAGGCATCTGTGGCCAAGCACACTGAATGGAAGGTGCGAGCATTGACCAGCCTCTTGCTCTTCATGTCGACTAACAGTGCATGTGACCTCAGGAAGTCGGCCCCCAACAACGCAGTACCTATTGAGGCTAACACAAACTTCCAGTGGAATTTCTCTTTCCCTATCTGGATCCGCCCTGCAGGTACTGAAGGTCTTGATGCCGGAACCGTTGGCTGCCCGCAGGGTGGGACCACGAGATTGGGTGCTTGTCTCGAGGGCAGTGGGGGGGCAGGACACTTATCTCCACTCCTGTGTCCACCTGGTAACACCAGCCGGTGGATTTGTCGATAATGTGAAGGAGGGTGTCCATGTGCCCAGCCGTCGCAGCCATCAACGGTGGCTGGTTGGGTCATTTCCCTTGGTAGTCACATGGTTGTTGGCACTTACAAGCTTGCACTCCCCAGCGCTGATGGTAAAAGCACTAGGTAGAATGGTGCTCCTCCGGCTTGTGCTTGGGGGAGTGTTGCATCTGGCTGGCTCTTGGTCGCACAACCTGACTGAGGGCTGCTTCATTCTCCCTCTTGGTGCGCCAGGGTGTGTTCGCTCAGCCTGCAATTCGGCGTGGATCCGTGAAGTCCTCATCCGCCAGGAGAGATTGAATGTCTCCAGGCATCTGCTTGAGGAAGATCTGATGGAATAGAAAACAAGGTTTGTGATCCTCCGCCAGCACCAGTATCTCGACCATTAGAGCCGATGATGTGCGGTCCCCAAGCCCATTGAGGTGCAGGAGCCTGAATGCACACTGCTGAGGGGAGAGCACAAAAGTGCCAAGGAATAGGTTCTTGAGGGAAGGATATTTTCCCACGGCTAGTGGGTTGTGTATTAGATCGTCCACCCTGGCTGCCGTTTCTTCATCCAGCACGCTCATGACATGGTAGAACATCGTGGCGTCTGCTGAAATATTCCTCATTTGAAACTGCGCCTCTGCCTCCCCGAACCACGTACGCAGGTAATGGGCCCAGAAGGGGAGCAGTTTGACGGCAACAGCGTTGATCTCTGTTCTTGAGACCAGAGAGGTGTCTGGGCTCAACGGAGTCACCAATGTAGTGCTGGACACAGCCAAGAAAGACTCAGCCACCACATTGAAAGTGGTTAATGACCGTTTTTATTCAAATTCAGTGCGCGCCCTTTTAAGGGCAGCATGAGCTCAGTCACCTTGTGCATTGTGACATCATAATCGCTGCCCCAGGTGCACGCTGGGTAGGAGACTTGAGGCAGGGAGAAAACCCTGACAGCGCCATTTCCCATGGCTGCCCCAGCACGTGGCGTTACACACGGGGCCGGTTCACCACGAGAGAGTGTGCACCGCCACAGAGTTATGAAAAAATGAAGATGATTTAAAAGTAAAAATTATTCAATGGATACATTCAAAATCAGAGAAAAATCTCACTATATTATTATATAGAAGGCTTCTTCCATCAGAGGAATTATAATTACCCTTTCTTACAAAATACAATGATGAAATCACAAAATAATGATGACATCAGAACATACAAAATACAGATTGTGACATAATGTAACAAGATCTTGATAACTCAGTACAGCTTTGCATGACTATTAATTAAGTTAGGTTCAGGCTTGGTGATTGCATCCTTTTGCTGACTCTTTGCAGAAGAAATTAAGTATAAATCTCAATTTTGATTTCTTAGGAGAGCATAAGAAATATGTGCCTTACTGACAGAAAATGACCAATAAAAATGTGTTTTATTCTGGAAGGGTTCTTTATGGCCTCAACAGCAACATGGAGGAGGGAAGAGGACGGAATGAAGATATACATACATTTGAAGAGGATTATAAACATAGACAAATTCAGAAACCTTGTATCATAATTTTCACTCAATGATCGATGAACAATGAAAATGATCAAAGAAAGAAGATTTTGAATATGAGCTCTGAAAGATTTCCTGTAAAACCATTCTTCCTGAACCCACTCTTAAAAGGATGTCTGTAATTCTACCTCACAACGAGGTACAATATATAGCATTATCCAATTGATAGGTGAGGGAGTATATGGTGAGGTGACCTGCTGTCATAAAAGAAATACTGGTCAGATCGTTGCTATTCAAGACCCTGAAACATGATGCTTATATTGCCTCAGAAAAAAGGATGTTAAAACTGATTCAAAATGTGGATGCAAACAAATTTCATATTCTTCAATTTCTTGAATTGAAGGTCCTACCTGGTCTTGGAACTTCTGCAGCAGAACTTACTGGATTTCTAAAAAAACGAACAACTTTGCCCCTCTTCCTGCTCAGCCCATTAGGATAATTGCCATTCAGCTGCTGAGAGCTTTGGTGAAGCTGAAGGAATCATCTATCATTCACACAGATATCAAACCAGATAATATCATGCTAGCAGAACACAAACGATATCTTTTCAGAGTCAAAGTGATTGACTTTGGTTCAGCCTATCCCTAACCCTAACCCTAACCCAGACCATTAGTAGTTTTAAAGGGCTCCACCATTCACAGTATTTCATCTTGTTATTCAATTTTTACACAACATTTATTCACTAGGTGAACCAGTATTTATGTGCCCATCCCTAATTGTCCGTCAGAAGCTGATAGTAAGCTGTCTTCTTGAACCACTGCAGTCTACACGATGTGAGTAAATCCATAATGCTTTCAGGAAGGGAATTCCAGTATTGCGTGGTGATACATTTCCAAGTGAGGATGGGGTATGGCTTGGAGGACAACTTCCAGGTGGTGGTTGTTCCCATGCTTTTGCTGTTCTTGCCCTTCTAGCTGGTAATGGTTGTGGCTTTGGAAGATGCTGGCAATTGAGTCTTGGTGAGTTGATACAGTGCATGCTGCTACTGGGCATATGGTGGTGGACGGGGTGCCTCCCACCCCCCATCATTTCTCCATTCCCTGTTTCCTTTCACACACACATGATAAATTATACCTAGCCCCTTATCACATCCAATTAACACCTTTTGTTGGCCTGAATTCCTCCCCCATTGTTTGAATTCTGAGACTTTCTGATATATCCTGGTTCTGCCTTTTCTGATTTTTGCTTGAAGAAGGCCTCAGGCCCAAAACGTCGGAAATATATCTTTGTCTCCTATAGATGCTGAAAAGACCAGCTGAGTTCCTCCAGCATTTCAGTTTTTTTACTACAATCACAGCTTCGTGTTTCACTCTGCCCTCAGGTGAGCTATTACGCCCTGTGTAGTGACGGGCCTCTCGAGTATTGTTGAAGGGTCACCCATCCAGGCAAGTGAAGATTATTTCATCACACCCCTGGCAAGCCTTTTAGATGGTGGAAAGACTTTGGGGAGATGCAAAAGTTCTCTCATTTACTAAGGTAGCAAAATTGTTCCACTGTAAATCACACTATTTCAAAAAGCAGGAAAGCATTGGCTTACCTGCAGAAATCTCCTAAACTGTTTCACCTTTGCTTTTTCTGCCTCTGTGCACCCTTCCCCCCCCCCCCCCCCCAACAAACCCCTTATTTCCTTTGGTCGATATTTTTAACAAAATATCAAATCTCATTGTTCTTGTACTGCAACTGTTCCCAAATAATTAGATGAAAATAATATTTTCATATGGCTTGGCAGTAAGTTATCTCATTCTAATTTCTCCCATTCTAATGTTTCCACATAATTATTCAAATATTTCCAATTAGTTCAGTGATATTAATATTTTCCATCATACTCCCAATGCTACAGTTTCTAATGAATTCTTACATGGTTTACCATTGGCTCACTTATTCCTTTGTTTCTACTGAGTCCCTTTTTATTTTTGAACAGTTCAGATATATTACTTCCTGTTGGCTCAGTGTTGCTATCAACTTCAATTACATTATTTCTTCAAGGCTGTTATTTCATTATATTTAAATATTAAATATAGCTCCAAGCTCAAAATAAAGTATGTATTTGAAGTCCCTTTCACACATGCGTACCACTAAATCGGCCATTCAGTGTCCTGAGATAGGAATAGGGGTTTGGCTTTTCACACTTGACCACTCCTAACTGGAACACTTGCAAGGAGCCATCCCCATGGTTAGGACTGTTCTACCTTCTACCAGTGACGTCACGACACATCAAGCAATGGTGAATCTGCCCTAAATCCTGATCGACATATTATGATCTTATATTCCAACAAAATTAATCATGCCTAATTATAACATAATTAAGCTTTATGTACAGCACAGTATAAGCCCTTCAGCATCTGTTGTTGTTGTTCCCACCTATCTAAATCTTTATAAGGGACTGTAAAAGTGCTAGCAATAAATAGCAATAGGACCAATTTTTAAACAAGGTGGGAAAGTTGGTAGCATTAAAGCGCTCCATTTATATAGCATGGGAAAGTTTGTAGTGCTATAGCGCATGATTTATACAGTATGGGAAAGTTGGTAGCACTATTGCATACAATCTATAAATACCTTGGGAAAAAGTGATGGCGGACCTGCCCTCCTAGAATTCCTTGCCTCAGAGAAAGGGCTGAATGCCCGGCTGCATGCACGGACCATTCATGGAGGGGTTTCTCTGCTGCAGGGCACTCTAGGAAATCAGATCTGCCATGCTTTTTTCCATGGTCTTTATAAATTGTATGCGAGAGCGCTACCAATTTTCCCACACTGATTAAAAATTGTCCACTTTTTCTATTTATTTCCTCTCTCTCTCTCTCTCTCTCTCTCTGTCTCTCTCTCTCTCTCTCTCTCTCTCCCCCCTGCTGCAACTTACCCACAGCAAAGTTTATACCTTAATTTTAATCTTTTCTTCCTTCACATTGCTGCACTCACGCAAAAACTTGGGTCATTTCAATCCCACAATGCAATAGCCCATTTCACACTTGCCCGATTGCAATGTCGGCATCTGCAGACACTGGGGATTGTACTAGGGGTCGAGGCCGTCAATCTCCGGCGTGAGATGACATCATCTGACGTCGACGTTGAGCTGAATTTGCTTTCACACTAAACACTTAATTCCTGGGATTCAAATTGTACTGATGATCCAGTTAGCCTTGTTAAAAAGATATAATTTTGTTCATTAAAGTTTTAAAATTATTAGCAAGGGAGTATTGTAACTTAATCTTGAATCATGCACATTGCACTCTACTATTTTGTTTGAATACAACCCTGCTTCCAGCTGACATATACTTGCTCTGAAATAACATATTCATTCAAGCATTATAAATCCAGATGTATTTGGATGAACTTCTTCTGTAACTTTGTGTTTTCTAGAACAGATTGGAAAAAAGGCAGAGATAAGACTGGTTTTCATTAAAACTCTTTTAAATCTCCACCTACCCCAGACACAATAACCCTCATCTCAGGATTTCCTGTCCCAGAGAACCATTATCAGGACACGGACACAAGATATGCAAATTCTCATACCTTGACAAAGGGTTCAGGCCTGAAACATTAGTTACCCTTTGCTTCCTATAGATACTGAGTTTCTCCAGCACTTTTGTGAACAATCACAGCATCTGCAGACTTCCCTGTTTAACATTATCAATATATGGAAAGCTCTGTGTGATCAAGTTACCACTGTTTTAATCATACCTAATTGACTTGTTATGTCCATGGTTTCATAACTCCAAAGGAAATGGGCCATTGACAATTTTTCTCAAGCAAAATATTTCAGTAACAATTGAATCTAGAACAGTGGTTCTCAACCTTCCCTTCCCACTCACATCCCTTACTAATCACAGAGCACTTATGGCATAGGTAGAATGTGAGTTTAGGGGGGCAGTTTGAAAACCACCGGAGTAGAGTTTGTACAGTCAGGTTGAACCTACTGTTAGATCCGCAAGACAAAAGGGGATTGAGCTTAGTAAGCAGGTGAATAGATAACCACAGATGCTCACTACCTTGGCTGTTATCTGGTCCAAGCTGGAAATATAAACCATTTTATTCGAAGAAGAAAACAGTAAGAAAAATGTGTTTAAAATAACACCAATTAAGCTTTCTTTCTGTCTGCAGGGTTCATTTACAGAAATGGGTTCTTCACTGGAGCCCATTAGTGAAGAGTGAAGGTGCCGAGGAAAAAGCAACATCAGATAGGTAAGTGCAGGTGGATAAGTAAAAGGTTAGACTTTGTGTTCACATGACATATCGCTGGCCTTAAATGGGTTTTAATCATGTAAATAAAGAGAAATTGGTTCCTCTGACAGGAAGGTTTGCAAGTTAAAGACATATTTAAAGCACTTGGGAAGAAAGGAAATAGTAAAGGATAGGAATGATCTGCAATACGCAGCCTAAATGTGTGGTGGAGCAGAATCTTTCAAAATGGAATTAGATAAATGTCCGATAAGAAAACCTGCAGGACAGAGGGAGAAAAACAGAAACATTTGGATAGCTCCCATGAGGAGAGTAAAATGCATGTCGAATGGAATAACATGATTATCCTCCATAATTCTATTCCCTGTGGAATGTTTTTTCAATCTTGAAGAAACAGTCACAGGACTTTCAAGATTGCAAAGTTCCGAAACAGAAGTAAGAAGAGTCAAAAGAAAAAGAATGCAAGTCTCGTGCAATGACAGAGGTGGGAGAGTGGACAAAAAGAAAGTTGTAATGCTGTTGTGTTATAATGATCTATTTTGTACTTGCCCTGTGTCTGCCCAGCTTCTGATATTTTGCTATAAAGAAAGGACACATATTGTCATTTTATCCAGTAGTACATATGTATAATTAAGGATTTGGGTTAAAATTATTGAGAGCTTATATTTATAAATGCAGTGGTCATGGTGAATTCCATAATTAGGGAGATGGGCAGGTGTTTCTGTAATCATCAATATGAGCTTTCCACTAGGGAGTGTATTGCTTCCCTAGTGCCAGATACAAGACATAGCAGGGTGCAGAATCTTGCAAGGAGGGGAGTGGTGCCATGCCTTCAAAACACATTGAGGTGGAGCAAACATAATGAATAATATAACTGCCAAGCTGAGAAGTCCTTAATTCTGCAGTTGTTTCAAACTTCTCTGAGATTTGTTTTGTTCCTTGTCTGAATTGTGGTGCTGCACGTTGTCAATTTGATATTTCTTATGGGAATGGAATGACTTGGCTGATCTCAACCAATAAAATGTTAAAAATGAACCAATTGAAAATGAACTGGTCTCATCAATGTGTTTTGGAATCAGTTTTGCAACCTTTAACTTTTTTTGAGCAATCTGCAATCTACTTGGCTGCTTATGGAGGATGACGTTCTCCTGTATTTTTAAATGCCATTTCCATTAGCGCAGCCATGTTATATATAAGCTTGAATGTCAGGTTTTGCATGCTTTGACGTAACTTTTTCATCAATACATACAAATCTACTCATCCACAGGCAACCCTACTTTGTAATGCACAAGAATTAAAAGGAAAGGTTAAGTTCATCAATAAAACAATATGCTCATTCTGATTCCCAAACTCACAGCTTTCACCAGTTTGGATTGAAGCGACCTTCTGCACATCTATTTTAAACAGGACATCTTTCACCAAAAGATCATGACCGGCTTAGATAAGATAGAGGGATGTTGTCATTTGTAGATACATCAAATGTTAAAAATTTTAGGGAAAAGTTCTGATCGAGATGTGAGGGAAATTTATGTTTACAATGAGAGCAAGTACAAAATGGAACTCACTCCCTGTCACACTACTGCACACCAATCAATCAGGTGTTTCAATGGGGAATTGTACAGACACTCAAGATAGAACACTGTTGTGCAGCTACGGGGAAGCAACAAAAGACTGGCGCTGGTGGAGACCCACATACCTAGACTGATAGGTCTAATGTTCTCCTTCAATGTCTAATTCCATGACATTATATTTTATAATTGACAAGGAAATTACTAAAAATTATATTTTATAATTGACAAGGCAATTACTAAAAATTGTTTTGATAGTGTACAGTTTATGAGACCAGAAAATAAGCAGTTTTTTGTATGCAATTTTAATTAGAGCATAATTTTCTCCTTAAAAGTAATTCTGGGTGAACAAAATCTAAACATTTTGTCATATTTCATATTTCATAGCAGTGGGTAGAAATATAGAGTAAAATACAGCAGTGTAATATTTTTAAAAAATAACTGCTAGAACACTAAGATACACTCCACACAAGTCTCTGCATCCTTGTATTGTTGTCGATTTTTTCCTTTCAGAAGTGCTAAGCCGTGCAATGCAATAACATAATCTACCCAGGAATTGCAAACTAAGGGAGAGGTTACTTGATAACATTCTATTTTAAAAAAAATATGAGCTCCCCCACTCTTATCGACAAGGCATAGATCAATTCTTCAAAAGCAAAACTCTGGAGAAGCTGAGAATCTGAAATAAAGAAAGTACACCAAATATTTTAAGCATCTGGTGAAGTGTTAACATTCCAGTCATTGACCTTTCATCAGAACTGGGAAGAGGTAGAAGGATAATATGCAGAGAAAGAGAGGAGAGAGAAAAAAGGAAAAGGCCTGCAATATCGTGAAAGGCAAGAATAATCAAATGACAAATATGGTGACAATAGGACATAATAAGAACAAGTGTAAATGCAAATAACTATCTGGAATTATCAAAGTGACTTCTAGAAATCTGAAATAAAAATGGCACAAAGGCAGATAATCTAGAATTGATCAACTCATTGTTGAATCTAAGTGTTTGTAATGTGCCTAGTCAGAAGGTGAGGTGCTTTCCTCAAACTACATTGAGCCTTATTAGGACAATGTACAAAATCAAGAGCCAAGTCAGAGTTAGAGGATTAAAGTAATAGGACAAACAGAAACTCGATGTTTATGCTTTCAGATTAAACAGATGTGTTCTGGTGCAATCTTTCCCAATGTGGAGGAGACCACATTGCTCCATAGATATCCTGCTGAGGGTGATGAGGCCATGCGACATCTGCCAGACTCCATATATACATTTAAAGATGATCACTGAAGTTATGTAGGCCTCACAAAGAGCTGAACAGCTGATCAATTCAAAAATCGGTCATCTACTCCATACAGCAGGAACATTGCGGTCACATATGCTTACAATTATAATTAACCATTCTAAAAATAATTTAGTTAGTTTGAAAAAAATAAAACAGAAGTGATACTTAAGATGTTTTGGATCTTTGAAAGCTTTCTGTTCAACATTAAAGTTAAATGCCTCATTGTTTACCATTTTTAATATTTGGACAAAGGTTCTTCGATCTCGAAAATTAATTCTTCTTCACTTTCCTCAGATTCTTCTTGATTTGGAATGTTTCTAGTATGTTTCTGTTTTTATTTCAGATTTCTAGCTTTTACCATTTTTTGGTGTGGCTACACAGATGGTGTGTATCACACCAATGACCTGCGATGAAAAAATTCAAACACACAAAGAAAATAGTAAATAAAAACCTTGTGTGTGTTTTATTTTCTCAACTTCACCTGATTTCTTTCACCTTTTGGGGCACTGATGATAATACTGACTAGTACACCAAGTTCCCTGATTTGATGGAATAGAACCATCTGTGTGATTCCCAGTGGCAGTTGCTTGCAGCTACTATGTCATTGCCCCAAATGTCTACAGGCAAGGAGTCAGATCATAAAGGGCTCGCTCCCATGAGCCTCACAGTACAGAAGCCGACATTGTTGTCATGGAGATCAGAGAAAATGAAACAAGAGGGAAAACATGATATTATCCAATGTTGCTAGGATGCCACATTCTCCACCCACCCTTTGAAATGATTGCATTCAATACAAATCAAGCATGCAATAGATGTTCAAATGGGTCTAATTTCTAGGCTATAGAATATTTTATATCAATAAGGGCAAATATTTTGAATAGGTACTCTTGATTGTTTTATTTTTTTGGATACTTTAATTGATTTAAGAAAATAGTCATGTTTTAACAGTATCAATATTTAAAAAAAAATCTTCTCCAGGATAATTGTTACGATTAAGGATCTTAATGCACAAATGCTTATTGTAAATTCTCTTCTATTTCAATAGTGCATTTACCAAAAACACGTGTTACCAGAAAACATACAATATTATACATACTGATGTGCGAACAGAAATAAAAAAACATCTAAACAACCTAAAAGGAGCTCTAATAACCTTGGGAATCTGGTAAAGAGCTGGTCTGTACTGTTATTCTGGTCATAAATAGCCTTGCAATATTAATTTCCCAGTGGAATATCATTCTACAAAATCTGATATGAAAATGTTTGGGCAAATACAGAATTACAGCGAAGATTCAAAATTCCTTTATTGTCATGTACTGTATACTGTAGAAGGACATTTTGATAAAAGTTAATATCTTTAAAAAATTAAATATACAGAGAACTGGTATCTTACAGGCACCAGAGATAATAGATAATATTTACATTGTGTTATCTATTAGACTAAATTGGTGGCTTTATTTTCATCTTGACCCATTATGAGAATAACTTGAAATATCTGTCTCACCAAAGAGGCTCTTTTATTTGTTTCAATATAGCCACTGTATATTTTATTTTATTTTTATTTAATTTAACATATGCATTAAAAAAAACTTCTACATAAATTTCTTATTTGAAAATAATAAAAAATTAATACTGTGGCGGCCCGCAATTGCGGAGATCATGCTGGCACATCGCGCAGCAGCAGATGCGGACAGAGATCGCTAAAGCGACTCCCAGGACAACGAACCGGTGCGGATAGAAGCTGGGGCAGCATCAGACCAACAGCCCTAAAATGGCATTGGTCAAGCTGCCCAGCTAACTCAGCAGAAAAAGGCCGGGGAAGAAGGGCCTTCATATGCATGGATGTTCCCCCCCACCGCTATTGTTATTCATATGGATGACTTAGTCAATCAGCAAAAATGGTGGGAACTTGAACAGTATAAAAGCATCTTTCCAGTCCTAATAAAGGAGTGAGCTTAACCTGCTACACTGTGTGTGTGTGTGTGTGTGTGTGTGTGTGTGTGTGTGTGTGTGTGTGTGTGTGTGTGTGTGTGTGTGTGTGTGTGTGTGTGTGTGTGTGTGTGTGTGTTCTTTGTAGCAGTCGGCTGCAATTGGTGACCCCGACAGTTTAGAAGGAATCTAAACCTAGCAATGGAGAACGAAGCAGCAGTCAGCGCAGTCGGCCTGAAGCTCCCAACCTTCTGGATTGTTCGACCTGGTGTGTGGTTCGACCAGGCAGAAGCTCAGTTCCAGATTCAGGACATCACAGCAGAGACCACCCGGTACTATCATGTGATCAGTGCCCTGGATCCACAGACTGCAGACAGAGTGGCCAAGTTTATCCACAGACCACCGTTGGAAGACACTTATACTCCCTTCAAAGAGCTATTAACTGAGACATTTGGACTCTCACGACGAGAGCGAGGAGCATATTTGCTCTACCTGGATGGGCTTGGGGACGGATCCCTGTCGACACTCATCAACGAGATGCTGGCCCTCCTGGGAGATGAGCAGCCTGGCATCGTGTTCGAGCAGGCATTCCTGGAATAGATGCCTGAAGACATCCAACTGCTCCTGGCGGATGCAGATTTCACCGACCCCCGGAAAGTCACAGCACAGGCAGACATTCTATGGAAACAGAAACAGAAGTGCCCGGCTAACATGGGGCTGGTAAAGAAGTCCTGCAATCAGACCAGAGCAGTCCCAAGCAAGGAACAGCAGGAGCGAGTCCAGTGACACTGAGGCCCGCTGATGCCAGTCCCCCTGCGAGTTCCTGGGAAAATGACAAGGCCAGCAAGTATGTGTGGCATGGATTGAAGAAATAAGTCCGGGAGTGGGCCAAGGCGTGTATGCAGTGCCAAACAGCCACAGTGCAGCAACACACCAAGGTCCCCAACAGCCTTTCGAGCCAACGGAACGCAGGTTTGACCACATTCACTTCGACATAGTGGGACCCTTGCCAGTCTCTAGGGGTTTCCGCCTTTCACAGTGGTCGAGCTCTTCACCCCGGTGGCCAGAAGCAATCCCCCTGGCCGACACATCTACCAGGTCCTGTGCCAAAGCACTCCTCTCGTCCTGAATTGCAAGATTCGGACTGCCACAGCACATCACTTCTGACTGAGGCGCACAGTTCACCTCCAGTTTGTGGACTGACATTGCTGACCTATGGGGTGCTCAGCTACACCATACGATGGCAGACCACCCGCAAGTCAACGGCAGGGTGGAGCTTTTTCACAGCCACCTCAAGACCACCCTCATGACCAGAGTCAAGGGCTCCAACTGGGTGGATGAGCTACCATGGGCACTACTGGGCATCCAAACAGCACCAAAAGAAGACCTCCATGCATCCTCCACTGAATTTGTCTACGGAACCCCACTCAAGGTTCCCGGGGATTTCATTCCACTGGCCAGAGGACAGCAGGAGGAGACAACCACCTTCCTGAACAGGTTGTGCAAAAAGATTGGTAACCTGGCTCCGATCCCACCCTCCAAACACGGACAAGCCAAGTCCAACATCCCCAAAGAACTCAAGGACTGTGAGTACGTGTTTGTACG
Organism: Narcine bancroftii; assembly: GCF_036971445.1. NCBI lineage: Eukaryota > Metazoa > Chordata > Chondrichthyes > Torpediniformes > Narcinidae > Narcine > Narcine bancroftii. The sequence goes on from NC_091470.1 coordinate 76,507,120, forward strand.
CAGAGGACCCCACCGTTCGCCACTGCAGAAGCCATACAAAGGTCCCTTTCAAATCATACGGAACAATGGAGCCACCCTCAAACTAGACATTGGTAGACTCAAGCCTGCCCACACAGACCCAGCAGAACCCATGGAGACACCAACACCTTGACGCAGAGGCAGACCACAAAAGACCGGGGACTATACCTACAGACACTATAGACTGTAACGCCAGTTCTGGGGGGTGGGTCATATGACAGCCCACAATTGCGGAGATCAGGCAAGCACATCATGCGGCAGCAGACACGGACAGAGACCGCTAAAGCAATTCCCAGGTCAACGTAGAAGCTGGGGCAACATCAGACCAACAGCCCTAAAATGGCATTGGTCAAGCTGTCCAGCTAACTCAGCAGAAACAGGCTGGGGAAGAAAAGCATTCATAGGCATGGATGTTCCCACCCGCTATTGTTATTCATGTGGATGACTCAGTCAATCAGCAAAAATGGCAGGAACTTGAACAATATAAAAGCAGCCTCTCCAGTCCTAATAAAGGAGTGAGCCTAACCTGCCACACTGTGTGTGTGTGTGTGTGTGTGTGTGTGTGTTTATTTGCAGCGGTCAGCTACAATACATAGTGATTTTATAAAACTTTACCCCGTCCCTCCCCCTCCCCCCAACAACCCACTAGAAAAGAAAAAAGAGGAAAGAAAATATCTGGATAATAATTATAAAAACTTTTTAAAACTATCAAATAAAATGTAAAATATCTTAATTTTCTTGATTTTAGAAGTTGGAAGATTTAGATTGGATGATTACAACTTAATTCCTGCAATTTGTAAATATTTCAAAATTTTCAAATTTGTTATGTAAATTTTTTTCAAGTGATATACAACCACCTATTTCAGTCTGGTCATCCACCCATTCCCAAATACACAGTTGATTTCCAAGTTACTGCCACACATTTTCTAGCTCCCGCTAGGGCTATTTTAACAAATTCTTTTTGATATTTATTTAACTTCAATTTCAATTCTGTGTCAAAAATATTTTCAAGTAAAAAAAAAGATTTGGATCTTGAGGAAATTTAACTTTTGTAACTCTTTCCAAAAATAAACCTATTTCTGTCTGAAAGGTCTTAATTTTGAACATTCCCACGTAGAATGTAAAAAAAAGTACCTATTTCTTATTTGCATTAAAAAAATTTACCTGAAAAATTAGAATTTAATCCATTTAATTTCTGTGGAATAAGATGTAGTTGATGTAAAAAAATTATATTGTACCATTCTATTCCGAACATTAATTGTATTAATCTACTGTCCTGACAAAGTTCTAACAGTTTCCTCTTGAATACTTATTTTTAAATCTTTCTCCCATCTTTGTCCTGACTTATGAACTCCTCTATATTTTATTTTAAAATTTCCTAATCTGAGTTTACAATATGTTATATTACAAATAATTTAAACATCCACTGAGAAGTAACTCGCCAGAATTTACCTTGTTTTAAAACATTGGAGGTGTGCCACAAGGGGGCCTCAGTGAACCCAGTTTTCAGTTTAAGCTGGCATCCCATGGTTTCAGCAACTAACCAGGAGGTGTTATTTTAAGTCCACGCTGCTGAAGATCCAGCTGCGCTGGATGGGTCACGTCTCCAGAATGGAGGACCATCGCCTTCCCAAGATCGTATTATATGGCGAGCTCTCCACTGGCCACCGTGACAGAGGTGCACCAAAGAAAAGGTACAAGGACTGCCTAAAGAAATCTCTTGGTGCCTGCCACATTGACCACCGCCAGTGGGCTGATAACGCCTCAAACCGTGCATCTTGGCGCCTCACAGTTTGGCGGGCAGCAGCCTCCTTTGAAGAAGACCGCAGAGCCCACCTCACTGACAAAAGGCAAAGGAGGAAAAACCCAACACCCAACCCCAACCAACCAATTTTCCCTTGCAACCGCTGCAATCGTGTCTGCCTGTCCCGCATCGGACTGGTCAGCCACAAACGAGCCTGCAGCTGACGTGGACTTTTTTACCCCCTCCATAAATCTTCGTCCGCGAAGCCAAGCCAAAGAAGACAGGTTTTGATTTGGTAAAGATGCTCAAGTATCAAAATGGTTTCCTATTTTACCAATATTCAAAACTTGCAGGCTCTTGGCTGACATCAGTATTAAGTTATACTGCCAAAACACACACATTAATGTGAATGTGGGCTCACTCTTAAATGTTAAGAATAAATTGGATAGATGGGAGAGATCTAGAGGGTTATGGAATGGATGCAGTTGGATAGGTCTAGCAGAATGATGGTTGCCACAGACTAGAAGGGCCCAATGGCCTGTTTTCTGCGCTGCAGCATTCTGTGGTTCTATTAATTTTTTTTAGATTTTAGGCATACAGCATGGTAACAGACCTCTCAGCTCATGAGCCAGTGCTGCCCAACCACACTATTTCAAATGGTGGGAGGAAACTGGAGCCCCCAGGGAAAACCCACACACACAAGGAGAACATACAAACTCCTTAATTACAGCGCGGGATTCAAACCTCCGTCCCAGTCCCTGATGCTGACTCAACGTTGGGCTAACCGCTATGCTGACCGTTAGGTTGTTTCCTGCATTTTGGAATTGATTCATTCCAGGGATCACAACATATAAAGTAAAAACAAATAGCATTGTTCCAGTGCAAAATTCAGCATCAGATACTTACTTCCCAATCACATTTGATAACTCTGTATTAGTACTCTATATTACCCACCTATGACCCATTCATACTGGGAGTCAAAGGATATGAGTTAATAGATCTAATTGAATGCTGCAGCAGAAGTCATGAGCCAGATGGCCTACTTGTGCTTCATTTTCTTATGTTTCAGGATATTCTCCCTTTGGATTGATATTTTGACATTGGTCAGAAAGCTTCACATAGCATCCCACTCCATCCACCACATCAAACATTTACTTCATCCAATGTGAACCAGATACAAAATGCCCTGTGTCTATTTTCTCCATGAAGAGTTCCTAAATCCACCACTAGTATTATTAAAAAGGACAAGTGCATGAGTAAAACGCCACTTGAAGTTTGCCTTCCAAGATGCATAACCCCTGTTCCTTTGACAGCAATACAATTCCCAACAACACCATGGGAGGACATTTATCAGAGAGACTGCAGTGGTTGAAGAATGCAGCTCATCACCTTCTGAAGTGCAATTAGAGATGCGCTTTAAACTGGCTATATTCAGCAATTCCAACCATCCCATAATCAAAATTAGACAAAAGTTCTTCCAGTAACTCAAATATTTTATTTTAGTGGGAAGAAATTGGCAAAGGTTGAGAAGGAAATTGTCAGCAGAAGTAAAGGAAAATTCAGACTGCATAATCTTGTTATGTAAAGGTTAAAAAGCTTGGATACAATTCCTCATCCTGAGTGCGTGCTTAGTTAGTGGGTCACAGATGTTAAGCTGGAAATGCTTGCTTAATGATTTGATTAGAATCCAATCACTTCCAAAAAACAGCAAGTACTGATGATGCCGTAATATTCAAATAGTCATAGAACCATCCAATTCTCACAGTCTTGGGAAGCATTTGTGAAATGACCACCTCACCAGGTAAAACCTCATCAGCCCCTTGTACAGTCACGGCAGATCCTCCCTGCCCTTAAATGCATCATTCTAGCAATGAAGGCCAACGTCCCATTTGCTTTTTTGATTACCTGGAGCACTTGCAAACTAACTTTCAGCAATTCAACCACAGGCATTCCCAGGATTCTCTGAACAACTGCATACTGCAATTTTTCATAACTACTACAGAGTTGTTCATGTGTAGAAAGCTCAATATCCCCCTGATGAACAGGCTCCTTGCATAGCTGCAGCTGAGGTGAGGAGAACCCTATCCAAGGTAAACCCTATCCAAGGTGAACCCTATCCAAGGTGAACCCTATCCAAGGTGAACCCACACAAGGCGGTGGGACCAGACAATATACCTGGTTGGGTAATGAAGGACTGCACAGTCCAATTGACAGAGGTGTTCACAAACATTTTCAACACCTCACTGCAGGAAGTCACGTGATGGAGTAGTGGCTGGTAGGGAAAACCAGCCCTCTCCAGGAAGATAGGAAAAAAGTTAAGAAAAAGCAAAGCATAACAAAAATAAAATATAAGAAATAGAAGATACAGAATCAGAGAAGAGAAAGAAGATGGCTTCCAAGAAGGAGAAAGTAAAAACCACTGGGAAAAAAAAGTAGAAAAGTCACCGGAGAAGAAAGAAGAAGGTCTTACCTGCTTGAAGGAACAGGACGCTGTGGTGGCGAGGAGCGCCCGACCCTCGAGGAGCCCTGCGGAGTCGCAACCCACCAGCCGGTGCACTACAAAAATGGCTCTCGGAGCCAAACAAAACTGCACAATCAAAGGAGAAAGAGGACACCGGCGGGAGGGGGGCTCAGCAGAGGAGCGGGCTGTCATAGAGCAAACAGCTGAGGGATGCCCTACACTAAGGCGTTCAGCTGGAGGACGAGGAAGGCAGCAGAAGTGGGAGCGATGAAACAGACGTGGGAGATAGATGGAGGAATGATCAACAAGAAGACCAATGTCAAGAAGGACAACAGACGAGCAGCCCAGGAGGGGAGGACCAGCAACAAGAGGCCCAGCAAGAAGAAGCCTGACAAAGAGATACAAGCAGCTCATCAGGAAAAACAGAAGAGACAGACACAAAGAAGAGAAGAAGAAGACAGAAACACAGATACAGATACAGAAGAAGAGGAAGAAGAAGACCAAGATCTTCACAGAGAAATAGAAGGTAAAACTGATGGACAAAGAGAAATAAAAGGTAAAACTGATGGACAGAATATAGATAAAGTCTTTTTTGAAGAACAAATTAGATCACTAAAAGAATGGTTATAATTAGAGTTTAATGCAATTAAAAGGAAAATGAAAAGAACAGAAGATAAAATGCAAAGGTTTGAACTGGTAATGACAGAAATAGGGAAAAGAGTAGAGAATGTGAAAGAGCGGGAAAAGGCTGTAGAAATGGAAGTAAATGACTTAAGAGAAAAATTGGAAGAAAGTGACAAAAAGATTAGAGAGACACAAGAGTTGTTATCTCAGAAAATTGATATGTTGGAAAATTATAGTAGGTGAAACAACATAAAAATAGTGGGCCTGAAGGAGGATGAAGAAGGCACAGACATGAGGAATTTATAAAAGGGTGGATCCTGAAGGTCCTGGGAACGACAGAAATGCAGGAACTTATCACAGGTGCAAACATTGCTATAAAAAATTAGAGCAAAAGAAGAAAAAAATTGAGGTAGTTTCTGCGGTTCATTGCCCATCCAGAGATATGATAGCGCAGGGTAAGAGGCTGCTTTTTGTAGCATTGGGTGTTTGTCTTCAGGCTCCTGTTCCTCCTTCCTAATCGTAGTAGTGAGAAAAGAGCATAGCTTGGGTGATGAGGGTCCTTGATTATAGAGGTTGCTTTCTTGAGACACTGCCTCTTGTAGATGTCCTTAATGGAGTGAAGACGAATGTCCATGATGGTGCTGACAGAGTTCACAACTCTCTGTGGTCTTTCCCGGTCCTGTGCAATGGCACCTCCATACCTTAAATATTCAAATACTTATTTTATGGAGTCATACAGAAGGACCTTTGGCCAACCCCATTTCCAACAGCATTATCACTTTTTCTACACATTATTCTTTCTACATCTCCTTCATTTCCCTCCACTCACAGAAATTACCAATGCTCAATTAAAAGACCAACCAACAGTATATACATATAAACAAACATAGAACTATAAACAGATAATGAATGTAAACAAACTGACTGCAATAGAGAGAACAAAAGAAAATAAATAAAGGGCAGAAGTAAGAGTCCTTAAATGAGTCTCTGATTGAGTCTGTCATTGATGGTGGAGGGATAACAGCTGGTCCTGAGCCAGTTGGTGCAAGTCTTTAGGCTCCTATTCCTCTTTCCTGATGGCAGCAGTGAGAATAGAACGTGTGATGGATGGTGTGGATCCTTGATGATTGTTGCTAACCTCCAATGGCACTGTTTCCTGCAGATGTACTCAATAGTGGGGAGGGTTTTGCCTGTGATGTCCTGGGCTGCATCCATATCCTTTTGGAGAGCTTTATGCTCAGAGGTATTGGTGTCCCCATATACCTGTAGAAACCCAAAGGATTTTCCTTCAGCATGTCTCACAAGGAACCTCCTTCCATCTTCTTTATTTCTTTCTTGTTTTTTTTTCCTGCATTTTTATACTCCTCAAGTACGGGAATACCCCACTTTACTAAACTAGAGTGTTCCTATGAAACCTTTCATAACTCAAAATGGCGTAAAGCAAAGACCCATTCACTACTATTGAAGGCTATTTTCATAAAAGCCAAAACCCATTCAAATCCTTTTGTAAAAGCGAACACAGGTTTCTTCGTCAAAGTGAATTTTCGTAAAGCGAGTATTCGTAAAACGAGGATTACCTGAACCTCATTTGTTCTTTGCTGCCTATATCTGCTATACACCTCCATCTTCTTCTTAACCAGATCCTCAATATCCCTCAAAAGCCAGGACTGCCTAAGCTTATTAACTTAATCTTTAATCCTGACAAACTCTCAAAATTTCTCCTTTTATTTATTTATTTTTTTTATTTTTCACACTATAAACCATATTGACCAAGATACAAACAGACATTTTTCTTCTTAAATATATACAGTGTCGTTTTCTCCCCCTTTTCCCCCCTCCCTTCCCTCCCTCCCTCACTCCCTTTCCCATTTATTTGAAGTTCAATCTATAAGATACCTTAAACCGGTTAAACAATGTTGTCACTTAATAAAAATAAACAAGAAATTTTACTGAGTCAGTTCTTTTCGTTATCTTCTCCTTCTGTCATTTTAGGTGTGGTGGAAGTCCATGGTAGAATTTCTCTATTGTATTTCATGTATGGCTCCCATATTTGTTCGAATATTGTAATGTTATTTCTTAAATTATATGTTATTTTTTCTAATGGAATACATTTATTTAACTTTTGAGGTGTGATGTATAGCCTGTGTATCCAGTTATATTGTATCATGCGTAACCTCATGTTTAGAAATACAATAAACACGAGGTTACGCATGATACAATATAACTGGATACACAGGCTATACATCACACCTCAAAAGTTAAATAAATGGGACCCAACAGTATCAGACAGATGTTTTAGCTGAAAAAAGGAAACGGGAACAACAATTCATGCAATTTGGACATGTGAGAAAGGGGAAAAATTTTGGGAAGATCTAAACCAGATATTAAATAAAATCACAAAAAGCAATATACCAAAAAACACAGAGATCTTCCTCCTAAGTAATATAAGAAACAAAGAATTTGGATGGAGCACAAAAAAAATTTGTTATGATAGCCCTAGCTGTAGCTAAAAAATGTATTATGTCAACCTGGAAATTAGAAGACAACTTGAGAATACAACAATGGTACATAGAAATAAATAAAATTTCTCCTTTGAAGGCCTTACACTTACTGAGCATATCCTTGCTAGAAAACAACCTAGCCATATCTAAACTTTTTAGATCCTTTCTCCAATTTATAATCTCAGCCCAAAGACCAGACCTATCTTTATCCATAAATACCTTGAAACTATGGCATTATGATCAATGGACCCAAAATATTCCGCTACACATACTTCTGTCACCTGTCCTGTCTTGTTCCCTAATAGGAGATCCAGTATTGCATTCCCTTTAGTTGGTAGCTCAATAAATTGATTTAAAAAACTTACCTGAACATATATGACAACTTCTAAGCCATCCAGCCCTTTTATGGTATGGGAGTTCTAGTCAATATGTGGAAAGTTATAATCACCTATAACAACTTGTGTTTCCTGCAGATGTTTGCCATCACTGCAGATTTTATCCTCCAAGTCTCACTGACTATTGAGTAGTCTATAATACAATCCCATTGTTGTGGTCATACCTTTCCTGTTCCACCCATAGAGTCTCAGTAGATGAGCCCTCTGGTCTGTCTTTTCTGACTGTAGCTGTGACATTTTACATGTTACTCCTCCCCCTTTCATTCCTCCAACTCTATAACAATCTGAAACAATAAACCCCCAGTATATTAAGCTGCCTGTCCTGCCCCTCCTGCAACCAAGTTTTGCTAATGGCCACAGTATCATAATTCCACAGCATGCTCTAAGCTCATCTGTCTTTCCTACAATACTCCTTGCATTGAAATCGATGCACCTGAGAACATTATTCCCACCATGAACAACCTTTTGATTTTTTTTTCTATGCATTGTCTTATTCCTCCTCCACTCCCCTTATCTGCTCTGACTTTTCTGGTATCTATTCCCCTGCAAATCTTGTTTAAATGCCCCAGAGCAGCACTGGCAAACCTTCCCACAAGGACATTGGCCTCCCTCCAGTTCAGATGCAAACCATCCCACTGGTACAAGTCCCACCTTTCTGGAAAAGAGACCAATAATCCAGAAATCTGAAGCATCCCTCATGCACCCATCTCTTTAGCCATGTGTTAACCTGAATTATTCTCCTATTTCTAACCTCCCTGCACGTGGCACAAGTAGCTGTCCTGAGATCAGAACCTTAGAGATTCTGACCTTTGACTTTGCACCCAACTCCTTGAACTCTCTTGGCAGGACCTCATCACCCTTCATACCCTTGCCATTGGTCCTTACACAGAGCATGACATCTTACTGCTCACCTTCCCTCTTGAGAATGGCGTGAACTCAATCTGAGATATTCCAGATCCTGCACCTGGAAGATAACATAACATCCAGAATTCTTGATCTCTTCCATAGAACCTCTTATTTGTTCCCTCACTATTGAATCCCCTATCACTACAGCTTGCCTTTCTCCTCCCTTCATTTCTTATCACAGGGCCAGACTCTATGCCAGAGACCACAGTGGCTTATACATGGTAGGCCATCCCCCTCAACAGTATCCAAAATGATATATTTGTTATTTGAGGGGTCCAGCCACAAGAGTCCCCTCCACTGACTGCCTGTTCCCTTTCCCTCTCATGATTGTCACCCAGCTACCTTCCTTCTGCCTCCTAGGAATGACTGCGTCTCTGTAACTCCTGTTTATTACCCCCCTCATCCTCCCGAATGATCCAGAATTCACGAGAAAAAGGAACAGAAGTAGGCCATTCAGCAAATCCACCCTGAGCTAAACAGTTCTAAGTTCCAGCCTTCACCCTATAGCCCTTGATACCTTGACTAATTAGATACCTATCAATCTCCCCTTTAAACTTCCCCAATGATCCAGCCTCCAAAGCTGTATGTGGCAACAAATTCCACAAATTTACAACCCTCTGGTTAAAGAAATTTCTCCTCATCTCAGTTTTAAATGGGCACCTTCTAAGACTGTGCCTCTTGTCCTGGATTCACCCACCAATACCTACTCTGTCCAATCCTTTCAGCATTCGAAATGCTTCTATGAGATCTCCTCTCATTCTTCTATACTCCAATGAATACAGTCCAAGAGCCGATAAACATTCCTAATATGTTAGCCCTTGCATTCCAGGAATCATCTTGGTAAATTTTCTCGGTACTCTCTCCAACATCAGTACATCCCTTCTAAGATAAGGGGCCCAAAACTGCACACAGTACTCCAAATGAGGTCTTACCAGTGCCCCATAGAGCATCAACACCTCCTTACTCTTATACACCATTCCTCTTGAAATAAGTGCTAAAATAGCATTCACTTTCTTTACTGCCAATCCAACCTGGTGGTTAACCCTTAGGTTACCCTGCATAGCTGACGTGGACATTACCCCTCCATAAATCTTTGTCCGCGAAGCCAAGCCAAAGAGAGAGAGAGAAGACCCTGCATGAGGACTAAGTCCCTTTGCACTTCCAAATTTTGAATTTTCTCCCCTCCAAATATCATGCCGCGCACCTCGAAGTATTTCATAATTTCATCCTTGAGGATCGACTCCAATAACTTTCCAACTACCAACATCAGACAAAGAGGCCTAGAATTTCCTTTTTTCTACCTCCTCCTTTCTTAAACAGTGGAACTACGTTTGAGACCTTCCAATCCTCTGCATCCATGCCAGAATCTATTGATTTCTGGAAAATCAATTCCAATGTCTCCACAATCTCCAAAGCCACCTCCTTCAGAACCCGTGGGTGCACCTCATCCAGTCTGGAGGCTTATCGATCTTTAGTCCATTCAGTTTACCAAGCACCATCTTTCTAGTAATCCTGACTGTGCTTAATTTGATTCTTCAAACTCCAGCTTCAATTCCCTAACCCCGTTTGTAAGGGGCTTCAGTTGCATGCACTTCTCACAGATTAAGTCATCAGAGATACTGCTAGCTTGTCTGATTATCTACACTCTGCAAGAGGAGCATGTTCCTGGCCCTGGCTGTCATTCGCACTGTCTTATGAAATAGAAAAAAAGTTAGAAAAACCTGTCTTTACCTGTGCTTCCTTGCTGAATCCTTTTTTTTAAACCTCGAGTGAATTGTTCTTACCTTACCTCAACTCCTGCAGCACCATTTCAGCCTCTCCATTCAAAGTCCCACTTTTATACTGGCCACTCCTAGTCATTCCACTCACACTTCCCTTTAATGGCTACAGCTCATTAGCCACAGGAGCAATTTAAACAAACACTATCTTTCTCAGTGTTTTTTAAATGCTCCTCTTCTTGTTCAAAGTCCCGATCTTGCAGCTCCCAATGAGAAAAATCCACATTAAGGTTCAATTTATTGTCATGCAATAAAAAGTATCATATTGCACAAAATTGCCTTTTGTCTGTGGTGAGGTAGACAGGTTCACCATCAGCAGAAATTGCCTGGCGCCTCTTACAGTCAGAGAAAGAGAAGCAAAACAGAGATATCCCCCCCGAGTTACTGTGTGTTCATGGATTTGCCTCCAGCTCTCCCGCAGCCTTCACAGCTACATACAATCCAGTCCAAACCATTGCAACCCGAGCTCCAGATCCAAACCTTTGATACAATTAGGAACCCTTCAGCACCCTCGGCATCCTCTCTCACCCCTGTTCCTATACCTGGTAACCTTTCACCCAGTCTTGAGCCAGTCTCAATCAGTCCGGAGCCTGGTGCAAGTCCCTTGTCTGTAGTCTCCAGCAGTCCACAGCTTGTGTAGGTTCCTCACCTCAAGTCACCAACAGCCCACCACCTGTGTGGGCCCTTCAGCTGCAGAACCCTCTCACTGGTCTGCCGCCGTGGTCACCGTCCCGTGGTCACCTCCTCTGCTTTTCCTTCTCAGACAGGGGGGGTGGGTGGTCTCCCCCTTCTCCTCTCCTCCGCTTCCTTGGAGTCTGCAACCCCCTCGTGGTTGCTGCCATCTTGGACGCAGACCCCACAGTTGCTGGATTTTAAATAAAACTACCATTGGCTCCTTTAACAGGCCATTCAAAGCCCGTCGGAGCTCATGGCAGTTGCACTGAGTGATTGGACCCTGCGGGAGCACCACGTCTTCACTCTCCATGGGTCGGCACTACCGTTGCAGCAGCTCGGGCCACCCCACCATTTTTCGCAGTGTTCTGCACCTGCCATAGATTTCACCTTTCACATCATCTACATGACCTTAGTCCCCATCGGGGGGGGGGGGGGGTCAGCTGTGGAAAGGGTAAGTGAGTGTCAACATCTCTGAAGATCGATCCTGGGGCTTCCACGTCGATGTCATCACGAAGAAGGCTCTACTTTGTGAGGAGATTTGGCATGTCACCAGACTCTTGCAGATTTCTACAGGGGTACCTCACTGACAAAAGGCAAAGGAGGAAAAACCCAACACCCAACCCCAACCAACCAATTTTCCCCTGCAACCGCTGCAACCGTGTCTGCCTGTCCCGCATCAGACTTGTCAGCCACAAACGAGCCTGCAGCTGACGTGGACATTTACCCCCTCCATAAATCTTCGTCCGCAAAGCCAAGCCAAAGAAAGAAAGAAGACTGTGGAGAGCATTCTGACCAGTTGCATCCCAGTCTGGGATGGAGGTACCAATACACAGGACAGGGGGTGGGGGGAACTATAGAGAGGTTGTGAACTCATGCAGTGCCATCTTCACTCAATTGAGGACATCAAAAAGAGATGGTTTCCAGAAAGCAACCTCGATCCTCAAGGACCCTTACCACCCCTGCCATTATGAGAGTGGGGGTGAAGGGTTCAGATCCACTGAGCTGAGTCGTTACGGTGCACATTTAAAAGTGAACTGAAAGTGCGTTGGGTGTACAAATGAATCAGCAGGACTGGGGCATTGCTCTGCTCTCTGGGGCCTGAGCATTGCGAAGCCGGGCACACCCCCTTCAAATCTCACCCTTCCCCACCACACCCCCCCCCCCCTCCCCTCCCTCGTCACTGCCAAGTCCACGTCTCAATCCAGGAACTCACAAAACGGAGCGAGTGCCGATGAGCAGACAGACCGAGTTGACTGTCAGAACGCACTGCACAGATGCGCCGCCGACACGCTTGACTTGCTCCCCGAGTCCGAAGAGAGTCCCATCCCCTTCCTTGGAGGTGGGGGGGTGAAGTGGAAGGAAGAATATACAGAAGAATTGCAAAACGCAGACCACAAACAAGTGGCGAGAATTGGACGCGGAGATTTGCAAATCTTTCAACAAGCCCCGCTTCCAATTGCATTGTCTGCAGAGAGGAGCGGAAGGGAGGGGTTGCTCTTCACCCTTGAAGTGAGGCCGTGGGGGGCGATCGTCGGGAGAATGGGGCAGCTGAGTCAACCGAGTTGGCTGAGGTGCTGACATTTCACTTCCGCGTCTGCCTGGGACTTGCAGCGGAGAGAGAGAGAGAGCTCGGAGCACGTTTGCCTGGGCAAACGGTGGAACCCCGTGAAGATGCTCCAGCGAAACTACTACCCTTTCCCCGAGACGCCGTCCGGGATCAGGAGGAACTGCAGCCCCACGCCGCAGGCGAAACTCGGCGCGGTGGATCGGAGCGCTTCCACCGGTCCGGCCAAGCAGCAGGGGGACAACTCGGTCCGCAGGCTGGGACCGGCCAGCGGCGACGGCGGGAGGGTGGAGGCGGCTCTGCGCCATCGACCTCCTGTCCCCCAACTCACCGTCACCTCGGACGAAGGGACCACGCAGGAGAGCTTCGAGTTGGAGCAGGGCTCCGACCACCGAGTTTGCCGCAAGCTCTCCAACTCGTCCCTCTCCTCCACCGGCTCCTCTCTCTTCGACGACTCGGAAGATGACGCGCTGCTGGGCGCTCAGCAGCAAGACCACGACCCCGAGGGCCAAGAGGGCATCACCCTGGTGAGTGATGGCTCCGACCTTTCTCTCAATGCAAAGAGTGCAGAGGATAGAAAGCTCCCCTCAATGGTGAGGGGATTCGGAGTGCTGTGGACCACCAGAGGCCCCAGGCAGGACCATCCGACAGCTTTGAGGGGGAGGAGTTGGCAGGAACATCCATAGAGGACATCAGCGTAGCATAATTGGCGAAATAACTATAGGAAGAAGAAAAGAAAAATGTAATAGGCTGGCAGAGATGCTGTGTCAAAGCCCCAGTTCAATCCTGACTTCAGGTGGTGTCAGTGTGGAGTTTCCACGTGACTGCCTCTGGGTGCTCTCGTTTCCTCTGGGATCCCAGAGCCTTGTGAGCTGGTAGGTTAATTGGCTGCTGTATATTACCTGCAGGGTTCAGTGGTGAGATCTCAGGGGAGCTGATGCAAATGCGGGGAGAATAAAATGGGATTAACGGTATGGATGCCTGCCTGATGGTTGGTGCAGATTTAGTGGACCAAAGTATCCATTTCACAGCTCTCTGTGATTGAGGTGTGTTAGTGAGTGGTAGAATCGGAGTGGAGTTGTTAGGAATATGGGGAAAATTAGGGGAATGTGAACACACTCTGAGCAGGCATAGACTTGGTGGGCCAAGTGGCCTTAAACGTCAATATAGACAGAGCATGGTAACAGGCCATTTTAGCCCATGAATCTGTGCTGCCCCCTTAACCTACACCCTTGGTATGTCTTGAATGATGGGAGGAAAGCAGATGCCCAGGGGAAACCCACGCAGATACGGGGGAAGAACAAATAAACTCCTTACAGACAGCGCGGGATTCAAACCCCCGGTCCCAATCACTGGCGCTTGTAACTGTATTGCACTAACCGTTATGCCAACCATGCCTCCTTCTGAATCATATGGAAATATGAAAGCAGAAAAATCCTGTAGATTAGTGGGTGGGACAGCATCTGTGGAGAGGAAACCATCCACTGTGATGGCTCTTCATTGAATCCTATCAGCTATTATGATCTGGAATCTGGAGGGAGCAGATTTAACAGTTACTTTCAAAAGTGAACCAGATAAATATTTGTAAGGAGAGTATTTTTGGAGTCTTGGTTAAAGAACAGCAATGGGATTGGTCACAACAGAAAGAGCATTGTGGGCCAAACAGACTCCTCCACCTCTGCAGTGTGATTCAAGATTCAGTTTATTGTCATAGTAATAAAATTGTGTCCTATTATGTGAAGTTCCCTTTTGCCTGCTGTAAAGCAAACAGATTCGCCACTAGCCAGAATTACCCAAGCGCCTCTTACATTTCTTATGGTCAGAGAAGCAAAAGAGATCCCCCCCACCCTCCCCCCAAGAGGCACTGAGTGTGGTGGTACACCACCAACTGACTGCAGGGGGCAACCTCTGTACCTGCAGAAGTGTAAGGGGACAGGACAACACCTGGCCGGCTGTCAATCAGTTGGCCTGAATGGATCAAGCCCCACCCTGTCGGGTGTCAATCACCCACTGGGAGGGTGCCGGCCTCCCAAGGCCTTACACTGAGTTGCTGCAGCCACAGCCAGCCTGGCTGTGTGGTGGTTTTTGTGGATTAAAGCCTGTTGTTCAGTCTTTACCTTGTATGTGTCTGATTCTGTCTAACAGCGCACCACACTGAGTGTCCATAGATTTACCTCCAGTGCTTCTGCAGTCTCCGCAGCCACACAGAGTCCAGTCCAAACCATTGGCAACCTGCCCGCCCACGTAGTAATTGGGAAATGGTTTCTGGGTCAGCTTTAAGAACATCGGGTTCTCTATTGATATTTGATGACTTGATGATTTCTGTTCTTGTTTTATTAACGGAACAAAATGGGACTCAAAGTTTATTATTCATATTTTTCTTTGGCTTGGCTTCGCGGACGAAGATTTATGGAGAAATGCTTTTGCCTTGTTTGTATGGTGCAAAATGAATTGCAGGAAATGGTTCCCAATACCAGCAGTAGCCATGAGTGAGTGATTCTTTGTTACATGGATTCAGAGGCAGATATGGTCTTCACTGTAGGAGGCAGAGCATTACTGCTTCTCGTAGCAAACAAGCAAACATTCATGCAATGGCTTCATACACATGTGGTCAGAAGGATAAACAATGCACACAGAAATGGACAAAGGTAAACAAGATTACCCATAAACCAAAAGATCACATATATACACACATGCCCACAAACACAAACAAATGTGTGCATACCAGAAGCATTCAGACTGAAGTTTAGCATTTTGAAGTGAAACCAATAAAAATGCGCCCAATCCTGTTGAGTCAATGCCTGGGTGCAAACGGAGAGGCAGCTTTGAAATGCATAACAAAGGATCAGTGAATTGTATTGAAATTCCTAACCTTGGTAGGAATTTCTTCACAATGTGTAGGTTTAATTATTGTTTTATCTTCATCTACTTCCAGATAAGTACCACCATGTAGATTTCAAACTTCCTCAAGGATGCAATGACACATCTGCAGAGAAAATAGGCAAATAAATTCTGCAGCTTTATAAAGTCACAGAGACATACAGTGCAGAAACAGGCCCTTTGGCCCAATTTGCTGACGCCAACCCAAATGTTCCATCCACACTAGTCCCACCCTCCTGTGTTTGACCCATATCCTTCCACACCTCCTATCCAGGTATTTATCCAGATTTTGATTAAACGTTGCAATAGTACCTGCCTCAATAACGTTCTCTGGCAGTCTATTCCATACATTCACCAAACTCTGATAAGAAAAATTAACTTTCATGTTTCTGTTAAATCTCTTTACCTCACCTTATATCTATGTCCTCTAGCTACTGATTCCTGTGCTCCGGACAAAATGCTCTCCGCGTTCACCCAATCTATACCTCTCATGATTTTGTACACCTGAGTGAGATCACCCCTCATCCTTTTGCACTCCAAGGAATAAAGCCTGCTCAGATTCAGGTTTATTGTCAGAGCACATACATGTCATAACATACAACCCTAAGAATTTTTAAATATATATTATTTAATTTTTAAGAATATATATATATATATATATATATTATATATTCACACACATACACACAAAAAGGACTCAATGAATGTATATACAAATCGATAGAAGTATACAAAAAAATTATATCCTTAAAATACACATTAAACCTAGAAGTAACTCCGTACCTTGAGGGAAAGGAAAGGATACAGTGGACAGAGGGGAAGAAGAAGAAAAAGGAAAAAGAGCTGCACCAACATTTAATAGAATCAAAAAAATTACTAATAAGGGATGAAAATTAAATATAAAATATTGAATAGATAGACAAAACTATGCGAGCATTTAAATTAATTCAAATAAGGCTGCCAAACATTTATGAACATGTTATATTCATTTCTAAGTAATTTTCTCCAGGGGTTTACAACTTTGCTTCTCCATATTCCAACGATCAATATGTAAGAGGGGATTGTATTTTCATGTTACCGCTATGCATTTCCTGGCTATTGCCAAAATGTTTTTAATAAATTTGAATTTACTTTTGGGGGATGACAGCCAAATTCCCCAAAAGGAACAATTGTGGATCAAGAGGGAAGTCCACCCCCTAATTTTCATTCCCCAAATTTATCCAAAGAGGTCTTAATTTCATGCATAACCAGGTGGAATGTATAAAAGTACCAATATCTGTGCCACACCTAAAACACATATTTGAGATCTCTGATTAACTATTACGTAACTTTAGAGGTGTAAGGTATAGTTGATGCAAATAATTGAAATGTATATTGAATTATCTTGAATTAGTAAGAGCTGTCATACAATCTAAGCATAAATTTGACCAACCCTGAGATTCTTTTTCATGCCGGTGAGGCAGAATGATCAATTATTGGTAGTGCAAAATAAAATGTACCGGTCCTCAAGGTACACATGTAAATAAATAAAGAAATGTAAACAAACTGTGCAATATCCAGAGAAATAAAAATATAATAGTGTAAAAGGGTCCTTAAATGAGTTTGTGGTTGAAGGGTCTGATGTTCCTGAACCTGGTGGTGTGAGCCTTGTGGCACCTATACCTCTTTACTGATGGCATCAGCGAGAACGGGGCTTATACTGGGAGGTGTGGATCCTTGATGATTGCTGCTGCTCTCCAACAGCAGTGTTCCCTGTCGATGTTCTTGATGATGGGGAGGGTTTTGCTTTGATGACCTGGGCTGTGTTGCTTTATGCTCAGGAGTATTGGTGTCCCCATACCAGACCGTAATGCAGCCAGTCAGCACATTTTCCACCACACATTTGTTGAAATTTGCCATACCAAACCTTCCATGAGGAAGTAGAGGTTCTGTCATACTTTCTTCATGAGGCCATTGGTGTGTTGAGTCCAGGAAAGATCCTCAGAGGTAGTGACTCCCAAGAACTTGAATTTTCTCACCCTCTCCACCTTTGAACCACCAATGATCACTGGACCCTACATCTCTGGTTTTATCTTACTGATGTCAACAATCAGCTCCTTGGCTTTGGTGTCATTGAGTGAAAATTTGTTGTTGGTGCACCTTTCAGCCAAATTTTCAATCTCCCTCCTGAATGCTGGCTCATATCTCTTTTTTATACAACCCACTACTGTGGTATCATCAGTGAATTTGTACTTGGTGTTGTTGTACCAAGTCACACAGTCACAGGTATATAGCAAGTAGAACAGGGGCTAAGAATGCAGCTCAACCTCCACCTATATCTCAGGCCCTCAACTCTTAGCAATATTCTCATAAATTTTCTCTGCACCCTCACCAGCTTGACAACATCTTTCCTATAATACTGTGACCAAAAGAGAGCACAATACCCCAAATGGGGCTTCAACACTATCTTATAAAATTGCAACATATCCTCCCAACTTCTCTGCTCAATATTCTGACTTTGAAGGCCAAAGTGCCAAAAACCTTCTTCCCCATGACCACGGTCATAGAAAATAGAAACATAGAAAATAAGTGCAGGAGTAGGCCATTTGGCCCTTGAAGCCTACACCATCATTCAATATGATCATGGCTGATCAGTACCCAGTTCCGGCCTTCTCCACATACCCCCTGATCCCCTTAGCCATCTATGTGCCTAAACTCCTAGATCTCTTTGCTCTACAACACACCCCAGATTCTAACCATTCACAGTTAAACCTCCCGAAATGCAAGATCTCACATTTCTCTGTATTAAATTTCATCAACTATTCATCAGGCCTCCTTCTCAACCGTTTAAGAGCCTGCTTATTAAAATTGACTGGCAGAATGGTAGAGCTGATAGAGATTCTGCCTCAAAGCCCCAGTGACCCCAGTTCAATCAGGTGGTGTCAGTGTGGAGTTCACATGCTATCCACATCGCTGCCTCTGGGTGCTCTAGTTTCCTCCCAGATTCTAGAGACTCGTGAGCTGGTAGGTTAATTGGCTGCTGAATATTGCCTGCAGAGATCCGGTGTGTGGTAGGATCTCTGGGGAGTTGATGTGAATGCGGGGAGAATAAAATGGGATTAATGTGGGATTAGTATGGATGGCTGCTTGATGGTTGGAGCAAATTTAGTGGACCTAAGTATCCATTTCATAGCTCTCTGTGATTGGTGAATAAAGTGAGTGGTAGAATTTTCCTAATGTGAGCCAGATTAGTTCTGATGTGGAATATAAAATCTTCTGTCAAAGCAATTTAGCCATTTTGCTCCTTATGTCTTTACCTACCTTACTTGGCACAGTTCCTTCAGGAAGTGGAGGACAAGGCACCATGCATCTATATTCATTGGTGAAACAGCAATGGAGAGGGTTCATACCTTCAAGTTCCAGGGAGTCCATATATCGGAGGACTCCTGATATGCCAGAGACGTGGACCAGACAAGTATTATACTAATACTGGGCTTTTAACAGACTATAACTACCACTAAACTGGCCACTGGGAAAGCATCTCCATCTGTTATACCAGTAGGGTGGAGTATCTCTACAGCCATAGCCAAGCAGTCAGTATAATATGCCCCCCCCCATTACGTCATCACATTCACCCCCCACAAAAATTGTCCAATTTTAATAAAATACAATAATGGCAAAAGTAAAAAAAAATCACAAAAGATCAAGGGTTACAAATAGAATTAATGAGAACACATAGCAAAAAAAAACTGCAAGCCTGAGATAATACAGGGTGACTCCACTCACAGTAATTATGACTAAGATTAGAAATGGTCATAACAGAGCCTCAGGAGGCTTTGAGATTCGTGTTGATCTTGGTAAGGGCACAGATGGAGGAGACTTATCTCTAACTGAAGGACTTTTGTCGCCAGGTGTGGAAGGGAGTGGAGAGAACAAGGAAACATTCCCATGAAGAGGGTATTGTTCCTCGAGTATTTCTCGTGACAGGGAGGGTGGAGAAGGAGTCAGGTCAGTGGAAGGGAAAACAGGCTGTAGACCAGGCGAGGGTAGATCCCTAAGGGAAACAGTGTCCTTTCTTCCATCAGGAAAAATAACATGATCATACTGTGGATTAGCATGAAGCTGTTGAATACGCTGTACAAGCAGGTCAGCTTTGCTGGGTCTAACATATTTTCTTAATAAAACTTCTCTGGGGTTAGAGAGCCAAGTTGGCAAGGTTGAGCCAGCTTTCAATTTTCTAGGGAAAACAAAAAGACGTTGGTGAAGAGTTTCATTGGGAGCTGGACAAAGCCGTGTATGGATAGGGTTTAATGCTTCTGGGTGCACCTCTTGCCAGCGGCTGGTGGGGAGACCTTTTGATTTTAGTGCTAGAGTGATACCTTTCCAGATTGTACCATTACTGCGCTCCACTTAACCATTATCCCGTGGGTTATAGCTTGTAGTATGACTAGTAGCTGTACCCCTATCAAGAAGGTATTGCCTAAGTTCAGAGGTCATGAAAGCTGACCCTCTGTCACTATGAATGAAGTTAGGATAACCAAAAATACTAAAAATCATATCAAGACATTTAATAACAGAACCAGCAGAAACGTCAGCACATGGTATAGCAAAGGGGGGAAATGAGAGAATTCATCATTGATGTTAAGGAAGTCAAAATTCTTATTATTTGAGGGTAGTGGTCCTTTAAAATCCACACTGAGGCATTCAAATGGACTAGATGCCTTAATCAATGTGGAAGTGAAAGGTTTTTAATAGCGTGGTTTACACTCCGCACAGACTGAACACTCATTAGACAGTTTCTTGATGTCTTCTAGTGAGTATGGCAAATTGAAGGACTTCACATAATGAATATTATAATCCAGCGACCCTGGGTGACATAATTCATCGTGAAGGTATTTGAAACGGTCTAGCTGCAGACTTGCACAGGTCATGCGAGAAAGCGCATCTGGAGGGTCATTGAATTTTCCTGGGCGATAGAGTCTATCGTAACCATAAGTAGAAAGCTCAATTCGCCAACGCATGATCTTATCATTTTTAACCTTGCTCTTCAATTTAATGTGAACATGTAGGCAACAGATTTTTGATCAGTTAGTAAAGTGAATTTCCTTCTGGCTAAAAAGTGTCTCAAATAGTAAATGGGTTCTACAATAGCTTATGCTTCCTTTTCGATAAGAGGATTGCCTGACCTCTGGCCCATGTAATATCTGAGAGAAAAAGGCCATAGCTCTACCAGCTTGATTTAGCATAGCTGCTAAGGCCCAATCTGATGCCTCAGATTCCACTTGGAATGGTAAATCCTCATCGATAGCTGGCTATTTCCTGTTTGATGGGTTCAAAGGCACAGAGGGCTTCTTCAGACAGAGGAAAACTAGTAGTTTTAAACAGTGGCCGCAGTTTATCTGCATAACTGGGCACCCAATGAGCATAATAGGAGAAAAACTCCAGACAACGCTTGAGGGACATTTGTGTCGCAGGTGGGGGTAGATGCATGAGTGGTCTCATTTTCTCACTCCGTAGCCTAGTATAGCCAGGCATTTAGTGCGGTATACACTCTTGTCATTGTTAAGGTTTAAGTGCGGATGCTTGGCCACCTGGAGGAATTTTTATAAGTTCTGATCATGATCATTTAAGTCCTTGCCACATATAGTGACATTGTCCAGATAAGGGTAGATGGCTTGCAAGTTATGAACGTCCACTAGCTTATCCATGGAAAATGGATACACCGTTAGTAACTTCAAAAGGAACGCTTTTAAACTGAAAAACGTTGCCATCTGCCTCAAAAGTGGTAAACTGCCTTTCATCTTTGTGAATAGGCACCTGATAATTAGCTGATTTCAGATCAATTGTGGAATATATTTTGCATTGTGCAATCTGGTTTTCCATATCTGAGATACGAGGCAGGGGATAAGCATCTAGTTGCTTATAGTTTATAGTTTGACTGTAGTCCATGACCATTCTACATTTCACGCCGTTTTTGACAACTACATCTTGTGCACGCCAAGGACTAGTACTGGGATCGATGATTTTTTTTCTTTCAATAAATGTTTAACATTGTTCTCAATAAAGAGTCTGTCCTCTTTGCTATAGCGCAGGGGTGTCAAACTCCAATTCACGGAGGGCCAAAATTAAAAACTTGGACTAAGTCGAGGGCCGAACTAAATATTTATTGAAAATTTTCAACAACATCTGCATGTTTTCTCTTCTTTCGACATATGTAATGTTAAACTTTTTCTTATTAAAATAAATGTTTAATAATAGTTTTGGATAAACTCTTTCCAGAAGCATTAACAAATGAGAAATAAAATATTCAATCAATAATATTTCTCTATAGAGGATTTGTCAAATGTTGCTAGTGTGCTGTCGAATAGTAAAATCTGAGGACTATTGAGAATGTGGGAGAATAACATGATTCCTGAAACAATCAAATGGGTGACTGATTGTGGGCATGAACTCTAACAGGGTTATTTGCCATGCCCTTTTTCCATTGGTACAGATATCCTTTGATTGACACACTTTTCAAGTTTTATGCCTAATGAGCTTGTATCCAGGTGCAGGACCATTTTTAACCAGGAATATATTTATCACTGTGACATGAAACTATTGGAAGATCGTTTTATCCTGAGATTAAAGTTCATAATACTTACTCAGGCCTGTGTGCGGGAGGGCGGGATTTGCGGGTGATCGGGTTGGACAACGACAGTGCGGGGGCATCGTCTCTCGCTGCAGGGCGGCATCTCGGCGGATCAGCGGCCCCGTCACCGTGAATCGCGGATCGACCTGCAGCAGGGTGGGGGAGTGAGCAACGGTCCTGGCGAGATCAGGCCCGAGGCCTCCGGTTCCGGGCGCTGGGAAGCGGCCTTGGCTTCCCCTGACACCGGTCAGGCCCCAAAACTAGAGTCCACGGTTAGACCCTGCAACGTAAACAGAGGAGGTGGGGGCGATTAGCAGGCTGACGCCAATGCATTCTGGGATTTGTTGTATTACTGTGCATGCGCTATACTGGCATGGCGGGCAGCGGGCCACCTCTAATACATTTTTGAAATGATCTTGCGGGCCAAATATAATTATATCGCGGGCCAAATTTGGCCCGCGGGCCAGAGTTTGACATGTGTGCTATAGCGCCTACTCTTTGTTGCTACAGGCTTACAATCCGAGATTATATTGGTAAAAAGAAGTGGAGGTTTAATCTTTAGAGTTGATAACCCGCAAACAGCCTCTTTGGGTACTGTGATCGATGGTAATGGGCTGTTAAATGCCAATATGATGCTTTTCATTTGGCATTGGAAATCTAATCCTAAAATTATCGGAACACACAGACCAGGGAGCACGTGCAATTTGTAATCTTTATATTAATTTCCCTGTACCTTCAGGATTATTTTACAGCAACTTGTAATGTCTCGTTTTAGTCCAGAACAAGCCATAGAAATTTTGCGCACAGACAGGCACAAGGTAAGATTCAGGGTGCTAGTGGTCGTAGGGTGAATATAGCTGTCAGTACTGCCCGAATCGAACAGTCAGTAGGCTTCCTGTTTACCTCCACCTTCATCGTGGAATGCTTCAGGCCGTGGGGTTCATCTTGATTTATTGTCATCAATGCCAGGTCTCCCTGCAGTGGCGACCTGTTGGAGTTCGCCGCGTCGCTGGCAGTTCCACTTATGATTTCAGAAGAAGAAGAAGGAGAAGAGGAAGAAGAACTAGATGATTCATTGGCTTTCCAGGTCAACACAGCAGTCATGCCGTGGTGCCCCTGCTTATTAGTAGCGCTTGAGCGCTTCTTCTTCTTCTTACTCTTCAACTCATGGCGTGAGGAAGGCAATGACTCTCGCGCCCGGCAGACTCTGGCCCAGCGCCCTCACTTTCCGCAGTTGGCACAATTGGCTTGCCGTGCGGGGCACTGAGAGTGAACGTGCAGTGCCAAACCGCAGAGGTAGCATCTCCTGCAGCGGCTTTTATGATGCGGTTTAGTGGCGCTCAGCAGTGGATTGTCGCCGCAGGTGTGCTTTGGGGGTGCCGCTCTCTTTCTCAAGGGCTTTGGCACTTTGTAGTGCAGCCCTAAGGCTTTTTGCTTGTTGTAGAGCAGCATTAAAGGTTAGGCCCGGGGTCTCCAGTAAATGTTGCCTAATGTACCCCGACTCCAGTCTGCTTATGAATGTGTCCAGCATCAAAGATTTTCGGTTGGCTTTGGCCGTAACAGCAGCGCAAGCACAGGCTTTGGATAGCCCTTTTAGTGCGAGCGCAAAAGCATTTTCCCTCTCTCCAGCTGTTGTCTTCGAGTGTGAAGCTGATGTCTTGTGAACAAAGTGTTTTATGACCTATCATAATAGGTTCGGAGGAGATTCAGTGCATTCTGGTAGACAGCTGTCTCCCTAACCACGGAGGAAGGTACATCTCCGAGGAGAGACACAAGATGGTCCATTTTCGCTGCGTCTTGCACAACATTGTTCATTCGCATATATGCTTCAAAACACTGGAGCCAGTGGTGAAAAATTTCTCCAGCTTAGGTGGCATCTTGATCTATTTCAAGTCTTCCAGGTTTCAGGGAAGTGTCCATGATTGAGAGTCTGTTAATAAAATTGATAAGCCATAGACATGGACCAGACAAGTATTATACTAATACTGGGATTTTATTAACAGACAATAACCACCACTAATTGGCCAGTGGGAAAGCATCTCCACCTGTTATATCAGTAGGGTGGAGTATCTCCACAGCCATAACTTATAGCAAGCAGTCAGTATAATACGTACCCCCCCCCCATTACATCATCACAACTCCTAGACCCAATACATCAATGGAACCCTGAAGAAGGGATAGGTTTATATAGGTCAGCACAACATTATGGGCTGAAGGGCCTATATTGTTCGGTAATATTCTATATTCTACTTTCTATTAAGTGTGAGGAGATTCGGCATGTAGTCAAATACTCCATTAAACTTCCACAGGTATAATGTGGGAAGTACCCTGATTACTTGTATTAAGGTCTGATTTGGAAGCTGAAGTGCCCAGGAATGCAGAAGACTGCAGGAAGGAACATAGGAACATAGGAAGTAGGAACAGGAGTAGGCCAAAAATGGCCCATCGAGCCTGCTCCGCCATTCAATACGATCATGGCTGATCTAATTTATGACCTAACTCCACCTACCTGCCTTCTCCCCATATCCCCTAATTCCTCTATCATGTAAAAATTTATCTAACCGAATTTTAAATATGTTTAATGAGGCAGCCTCAACCACTTCCCTGGTTAGAGAATTCCAAACATTCACTACTCTCTGGGAAAAACTATTTTTCCTCATCTCTGTCCTAAATCTACCCGAATCTTGAAACTGTGTCCTCTCGCAAACCTAGCCAAGTCCATCACAGGCAACAACCTCCTGTCCACTGAAGAGATCTATGTGAGACGGTGCTTCAAGAAGGCAGCCAAGATCATAAAGAACACCCACCCACAAGCCTGGTCTGTCTCCTCCGGTAGTTCTTTAACAAAGACTATCAGGCTCTAGAACCTTGCTGTACTATCTGAACCTGAACCATAAACTACTCTGGGAGAGGGACCTCCAAAAGATCTGTCAGCATGACTGAAACATGAGTTTTTGTTGCACAAACTGCATCTGGGAATATTTATCTATCCTTTTATTTCTCTTTTCTGTCTCTTTGAATATGGTGGGAATTTATACTATTGTATCTCTGGCTGAAGCAAGTACAAGTTTTAGTGCATCTGTACATTGTACTTATGTATATGATAATAAACTCACATCGTCATCATAATCACGTCATTTCCTTCTCTCTTGCTCCAATTAGAATTCTGCTTCTGTGCATGTAGATTCATATTGTCATATAAGACGGGTACAAGATTACACTATTCAGCCTTTGACCATATTCAATAGGATCATAACTTATTATGTGATATCAGGACCCTCATCCTTCTTTTCCTCCATAGCCCTGAATCCTATTCACCAATAGGGCCACATCCAACTCCCTTTTGAATATACTCTTGAACTGGACTCAACAAATGTATGAGGTAGGGAGTTCCACATGTTCACATCTCTCTGAGTGAAGGGTTTCTCCTCATCTCGGTCCTAAATGACTTACCTCTTATCCTTAGAACGTGACTTGCCCAACATTGGGGGTGTTCTTACTGCTTCAATTATGTCCAGTCCTGTCAGAATGTTATATGTCTCAATGACCATCCCCTCTCATTTTTCTAAATTCCAATGATTATAGCCTGAGTCTATTCAGTCTTTCTTCATACGTCAGTCCTGCCATCCCAGGAATCAGTTGCACTGTGGTAAGAATGTCCTTCCTCAGATTAAGAGACCAAAACTGCACACAATACTCATGATGGGCCTTTACCTGTACAATTGCAGTAAGACCTCCCTGCTTCTATATTCAAAACCTCTTGCAATAAAGGTCAACATGCTATTTGTTTTCTTCACCATCTGCTATACCTGCATTCCAACCTTGAATGATGTACCATGGTGCAGGTGTCTTTGCATTTCCTAATTTGTCTAAATTCCCAGATTCTTGCTGCACACAGCATCTTTTTCCACATTATAGCCTTTTTTTTTTCATGGAAGAAACTGTTTGTCAGCAAGGACAGGTGATACTGGCAGTGTTTCAGTATTGGAGAGGTTTTCCGACCACACTCTGGTTTAACCATGTAACAGTTCAAACTGTCCACACTTGCTATAATTCTGGAACATTTCCATATTGCTTCTGGAGAACTGAACTGGAGTCTGTAGAGCATGGTTTAGATAACAACTTGCATTGCATTAATTTGGTAAAACATTCCGCATTGCTTAAGACACCTTGAATTACTATATGAATGAAATTTATTTCCCCCTTCCATCAATTCTCTTTGCTTGTGTTGGGTTTAGAAAGTTGATACTGTAGCGGCCCGCTCTGTCAAACATGGGGATCAAGCAAGCAGCACGTGGAACGAGACATCTGCTCCCATAGGCCACAGGAATAGCTGTCGAATCGACCAATCACCACCAGTGGATCGCAGGGGGTCCAATCCAGCCTCACGCAGCCAGGACAGCCAAATGGCATCCGGCCTCGCTCAACCCACACCCCAGTGGTGACGTGGCCAGCTGCCTATAAAAGGCAGAGCTGCAGCCTAATAAAGTCAGTGTTGATTACACTCCCTTGGTGTGAGAGTCTTTCTTTAACCTCGAGCTGGAGCCATAGTGACCCCGCTACAATACATTTATTGTCATGTACATTGTAAATGTACATATGGACTGAGGTTCCTACTTGCAGCAGCTAAACAGGTGCTTTGTGAAAAAAAACTACAATAGTCCATTTTAAATTAAAAGGATAATAAATATAAAAAGATCATAAATATTCACAGCTATCATTGCACAAGCAAAACAGCGGTGTGACAAGAGAGCAGACAGTCCTTTTTGTGATGTCGTCAGCCATCTCAGCAACATGATGGTTGAAGCATAGTCCTTCCTCGCCTTCACCAAACCAGGATTTTCCTCATACCAGTGAAAATGTGAACACAGCTGGTAGTTAGAACTACTATCTGTTCTTGTGTCAGAGGTATTCCTCCCTAGAAAGGTAAACGAAACACCCAACTTAAATATTTACCTTTGGGTTTGCTATAAAAGATCAGCATCTTGAATCAGATCCCAGTATTTAGTGGTGACTTTGATCTTCCCACCCAAGTCAAACAATGTTAATGGAAGAAAATAACTCACCTTCTGCAGACTGTGATGCAGTCAGGTCCCATATAATGGCCTAGAGCTAGTGTTAAACGTGAAATGTTTTGAAACCATTTCTTGTTTAGTTTTGGATTAAGTCGTTACCGTCGTTAGATAGCTCTGAATTCAGGAAGGTGGTTGCATTTTTCCTTTGTGATTAGATTGAACTTGTCCATGTTTCACCTCTTCACCCAAGTTATGATTCAATCTGTTTCAGGCTTTTGGGGAAAATATTAATCCTACAATCTACCATCTTATTCCCAGATTGCCACTGTTTGTATGAGGGAACAGCCCAATTAAACCAGTCTCCCTCTCGCTCAGAATAAACAGCCACTTGATCCAAATCAAGGCTGGATCCATTCTCCATGAGGTTCTGTACAGTGACCCAAGCTGATTGTTCCTTTCTATTTGGGCTCTGGGTTGGTTCTATTCTCTTTGGATGTAAAAGCGATTTCTCATAATCCAGCCACTCCCCACACCCCCCACTTCTTAAAGTAAATGCATGGATCAAAGTTAGTTTCTAATCACTCTGGGGGTAAACATTGCCACTCACACTGTCCTGGACTGGTTTTACTCTCTCTGGGGAAAAAACACTGCCACTCACACTGTGCTGGGCTGGTTTTACTCTCTCTGGGGGTAAACACTGGCCCTCACACTGTGCTGGGCTGGTTTTACTCTCTCTGAGAATAAACACTGCCCCTCACTCTGTCCTGGGCTGGTTTTACTCTCTCTGGGGGTAAACACCTCCCCTCACACTGTCTTGGGCTGGTTTTACTCTCTCTGGGGGTAAACATTGCCACTCACACTGTCCTGGGCTGGTTTTACTCTCTCTGGGGAAAAAACACTGCCACTCACACTGTGCTGGGCTGGTTTTACTCATTCTGGGGGTAAACACTGCCCCTCACACTGTTCTAGGCTGGTTTTACTCTCTCTGAGGGTAAACACTGCCACTCACACTGTGCTGGGCTGGTTTTACTCTCTCTGGGGGTAAACACTGCCCCCCCACACTGTCCTGAGCTGGTTTTACTCACTCTGGGGGTAAACACTGCCCCTCACACTGTTCTGGGCTGGTTTTACTCTCTCCCTCTTTCTCTCTCTCTCTCTCTGGGGGGTAAACACTGCCCCTCACACTATCCTGGGCTGGTTTTACTCTCTCTGGGGGTAAACACTGCCCCTCACACAGTCCTGGGCTGGTTTTACTCTCTCTGGGGGTAAACACTACTCCTCACACTGTTCTGGGCTGGTTTTACTCTCTCTGGGGGTAAACTCTGCCCCTCACACTGTTCTGGGCTGGTTTTACTTTCTCTGGGGGTAAACACTGCCCCCCACACTGTCCTGAGCTGGTTTTACTCTCTCTCTCTCTCTCTCTCTCTCTCTGGTGGTAAACACTGCCCCTCACACTATCCTGGGCTGGTTTTACTCTCTCTGGGGGTAAACACTGGCCCTCACACTGTCCTGGGCTGGTTTTACTCTCTCTGAGAATAAACACTGCCCCTCACACTGTCCTGGGCTGGTTTTACTCTCTTTGGTGGTAAACACTGCCCCTCACTCTCCTGGGCTGGTTTTACCCTCTCTTGGGGTACACACGATCCTTCATATTCTTTTGAGCTGGTTTCCCCCACCCCCAACTACCCCCACAATTTTGATTTTGCTGTCTCTGGGAGTCCATAATGCCACCCCCACTCCCATCCTTTGCAACACTGATTTGACTTGCTATGAGTGTACACAGCTCGTTAGATTGTGTCAGCCTGTATCTCACTGTCTCTGCACACATACAAGCCATCAGAAACTTGGCTGGATTTAAAACTGCCCTTCCTTTCCTGTGCAGGTCTGCTATATCAACAGGGTTTTTGATATCAACCTCTTGACTACTCCCTCCTCCACCCTTCCTGTGCAATCTTCTATCAGACTAATAGTGGGTTATGATATTTCACAGTGACTCGGTGAATACCGATGCTTACCATGTACCAGCCACACCTTACTCACCCAGCTGATGAATGAATACAT
Source organism: Narcine bancroftii (assembly GCF_036971445.1). Classification (NCBI taxonomy): domain Eukaryota; kingdom Metazoa; phylum Chordata; class Chondrichthyes; order Torpediniformes; family Narcinidae; genus Narcine; species Narcine bancroftii. The sequence goes on from NC_091470.1 coordinate 76,536,352, forward strand.
GTACTCTTTGAATAGAAGTATAATTTGCTCTGTCAGATTTTGCTGTTTTTGTCAATATTACAAAATACTTTCATGTTTGTTTAAAATAGGAGAACCTTTCACCCAAGTCTATGCTGGATCTAATAGCCATCCCGCAAGCCCATTGCCTCCACAACTTTCCCCATGACCTACTTTCTCTCACATGTCCAGCAATTTCCTCACCACCTGATTCTCCTGTCACCCACCCCTACTAGAGATGATTTAAAGCAACCAATTAAACAATCTTTTGGATATGGTGGTGGGGGGAAGGGGAACCCAGAGCCTGCAGATGTAACCTACACGGCCACAAGGAGACAGGCAAACGATATGTAGGCAGCACCAGGGGTCAGGATCAAAACTGGATCATTGGAGCTGAGAAAGTGTCAATGTTTCAGATTGGTGATCCTTCACCGCCAAACACCGTCAACGTCCAGATCAGAGATCCTTCACTAGGAAATAGTGTCAATGCTTCTGGTAGGAGTTCCTTCACTGTGAAACATTGTGGATGTTCAGATCAGAGATCCTTCACTAAGAAAATGCGTGAACATTTCAGATTGGAGATCATTTACTGGGAAAGACTGTCAACGTTCAGATCAGAGATCCCTTACAGCAAAACAGAGTCAGTGTTTCAGATTGGAGATCATTCAGGAGAATGTATCAACGCTTCAGATTGGACATCCCTCACTGAGAAACGGTGTCAATGTTTCAGGATTCCCATGAGTGTAATTTAGCTATGATCAAATTAGCAGAATGCACACCAGTTGGAACAGCAATACCTAAAGGCATCCAACAAGGCCCCATTTATGACCCTGCTAATTAAATGATTGCTTGTGGAATTGAGAGCTACTTGTAAAATATTGCTTCTATCAAAGAGCAAGATTAATGGATGTGCACTTGAATTGGAAGGAATAAAGAGACTAGTATCAAATCAAGAGGTCTGAGTTAGGGTCTCAACTATTTACATATATATTCCCTATTATTCATCAAGGAACCAGTTCCATGCATGGCATTCCCCAATTGGAAGATGGTAAATAACATAAATGGAAGCAGAGAGTTGCCAAGAAAATTAGATTGTGAGAGTGCGTGAAAGCATAGCAGAAATGCATCAAAGAGAAAGTTGTTTGCTATAGTTATTTAAAGGCGAGCATTGTTCACATCCACAGTTCTATTGACACAGTTATGGCCCCTGCTCTTTCGAAAGAATACACTGAGAATGGAAGAAGTGCCATGCACATAAACAATGCGATCCTTGCACTATTACCAAGATTGAATTACAGGGAGGAACTGGATAAGACTTTTATCCCCTGGTTAAAATCATAGTTCAGTGATGATTTTACTTGTTTAGGATTGGATAGGTATTAACAGGATAGATTGAGAGAAACCATTTATGCTGCTGGGGATCTTAAGACAAGGGGAGATGTCCTTTATAATGACCAACAAGTTCAAATCCAATTAACTTGAATTTAAAATTGATATATTTTTCTGAGGGTAGCAAATGAAAATGGAGAGCTTATTGCATGTAGATGGATTGGCAATACAGATTCATCATCACTGATTGGAGGTGTGGACACCAAGTCCTGATTGGTCCACAATTGTTGTGGGTACAGCTTGATGTGGACCAGAGTTTGTTGTGGGTAGTTTTTGCCATGGGTGGGGTTAGTTGTAGCTAGGGCTGGTTATGTGTGAGGTATTTGTGGGTGTGACTTGTTATGGGTGGTGCAGGACTAGCCAAGTTGTCCAAATTGTGTCCTATTGACCACTGGCCTACTGCAGGGGGCAATCTCTGTACCTGCAGGAGTGTAAAGGGGACAGGGCAACACCTGGCCAGCTGCCAATCAGTCGGCCTGAATGGATCAAGCTCTACCCGGTCGGGTGTCAATCACCCTCAGGGATATAAGCCTCACACTGAGTTGCTGCAGCCACAGCCAGCCTGGCTCTGTGGAGGTTGTTCAGTCTTTACCTTGTATGCGTCTGATTCTGTCTAACAGCGCACCACACCCTATATTCATGGTCATTGACAAAATATATAAAGCAAGACCACCACACTCTCATTAAATTCCAAAACCAGCACTCGAGCCAATTCAGAAAAAAAATCAAAGCTCAATATTTTTTCTTTCAAAAGGGTTCTTGCTCAATCTTCCCTCCAAAAATCTAAATATTTCACACAACATTAAAGCCAAGGAGCTGACACATTGTGCCCTGACCACATCTGAACTCTTTGAAGAATCAGCTGAACATGGGAATCCCTCAAGCCAACATGCATGTGCCTGTCTGTGACCACGATAATCAGACAGATTGGGGCATGGACAATAATTCAATGAAATTTACAGCTTACGCTGCCTGTACCAAAATGGAGAGTACCAGGGATAGAACAAACCAGGCTCTTAATTCACTTGCTGTCAGTTTGGAAGCTAAATTAAAGTTTTAAAATTTAGACGTGAAGCGCAGCAACAGGCCATTTCAGCCCATGTTGTCCAATTGCATCCAATTAACTTACACCCCCGGTACATTTTGAATGGTGTGAGGAAACCAGAGCCCTTGGGGAAAACTCATGCAGGCACAGGGAGAACGTACAAAAACCTTACACGCAGCGTGGGACTCAAACCCTGGTCCTGATCGCTGGTGCTGTAACGGTGTTGCGCTAACCGCTACACTAACTGTGCTGCCCACCCGTGTTAATTCAAAAGGAACACCTATCAAATTTATATTCAACATAAATCTTTTTTTCTGCGCAGAAATAAATAATCTATATTTACATCGCATCTGTACCTAAGCTTGATCTAAAATATTTCACAGCCAGTCAAATGTATTTATGATTGCAATATAATAAAAAAAGGCAGCCAATTTAGAGGTCACAGTCTCATAAACAGCAATGAGATGGTCTGAAGAGCAAATTTGGCAGAGTGTTTTATGGTTAAAAGATTGATTTTCATCCGAACATCAGGAATAACATCTGTTCTGTTTTGCACAGTACCACTGGATACTTCACATTGACCTCAAAAGGCAACTGAGGCCTTGTTTGCAAACTCCCCCCTCCTACAATGCAGCCCTCGCCTTGCAGACCCTCTGCTGCTATTTTTAAATCTGGGACATTTTGACCAAAGGCAACTGCACCAGTACAATCATTACTAAACCAATCTGAGGAAAATACTGATGCAATGTTTTGGGAAAGAGTGGTCTGAGGTTCGCAGTGAGTGAAGGATTACAGAAAGAGAGCTATTGTTGGTAATTTGTACATACATTGAGAGATTGGTATTGGAACAGGGCCACCTTTCCTCTGTTGCCAATTGTACACCATCCTCCTAACCTTATCACTGCACAAAGCATATTCCATTGTGCTTACAATAGGTTAACCTTGTCTCATGGTCTCATTTGGTAATTCGAGTGCCCAGGAATGCAGGGGGCTGCAGAAAGTAGCAAACATAACAAAGCCCATCATGGATGCTGACCTCCCATCCATTGAAGGTTTCTATGTGAGACCCTGCCTCAATAAGCCAGCCAAGATCCTAATGGACCCCATTACCATTTTTTGCTGCTACCTTCAGAGAAGGCACAGAAACCTGAAGTTGAAGAACCATTTTTCCCCCCAAGATGATCAGGCTTACAAAACCTCCCTACTACTTTTTGTCCTCTTGCACGAACTATTTATGATCTATCTTTTATATTTATTATCTCTTCATACTCAGGTAACTTAACACATACTATTATTTGCTTTGCAGAAGTACTCAGATGGCTGCAGAAACTCAGAATTTTGGTACCTATATACATTATACTTATGTGTATGACAATAAACTCATCATCATTATCAACAAATCTACAGTTTCACGCTCTGGATCCAACCTATTCATAGATACCCTTCAGAGACGTGTCTTGGGATGATGATAAACACGTGAACTTTCCAGCTTCTACCTGTTGAATCACTTGTTTCTTAATAACCAGCAATATTAACTTTTGCATCCTGCGCTCAATAAGCTGTTAATTAATAACTTTGAGTACGGATATTCTATTTGCTGGTAGAACAGTGAGTCAGCAAAGGGTGAATTAGACAGAGTGACAAATCAATCCAAAAGATAATCAAGTTAACCACAAATACCAGAGGTTACTGACATCTTAAATGAACAATCCGTAGTTAAGGGAGCAGGCAGCATTAATGTCATTATTAGTCTCCAATCTCATTGAACACCATGGTACAAGACTCAAGATCTCCCACTTCTAATGTGTGTCCTTTAAAATGCCATTGTACATTCGGCATGTATTTATGCAGTTACTGTATTTTTATGCATATAACATGCATATTATAAGCATATTTTACAAACAAGGCACCTCCCCCCTGCACATTATGTGTGTGCTCACTCTAGGAGAATATTTTTACACGTTGAAAAAACGCGCACAATTAATAGCGGGCGTGAGACAGTCGAATCGGCAATTTATCGCAGGCATGGGAATGTAATAGCGGCATTGAAAGAATGGGCACAATTTATAACAAGCTTGGGAATATAATAATGGCAATGAAAGAATGGGCACAATTCATAGCAAGTGTGGGAAATTTTGATCTTTGGAATATCTCTTTGGCCTGAGTGCCATGATATTCCTATAAACAGGACATTCTGGCTAGGGCACTGGGCTAATTGCTCAGACCTGTCCCTGAGGGAGGAGATTTGAGTCAACATTACAATTAAAATCCTGTTTAACTCAAGGCCATTTCAGATAGCCCAAATGTTGAAATGTAAAGGTGGAGAAACTCCGTCAGAACGCATAATCACCTACTTTTCTGAATGTGCGGAAGTGGTCTCTGAGCCACATATTCCAACCCCTCTCCAAGAGGGATAATCTCCGCAGAGCAGCCTTCTGGCGAGGGATGGGCTAACGAAGTTGTTTAGGGATGGGCTAACGAAGTCATCAGCCCACGATCCATTTCCTCACTCACCCCTCTCCCTGCAAGTCAGGGGCAATGGGGAGCCCTTGGGGCAGTCGGGGCAGCGGGAGCTGTCAGTGGTACCATCAGGGCAGCGGGAGCTGTCAGCGGGGACCAGTGAGGCAGCGGGGGCCATCAGGGGACAACCGGTGTGGGCTGAGACAGCCATACTGGGCCGTTTCGGCCTTCTGGGCCACTCTCTGTGGCTCAAATGCGGCAGAGCAATGGCTGACTTCCCTACCCATAATCCACCACACAGCTGGAACTGTTCTGGGAACCATAGAGGGGTTTCAGCTGCATGGGGCATTATAGGTAGGGAAGACAGCCATTTCTCTGCCACGTATTTATGACGGGTGACGCTATGGGACCAGTCGCCCCACCTCCGTCGGATCTGGAGGGCACTACGAGGCGCCTCTGGATATGAATGGGATGCTGGAGCAGCCTTTTAGGGCTGCTGTCTGAAAAGGTAAGTTCCCATTTTTTTATCCGCTCCTTAGCCGGTCTCATGGCAGAGGCCAAACAAGAAATGGCTTTCTGAAGCCCATCTTCAATCTTTTCAATTGATTTCTCTCCAAAGCATGTTAATATGTTGCACCTCTGGGGGAAGTTGATTGGACAAGTACTGCTATGTGCTTTTTCTCATGTTCCATTTAAATGCAAATTGCTTTTGTCAGTTGGAATTTAGAATTCTACACTTTATTATGCATGTACACGAATACAAAAATATGTTTACAGAATTTATGATTTTCTGCCCTTGAATGGGTGTGCACATGTTATGAGTGAAAATACGGCAGACGGTGCCTTCTGCCAGCTGGCCATGTCATGTTACTCCACTGACAAAGTGACATGACACATTCAGTGGGTTGCCTAGAGCAGCCATTCTCAACTTTCTTTTGGCTATGGACCCCTTAGGAATGGTCAAAGTTTATGGGCTGCCTTTCCCTGTGTAGCAGTCAAGTTTAGTTGGTTTATTTTGCACTTCTCTCCCACCAACGGCTTAAAAAACATTTTATGGTTTCAGTCTGTGGTCCCCCTTAAATGTGCTGTGGCCTCTTGGGGGTGGGGAGGGGGGCATGGACCCCTGTTGAGAATGCCTAGAGTACCTCGCACAGGCTGTATGTCACAAAAATCTCACAGAGCTGAAGTGGGCTGTTCATCTCAGCTGGTCTATGCCGGTCGGTGTTCATGTTCTGAATGGTTCTCCTCTGCCCTATCTCATCCTTTCAACATCACCTCTATTTCTTTGTCTTCCATGTTGAGCTAGGGCAGTTTGTACAGATTTCAGCTGCACTTACGTAACTTCCTCATGTTCCATTATGAAGGAGGTGGAAAAATAAACTGAGGTTGACATTCCTAATGAATGTTCAGGATCAGGTATATCATGACTGAAGCCAGACTGAAATGGTTCCATTTTGAACTCAGTGCCAGAGTTTGTCCTATGAGTGTCCAAAGTTCACAGAATAATGTTCCAGCGGGCATCGTACCTTAGGTAAAGCGAAGCCTATTTGTTATCCCAAGGGCATTTCATAGCAGTTTTTAACTAATTAAGTACTTTTGCATTTGATAAATCTCTCAAAGTAAACTCTTGAAGACAGAGCTTGACAAAGTTTTGGACATTAATAAACCTGCAGGATAGTGCTGTCCATGTGGAATTCTTCCCATGACAGCAAAGGTCTCCCCAGTTCCCTCCTGCATCTCAAAGATATGTGGGTTTGTAGGTTAATTTGGCCACTGTAAATTACTCCCATTTTGCAGGTAAGATTTGGAATCTTGAGAAATAAAAAAAATCTCCTGGAGGAGCTCAGTGGGTTGAGCAGCATCAGTGAGAGAAAAAAAAAGAATGGTCAATGTTTCAGTCCTCAGGACTGAGAGTGTTGAGGCCAGGCAGCTGGTATAAGGTGAATAAGGTGTGAGGGGTTGAACAGGGGACGGAGAGGTTTGGTCCAGATAAAGGCTTCTGGCCAGAAATGGCAACAGTTTTTTTTCTCCCACCGATGCTGTCCTCCAGCAGATTGTTGTGTCTCCAGAGGTGCAATCTGGGTGCGTGTGTTGGGGATGGGGTTTGGGTAGTTAATGGGAATATAGGAAGAATAAAGTGGGAAAAACTAAAGCTGCAGATACTGGAATCCTGTGCAATCTGAGGACTCCTGGAGGAACTCAGTAGGTTAGAAAGCATGCATGGGTAGAAATGGTCAGTCTATAGGCCATTTCATGTCAGGCCTCCCCCTGGAGGCTGACTACAAGAGCAGATCAAAAACTTAAAATTTACCTTTCAGACAGCATCCCTAAAAGGCTGGTCCTGCATTTTATTCATATTGAGTGGGGCATCGTAGCGCCCTTCAGATCCGATGGAGGAGGGTCAACTGGTGATGTAGTTCCACCCGTCATAAATACGCGGAAAAGCAATGGCCGTCTTCCCTACCCATAATCCCCCACGCAGCTGGAACTGTAGAGATTAAAACCTTGTGTTTATGATTTATGGTTGTTTTAGGACTTTCCCTTTAAGGATTAATTGTTTTTGTAGAGTTACCATAGTCATATGTCGTAATATCCGAGTGGATGAGGAGATCATTTTGTCTTTCTTGGAATGATCATGGAAGAGATGTGAGCAATCGAGAAACTTTGAATTATCATTATTATTCATTATTAATAATTTATTATTTTAATTTGTTTATATTTGAAGTTGAGTATTGTTATCATTTACAATATACTTTGTTTTACTCATCGTTATGAAGCACGAAGCTATGAAGATGTTTATTCACTTTTATCAATGAAAAATTAAAGCTATTTACAGCTGCAATTATGAAGTTTGATTTATTTGGATGAATAAGATACAATTCGGAATAACGAGGTTTACTTTTCTTAGACGACATGTTTTGAGATTGGGAAATATTAGAAGCTGGGAAGTATCATCTACAATTGAATCAAGAAAAATGTTTTATAAAATTGTGAATTTGGTTGGAAGAAAGAAGTTAAGATTTAAATAAAATCTGTTAGAAAATTCTGGAAGTTTCTATGAGAACATCTCTGGAATTGTACAATTAGAGCATGTCTGTCTGAGTTCAGGCACCCTTAACCTTGATAAAAAGCAGAAGCTACCAGGCAAATTGGCAGGATGCCCAGATTCTGTATTCTCTAAACAATTGATGTTGTTGCTAGTTTGCAGAACACACAACTAAGAAATACTCTTAAAGGGACCACACAAAATACAAATTAGTTTACAGTTCCCAGAACCATAGAAGAGGCTAAGAAGACAGACTGCAGTGCGAAGAATTCAAGATGGAGAAGAAGTCTCATCGGGCTAAATACCTCAAGCAAACAGCTCCTCTCGCAGAGCTGTCTGATCACGAGTTGAGCCAGCAAGGCGGATGGATAAGGCTTGGTGGAAGGTTGGAGTCAGTGACCGGAGAAAAAGCAGCTTCAACTACCAAACAGGAAGAAAACTCCTTGAAGGCACTGCAAATCTCAATGGCTGGTTTAGAGGTTAGTGGAACTGGAACACATGAATGTACATTGAAAAACCCCACTGGTGCTGTACCGAGCAAAATGCTGAAGATAGAGACTCAATCAGCAATATCTGATTGTTCAGATGTGAATCCTGATGATAGTATTTCCAGGGTTATGAGTGTAGGAAGATCTTCAAAGTCTTCAAAAACATCTAGAGCAAGTATAGCTTCGTGTGCTTCAAGCATATCAGCTATGCATGCTAAGGTGCAAGCAGACTTGGCTACTATCAATACACAACATGAGTGGTTGGAGAAAAGATGTGCTCTAGAAGAAATGGAAGCTGAAATGAAGATTCAACAAGAAGAACAAAAAAATTATTGAAGAGAGAAAAGAAAAGACAAGAGCTTGAGGAACAACTTGCTATGAAGATGGCCAGAGTTAAAGCATTAGCTCAGGATTCTGTAAGATCTATCACCCAGCCTGAAGTACCCAAGGAGCCACCAGCATTGGGTACCACAACCACAAGAAATGAGTATACTCAAGCAAGGAGCGACGGGTGTTGCTGGTAGCGTTCGAATGTCAATGAGCAACCCTGTGGAAAGGGCTAGTGACACTCTGTTTTCTGAGTGCACACTTTATGTATGTTCCTGAAAGAAAAGCATTACAACCAGGTTCAACCATGTGAGTTGATCATACTCAGCAACTGAGTCTCAACCACGTGTTGCTGAAGAACCAGCAATAAGTCAAGGAGCTCCACCAATGCCATCACCGCCATACCAAGGTACCCCATCAATGCCATCACTTACATATCAATGTCCAACACCAATGGCACCAGTTCTAGTTCGGCCAACTCCATTGTCAACAAGACAACCAGTCGCAAGCCATGGTGGAAAAGACAATATATCACTCATAGCAAAACAAAATGAAATTTCTGCTATGTTAGCACAGCAACAAGGTTCATATGGGTTACCGAAGAAGGAAATTCAGTTTTCAATGGAGATCCATCCGACGTTCATAAATTCCTTTGAACATCACATTGAAAGTAATACTAAAAACGCCAAAGATTGTCTGTATTACCTGAAGCAGTATACTGGAGGACAGGTGAAGGAATTAGTCAAAAGTTGATAATATATGAATCCAGACCAAGGTTTCAAAAGGGCAAAATAATTATTGCATCATCATTCTGGCCATGAACATAAAATCCCAAGGGCCACATCGACAAGATTCTTTCTTGGCCAGCAATAAAATCAGAGGATGCAAAGGCTTTACAAGCATATGCACTCTTTCTGAGAGGATGTTGTAATGCAATGGGATGTATGTACAATTGCAAGAGCTGAATTTGATTGCTAATCTGTTGATTATTGTCAATAAATTATCTTATAAGCTTAGGGAATTATGGAGAACCAAAGTTGCAGAGCTTAATATGCTTTCTGGAAAGGATGCCACTTTTGAGGATGTTGTACAATTCTCGGAATGGCAAGTATATGTTTACACCATACCAGCATTTGGAAATATTAAGGATACTTCAATAGTTTCCAAGGATGTAAAGAAGTCTAAATCATCGTCTCAACAGAAACTTTTGTTACTGCTGTGTCAGATACAAGCACAAGAAAGAACAAGGAAACAAAGGAAAAAAAAAGAAAGCTGTGTGTATTGCAAAGATATGCCTGCTTTAGAAAAATGTTCACAATTGGAGAAAAAGTTGTGTGATGAGAAATTAACCTTTTTAAAGAAGAATGGAATATGCTTTGATTGCTTATGCAAAGGACACATCAGTACAACTTGTAACAAGCAACTCAGTTGTGATATATGCAGTTTAAAGCATCCCAAGTTATTGCATACTCAACGAAGTTGAGAAAGAAGTCAAACAATCTGAATCCAAGACTAAAGACACAGTCAAAGAGAATGCCTCAGCTTCGGTTCAAACAAACAGTCTTACTGGGGCTGGTGACAAGGCTCTCTTGATAGTTCCTGTATAGGTTAAAGCTAAAAAAGAAAGCTTCATACTGAAGACTTAAGCATTTCTTGATCCAGGAAGTACCACATCATTTTGTACTCTTGAATTGATGAATAAACTGAATCTTCATGGTAAAAGATCACAAATCTTGTTGAAGATAATGAATGATGAAAGGAACATTCAAACTAATGTAGTTTCAGGTTTACAGATTGCCGAATTGGATAGCAATGAATTTTGTGATCTTCCAAGTGTATGTACTCAGAAGACTATGCCTGTGAATAAAGAGAATAGGATGATATTAAACAGTGGGATCATCTAGAGATGTTTGCTTACCCAAGATTGATGCTGAAATTATGCCATGAGAACAATTAACGGACCATTAGGAAGAAAAATTAATAAAATGATCAGGAGCTGTCGAATATAAATGTTAACAGAATTTCAATTGTCAAAGTTAATGATCAACAGTTTAAAATTGATTTCCCTGAATGTCACAAAGATATTCAAGTACCTTCGAAAGGGGATAAATAGTTTCTGGATTTAGTTTCAAATTCTGTGAAACATGTTGATGGTCATTACTGTATTGCATTCCCTTTGAAGAAAAGGGAAATTTGTATGTCAGACAATAAAATAATTGCAGAACTGAGTATGCTGAATTTAAAGAGAAAATTCAAGAGAAATTCTTCCTTTCATTTGGATTATACCAATGCCATGTTAGATAGGATAACCAAGGGTTATGTGGAAAGGTATCTGAAGATATCTTGGAATGTAAAGATGGTAGAAAATGGTATTTACCTCATCATGGAGTTATACATCCACAAAAGGATAAACTACATGTAGTAATTGATTGTGGTGCATCATTTCAAGGGGTTTCATTGGATTCTAACTTTTACAAAGTCTAGACTTAACCAGTACTTTAATAGATGTACTGATAAGATTTTGTAAAGAGCCCATTGTGATTGCAGCAGATATTGAAGCGATGTTTCATCAAGTGAAAGTACCATCAAAAGATCATGATTTTCTATGATTGTTATAGTGGCTTAATGGTGATTACAGTAAAGATATGATTGAATACAGAATGACAGTTCATTTATTTATTTCATCACTGAGTTGTGCAAATTTTGCTCTCAGGAAATGTGCTGAAGATAATGAAGACCAGTTTAGTTCTCAAGCTACAAGCATCATCAGAAATTATTTATATTTTGATGATTGTAATTTCTGAAAAAGAAGCAATAGATCTTTATGGCGAATTAAAAGAGATCTGTAATAAAGGAGGTTTCTTCCTAACAAAATGGATTAGCAACAGTCGAGATGTTTTGGGTTTTATTCCTGAGGCAGAAAGAGCAAAAGAGATAAAAGATCTTGACTTGGATTGTGACGTTCTACATGTCAAAAGAATTCTGGGAGTGCAATGCTGTGTTCAATCCGATGTTTTCAAATTCAAAATTATTTTGAAGAAATGGCCTTTAACAAGAAGAGGAATTCTTTCAATCATAAGCTCAATATATTGGGGATATTGGCACCAGTAGTATTAATTGGCAAGAAAATTCTGCAAGAATTGAGGAGAATAAAATTTAGATGGGAAGAAGCTAAACCCGATTCCATCGCACAAGGTTGGATGAATTGGATTAAGATTCTTGAAATGTTAGAAAGTTTTGAAGTCAACAGATGTCTTAAACCAACAGACTTTGGAATTGGGTCATTTGCTCAGTTACACCATTTTGCTGACACAAGCGAAGGTGGTTGTGGAACTGTCAGTTATTTAGTACTGCAAAATAATCAAGAGCGAGTACATTATGGATTTGTAATGGGAAAGGCCAGAGTGGCTCCATTAAAACCAGTCACCATACCTCGAATGGAATTGACTGCCGCTACTATGGCGAAAAAATTGACACTGCGTTAAGAAGAGAATTACAGATGGAGTTAGCAAATTCTGTTTTGGTCTGATGGTACATCAGTGCTTAAATACATTAATAACAAAACCATGAGTTTTTGTACTTTTGTGAATAACAGAATTAATAAGATCGAGAAGGTTTTGCATGTTAGTCAATGGAGATACATTAAAATAGTGGATAATCCAGCTGACATGGCTTCACGAGGATCAAAAGTTCAAGTATTTCTGAAATGAGCCAACGCCTGGGTGTTCGGTCCTCAATTTCTTTCTCAAACTCAAGAAGAATGGCCTCAAAATCCAGAAAAGTTAAAGGAAATTTCTATGGAGGATCCAGAAATCCAAAGCACTAATGTGAATACAATTCAAATATCTAATGAGAAAGATCCGATTATTTAATTAATTTGCTATTATTCCTCATGGTTTCATTTGAAAAAGGCAGTAGCATGGATTCTCAAATTAAAGGCTATGTTTTTACATCGTATCAAGAAAGAAAATTTGAAGACCCAAAGGAACAGTTCTCTGACAGTTGATGAATTGAAGAATGCTGAATTAGAGATAATTCATTTTTGTCAAAGCAAGGTGTTTGATAATGGATCTAATTTTTACAGGAGCTCAACTACAATTATAAAAAGCAATTCAAAATTGGAATCAACACCATTATTCAAAAAGAAATTAATTGGAGATTTAACCCACCTTCAGGATCATGTCATGGTGGTTATGTGGGAAAGAATGATTAGATCAATCAAGAAAATTCTTAATTCCATTTTGAATAATCAAATGCTGAATGATGACAATCTTCAAACAGTATTGTGTGAGATGGAAGCTATTTTAAATGGTTGTTCAATAACTAAGGTTTCTATCTATTCATATGACATTGAGGCACTTACACCGAATCATCTCTTACTTCTTAAATCTAAACCTTTAATTCCTCTGGGTCAATTTCAGAAAGAAGATATTTATGTAAGACGCTGATGGAGACAAGTGTAGTTTATTGTGGATTTATTCTGGAAAAGATGGATTATTGTTACAAGAAAGACAAAAATGGTCAACAGCTAAATGCAATTTTATACATGAAGACATTGTAATTATTATGGATGATTCTGCACCTAGAAATTCTTGGTTGCTGGGTAAGTTTGGCAAGTTGGCAAGTTTGGTCGTTTGGCAAGTGCGGATTAAAACCAAGACAGATTACTTAATTCGACCTATTACTAAAATCAGTCTTTTACAAGAAGCAGAAAGATTTGATTTTTAATTTTAAACTTACCTTATTTACTTTCGTAATAATTATTTTGTATTAGTCATTAATGTCTATTATAATAATTAGGGGCAAGAATATAGAGTTTAAAAACTTGTGTTTATGATTTATGGTTGTTTTATGACTTTCCCTTTAAAGATTAATTGTCTTTGTAGAGTTACCGTAGTTACTATGACATCATATGTCGTAATATCCGAGTGAATGAGGAGCTCGTTTTCTCTTTCTTGGAATGACCATGGAAGAGATATGAGCACTTGAGAAACTTTTCTTTGAATTATCACTTTTATTCATCATCATTATTAATAATTTATTATCATTTAAATTTATTTATATTTGTTTTAAGTTGAGTATCGTTATCATTTACAATATGTTTTGTTTTACTCATTATTATGAAGTGTGAAGCTATGAAAATGTTTATTTGTTTTTAATCAACGAAAAATCAAAGCTATTTACAGCTGCAATTACAAATTTTGATTTATTTGGATGAATAAGATACAATTTGGAATAACGAGGCTTCTTTTCTTAGATGATGACATGTTTTGAGATTGAGAAATATTAGAAGCTGGGAAGTTTGAATATAGAATATCCTCTAAAACAGTCGTAGTCTCCCGATTGGGAAAAGAGGGTAAAGTCGAAACTAAGAAACTCCTAATCTGCAAATATCGAAAGAAATGAGATCGAGGTAAATCATATTTCATGGATAATTGTTCAAATGACATGAAAGAGTTATCCAAGAATAAATCCGAAAAGCATGTTATACCTTTAACTTTCCAGAGTAAATAAGCTTGATCAATTAGAGAGGGATGAAAAAGGAAATTTAGTACAATAGGAGTTTCCAAGATAAAATGACTTAGGCCAAAAAATCTCCGGAATTGAAACCATATACGTAGTGTATGTTTAGCCATTGGATTATCAATTTGTTTATATAATTTAGTAAGAGTAAAAGGGAGAGCAGCTCCCAAAATAGAGCTAATTGAAAAATTTTGTATCGGTTTAATTTCTAAATTTACCCAAAGGTGTGATATCTAAATTATATAATATAATTACAAAAATAAATTCTGGGACTTTTGAAAAGTTTAAAAATGATTGGGAAAGAGAACTCAACCTTCATATTTCCAATGAAAATTGGAATAAAATTCTGCGACTGGTAAACTCTTCTTCTCTATGTGCAAAACATTCACTAATACAGTTTAAAGTTGTTCATAGAGCTCATATGTGTAAAGATAAACTCCATCATTTTTATTCTCATATCGATCCTATATGTGATAAATGTCAATTGGAAATAGCTTCCCTTACACATATGTTTTGGTCCTGTCCCTCTTTACAGAATTATTGGAAGGAAATTTTTTCCATTATATCTACTGTTTTGAATATTGATTTACAACCACATCCCATTACTGCAATTTTTGGATTACCTATGATAGATTTGACTTATTTATCTCTTCCTGCGGATCGTATGATTGCTTTTCTTACACTAATGGCTAGAAGATCTATACTATTGAATTGGAAAGAGGTTAATCCTCCCACTGTTTTCCAATGGTTTACCCAAACTATACTATGTTTAAATTTAGAGAAAATTAGAAACTCTGTCTATGGATCCCCTTCTAAGTTTGAGTTAACCTGGTGACCATTTATTCAATATTTTCATTTGTGGAGAGTTGATCTGGCTCTGTTTTCTTTCTATGATTATGTATGATAATTGGGCTGTAAGATGAGATCGGAGTGATCGGCGTGGTTTAGCTATATCTGTAGGTTTTTTTTAAGTTTTTTTTTGTTTTTTTAATTCAGATTTGTTTTTTCTTCTTTTTTGGGTTTTTTTTTCTTTTTTCATATATTGTTATTAATTATATCTTTTTTTTAGAGATAGTTCACACCCTAAACTGATCTAAAAATTTTTTTTTATGATATATTTTTATTCTGTAATATTATTGTTTAATATCTCTGTATTAATTCATTACTTACTATGTATTTTTTATATCTCTTTGAACTGTATGTGTTTATAATTTATAATAATAATAAAAAGATTGAAAAAGAAAGAAAGAAGCTGGGAAGTGTCACCTACAGGAACCGCTCTGTGTTTCCCAGAATAGTTCCAACTGCCTGAGGGGTTATGGTAGATGGGTAGGGAAGACAGCCATTGTTCTGCTACGTTTTGAACCGTAAAGAGCAACCCCGAAGGCTGAAGCCCCTGCTGATAGCCCCTGCCCTGACAGCTCCTTCTGCCTGATGGCTCCCACTTTCCTGACATCTCCCACCAGCCCCTGCTTCCCTAATGGCTCCTGCCTGCCGCCCTGCCTTGAGGGGGTCATGAAGGGAGAGGGGTGAATGGGGAGATTGGTCGTGGGCTGACGGTGTCATCAGCCCACCCCTAACCAGCCGCTTGCAGTAGCTATACCTTCAGGACAGCGGTGGAGCACAGCACTCTCCGATTACCCTTTCCTGAGAAGGGTTGGAATTGGCGCCTCAGAGCCAGCCACAGGGTATTCAGAAAGGTACGTCTTTAGGCGCAAGGGCAAAGAACCTCCCCTTTTACAGACAGGTGCTTTCCCTGCTTGAAAGAGCCTAATGTTTCAAGTCTGAATCCTTTATCAAGATTAGATAGAATAGGAGGAAAAACCCAACACCCAACCCCAACCAACCAATTTTCCCTCGCAACTGCTGCAACCATGCCTGCCTGTCCCGCATCGGACTTGTCAGTCACCAACGAGCCTGCAGCAGACGTGGACATACCCCTCCATAAATCTTCGTCCGCGAAGCCAAGCCAAAGACATAAAGGAGGAAAGAAGTTTGGAGAAGAACCGAGAGGTGATTGAGAGTAGGTTAGAAGGTGAGAGGGTTGAGAGACAGGTAGAGGGAGAGACTAATGAGAAGGAGGGAGAAGGAAAAAAATGAGAGAGAGAGAGAGAGAGAGAGAGAGAGAGAGAATGAGTATTGAAATTTGTCTTTGTTTAAAACTGACATTGTACAGTAAAAGGGCCTTCTACCCATGAAATCCAAGCCACCCAACTGAGCTAACAAATCCTGTACAGGCAGTCCCCAGGTTAAATACAAGTTCCATTACCTAGATTTGTCTTTAACCTGAATTTGTATTTAAGTTGGAACCAGAATGCACCGTCCTTATTTACCATCAGTCAAATGTTTATCTTAATCTTTTTTGGCTTGGCTTCGCGGACGAAGATTTATGGAGGGGTAAATGTCCACGTCAGCTGCAGTCTTGTTTGTGGCTGGCAAGTCCGATGCGGGACAGGCAGACATGGTTGCAGCGGTTGCAGGGGAAAATTGGTTGGTTGGGGTTGGGTGTTGGATTTTTCCTCCTTTGTCTTTTGTCAGTGAGGTGGGCTCTGCGGTCTTCTTCAAAGGAGGTTGCTGCCCGCCGAACTGTGAGGCGCCAAGATGCACGGTTTGAGGCGATATCAGCCCACTGGCGGTGGTCAATGTGGCAGGCACCAAGAGATTTCTTTAGGCAGTCCTTGTACCTCTTCTTTGGTGCACCTCTGACACGATGGCCAGTGGAGAGCTCGCCATATAACACGATCTTGGGGAGGCGATGATCCTCCATTCTGGAGACGTGACCTACCCAGCGCAGTTGGATCTTCAACAGCGTGGATTCGATGCTGTCGGCCTCTGCCATCTCGAGTATACCACATATCTTAATATGTAGTATATATATTACCTTTATATGCATATAAAACACTTCCCAATGCACTAAAACATCTTAAACATAATAGTACAGTACAAAATAATGCAATGAATAATAATAATACAGATAATAATACTTTTAATTGCATTTTAAGACCATTTATAGCTACTCTCCCAAGTTGTTTGAGGATCTTATGGTTTCAGCCCCACTATGCCCGGCATTGAAAGGACCCTAGGTTGTGGTCCTTTCACATTAAACAAACCCCCCCCCCCCCACCCCCCATGCTGGCTGCACCAAGCCTTAGTGCATCCCTCAGCATTAACTCCTGCAGTCTGGAATGTGCCAGTCGGCAGCATTCCCTCACTGAATTATCAGTTTGCTGGAAGACCAACAAGTTTCAGATAGATCAAAGGACATCTTTCACCGAGTTGATGATCTCCCAGGAGCTCTGGATGTATGTCTCTGCATGCGTCTCTGGGAACAACCCGAAAATCTGACCCACTGAGTTCCTCCAGCAATTCTTTCTCTGCAGAAGTGAGATAAGTATTAATGAGTGGTGTGGAGTCATTGGGTTGAAGTTTCCACACTGTATCACACTGGGATTCTTTAACATTTGTCCCTTTCACACTGGCACCTTGTCATAGTAATTGGCGGCCAATCCAATGGTTAATGGTCCCTTGTGAAAGCTCTTTACTTGGCACGCAGGTGCCTTTAGATGCCAGGGATGATACTACCTAGGTAGATAGTAACATTCCTGGCTTCTGATGACGCCTGTGTGCCGAATAGCCAAATGTGAAAGGGACACTAGGTATCCTGGGACAAATTGGTGATGTGCTGATGACTTTTTGCTTGAGTGCAGGAACGTGTAGGAAACAAAAGATTAAAAAGGTATAAACTTTGTTGACCGATGGTATGATATTGAAGTGGATAGAGAATTGATTGACAAACAGGAAGCAAAGAGTAGGAATAAACAGGTTCTTTTCAGAAAGGGAGGCAGTGACTAGTGGGGTACCGCAAGGCTCAGTGCTGGGACCACATTTATTTACAATATATTTTAATGACTTAGATGAGGGAATAGAAAGCAGCATCTCCAAGTTTGCAGATGACACGAAGCTGGGTGGCAGGGTTAACTGTGTAGAGAATGCTAAGAGGATGCAGGGTGACTTGGATAAGTTAGGTGAGTGCGCCAAGGCAGATGCAATATTATGTGGATAAATGTGAGGTTATCCACTTTGGAGGCAAGAACAGGAGAGAAGAACATTATCTAAATGGTGTCTGATTAGGAAAAGGAGAGATGCAACGAGACTTGGGTGTTGCTGAGCACCAGTCATTGAAAATGGGCAGCAGGGAAAGAGGAAAGCGTCATGTATGTTCATAGTAAGAGGATTCGAGTACAAGAGTGGAGAGGTTCTACTGTAGCTGTACAGGGCCTTGGGGAGACCACACCTAGAGTATTGTGTACAGTTTTGGTCTCCTTATCTGAGGAAATACATCCTTTGCCATAGAGGGAGTGCAAAGAAGGTTCACTAGATTGATTCCAGGGATGGCAGGACTTACATATGAAGAAAGGCTGGATTGACTAGGCTTATACTCGCTGGAATTTAGAAGATTGAGGGAGGACCTTATAGAAATCTAAAAAAATTCTTGAGGGATTGGACAGGCTAGATGCAGGGAGGTTGTTCCGTTGTTGGAGAAACCCAACCAGGGGTCACAGTTTAAGGATAAGTCTTTTAGGACTGAGATGAGAAAAAAAAATTCTTTCAGAGAGTGATGAATCTGTGGAATTCTTTGCCCCAGGAAAGTAGTTGAAGCCGGTTCCTTATCCATATTTAAGAGGGAGTTAGATTTGTCCCTTGTGGCTAAGGGGATCGGGGGTATGGGGAGAAGGCAGGTACTGGGTAATGAGTAGATGATTAGCCATGATCAAAATCAATGGCGGTGTAGGCTTGAACGGCCAAATGGCCTACTCCTGCACCTATTTTCTATGTAAAGGACTGTGGGGAAGTCGCAGAGAGAGAGTGAGAAAGAGAGAGAGATGGCGGATCTGGCCTCCCAGAATTTCATGTAGCAGAGAAACCCCTCCATGAGTGCTCCATGCAAACAGCCCTTTCCATGCCGCAGGGAATTCTGGGAGGGCAGGTCTGCCATCGCTCTTTCCCACGGTCTTTATAAATTGTGCGTTATTGCCGCTAGGACTTTCTCACAGTGTTTATAAATTGAGTGGCCATATTTTCCTACGGTCTTTTATAAAATTATAAAGGTTTATGTAAGTTGGCACAACAACAGGGGTTGAAAGGCTTGTGCTGCGCTGTACATAATGCTTAATTATGTTATAATTAGACATGATTAATTTTGTTTAAATACAAGATCATAATACCTTGATCAGGATCTAGGGCAGGTCCCCCATCACTCGATGCGTCACTCAGACATCACCCGTGGAGGATAGAATCTCCAATCCCCGGGGATGCCTGGTGGTGAGTGTGAAAGAGCATAGAGACCCGGTTAACAGTGGTCCAGTGTGTAAGGCAAAAGTGTCTTCCTTAACCATTCACTGAACGGCCACAATCTGCTGGTTAGCCAGTGTGGAAAGGCTAATGACATTCATGAAGAATTTTACAAGAGTAAATGAGTGATGACGAAATGGAAACTAGAGAAGACTGATGCAAATAGAAACTGGCCAGAGGGAAAATAAAATTATGCAGTTATTTAGTGCTGTATTACCATTCTAACTTTAAGTACCTTATTGAATATTAAACACGTTGGAATGTCTTGACGACGTGGGGAGAGATGGTGTCCTAGAGCATTCGGAGGCTGTTACAACAGTTTAGTTGAGGAATGATGATTAATCTTTTGGTTACAGGGATTGGTCAATCCCTGCAGAGCCCCATTAGTC
This sequence comes from Narcine bancroftii, assembly GCF_036971445.1. Classification (NCBI taxonomy): domain Eukaryota; kingdom Metazoa; phylum Chordata; class Chondrichthyes; order Torpediniformes; family Narcinidae; genus Narcine; species Narcine bancroftii. Next base: position 76,556,368 of record NC_091470.1, read on the forward strand.
ACAGCCTACTAACTGGAGACAGACCTGTTTATTAATATGTAAATTTTTATCCGTTAATCAGCTCTCAAATTGTGCTGCTTTATTACCCTTATTTCCAATACTCTAACCTTGCCCAACATCCTCCTGGGGCCTGATTAAAATCCTTCCAAACATCCTAATACCCCATACATACTGGTTTCTTCCGTTCACCACAGCATCACTAGATGCTGTCAAATATGATACAGGTAGTCCCCCGGCTCCAGGGTTCATTCCCTGACAATTGCCTGTAAATAGATTCTTCTGTGAGTCAGAATCAAAGAATTTCAATGACAATCTATTAACAGAACACATTTATTTTTTAACAGGAAAGTCTGCAGACGCTGCGATTGGAGTGCAATGCACAAATGTCCTGGAGAAGCTCACCAGGTCATGCAACATCTATAGGAAGCTCTTGGATATAACCAACATTTCGGGCCTGAGCCCTTTGTCGAGCCTCGGGCCTGAAACATTGGTTATATCCCTTTGCTTCCTGTAAACGGTGCGTGGCCTGCTGAGTTTCCACAGCACTTCTATGTATTGCATAACACTTACATATTGATAATTTTGATGGCCTTAAAATATCAATGCATTTTTTTTGTTTGATATAACACTTACGTGCCAGTAGAAGGGATTTGTCAGTTTCTCTTTGGTAGGGAGGTTACATATTCACCTTATTTTATAGCCGCTGAAGATATTTGCAATCCAAGAGTAACCTTCCTGTCTTGAAAAATACTTTAAAATTTTATGAGTGAATTTGTGTGAAGTCAAAGGTCAAGTCTTCATATTCCAAAGACCCACTGTACTGGCAGACATTGGGGTTGGGTCACTGCTATTGTAGCAGTATTGATAATTGCACATTTCCTATATCTGGTGGGCATATTCATTGCATTTGTTGGTTGTGTTCAATTTCAGCGCTGTACATTAGGCAAGATGTCAAGGCATTGGAAAGTCTATGTTAGGTCGAACATAGTCTAAGATGCAGTATTGAGCTTCCATGTCACTGGATCTCAATGGTAGAAGCCTTCCTCTCTGACCCTGCACTTTCCATAAAGCACAGCACAACAAAGAACAGTCGACATCCTCCTCTTTCCCCCCCCCCCCCCCACCCCCCACTATCATCAATTGTGAGTGGGTGGTGGGCAGGGGAGGAAGGGGGCAAACCAGGTGAGAGGACCAAAGTGAATGGGGAGGAGAGAGAAAGGGACTGAGGAGGAGCACATTGCTTGGAATTGGTCTTGCCACTGGGTTGTGAAATGTGAAATTCTGCCCTTCATATTTGCACTTGGCCCTATCCTGGAAAAGGAGCAGACCGGAGACAAACAGATTGTTGTGGGAACTGAAATGGCTGGCAACTGAAAATTCCAGCTGGCACACAAGGATGAGGAATCTTCCAGCATGTTCAGTCTCTTGTGTCCTTATATCCAGCACAAATTGAATTTTCGTCACTTGTTTTGCAAACTTGGCCCATTTTATGGGAGGGTGCAAAGTTTGTGAAACCATTTCAAAAGCTGCAGTAATTGGATGTATAACATGTAATTTGCATGTGAACTTCATCCTCCTCCTTGAATAAATATATTTAATGACTGGCTTTTGTGTCAGATAATTCCACAAGTTTACCACTGAGGGCAGAAATTTTTCCTGATCGTGGCTCTAAGATGTCATTGGTTTCCCCCAAATTGTAAATTTCTAGCCATGACTTCAAGTGATAGATTGTTGTTTCTTGTCTCAAGGCTAATGGTTGCTAACTGATGCAGATTCCAGTTCTCAAATTCTTATCCACGTGCCCAAATGGGTGATTGGACTTTCAGTTCTGTGGGATCAACTATTTAGAGCCGAGGTGAGGAGAATTGGCTCCAGCTGAGCGTGGGAAATTTCCACCACTGAAAGCTGCAGAGGGTGTCACTGAATATATTCAAGGAGGAAGTGGACATAATGCTAAAGTGATAATGGGATTATGGGGAGAAGACAGGTACACGGTACTGAAGTGGATGATAATATTGAAGGGCTGAATAGTCAATTCCCGCTCCAGTTTGTAATGCTTCTATGTACTTGATGCTCAGCTGATGTGATATAATATGGAATGCAGAACAGTACAGCAGAGTACAGGCCCTTCAGCTCATGCTATTGTGCTGACCTATTTAAACCTACTCCACAGCAATCTAATTTTTCCCTACCTCAGACCTGTAACCCTCTATTTTTCTTACATCCATGTGCCTATCCAAGAGTCCCTATTGTACCAGTCTCAGCAATGCAGTACAGGCACCGACTCTTCTCTGTGAAAAAACTTTGGTATCTCCCATAAACTTTCCTCCACTCTTCTTAAACAGAAGCCCTATGTTATTTGCAATGGTTATCCCAGGAAAAAGATGCTGGCTGTCCATTGTACCTGAGCCCCTCATAATCCTATATCTGTGTAAAGAATTTATTGTCATATCACATAAGTACAGTATACAGATGCAGTGAGGTTTTTACTGAGATATACCAAAAACACAGAGCACCATGAGACTATAGCCTCTTTCACACTTGCAAGTGGTCCCAGGAATTAACGACCAATCGGCCTAAAAAGGGTCTAGTGTGAAAGAAAAATATTTTGAACGCCGGCATGAGATGCTATCATCCCATGCCGGGGATTGTCGGCTTCGACCCCTAGTGCAATCTCGGGCGTTTGCAGATGCTGGCGTTGCAATCAGACAAATGCAGAATGGGCAATTGCATTCTGGGATAGAAATTACTCAAGTTTTTGTGTGAGTGCAGGAACTTGGAGGAAGAAAAGATTAAAATGAAGATATAAACTTTGCCATGGGAAAGTCGCAGTGGGAGAGAAAGGAGAGAGGAAATAATTAGCAATAGTGGACAATTTTTAAACAGTGTGGGAAAGTTGGTAGCGCTATAGTGCACAGTTTATAAAGACCCTGGGGAGAAAGCCATGGTGGACCTGACTTCCCAGAATGCCATGATTACTCCATGCTTGCAGCCCTTTCTCTGCTGCACAGAATTCTGGGATGGCAGGTCTGCCATCGCTTTTTCCCACGGCATTTCTATATTGTGTGTTATAGTGCTACCAACTTTCCCACACTGTTTAATTGTACACGATAGCGCTACCTTCACTCAATAATATCATGAATGATCCATCTGTGGACTCAGTTCCACCAGCCTGCCTTTTCCCTAGAACACTTAATTTCACTAAGCAGAAATTTATTTGTGTCTTAAATATACCTAATGATGCATCCTCTACTGGGCAGAGAATTCCACAGATTCACTACTCTCTGAGTAAAAACAGTTCTTCTTCATCTCCGTCTTAAATCTACTTTTGAAGCCAAGTCCCTAATTGTAGTCTCATCTACGAGTGGAAACAACTTTTGCGCCTCTACCTTATCCATCCCTTTTATAATTCTATATATTTCCAGAAGATGTCCTTTCATTCTTCTGAATTCCAGCGAGTGTTTTCCCAGGCGACTCAATCTCTCCTCATAGGCTCTCCACTTCATCTCTGGAATCAACCAGGTGAACTTCCTCTGCATCCACATCCAAGGCCAGCATTTTCTTTCTGAAGTGAGGAGACTAGAACTGTACACATTACTCCAGGCTGGGATTTTTTAAAAAATAATTGATGTACCCACTGAGAAGGAAGGGAATTCCCTCAGGAAACCACTCCCGTCCTCTCCCAATATCTGCACCTCAGATTATGTTCCATTTTGAATCTGGGAAGTGAAAGGTCACCAGGTTTTGACAAATATCTCAACATTAAGAATTTGGGATCTTACTGAAATACCCTGAGCAGAGACATTTACAGTCATAGGGAAACACAGGTTTGTGGCAATGGGCTGGAAGATAAAAGGCTGCAGGAGGAAGTCATCAATTCAAGGTAGCCTCTAAAAAATAATGTCCAACACTTTCCACAGAATCTGGGACTTGCTACCACAGAACTGATTGAGGTAAATACCACAGATGCATTTATGGGGAAGAGAAAGCCATCGAAGGACGTTGTCGGATTAGGTATGAATGAAACCTGACCAGTTGTGGCTGAATGGTTCATTCTCGAGATGTACGTTCTGTGCCTTTCCACACAGTGCAATTTCTAGTGTCCCTCTGTCTCACAAGCCGGCTAACCATACAAACATCGATGCTTCCAAAGCTTTTGAGCTAAAGATTTAAAGGCCTCAGCATTCTGCTCTTGCCCTTGGTGCAGGTGGCTGAAGCACTTTGTCTCATAGATAATCTTGAGAAAGGGAGGAGCTTGTGCAGTGCGAACATTTGGAAAAAAAGGTTCCCACAAGAACCACAGCAGGTTCATATTCGAAAGTGGCCTCGCGCTATGTGTAACAGTAGGAAGCAAGGCAAATGGTAAGAAGGAATAACAGGGGGTGGAAATCTGACTCTTTACCAATAAACTCTCTGTTCTCTCTCTCTCTCCCTCCCTCCTTGCAGATGATGCAAATCTGAAATAATATCTTAATTATCACTGTCATTGTCCCCTGGTGTGGGGCAGGCTGGTGGGAATGTGGGGAGAGGATTTTGGGATGGGCAATCAATGCTGTCTTGATGAGCTGGGGGCTTGTCTCTGTGTTGTATTATTCCAATACTTGAGATCTAGGTACAGTCTATAAGATGGCAAAGTGGTATAGATAGTAGAGCAGTTTCCTGACCTTCAATCCTGACCTTGGGTGAGGTGTTTATGGAGCTTGCACACTCTCCTTGTGGCCTTCTAGTGCTCCAATTTCCTCTCCTGTCCCAAAGTGAGTGGGTTGGTTAAAATTGGCTGCTGTAAATTGATCCCAGCATGGAGGTGAGTGATGGAATCTATGAGGAGTTGAAGGGAATGTGGGGAGAATTAAAAAAACAGGATTAATGCCAGTGGACGTTTGACCGTGGGCCAAAGGGCCTGTGTTGTAGGACGATGAGAAGCCCAATAGATTGAAGTCTCAAAGTGCAACGTTTGGAACCAGACACATTCGGAGGTTAATCAGAAGGCAGACAGCATCTGTGGAGTGAGAATCATGAGTTAACATTTCAGATTTTTTTTTTACAGTCATCTCTTCTCACCTGTTCTGACTCTGAGCCAAGGCTGCAGAGCTTGAAGGCAGGAGGCAGACTCCAAGGACTGAAAGAGCCAAAAAAATGTCAAATAACCTCATAGGGGTGGGGGAAGTCAGCGAAATCACTTACAAATGTCTGATTATTTCAACTGCACCATCAACCTCTCAAACCCCGCCACCCCCAACTTCATCACTTACATTTTGGACCACGTTACCCCCACAAGCCCAGCACCACTGAAATCTCGCAGTCACGTTTCCACAGGCTGCACCTGCAGTTAAACTAGTCAACCACGACAGATGTGCCACGCAAACAGATTGCACTGCACTTGCCTTGGCTTACATCCCACTCTCTCTTCTAGCTGCTTCACTCTTTTACCCCCTTCCTCCAGCTGCCGTCCATCCATAGATATTGCTCCATCTTCACAGTCCAGCCTCTGCCTGATTTTTGATATTCCTGACGAAGATGCAGGCCTTGAAACGTCAACTGTCATTTATCTCCTATGAATGCTGTGTGACCTGCTGGGATTTTCCTGGAGTACTGTGTCCAGTTCTGGTCTCCATGTTTGAGGAAGGATATACTGGCTTTGGAGACGGTCCAGAGAAGGTTTACTAGGTTGATCCCTGGGATGAAGGGGTTGACTTATGATGAAAGATTAAATCGTCTAGGATTGTATTCTCTCGAGTTCAGAAGAATGAGAGGAGATCTTATAGAAACATATAGAATTATGAAGGGAATGGATAGGATAGATGTAGGAAGATTTTTTGAGTTGGCCGGTGAACTAAAACGAGAGGACACAGTCTCAAGATTCGGGGGAGTAGATTTAGGACAGAGATGAGGAAAAATAGTTTTTCCCAGAGAGTAGTGAATGTTTGGAATTCTCTATCCAGGGAAGTGGTTGAGGCTGCTTCATTAAACATTTTTAAAATTCGGTTAGATACATTTTTACATGATAGAGGAATTAGGGGTTATGGGGAGAAGGCAGGTAAGTGGAGTTAGGTCATAAATTATCTTATTGAATGGCGGAGCAGGCTTGATGGGCCATTTTTGGCCTACTCCTGTTCCTACTTCCTATGTTCCTATGTTCCTATAACACTTCTATGAACTGCAGAGATATTGCTGGCCATCATTGAGGTTGGCCAGGGATCATAGTTGAGGCGAAAGCCACCGAGGATGTCCTTGTGCCCAATTCACATCTCACGTTGTGCCTGCCCACAATCTCTCGCAATTTACCCTTATTTCAGATGGCCTTGAGCAGCAGGTGGCCACAGAACCAAGAGCAAACATTGACATGTCATTTCGCAGGGGCAGAAGCTCGGAGGTGTGCAATGTCACGGAGAGGGGCGAGGCAACGGTGTGTCATCTGAACACTGGTTGTGCAGCATCTGGGAGAAAGAAACAGAGTTATTGTTTCAGGCTCACATGCAGGGTCTCCACCCAGAATGACCTCTGTCCATTTCCCCTCCATAGATGCGCTCGACCCGCTGAGTTCCTTCTACAGCTAATAGTTCAGGAGCATGACCCTTGAGCAGTTGGGAATAGATGGCTAAGACTTATAAGGGTATAAAATTATGAGGGACTTAGATAGGGTGGATAACCAGCTCCTATTTCCCAGGTCGACAATGGCAAAAACCAGAGGACATCTGTTTAAGGTAAGTGGTGTGAAAGTTTACAGGAGATGTCAAAGGTGAAGTTTATTTCACAGAGTGCTGGGTACCTGGACTGCATTGCCAGGAGTGCTGGGGGTCACTGGTATAAATAGGGACATTTAAAAATCTCTTAGATAGGCACATGGATGTAAGAAAAATAGTGGATCATGGATGTGAGATAGAGAAGGACCATATTGTTGTGGGTAGGTTTATTTTGGTCAGCACAACTTCGTGGGCTAAAGGGCTTTTTCTGTACTGTGATGTTCTAAGACAAGAAAGCGATAAACAAGACCTAATGTTTCAGGTTGATGACCCTTCATCAGATCAAGGAGAAGCAGATGTTCAGGACAGTGGAGTGAGGAACAAAGCTAATGTTTCAGGTTGATGGTCCTTCATTACTGCAAGTGGAAGCAGATGTCCAGGACAGGGGATCGAGGAACATGACCTAACGATTCAGGTTGATGGTCCTTCATTACAGCAAGTGGAAGCAGATGCCAGAACAGGGGAGAGAGGTAGGTGCAGATGTCAAGAGGGTTCCACTGCACAGGACTCAGAAAAGGACACCGATGAGCCAGGCCACAGGGGGAGGCTAGGGCTTTGGAAAGGCTTGCAGAGAGCTTGAATCTCTGACTTGGCTCCAGTCATTGCACTGAGCTGATTGGATTCTTTCCAGCAAGGAAATGAGCATCTCCATTCATGCAGTTGTGGATCAAACCATGTAATGTTCAACTGCCAATATCACCATGTCTGCTGCAGCACTTGCACTTAGCCACTCTTTGAAATTAATTGGAGGGAAGGAATTGCCTGACTGGTGCCTGCGATGTGAGGTCAATCTCAGGAGGCAGTATTGACCTTAAGTTCCAGATCTCATTGAGTCAAGTTTAAAGTCATCTGATTGCACAAGTACAATCTGATAAAAGAGCGATCTCCGGTCCTCGCTGCAAAAACATGTGTTTAAAATTCAAAGAGCCCTGGAAAGGTGAGATGTGGGCAAGATGTTTCAATCCCCTGTCTGAGAAGATCAGAATGAGGTGTTGCATTTTCAGAATAAGGGATAAACCAGTTGAGGACAGAACAATGGAGAAATTTCTTCACATTGAGGGTGGTGTATCTTTGGAGTTCTCACCTCAAGGGCTGTGAAGGCTCAGTTGTTGAGTTTATTCAAAGCAGTCAAACACTCACCTCATTCCACAGGGTACAACAGTCCCACACCCACCCCATTCTACAGGGTACAACAGTCCCACACCCAACCCATTTAACAGGATATAACAGTCCCACACCCACCCCATTCCACAGGATACAACAGTCTCACACCCACACCATTCCACAGAGTACAACAGTCCCACACCCACCCCATTTCACAGGATACAACAGTCCCACACACACCCCATTCTACACAGTACAAAAATCTCACACCCAGTGTTGGCACCAAGAGGGAGCATCCGTGGGCATTGCCACCCCCAAATGAGGTGCTGTGCCCCCCACAAGGACCCACCCCCAACTGCATCACTAGCGTCTAGCTTGACGCATGCCAGCGACTCTCCACCCACCACTGGCCACGTCACTAGCGTGCATCAACCGTCAGTAGCGTATAGTGACGCTTGATGCAATGATGAAGGGGTGGATAGTGTTAAAGACAGGTAGGTCTCGGCATCCAATAGCACCCCCCCCCCCACAACTGTCAACAGGTAGGTCTCAGCTAGCTCCCTCGCCCACGCTGAACGAGCCCCCTTCTAACACTCTAATGCCCCCTCTAATATTCATTTTGGTGCCAACCATGCTCACATCCCCCCTTCCACAGGGTACAACAGTCAAATACCCACCCCATCCACAGGGTATAACAGTCCCACACCCATTCCACACAGTACAACAGTCTCACACACACACCCCCTTCCACATGGTAAAACAGTCTCACACCCACCTCATTCCACACAGTACAACAGTCCCACACCCAGACCCATTCCACAGGTACAACAATCCTACACACGGGCCCATTCCACAGGGTACAACAGTCCCACAATTGGACCCATTCCACAAGGTAGAACAATTCCACACCCGGACCCATTCCATGGGGTCCAATAGTCCCAAACCAACCACAGCCCCACATCCAGTTCATTCCGCAGAGTACAACAGCCGCACACCTGTACTCTCCCTATCTGTCAATGTTCATCGGCAGCCCCAATCCTCACATTTGACTCTTATTTAGTCCACTCGCTCTCTTCACATCTCGTCCTGCTCATGGCTAATACAGTTTGTGTGCACATCCAGCCTTGTTTCAGTAACTCCAGTCCATACTCCTGTGCCTGATTCTATTGGCAGTTCAGCTCCTTGTTCCAATGGAGCCAGAGTTAGGGTGAATGGGAGCCACACTAACTCATGACCCTTGTGATGAGTTGCCAGTTCAAGTTTATTATCATCTGACTGTACATAAACAACCAAATGAAACAGTGTTTCTCAGGACCCACAGTGCATACTCATGTAAGCCATTTCCCAGCCTGGCAGTCTTGATTTTGATGTTTCTGTACATTCTTCCTGATGGCAATAGGTCAAAGGTACTCTGTGATGGATGATAAGGTTTCTCAATAATTCTTTGAGCCCAATTTAAGCAACGTTCCCAGTGAACGTCATCAAGAGAGGAAAGGAAATCTACAGTGATCTTCTCTGCCATTTTAATGATCCTAAGACCTACAGCCTCCAGACAGGACTCTCCCAATTCTGCCTTTGTATAACATTGTCAAGATGGAGACCAGTAACCTTGCCCTCCTCAACCTCCTTCATGAACGTGTCTTCCTGACTGATTAGGAGGTGTTGTGCATCCAGGTGTTGTGTCCGTTATCTGCACACTAAAGAACTTTGCTCTCTCCACTCACTCCACAACAGCGACATTGATGTGTAGTGGAGAATGGTCGACCTTCATCTTCCTGAAGCCAACCATCATTTCCTTTGTCTTGTTCACGTTGGGAGATAGGTTGTTGTTTTCGCCCCATTTGATGAGCCTCTCAACCACTTGTGCATATGCCAACTCATCATTATTGCTGATGAGGCCCACTACTGTTGTCTCATCTGCAAACCTGATGGTTATGTTTAAACTGAACCTGGCAGTGCAGTCGTGATTCAGCAGCGTGATAAATAGCGGGCTAAGCACAGCGCCCCAAGGTGAGCCAGTCCTCAGCTTGAGGTTTATCTGTCAAACTCGACTGTGGACTTTTAGTCAAGAAGTCCAGAATCCAGTGGCAGAGAGAAGAGTTGAGTCCCAGCAAGGATAGCTTATTCACCAGTCTCTGAGCTGTGATCATGGTGAACACGGTCAATAAACGCAGCTTGGTGGATGAGATTGGGTGGGTCTGCACAGAGTGAAGGGTCAAGGAGATAGTGTAGTGCTGGACACAGCCAAGAAAGACTGAGCCACCACATTGAAAGTTGTTAATGACTGTTTTTATTCAAGTTCAGTGCGCGCCCTTTTAAGGGCAGCATGAGCACAGTCACCTCGTGCATTGTGATATCATAATCGCTGTCCCAGGCGCGCGCTGGGCAGGAGACTTGAGGCAGGGAGAAAACCCTGACAGCGACATCTTCCCATGGCTTTCCCGCCACGTGGCATTACACGTGGGGCCGGTTTGCCATGAGAGAGTGTGCCGCCACAATAGTATAATTTGTGGACCAATTTGGACGTTAGGCAAGCTGAAGCAGGCCTAATGTCACCGGAAGGTGGGATTTGAATCATTCCATTCCCATTTGCTCAAAGCATTTCATGATAGTTGAGGACAGTGTCACTGGACGGTCAACATTTATTATGATGATGTTTGCTAAATGAACTCAAAGAAGCAAGTAGCTTGATCTGCAATGCACTCAAGGGGCAGTACGGGAGGTGAATTCACGGGGACTGCTCAATCTGGAGCAGGAATTTAAATGTTAAATTTAGACATACAGCATGGTAACAGGCCTTCCCGACCCACGAGCTCCTACCGCCCCATTAACCTACCACCTCTGAAGGGTGAGAAGAAACTGGAGCACCTGGAGGAAACCTGCACAGACAAAGGGAGAATGTACAAACTCCTTTCAGAGCACCAGATATGAACCTGGGTCTCTGGAGTTGTAATAGCGGGGTGCTAACCGCTACACTAATTGTATTGCCCAAGTTCCATCTTCAAATCTCGAGTCCCATCAAGTTGAGAATTGTACTTGGAAGGTTCCCATTGGGAGAGATATCAAAATTCTGGGACCAGCTAGAACCAGGACAGAATTCTGCACCCACTCAATGGTTCACTACGTTCAGGAAGCAGCTGGCTGACACATTTCTTTTAGCAGAGTAGGCACTACCTGCTGCAATGCTGCAAAACTGTTGATTAGAGTTTATAGAGTCATACAGCAGGGAGGCGTTATCTGAAAAAAATAAGCAGAAAATTGCCTGAACCTCATTCCCAAGGCTGGGCCAACATAGTCCTCTGATAAGGTTTGATGAACCTGGCTTGATGAAATGGCAGGCTATTTCTCCATCTCAAAGCTTGTTAAGAAACTGCACAGCAAGTTCCTGTTTTGAGTGGAGTGACATTTGTAGACCTCAGAGACCAAGTACCACAACATTTGCATGTAGAATGTCTAGAGGAAGTTAACGGCAGAAAAACAAACTGACTGAGCCTCAGGTGGCACTGGAGATCTTGATACGGAGTGAGCAGATCTCATGCTGTCAACTAAACACCTGGTTGACTGCAGAGTGAATTTCTAGACCATTGGATAAAACTGCACTGGATGATGCACACAGACAATGACAGAAGGTTTTGATTGTGCCGAATCAGTTGCTATTTTCATTGTGGCATTACCCAGTGGATCGAAAGTCGCACAAAAAAACATGAAGCAGATTTCTGCTACTATTTAGCAGGAGGTCTGGGACATCGTTTCTGTGCAGTCAGTTCTTGAATCTTATTTCTTTAGTGTATATTCATGGAGGCAATGGGGTTAGACTTCATCTGCTCAGTCTGTGTGAAATTAACCAGGGACCGAGTAGAAGCATAATGGAAAAGTTATTTCCTCTGACGTTGTGGTGGCTGACGGGAGTAAATGGGAGTTGGGCATAACCCTATGGTCAGAGAAACAAAGTTAATGTTTCAGGTCGAAGATCTTTCTCCCAAGACCCTTTCAGGTGACCTGAGCACCCCATTGTAAAGCCACATATCCTCCCCCAATGCGGCCAAAGACATACTCACCTAAATGCTCAGAAAGCACCTCTGAGGCGCCGACACCAACCCTCCTCCGGGAGGGATAATCAGCGGAGTGCCGGGCTCCGCTGAGACACTTGAATGTGCAGCTGCCTTAAGCGGGTGCCTGGGGGCGGGTTGATGACTCTATCAGCCGGCGACCCAACTCCCCTCTGCCTGACAGCTTCCCCCCACCCTGCTACCCGACAGCCACCCCCGCCCAGCAGCCTGACAGACACACTCCCTACTACCCGACAGCCCCCCACCTCGCTGCCTGACAGACCCTGCCCTACTGGGGAGGGGAAGTTGGTGGTATATCGGAGCAGGGGCAGCCAGTGGGGGATATAGGGGCAGAGGTAGCTGGCGAGGAACGTAGGGGCAGGGATGGTCGTTGGGGGATGTCAGGGGGTGGCCGGTGCGGGCTGTCACAGTCCCCCCCCCCCCCACCCAATCAATGAGATCAACTGGGATTGTTGTCTGATCAAAATCTGTGGATCCCTACTTCCCCACACACAGCATCTTTCAACTATTCCCATCAGGAAGGAGATACAAACTTATCAGAGACAGCACCACCAGGTTGTGAAACAGCTTCTTCCCGTGGGCACTGAGAATACTAAACGACCAATGGAACTGCTCACATTAACGATTCAAGGCTTTGTTTATTTACATTTAAAAAATCTATTTATTTATTTTTATATATGTATATTTGACTTGCACACGTATTGTTTGTCTGTATGTATATTATATCTGGATGTGCACCTGCATGCTTTGCACCGAAGACTGAGAACGCTGCTTCGCCACAGTGCACTTGTGCCATTGGATGACAATAAACTTGAACTATAATCCTGCACTCTTGGCTTGAACCTTATCTTCGATCCATTTTAAGTACTTAGCCCCTAAACTCTGCACTTCCCTCCCAAAAAATCCCCGTGCCATTATTTTCATTTTCTATTTGGAGGCTTCCTATTTGCAGTTCTACCTCCTGACATGTTTCAGATTCAGTGTGTTTGTTTATAAGGTCATTCTGTCAACTACAATAGCATACTTTGCTATCTCAAAGGATGGTGTGAAAAACTGTTCTGCATGTTAATACTAGCAGAGATGTGCTGAATACAATAAAAAGCTTTAAAGACAGAGTAAACATTCTCTTTCTCTTTCCCTGCTCTCCCCTCTCTATCTTTTCTTTATTCCTTCCATGCCTCACTCACTCTTCTCTCTGTTCCTTACTCTGCTCTCCTCTCTTTCCACTCTTTTTGTTATATCCTCCTCTCTCCCATTTTCTTTCTTCTATCACACACTTTCCTCTTTCTTGCTCTCTCTATTCTCTCATCCTCTTTTATTTCACTCCCTGTTCTCAATCTCTTTCCCTCTCAGACTATTTCCTGGCTCTCCTTTCTTGTTTCCATCGTCTGATCACATTGCTCCAACCCTGGGTAAAATGCAGGATTCTGTTGATACCGTGGTAATTGAAAAAAAACACACAGATGCAGCAGGTCAAACAGTGCCTTCATGTATCAAAGGTAAAGATACATACATCACCATTGTTTCAGGCTTGATGAAAGTCTCCAGCCTGAAATATTGGTGATGTATCTTTACCTTTGCTACAAAAAGGCATTGTTTGACCTATTGAGTTTCTACAGCATTTGTGTGCTCCAACCCTGAATCTTTTATCGCATGAAGACAGTCCAGCGTCATTGAAGGAACTCTTCTTGTTACAGATTAAACCTGAGAGGAAAGCTAAAATGAGAGAGCACTATTCACCCTTCAGAGTCTCCTCCAAGAAGGAATATTCCTGGATTCAACTGGCTGGCCATTCAGGTAATTCACCTCAAAAACACTTTACCTCTGCAGCAACCTGCATTTGCAAATGACATTTATCCTTTTATCTGTTTCAACAAAAGGGAGGATTTGCATTGACCATGTCTTTGAATGATAGGTTTACGAATTGTGGGAATGAAGGAAAATACAACAGGGAATTTGCATATGACATCCCACAACTAGCTTTGAAATAATGACCCAAGAACCTGGCATGACAAAATGTTTAGGGGATCATTTTTGGCGGACCAGAACAATGGGGAAACTCTACAATTATTCAGATGTACTGTCAGAGGACATACATGAGATCACATACCAACCCTGAGGTTCCTTTTTCCTGTGGGCACGGCAGAATTACCACTAATTGGTAGTGCAAAAAATAAACTTTACACAGTGTAAAACATGTAAACAAGCAAAGAACTGTAAACAGAACAAAAAGAAAATCAATAAAGTGCACAAGTAAGAGTCCTTAAATGAGTCTCTGATTGAGTTTGTCATTGAGGAGTCTGATGGTGGAGGGGGAGCAGCTGTTCCTGAACTTGGTGGTTTGAGTCTTGGATGATGGCTGCTGCTCTCCGATGGCAGTGCTCCCTGTAGATCTGCTCAATAGTGATGGGTTTGTCTGTGATGTCTTGGGCTGTGTCCACTACCTTTTGGAGGGCTTTACACTCAGGGGTATTGGTGTCTCCATACTGGATCGTGTTGCAGCCAGTCAGGACACTTTCCACCCCACCTCTGCAGAAATTTGCCAGGGTTTCTGGTGTCATACCAAACCTCCACAAACACCTAAGCAAGTAGAGGTGCTGACATACTTTCTTCATTATGCCATTGGTGTGTTGGGTCCAGGAAAGATCCTCCAAGATCGTGACTCCCAAGAACTTAAATTTGCTCACCCTCTCCACCTCTGATCCCCCAGTGATTACTGGATTGTAAACCTCTGGCTTTCCTTTCCTGAAATCAACAATCAGCTCCTTAGTTTTGGTGACCTTGAGCGCAAGGTTGTTGTTGGTGCACCATTTGGCCAAGTTTTCAATCTCCCTCCTGTATGCCGACTCATCCCCCTCCTTTATACAACCCACTATCATGATATCATCAGGAAATTTGTGGATGGTGTTATTGTGATTCTGCTCGAGTAGAACGGGTCTCAGTAATTTTTAAGCGCAAGGAGCAGAAAGAGGCCATTCACCCCCTCAGACCATTGTCATTCAGTGAGATTAGAGCTGATCCCTTACTTCAGCACTATTTTCCTGCATTAACCCTGTAATCCTTGGTTTCTTCAATGACCAAAAGTTGATTGAGCCCTGACTTGAAAACACTGATCAGCTGATCCATGGGTGAAACACAGGTGGAGCCACTGCATCACAGTGGCAGAGGCCCAAGTTCAGTCCTGACCTCAGGTACTTCCAGATGTTTAAATTCTCTCCACCCCCCCACCCCCCCACCTCCCCCACTTCCCACAACATCCCAAATGCTTACAATTCAGTTGGTAAATCAAACACAGTCCCAAGTATGTCAGTGAATGATGGTCGATGGTCAGCATAGGCATGCTTCCATGCAGTATCTCTCTACAAGTCTGACTCCACAATGTTCAGGGTGCAGAATTCCAACGACTCACCATGCTCTGAATGAAAAAAATTCTTCTCAACTCCTGAATGGCTGACCCCTTCCTTTTGAGTCTGTGACCATTGCTTCCATACCCCTGGATTTTGGAAAGTCAAAGTGGGGGACGTACCCAGAATCATCAAACCTGGATGAAAGTGCTGCTTTACCGAATCTTACAAAGATGCCATTGAACAACCAGCAACAATGTTTAAAATCATTAGGTATTTACATAAATTGCACTGTGTTAACAATGAATATAAATATTCAAAGTATTATTGCATCTTTGGCATCATTAACACATGAAGGCTTGTTAACTTAGTGCCAGTTGAACTTGTGGGTCCCATGATGTGTGTAGGAGTCTCTTTGGTCATTGTTTCCTGTTTACAGTTTTCTCTATTATTTGTGGTCTGAACCGCAAACTTAACAAAGAGCAGAGGACAACGTGTTCCTGTACTTAAGAATTACCAATTCCTGAAATGGCCAGAAATAACCCTCAGACCAATTTCCATGCTTGTTTTCTGCAATCTGTCCAATGGTTAAGGACCTTTATCACAGTTCTTGTCTTGCAATTGAAATAAGGCCAAACCACATTTTCTGTGGGGGTCTCACCACCTTCCCAGTCCATCCCATCCTTAACTGGCTCAAATGAAAAGAAAAATAAAATATCTACAGGCATGGGCATGTAGCACTGCTAAAGGCAGTGCTACTGAAATAAATGCTGCCCACACCAAGCAAGTAAACCATCATGGGAATGATGTCATAATGGCTGTTCCCCTGGCAACGCACTTCTGTAACCTGGAACTTCTGCGTGTGGGGGATGGAAGCTCCTCTGCCCTGCTGCACTGGCTGTTTACTACGACGATTCGGCCCATCGTGTGCAGGTTCACTTGGCCCGCTACACCGCCCCCTCCCTCAGAATGGCATTTTCTTTGGGTGAGGTTTGGGAGATTGTCTTTGGGTGGACATTCCCGGCGCCGTAGCGTAGGGAAAGGCTCTGAATAGTCCAAGTGGGCTTTCTTGAGGCGGACGACTGTAAACATATTTTTCATGCCTCCGATGTCTAGAATATATATAACTCCCTCTCTTCTCAGAACCTTCAAAGGCCCTTCATAAGGGCACTGCAGGGGAGTCCCTGGTTTGCCCGTCTTACAAAGACAAAGTCCGCAGCTTTGAGTTCTTGTGGGACGTGGCTGGTTGGTGTCCAGTGGGTGGTGGTAGGACGTGGATGTGGTTAGGCAGTGTTGTTCCTCAGCTGCTGTAGGACATCGAGTGCGTTCAGTGGTGGTTCCGTGGAGCTGAAATGGATGTTGTCTGGGATGGAGAGCGATGCGCCGTAGACCATTTCCACCAATGAGGTGGGGAGGCCCTCTTTAGGTGCTGTGTGGCTGCCCAGCAGGAACCATGGGAGTTCATCCATCCAGTTGGGCCCATGCAGCCATGATCTGAGGGCTGCTTTTATATGGTGGTGAAAGTGCTCTACCAGCCCATTGGATTGGGGGTGGTAGGTGGTTGTGTGGTGTAGTTGGCTGCCGCAGAATTTGGCCACAGTCGCCCAGAGAAAAGAGGTAAACTGGGATCCCTGGTCTGAAGTTATGTGGGAAGGGACATCAAAATGGACCACCCACCGTGAGGTAAAGGCCCTCACACAGGTTTCCGTGTTACAGGCCAGCATGGGCACCGCCTCTGGCCAGCGTGTAAAGCGGTCGACCACGGTGAAAAGGCACCTCATCCCCTGGCTGATGGGAAGGGTCCCTTCAATGTCTACATGCACGAGGTCGAACCTTTCTGCTGCAGGCTGGGAAACGTTGCCCTGGGCCTTTTGTGTGCTGATGGACTTTGGCTCACTGGCATTGTTTACAGGTTTTTGCCCAAAGTGAAACTTCACACAGAATCCCATGCCATACGAACCTGTCTGAAACGAGGAGTATTGTTGACCGGATAGAAGGATGAGAGAGTCCATGCACTTGACTGAATACCTGTTGTCTCCAGGTCGCTGGCAGGATTGGCCTGGGGTGGCCTGTAGACGTATCGCACAGGAATGATGGGCTCATGGGTCTGGCGTGAACTCCTCAATTTGTAGGCTGGTGATGGCGGTGCAGTATGCCTGTGTGTCACCTGGTCACTGGTGAGCTGAGCTTGTGTCGATGCCACCCGTCACCTTGGAGATCGTTGGCCTGGACAGTGTGTCAACTACCACGTTGGACTTCCCCACTACGTGGCGGATATCCTTTCTATATTTGGAGATATATGAAAGGTGCTGTTGTTGCCTCACCAACCAGGGGTCTGAGACTTTTCCCAGCACCTCCACCAGCAGCTTGTGGTCCGTGTAGGCCGGGAACACTTGGTCTTCGAGAATTTACCTGAAATGGCGTATGGCCAGGTACATTGCCAGCAGTTCGCGATCAAAAGTGGTTGGAGGTGTTTGCTGAAGAAAGTGAGTGGTCCCCACTTGTGATCCACCCACTGTTGCAGCACTGCGCCCACTGCCCGGTCTGGGGCACCTGTCATTAACGACAGGGGTAAGTCTGGAACCGGGGTGCCAGTTACATGGCTTTGGAGCATGCTGTTTTGGTCTCCTTGTATGCCTGGAATGCTTTCGCAGACCAGCTGGGCCCCTTGTTACCTGCCTTAATGAGGTCAAAGAGAGGCCGCATGGTGGGTGCTGCTCCTGGGAGGAAGCAATGATAGAAATTCACCATCCCAAGGAATTCCTGCAGGCTTTTGAGGGTTTTGGGCCTGGGAAAGTTTCGAATGGCCTCGACCTGGTCAGGCCATTCGCTGTAGATGCGATGCCCAAGGAAGTCAATGGTGGACAAACCGAACTGGCACTTGGATGGGTTAATGGTTAGCCCGAAAATCTGCAGCCAGGCAAACAGGTGTTTTAAATGTTCTTAGTGGGCCCTGGCATCTGGGTTGGCAATGAAGATGTCATCCAGGTACATGAAAATCCCCGTCAGGTCTCTTGCCACAACGTCCATAAGGCACTGGTGTGACAGATTTCAATATTTTATATTGCATATAGATCTGTTTTAAAGGAGATAAATTGTGGTAGGATTTTTTTTAAAGTGTTTCTTTTCTTTGGCTTGGCTTCGCGGACGAAGATTTATGGAGGGGGTAAAAAGTCCACGTCAGCTGCAGGCTCGTTTGTGGCTGACAAGTCCGATGCGGGACAGGCAGACACGATTGCAGCGGTTGCAAGGGAAAATTGGTTGGTTGGGGTTGGGTGTTGGGTTTTTCCTCCTTTGCCTTTTGTCAGTGAGGTGGGCTCTGCGGTCTTCTTCAAAGGAGGTTGCTGTCCGCCAAACTGTGAGGCGCCAAGATGCACGGTTTGAGGCGTTATCAGCCCACTGGCGGTGGTCAATGTGGCAGGCACCAAGAGATTTCTTTAGGCAGTCCTTGCACCTTTTCTTTGGTGCACCTCTGTCACGGTGGCCAGTGGAGAGCTCGCCATATAACACGATCTTGGGAAGGCGATGGTCCTCCATTCTGGAGACGTGACCCATCCAGCGCAGCTGGATCTTCAGCAGCGTGGACTCGATGCTGTCGACCTCTGCCATCTCGAGTACTTCGACGTTAGTGGTGTAAGCGCTCCAATGGATGTTGAGGATGGAGCGGAGACAACGCTGGTGGAAGCGTTCTAGGAGCCGTAGGTGGTGCCGGTAGAGGACCCATGATTCGGAGCCGAACAGGAGTGTGGGTATGACAACGGCTCTGTATACGCTTATCTTTGTGAGGTTTTTCAGTTGGTTGTTTTTCCAGACTCTTTTGTGTAGTCTTCCAAAGGCGCTATTTGCCTTGGCGAGTCTGTTGTCTATCTCATTGTCGATCCTTGCATCTGATGAAATGGTGCAGCCGAGATAGGTAAACTGGTTGACCGTTTTGAGTTTTGTGTGCCCGATGGAGATGTGGGGGGGCTGGTAGTCATGGTGGGGAGCTGGCTGATGGAGGGCCTCAGTTTTCTTCAGGCTGACTTCCAGGCCAAACATTTTGGCAGTTTCCGCAAAGCAGGACGTCAAGCGCTGAAGAGCTGGCTCTGAATGGGCAACTAAAGCGGCATCATCTGCAAAGAGTAGTTCACGGACAAGTTTCTCTTGTGTCTTGGTGTGAGCTTGCAGGCGCCTCAGATTGAAGAGGCTGCCATCCGTGCGGTACCGGATGTAAACAGCGTCTTCATTGTTGGGGTCTTTCATGGCTTGGTTCAGCATCATGCTGAAGAAGATTGAAAAGAGGGTTGGTGCGAGAACACAGCCTTGCTTCACGCCATTGTTAATGGAGAAGGGTTCAGAGAGCTCATTGCTGTATCTGACCCGACCTTGTTGGTTTTCGTGCAGTTGGATAATCATGTTGAGGAACTTTGGGGGACATCCGATGCGCTCTAGTATTTGCCAAAGCCCTTTCCTGCTCACGGTGTCGAAGGCTTTGGTGAGGTCAACAAAGGTGATGTAGAGTCCTTTGTTTTGTTCTCTGCACTTTTCTTGGAGCTATCTGAGGGCAAAGGCCACAAACAAATACAAACACTTCAAAACAGATCTCATTTAAAATGGCTCCGAGTGCTTTTTTTAAAAAAAAATTCCGCTCCACAAGCTTTAGAGTTAAAAGAAGATGAAATAACTTGGCCAACCCAGTCCCTTTTCAATTTTAAATGTTCTTTTTCAGTCAAATGAGTTTCTTGTAAAAAAAGCAATATCCACTTTCATTTTCTTAATATAGGCTAATACATGCTTCCTTTTTATTGGATTATTCAAACCTTAACATTAAAAGTTGCAAAATTTAAGTGAGACATTGTGATTAGGGTAAATCAGGCACTCAATAAAAATACAAATTCAACTAAGGCTGCAAATTACTTTTAAGTATATAAACCCGCCCCCCCCCCCCACCTTGAGAAACACCTCCCCTCTAAACTAAAACAAAAATATCCCCTCTAAAAAAAACCTGCAAGTGCAGTACCCCCCTCTATTAACCGGGTGCCGTTAATACCAACAGTGGCTGATGACTTCAGAAACAACTGGGTCATCATCTTCTCCCCAATTAGACAACACAATAGTAAAATACATAGCCCAATCAAGATTCAGATGTAGTTGGAAGCTCTACCTCCAAATCCACCAATTGTTCAGTTTCCAACTTCCTACTCCCCCGTCCATTTCCAGCTTTTTCTATAGTCACCAAAGGTTTTGTAGAAAGATCTTGAGTCAATTTGGAATCTGGCAAAGAATTAGCAAAGATTAATGCATCTTGTGCCTTTTGAAAAAATTGTGATTGATATTGCTCATAGAACACCTTGAAAATTGCTGGATATTGAAAAGCAGATCTATACCCTTTCTTCCACAACACCACTTTAGCTGAATTAAACTCCTTTCACCTCTGAATAACCTCTTGACTCAAATCTGCATAGAAAAAAACCTTATTACCCTGTACCATCATCGGGCCCTGATTCATATGAGCTTGCTGGATTGCCGCACGTAAAATCATCTCCCGATCCTGATACCCAAAACCAATATTGCCCACGGCGGCTGACCTGGTAAAGGTTCCCTTCTTAAAGCACGATGAGCCCTATCTAGTTCCAAACCTTCAGGAAAACATTCAGATCCCAATACATCAGGAATCCTCTGCTTAAAAAATCTTGTAGGATTTGCTCCCACAATACCCTCAGGTAGACCCACTATTTTATTATTATTCTGATGACTTTGATTTTCCAGTGAATCCATTTTCTGTAAAAAAAATTCTTCTCCATTTGCCATCCAGTAATCGATTCTTCAATCTGATCAACTCTGACTTCAATATTCTTCACTCTGTCTTGAACCACATCAACAGCTGTCAAACATTTATTAATATCCAATTTCATTGAAGCAGTATCTCCAGTCATATCTGATATTAATCAGAAAATTGTTCATCAATATTATGAAAACTAGTAGGTATATAATCCATCGAATTTTCATTTTGCTTAGTTAGTTCTTTAAACATAGTTACTACATCAGGACAGGTGAAGGGCTCAACAGACTTGGAGATGTATATGGTGAAGGGACCTTTAAGGTTCTAGGCTTCCCTTCCATAATGTTAACAGCAGCCATAAGTAGCTCATTGATCCTCTTCATTTAAATAATCAGCAGTTTCTTCCTCTTCCTCCTCAGGTACTAGAATCACCTCTGTGGCACCTGGCTGCGGGTTTGGACCCCTCTCCACACCGGGCCGTCATCGTCAGCTCGGCGATGGGTGGGGGGTGGGGCCCTCCCACAGCCTGGATGCAGGCCTCCTGGGAAGGTGCGTCACTAGGCACCGGTGAACCCAATGACGCGCTAACGTACTCAGGCTCGCATCCCCCGGCCCCCCCCGCCCCCGCGCTCGGGCACGCTACCAGCTACACTCGACGCAGTGCTCCTGCGGGCTTCCTAGAGCGATGCCAGGGAGATAGCGGCGGCGCCATCTTGCATCGCAAAGAGGGTGCCACCGCTTCACCCAACCTTGCCGGAGAAGTACATTGGGGCTTCGGGTTCATCAGAAATCGATCCGGAGGCTTCAATTCTTCGGTAGGCCCAGATTCTCCCTTTTTTTCCCCCAATACTTTAAAATGTAGTTTTTTGATTGTTGTCCTCTTCCTCTTCTTGCTTCTTTCATTCTCAGAGTGTAAGGAACTTTTCCTTAATTATTCAGATATTAATCAGTCCAGTAATTTCGGGTTTTAAACTTCACAAGTAGGAGTTAATTGGACATGCTGTGGAGTAATGGATTATTGCTTTGGAAAGCAACAGATGGATTGACTCGGAAGATTAGGTCAGAATGCAGCTTACTGTTCTAAGAGGATCATGTGGATTTCTGAGAGAGAGAGAGACAGTTCTACAGTTCAGCAGCTGGGACTGGAACATGGAAAAACCCCATTTTGAAGATGGGTTGTGAGCTCTTAGTTCAACCTGTTCAAAGCCTTTGTGGTCTAAACAAGAGGAGAGGACTGGCTGCCTAATGTTTCACTTAAAATAAGAGAAACAAAAAGGAACTCTGTGACGACCTGAAAGAAAGAGGTTATCATCTGGAAAACCCTGATGGGGCAAATTTCTTCGGCAAGACACTGAAGTGGCTGATCAGAAGAAATTAGTTTGTGTCCAACAAGCAACAAATCTCTCTCTGAAAACTGACAAGAACCTTCCTGAGCAGTAACTATTTACCTTTCAAGCACCAAAGCCTGGTGAAATTCATAAATGTTTAATTCTGTGCACAATAGAAGAATTGCCTGCAACCAGTGAACTTAGAGGTGTGAGGCGTGAGATTGGACTGTAAATCAAAGAACTTTTCTGAAATTACACACACATTACATACACATGCACTTAGAATTAGAAGGAGGTTAAGTTAATAGTAACAAGTTAGAGTTTGATCCTGTTTTCATGTTTAAAGATAATTAAAAGGCACCATTTGTCTTGGTGAATTTCTGTTGCTGCTGGATTTTGGGGTCCTCTGGGCCTAAAACACTGGAATGTTTGGGCCACATTTTTCAGCCCGCATGTCATTCTCAGGAACTTGAAGAGACCAAACGGGGTGATTATGGCTGTCATCTGGACGTTGTCCTGTTGCACTGGGATCACCAAATCGACTTTGGAAAAAATCTGGGCACCTTGGAGTCGTGCGGCAAGGTCCTGTATGTGCAGGATGGGGTGTCTGTCTGGTACCGTTGCATCATTGCCTGCGGTAGCCTTCGCAGGGTCACCAGCCACCAGAGTTCTTTGGGACCACGTGTAGTGGAGAAGTCCACGGGTTGTTGGAACAGCATACGATCCTCAATTCCACCATCATGGCAAACTTGGCCTTATCTTGGGGCAGTCACCGCAACCGCGCGTATATGGGTGGTCCAATGGTTTCAATGTGGTGATGCATGCTATGTGCTGTTTCTACATCGTGGAAGTTGGGGGCCAGTAGAGCATGGAAAGTCGGTGAGCAATGCAGTGTACTTGCTTTGTTCGAGAGCGTAGACTCCAAAAGGCCGGAAGGTACGTTGGCACAGTGTGAGGGGGAGCTACTGGATGGTGGTAGCATTAACCATCTGGCATCAGTTGAGGTCAACCAGGAGTTCATTTGCCCAGAGGAAATTTGTTCCTAGGAGAGCCTGGCCTACTGAGGCGATGGTACAGACCCACCTGAAAACGACGATCCTGGTGTGAATGGTCATGCAATATGTTCTATAGGGACATGGTTGAACCGTTGGCAGCCTGTAGGGGTAGGCCTCTGGCATTGTTCTTCTGTTCAAAGAACGTGGGCGGAATTAGGCTGATTTCTGCGCCAGTGTCTGGTTGCAAAGGTAAAGCAGGCCTTTTCTGATACCAACCGCCAAGGCCACTAACGGTAGTCTACAAACCCTGCATCGGACTGGGTTTGCTGCCTGAAAAGGTTCAGGGCAGTATGCACCACTGGGAATTGCGACCCCACCAAAGGTGGTAGAGCATGACCCTGCTGATTTGTCTCTGTAGTCGCTGCGTGGACTGCTGTGATGGGCGCCACGGGGGCGTATGAGGTGGCCAAGGTTTGTGCTGTTGCTCCAACTGCACAAATGGGCTGCACGTGGATGGAGTCGGTTTGCGCAGCATAGAAGAGCCAGTCTGGTTCTGTTGCCACAAGTTGTGGTTTGGAAAAGTCAATGTTGGAGATAGTGGCGGCAACCTGGACCAGCTACTTGGAAAGGAACAGGGCCTCAAACAGGAAGCCACTTTGTGTGTCCATCTGCAAGGGCCACAAGCTCCTGCATCAGTTCAGAGGGATTGCGATCACCTAGGCCCTGCCTGCAAGCTTAGTTCAAATGACTCAAGCAAAAACAGTTTAAACATCATGTACTTGCCGTCCACGGATGGGTTGTTGACAAACGGGGTGACCTTCGCTGCTGTGGTGGGGTCCAGGGCGCTGACCATGTGCCAAAACTTCATGTCCTCGGCTCTTATTCCTCACAGGGTGAACTGTGATTCTGAAAGTTGCAGCCAGCTGTGAGGCTGATTCACCCAGAATGGTGGCAAGTAGATGCTTACAGTGTAAACTGCTGCAGGAGATCCATTGGTGGCAGCCGCTTGGGCTGTGGACAAGTCAGCAGGATTCATCTTGCTGCGTGTTGTGGGCTCTAAAAACATTAGAACCTGTTTGGGGTCACCACTATAGCTCTGCTAAAGGCAGAGCTGCTGAAATAAATACTGTCCACACCAAGGAAGTAAACCAGCAACTGGCTTTTATTCAAGAACATACATGTTCCTTTTTAGGGGAGGTGACAGGCTCATGGGAGTGATGTCATAATGCTGCTGTGAGGCCTGGCTGTTCCCCTGGCAACACGCTCCTGCAGCCTGGAACTTCTGCGTGGTGGGGGGGGGAAAAGTCCATGTGTCCTGCCGCATTGGCTGTTCGTGAAGGCGATTCGGCTCATCATGTGCAGGGTTGATCCGGCCTGCTACAAGCAGGCGAGCAGTGATGGCTTTTTTTGACAATCTAACCTATCAGGAACCAGGTAGTGGGGAAGGAGAAGCCTAGCTGGTGATTTTTAACCATTGCTGGCATATTAGAAAGTAGGACTGTTTGTGTAAGATTACCACTCATTGGATCAAGCCAAAACCCTCTCCTGTTTCATGCATATCCTGTCTTGTGACACCTTCTAAACCTGCCCGTCACAATCCTTCCTGGATCTTCTCATGATCCTATCCTGAGGCATCTCCTAAACCTGCCTGGAACCCTTCCTCTCTCTTCCCCACCCCACCTTGATCGCCTGATAATCCTCCCCAGAGACACCACCTATACCTGCCTGGTACCTTCTCAGTCCCTCCTGGATAGGTAGTGAAACGGAAAAGTCTGCAGATGCTGTGAATGCAGTTAATGCACAAAAGGGCATGAGAAACTCAACAGGTCCTGCACCGTCCATAGGAGGCAAAGATATATAACCAACATTTCAAGCCCAAGCCCTTCGGCAAGGTTTGAGCAGGCGCCTGATTAAAAATGCAGGGGGAGGTGGGAAGAAGGAAAAGCCAAGAAACCATAAGTGGACATGGATTATGGAGGGGGGGGGAGTTGGGTTTGTGGAAGGAGAGAAAAGCCTCCTGGATATCCTCTGATGATGCCCAGAGAATCTTCATCCTACTGAACATTCAAACCCTGGTGGAATTTCAGAAGATAATTTGCAAAAGCAATTGTAAATTTTTTTTGGAACAGGGATCACGCTGGAAAAGAAAGAGAGAACCATATAACCATATACAGCACAGAACAGGCCAGTTTGGCCCTACTAGTCCATGCCGGAACAAATTCCCACCCTCCTAGTCCCACTGACCAGCACCTGGTCCATACTCCTCCAATCCTCTCCCCTCCATGTAATTATTCAGTCTTTCCTTAAATGTAAATAACGTCCCTGCTTCAACCACCTCCGCTGGAAGCTTATTCACCCTTTGCGTGAAGAAATTTCCCCTCATGTTCCCCTTATAATTTTCCCCCTTCAATCTCAAACCATGCCCTCTAGTTTGAATCTCCCCCACTCTTAATTGAAAAAGCCTATCCACATTGACTCTCTCTGTCCCTTTTAAAATCTTGAACACCTCCATCAAATCCCCCCTCAATCTTCTACGCTCCAGAGAAAAAAGCCCCAGACTGCTCAACCTTTCTCTGTAACTCAAACCTTGACATCCTGTCAACATTCTCGTGAACCTTCTCTGCACTTTCTCTATTTTGTTTATATCCTTCTTATAATTTGGTGACCAAAACTGCACACAGTATTCCAAATTTGGCCTCACCAATGCTTTGTACAATTTCATTATAACATCCCAACTCTTGAATTCAATACTCCGATTTATGAACGGCAACATTCCAAATGCTTTCTTCACCACTCTATCTACCTGAGTATCAACTTTGAGGGTACTATTTACCATAACTCCTAAATCCCTTTGTTGCTCTGCACTCCTCAATTGTCTGCCATTCAATGTATATGACCTATTTAGATTTGGCTTTCCAAAATGCAACACTTCACACTTATCCATATTAAATTCCATCAGCCATTTCTCAGCCCACTCCTCTAGCTTTCTTATATCTCTTTTTAAGCTACGGTAATCTTCCTCACTGTCCACAATACCACCAATCTTTGTATCATCTGCAAACTTACTTATCCAATTCACCACCCCTTCTTCCAGATCGTTAATATATATAACAAACAACAGTGGACCAAGGACCGATCCCTGAGGAACTCCACTAGTCACCGGCCTCCAATTGGACAAACAATTTTCTACCACTACTCTCTGACACCTCCCATCCAACCATTGCTGAATCCATTTCACTACCTTCTTAGTTATACCTAATGCCTCCACCTTTTTTTCCTAACCTCCTGTGGGGAACTTTGTCAAAAACTTTACTAAAGTCTAAATAGACAACATCCACAGCCTTCCCTTCATCAATCTTTTTTGTAACCCCCTCGAAAAACTCTATAAGGTTTGTTAAGCATGATCTACCCCTGACAAAACCATGCTGACTACTACCTATCAATCCCTGTTCTTCCAAATGTTTGTAAATGCCATCCCTCAGAACACAGAAAAAAGTAAAAGAATCTCAAGACCGTATGTGATGTCATGGATGTAGTTTGACAAGAAACTTGAATTATCCTCTGAATCCGTCAAGACCCTGTCTCCACTCCTCTCAATGTAGCCCAGATCCTTACCCATTCACCTCCCACCAATGATACAGGCCAGGTTCTCACAACTTGATGTACTCTCATTGAGGACCAGGCACATCATCACTCATTGCTGTCATTCCATTAAAAGAATGTCTTCCTCCATTTGCTACTTAGATAGTTTCAAACCAGGAGACACTGGGAAGATCCTGAAGAAGTACAGTGAAAACGAAAAGGTGTGCTTTGAGCAACTGAAAACAGACCCGTTGGCACCCTTTGTACCCTGCTACCATGGCGTGGTCAAAAAAGGAGAAGAGCTATACCTTCAGCTGGATGACTTGTTGGCCGAGTTTGACAGCCCGTGTGTTATGGACTGTAAGATGGGAATAAGGTATGTGGTATCTCTGCATTGGTTTTTAAGACGACCTTGAATTAACTTCATTGCTCCAAAACAAAAGGGAGTGAAAGGTTATAGAGCCATGCATCATAGAACAGGCCTTTCAGCTCAACTTTCCCATGCCAACCAAGTTGACATACTGGCCCCTATCCTTCTAAACCCTTCCAATCCATGTATCTATTCAAATGCCTTTAGAACTTTGGAATCATACTCCCATCTATTGTTTCCTCTGGCAGCTCTTTCCAGATACAGGTTATTCTCTGACTGATAAAAAGTTGCCCCTTCAATCTCCCCTCTCACCTTGAACCTGTACCCTCTAGTTCTAGATTGGTGGAGAGAAAGGGAGAGGAAAAAGGCAGAAATAAAGACAGTTTGGTAGTTTACAGCCCAAAATAATTCTTGATGTACCATCAATGTAGTAATAAAGAAAACAACAATAAATTTGATAATTTAGAGCCGAGATCTATATTAAACCATTTGGCAGAACTTTATTATTACCATCTTTGAGTTGAAGATGAAGGTTCATGCGACCACCACTTTACAAAGTGGTCATGTTCCCTTTCACTCCCGACTTGCTGTCCGATGGTCGCCAGACTTGGGAGTTCTGGGAATTTGCAGATGATATTGAAAATGGACTTTTGCCGTGAGAAGCCTCCCTCCTCGTACCCATCAATTCTAAGCTTACCCATTTCCTAACTTTCCTTGGAGACTTGGTCGGTGTAGTGGTTAGTGCAATGCCTTCACAGCACCAGTGACTGGGACTGGACTGGAGGTTCGAATCCTACACTGTCTGTACTCTCTCCCCCTGTCTGCATAGGTTTTCTCCGGGGGCTTTGGTTCAAAACATACCAGGGGTATAGTTTAATGGGATTTAAACTGGAAGGAACAGACATGTAAAATTTAAAATTAAATACATTTGCCTTGTTAGATTTATGAATCTTGATTAAGGGCAACAATTCTTTCTCTCCGACCTATGCTGCTCAACCCATTGAGTTCATCCAGCAGATTGTTAATTGCTCCAGATTTGTGTACCTCCTCAGTTAGAGTTGCCCTTCAGTGAGTGCCTCCCAGTCCTGCAATGCCTCAATTTTTAATATTCTCTGTTACTATGTGCCCCTCATTATCTCTGCAGTTCAGTCCTTCTCCAGCTGCCCATTTCTGGCCTAGTCCACCATTTCTGGCCGAGTCACTCAAAGACATCCCTAAATCTCTCAACCCTCTTCTTGTTTCTCACTCATATTTTTAAAGCAGTTCTTTTTTTATTTCCAGTGGCTCAACATTCTGATCCATTGACTAATGCTCCAACAAAGCATTAATTAAAGGCACTCTGCAGTTGGAAGTCGCAGAGAGATACAGCATGGAAGCAGGTTCATGCCAACCACACACTTACACTAATTTTTTCTTCCCCCCCCAACACACACACACACACACACACACACACACACACACACACACACACACACACACACACACACACACACACACACACACACACACACACACACACACACACACACTGCAGTAAACTTCCACCCCCACCCCCATCTAGACTTTACCACTCACCCACACACTCGGGTCAATACACACACACACACACACACACACACACACACACACACACACACACACACACACACACACACACACACACACACACACACTGCAGTAAACTTCCACCCCCACCCCCACCCCCATCTGGACTTTACCACTCACCCACACACTCGGGCCAATTTAAAGCAACCCACCAATCCGCATGCCTTTGGGATGTGGGAAGAAACCTACAGGATCATTGGGAGAACATGCAAACTCCACACAGACAGCACCAGGGATTGATCCTGGATCTCTGGTGCTGTGAGACAACGGCTTTACTAGTTGCATCACTGTGTCAGTGAAGTTGTTGATGCTGTTTACACGAGTCCATCCTAGTGAGTCACTGGATTCAGATAGGCAGTGATAAAAAAATCTTCAGTTAATAATAATGGTTTAATGGATTAAGAATTAACTAATCCAATCAGGGCTATCACAGTGACAAATTGAAGGTCTTTAATTGACCTGTATCTGTGCACATCATACAGTACACAAGGTTCAATCCAACTCAGCAACCATTGCACCTGTGATTGGCCAGTTCATAGAATGCTAGCTCACAAGTAGCGATAAGAAATGTCTCGCTGATAGCTCTCGAGATCTCTATCACACCGGATCTGTGCTTCCCCCCCAGGACTCCACTGTTTGGAAACCACAAGAATCTAGTTGAGGCTGTTTGCTTGTGTGAATCTGGTTGAGTTTCCCTTTTGTGAAGGAGAGTTATCTTTGACTTTTCTTATTTTAGGGTTAATGACAGTACTTCAATGCCCAATGCTAGAATGCATTCAAATTTGAATCCCCACCTCTATCTGAAACATTTCCATCAAGATGGTGGTCTAGCTGGAAGAGTCCAAGATTAAATCACCATGAAAGTTTTAACTATTCA
Source organism: Narcine bancroftii (assembly GCF_036971445.1). Classification (NCBI taxonomy): domain Eukaryota; kingdom Metazoa; phylum Chordata; class Chondrichthyes; order Torpediniformes; family Narcinidae; genus Narcine; species Narcine bancroftii. The sequence continues at coordinate 76,586,147 of NC_091470.1, forward strand.
TTGGGAGACAAAAAGCTGCATATTGTAGTGAAGACTCTCCTCATAGCTCTTCCCCCTGAATCCACCTGATTATTTACCTCTTCCCTACCTACCATCCAGGGGCCAGAATGTCCCTCCAAGTGAAGCCTCAATTGACTTGTACATCTTATAATTGAGCATATTGCAATCACAGCTCAGAGAGTGAACTCTTCTGCAATGGACAAACCAAAGGCAGGTGAAATAATACTTCCACAGGTTGTGACCCGGAGCTTCCAGTCATTTGTTCCTTTCATTCTCCATTCCCCCACATTGCCACCCATTCCCCACATTCTGCATTCTCCACACTGCCACCCATTTCCCCACATTCTCCAATTCCCCCCCCCCAACTGCCACCCATTCCCCCACATTCTCCACTCCCCTCCCACTGCTACCCATTCCCCCACATTCTCCATTCCCCCCACTGCCACCCTGACCTCTGTCTTTGTCTTTCCCCACTGTTCCAATGTAAGCTTGAGGAGCAGCATTTCATCCTCTGACTGAGGCATCTTGCAGCCCTTGAGATTCAATACTAAATTCAATGGGTTAGCCTTTTGCTGCCCTCTTCTGGCATGTGGTCATACTCCTGTAGCATTACCTCAATTTTTCTCTCACCACAGATGCTGCCTGCCCAAGTGTTTCCACCATTCACTTTTATTTTACGTTTACTCTGCATCTCACATTCCCAGTACGGGTGCTTCTCTTTCCCACTCTCCTTCACCTGCTTCTTTTACACCTCCTCCAGCCAGCTCAGTTTTGACAGGCAAGCAGTCCTCACCCTCTCACTTGGATTGCTCCTGACGTATTTGCATCAACCTATTATCAGCATCTCCTTTTTTCTCTCCATCCCTTCTCTTCTGTGATTTGAGCTTGTTTGTTTTCACTCTTTCCCAGTTTTCGTAAGAAGTCATTGGCCTGAAACGCTCCCTTAGAGTTGTTTGGTTACAGCACACTATAGGCCCTTCAGCTGACCAACTTGGCATTCTGGGTTAGTCTCATTTGCCTGCATTTGGTCAAATCCTTCTAAGTTTTTCCTATCCATGCATCTGTCCAAATTACTTTAGAATGTCAAAACGATGCCCACTTCTACAGCTCCTCCGAAGTGTTTCCTCCATTCTCCACATTCTACATTCCCCCCCACTGCCACCCATTCCCTCACATTCTCCATTGCTCATCAGATACAGACCACCCTCTCAGTGAAAGAGTTGCCCCACAGGTCCCTCTTAAATTTCTCCCCTCTCATCCTAAACCTGTGCCCTCTAGTTCAAGAAACATCTGGGGAAAAGACTTGAGCATTCGTTTTCTTCATGCCACTCTTTATTTTATAACCCTCTGTAAGTTCACCCCTCAACCTCCAATGCTCTTGGGACCCACCCTTTCACTGTATCTGAAGCCCTCCAGTCCTGGCAACATTCTGGTGCACCCCTTACATTTTATTGATCTCCTTCTGATGGCTGGGCAACCAGGACTCCACGCAGTACTTTGTGATCTCACCAACACCCTGTGCAGCTGAATCATGAAATGAGTTCCCAGTTTTTGTACTCCGTTACCTACCCAATGAAGGCCAGATGCCTTGCTCGCCACCCTGTCCACCTAAGTTGCCACTTTCAGAGAACTATGCACTACCTCGATCTCTGTTCTACAACACACTCTACCTAGGGCCCTACTGTTCACTGTTCCTCTCTCCAGTGAGTTCTCTGCTTTTATTTCAATAAATTAATATACCATATTATAAAGAAACCAGCACAAATATAAGACAAAGCTATGCATCATATTTTATTTCTGATTATAATGGCTCAGAAGGTAGCATGTTAAAACTTACAAAGGTTCAAGCCTCACTTCCAGTTTGTGACTGCACCATTTAAACTGTCCTTTCAGGCGAGTGGCCAAACCAACACCCCATCTATCCTCTTGACATTATGCCATGGGTTTCTATTTTATTCTCCAGCTGAGAGGGCAGATGGTTTAACCTCTCAAGTGAAAACAAAGAGCTCAGTGTAAATCATGCCTTCAAGGTGTGGCTTGAACCCGGGATCTTTGCAATCAAAGGTGAGAGGGCTGCCTCTCGGACCAAGGCTTTCATCTCATTGGCCTGCACTGTTACTATGGCAACAACATTTTTTGTCCATGGCAATAAAGAAATCATGCATCTTCAAATGGAAGTGAACCCTGCACTGAATATGGACTGAAGTTCAAAAGCACCGTAACTTGTAGTCACAGGTGGTTGGACAGGTGCTTTGATTCATTTTTCATACAGTATATGGGCTTCACTGACGTTACAGCCCATATCTCTCACTACCTCGAGAGGGTGGTAACGACTGAGAGGCATTGTAGTGGGTCTGGAGGCACCAACTGGGCAAGGATGGCATTAGTGAATGAAATTAAAAAGAATCAGTTGAGAATCTGGTAGTTTTGAGGTCACCATTAATGATACTAATGATAATTAGTATTTTAATTTGTATAGTTTATTCTCATATACAATGCATATATGCACTGAAATTGTAACTTGCAACAGCTGGAAGTATAGTTCATTAAACACCTCAATAGTATGCATTAAATTAAATTGGAGAGATCATAAATAAAAAAGATCAATAATAAATATTCACAGTTACCCAACAGCAAGAAAACAAAACGTTTTACTGTGACCAGGTGCGATAGCAAGTTGTAGATTATCAGATGAATGTAAATTCCGCAGGTTCGAACCGGTAATCCAGGTTTTGGCATCACCAGTTTGCTAATTTCATCAACCTACCCTATGACCTCATCTACTGCTCAGTGCTTGCTGGAGGCTCAACCTTGGACTGGAGATGCAGTCCTAGTAACAGCACAGAACAGTTAAGGAAACATTAAATCAAGATGACATTTTAAACAGAAAAACTGCTAAACAGAGTGAATAAACATATCAGAAAGAACTTCAGAACTCCTATCACAAACCCACCATGTCCTGATAAGTTGAAACCAATGGAGCTATAGATTTATACAGTTCTGTAACAGGTTCTTCAGCCCAGAGAACATGCCAACCATCAAATCTGCACCATTATACTGACCCCATATTACTCTCCACCCATCAACTCCCCACTCAGATTCCAGCACTCACCTATGCACCAAGGTCAATTTTCAGTGGCCAATTAAAGTAACGACCTGCACATCTTTGGGGTGTGGGAAGAAATCCAGCCGGAGACCAAGAGAGGTAGCAGCTTTCAGGTTGCTCTGTTCTGCTGACCCCATGCAGACACTGGAAGAGTAAAACCCAAATTACAGAGTGATTGTAAATTATGGTGGTGCCTTGATGCCATTAGGGTGTCACAGTGATGGGTATATGATTTGTCAGAAGGTGATACATTATATCAAAGGATGCTATTGTGATAACCAAGTGGTGCATCAGATAACATTATATTGAGGGTAAATGGCTCCATCAATTATAATAAGGGCCAATTAGACAGCCTTGAGTGGGGTTCTTGGAGGTGCATGCAATTGGAAGAGATCACAAAGTGGGATTTGACCAGGTGGGATTTGAGAACAAGGATGGGACCAGGTTAGAAACAACAAATAATGATGGTGTGATAGGGTGGGCAGCTGATATAGTAAGAATCACAGTAGGAGTCTCAGGGTATATCAGGGGGTGTTACATTGAGGGTCTTTGATGCCCTTTTTATCCTGAAATTGTGCCCTCTTTTCCCAAACTCCCCTACCATGCCATGGGAAACAACCTTTCAGGCCTTTTAGCATTTGAAATTCCCTTATGAGGCCCCCCTCATTCGCACCACCTGAACCAGGACTCCAAAGTCCCCTTTGCAGCTTCTAATTTTGAATTTTCTCTCCATCTAAATAATAGATAGTCTGTAATAATAGTCTGCCCATCGATTTCTTCCACCAAAGTGTATGACTTTCTGACCTTTTATTTCATCTGCCACCTCTTTGCCCCTTCTCCTAATCTATCCATCTCTCTGCTGTCTTTCCATATCCTCACTATCCACCCAGCCGTCATAGAAATGAGGCCCCAGCAAGGAATGAACTCACGACCCCAGTGCTCTAACTACTGAGCTATTGGACCCTCTGTTCCATAATCCAAATAATTTATATACAAGGTAAAGTGAAGCAGCCCCCAACACTGATCCCTGCGGAACACCATTGGTCACCAGTAGCATTCCTTTATTTCCCCTCCCTGTTTCTTGCCAATCATGTTAGTATCCTTCCTGTAATTCCATGGGCTCTCACCTTGTTTAGCAGCCTCGTGTGTGGCACCTTGCCAAAGGCCTTTTGAAAGCCCAAATGCACAACGTCCACTCCATTTTCCCTGCCTATCCTCCTTGTGATCTCTTCAAAAAATTTCAATAGGCATGATTTTTCTTTAAGAAAACCATGCTAATGGGCCTATATTTTCATCACCTCTAAGTATTCTGTAACCTTATCCTTGACAATCAACTCCATCATTTCCTAATCACTGATGTCAGGGTAATAGGTCTATAATTTCCTTTTTGCTGCCTTCCTCCCTTCTGAAATAGCGGAGTGATATTTGCTATCCTCCAGTCCACCATGACCATGCAAGACTCCATTGATTCCAGGCAGTTCATTACCAATGCCTCCACAATCTCGACAGCTACCTCCTTCAATCTCAAGGGTGCATTCCATCTGATCAGGGAGACTTATCTACCCTTACACTATTTAGCGTCCCACGTTCATTCTCATATGATCTTGACTGCACTCACTTCTCTTCTCAGAGACCCTTGAGAGTGCAGTATGCTACTAATGTCTTTCACAGTGAAGAGTGATCCAACATATTCATTGAGTTCTTCTGCCATCTCCTTGTCTTCCATTACAATTTCTCCAGCATCATTTTCTATCGATCCTATGTCTACTTTTGTCTTTCTTTTACTCTTTATATATTTAAAAAATCTTTTAGTAGCCTCTTTGATATTATTTGCTTACCTCCTTTTATAATTCATCTTTTCCTTCCAAATCACCTTCTGAGTTGTCTTCTCCAAGTTTTAAAAGCTTCCCAGTCCCATATTTAGCCATTAATTTTTGTTTCCTTTTCTGCCCTCTCTTTTGGTTTTACTTTCGTTTTAACTTCCCGGTCTCATTTTTCCATTCACAATTTTTCTTCTTTTTGGCATGCGCCCGTCCTGCACTTTCCTCATTTCACGCAGAAGCTCCAGCCATTGCTGGTCTGCTGTCTTTCCCCATTGGTGTTCTTTTCCGATTGACTTTGGCCAGTTTGTCTCTCATCCGACTGTAATTTCCATTACAGCACTGAAATACCGTAGTGTTGGACTTTATCCTCTCCTTTTCAGATTTCACAGTGAACTCAATCATATTGTGGTCACTGCCTCCTTCAGGTCCCTTTACCTTAAGCTCTCTAATCACCTCTGGTTCATTACACAGCACCCAATCCAAAACAGCCAATCCCCTGGTGGGCTCATCAACAAGCTGCTCCAAAAAGCCATCCTGTAGGCATCCCTCAAACTCTCCCACCTGAGGTCCTGAACCGACCTGATTTTCCCCATCTACTTTCATGTTAAAATTCCCCATTATTCTGACATCCTTTTTTATTTCCATTTGTACATTGTCGTCCACAGATCAGATGCTGTTTGGAGGCCTGTATATAACAGCCATTAGGGTCCTTTTACCTTTATCATTCATTAACTGAATCCATAAGGATTCTATCCTATATCACTTCTTCTTTATGAACCCAGTGACGTCCATCCTTTAGCCCTGACTCAGCAATGGCCACAACATCGTACCCTCCAATCTGTAACTGTACTGAAAGATCATCCACCTTGTTTCAAAATTCATCCCAACACCTGCACCCTTTCTCCTCTGCAGAACATACCTGGAGGAGGAGCTGATGAAAGCCCGAGATAAACCCAAGCTGCGGAATGACATGTACAAGAAAATGGTAGAAGTGGACCCTCAGGCGCCAACCCCACAGGAGCACACTCAGCAGGCAATAACTAAACCACGATACATGCAGTGGAGAGAGTCCCTCAGCTCGACGGCAACACTAGGCTTTCGCATTGAAGGTGTTAAGGTACCAGAGGGTTTGGGGTTGGTTTTTGTCTTCTGGAATGTACTAGTTTGTGATGGTCGCTGAGGAGAAAAGCAAAGGCATTTTTCTCCTGTTTCTCTCATTCAGGATTGACAGCACTGGTAACTCGGGGATAAGATTTCTCAGATGCCACAAGGCGAGATCAAGGTTCAAATCCTGGCCAATGCAAAATGCCCTGTTTGGATGGCACAGCTGATGGATCTGCTGCATCGCTGCTCCTCTGGGTTCAACGGGTGTTGTCTGTGCAGAGTTTGCACCAACTCCCCATGATCACGTGGGGTGCCTCCAACATTCCAAAAGCTCACAAGCTCATTGGCCACTGTAAACTGTCCGGGTGTTGGAAGTTGGCAGGAGAATCAATGGGTGATAATGGGGGTATGAGAGGGAAAAAAAGGATGAGTGTGAATGTGGGGGGTTTGATGATTAGTGTGGATTGGGGATGGGTTGAGGGTCCAGTCTCTCAACAGGACCTTCAGCCCATCCCTTGAGTCCCACAGCAAGCTTGCATGTCCCTATTCCCACTCCCACTCCTCTCTTGGCCCCCATCTTGCGCTATGGGGTCAGGGGGAGATCAATGGGAGATTGCAGTCATCAGGGAGCTGTAGCGGATGGGGAGGTTGTTGTGACTGATTCCCTGGCTGTGTGTGACCTTGGAAGAGGGTAGCATGGTCAACTGTGTGAAAGATAAGGGAGAATAAGGAGAGAATGCACAACCATTCCAGACATTGTACAGTCCACTTCAGTACCAGTACCAGAGATTATTAGACTGGAAGGATTGAATCTGTGCTGCAGCTTGGATTTGGAAACAAAATGAATGGAAGAAAAAGGGTGTTGAAGTCAGGGCAGCAGTTTGCCAGGTCAGAGGGATCACGTGTGTTTTCTTTAAGGAGGCAGACACAGTGTCGCAGCTGGTAGAGACACAGCCTTGCAGTGCCAGGGACCCGGGTTCAATCCTGACCTTGGGTGCATCCTGTGTGCATGCATTCTCCATGTGGCTGCATGGGTTTCCTTCGGGCACTCTGCTTTCTTCCCACGACCCACAGACGTGCGGGGAGGATGATTAGTTGGCTCTAAATTGCCACTAGGGTGGAGGTTAACAGTAGAATCAGGGAGGAATTGTGAATATGGGGAAAATGAAAAAGGGTGGGATTCATGTAAGTACTGTATTTTCACTCATATAATGCGCACACGCACATAACGTGCAGAAAATCAAGGTGTAGTAGTCTAAATTCTGACTGGCAAAATCAATTTGCATTTAAATGAGACAAAACACATACCAGTACTGCCACAATTAATCTCCAGCAATTAACACCCAATCAACCCCCCCCCCCCCCAACCACCCCAAGGTGTCAATCCACCATATTATAGATGCCAGCCTACTGCAACACATTAATAAGCTTTGGAGAGGAATCAAAAAAATTGATCGAAGACAGGCTTCAGAGTTGAGCAGGATTTTAATTCTTAATGTTGTCTCAAACCAGAGGCACTTGATACATTAATCTCCTCCCTCAGGGATGGGTCTGGGCAATTAACATTGATAAGGTGCAGTGCCCTAGCCAGAATGTCCTGTTTATAGGAACACCAGTACAAAGAGATATCCCCAAGATCAAAATTTTCCACGCCCACTATAAATTGTGTGTGTTCTTTTGTTGCCGCTAAAACATTCTCATTATTGCTATAATATTCTCACACTCGCTATAAATTGCTGGAGTGTCTTTCCCATGGCCGCTATTACTTGTGCACGTTCTTTCAACATGTAAAAATATTCTCGTATAGCGTGCACATGCATATAATGGGGGGGGGGGGGGGGTTGGTACTTAGTTTATAAAATATGGTAGGTGGTGGACATGGACTTGGTGGGCTGCAGGGGCTTTTTCTGTGCTGAAACTCTCCATGAACCTGACAGTGGCACATTTAAAAGGAACGGCAACAATCTTGTCCAGTCATTCATTGAGGGACAACCATCAGCAGTTATTCCCCTTTCTTATACCACACTCTGAAAGAAATCAAAGACCTGCCCATTACTTGCCCTCCATCAATGACACTTTTGTGCAACGTGCCACCCATCACCTCTTGGGACATTTCCAAATGATTGAATTCCAACTCTGAAGGAACCACAATTTCCCTCCAGCTCACATCGAGGATGTTAAAATTATTCTCTTCCATTCCTTAGCCACTGATTTCACCCCCCCTCATTGTCTCAAGGTAAACCAGACTTTCCATAACCACTATAATTTAATACGTTTCAATCTCTCCTTAGTACAACCAGCCTCTACTTTGTTGCATCATCCAAGTGGTACGAAAACTCTCATCCATCCAGTCCAGTGCTTTCCTGTAAGCCTGAGCTCATCCAAGCATTCCTGCACCATAACTCACAACAACCCCGACTGACATCCTTTCCTTCACCAGTCTAATCAGCAGGCACCTAAAATATTAACGTGATCTTCTTCTATTTAAATCGCCTTTCCATTATTGTTAACTCCTTCCAACCTCTGAGGAGATTCAACATGTCACCGGACACTCCATCGAACTTCTGGAGTGGAAAGTAGACTGGATGTGGTTGCATCACAGCCTAGTTTGGCAATTCAGTGTCCTAGAACACAGAAGGCTGCAGAACGTGACAAAGTCATCACAGGCTTTGACCACCTATCCATTATGAGGTGCTGTCTCAAGAGGGCAATCAATATCGTAAAAGACCCCCCATCACCCTGGACACACCCTCTTCTCACTGTTACGTTGGGGCAGAAGGTACAGAAGCCTGAAAAAAACAGAACCTCTAGGTTCAAGATTAGTTTTGTTCCAACAGGTATCAGGCTCTTGAACCTTCCCTTGGAACACTAATCAAGGACTCCTCCAACACTACAAAAGGATTGTCTGCACTATTGCAAGCCATTTTATTTGCACTAAGATTAGTGTACACGGTTAGCATAGTTCTGTTACAGCACCAGCGACCCAGGTGCAGTCCGGCGCTGTGATGTTTGTATGCTCTCCCCATGTTTGTGTGGGTTTCCTCCGGATGCTTCAGTCTTCTCCCACCCTTCAAAACGTATGGGTTGTTGTCGGTTAATTGGGTGACATGGGCTCGTGGGCCTGAAGGGCTGTATGTCTAAATTAAAAATTTAAAATGTAAATAATTAAATTTGAATGTTTATTATCTATCTTATTTTCTACTTTAATTTAATTCAGTTAGTTTACTATTGTAATTTTTCTTTACAAGTACCTGTTCGGCTACAGCAAGTAAGAACTTTGCTGCATCTGTACATTGCACAGTCGGTCTGTCAATAAACTCGTCATCAGCTCCCTTCTAAAACCTCTCTTCTTCTGACCATCCACTCTTCTGCTATTGCTTGTTGCTCCAGATTTTGCATTCTCTGTGGAGTCTTCGTTCTTCTGACACTGACCTTCTGTACTCCCTGCTATTGTTTCCAACAGACTGAGCCCCAAAGGTGGGGTTCTCTCTTCTCTCCTCCATCTGAGCCACCGAATCCTACAGTACAGGAACAGACCCTTCACTCCTCCCCTTCCCAGATTCACGCCCTCAACCATCCAGTTCCCCATTTATGTTCCCCCTGCATTCACATCACCCCCAGATTCCATCTCTCATCTACACACAAGGGTCAATTTAGAGCAGCCAGTTAACTCTCTAGCCCACCCATCTTTGGGATGCAAGAGGAAACCAGAGCACTTGAAGGGAAACTCATGCATGCAAACACCAGGTGGATAGCGCCCAAGGTCATGTTTGGAACTGTGAGACAGTGACACCACTGGTTACAGCATCTGCCGCTCTGTTCTGAAGTGCACCTCCTCCCTCGCTATCATTCAGGCCCTAAACAGTCTTTCTAGTGAAGCATTGCTTCACTTGAGAAGCTACAGGGGTCAGCTATTGTATCTGGTGCTCCCGCTGTGACCTCCTCTAAACCAGAGAGACTGGACGCAGACTGGAAGATTGTTTGGTTGAGTACCTTTGCCCTGTCCGCTGCAATATTGGGGACATCCTAGTGGCCAACCATTTTAATTCCACACCCCACACCCACTCCAACATGTCTGCCGATGGCTTATGAACTCCCAGACCAAGACATCCCAAAAATTCAAGGAACACCACCGTATATTCCGGTTGGGCACTCTTCAACCATTAGGGACCCCTCCCCCCCCCACCTCGCTCTCTTTCCTCCAGCTCCACATCCTCTTCCCTTTCCATTCATAGAGCTGCACCCTCCCTTATCCCCTCACCTTTTTCCTTTTCTTCTTTCCAACCCATATCCACCTCTGACCTCTTATTGTTGGCCTGTACTCCTCCCTGCCCTTCCTCTCCTCTCCTCCCCACCCTCTCCCTTTATATTAAGGGGCCTGTCTGCTTTTTGCTCATACCGTGACGAAGGGGGTCAGGTCCTAAACGTTGTTTACCCTTTCCTACTTGCAGACTTTCCTGATTAACAATATTCTTAAGTCCTTGTTGAAAATTTAAATTCCTGTTATGGACCCCAAAAACCAGCAGCCATAGATATGCACCACAACACAGGGTCACTTAAACAAAAGTAGTTTTTAATAATTATATTTGAACAAGAAAACAGAATTAAACTTTAACTTATTACTTAACCTACCTAACCCACTTAATCCCCCCTCTAATACTAAGTGCAGGTGTGTGTAATGTGTATTTAAGATTAGAAAAGTTCTTTGGATCACAGTCCAATCTCACTGCTTGCAGGCAATTCTTGTACTGTGCACAGAAGTTAGCATTAACAAAGTTCACCAGACTTTTGTGCTTAACAGCCAAATGGTTACCACTCAGGAGGGTTCTTGCTGGTTTTCAGAGAGAAATTTCTTTTCCAGGACATCCACAACTGATTCCTTTTCAAACAGTTGTGCTGGTGAAACTTGCCCCCTTCAGGGTTCTCCAGATGATCCTCTTTCTTTCAGAGTATCTTTCAGTCAGTCAGTCTTCTCCTTTGACCAGACAGCCTTCCAAAGGTTTTCCAGCTTTGTCCTTCTGGAACTGATTTCTGTCTCCTTTCTCTCGGTTTCACACCCTCCCTCTCTGATAGCAAAACTGTTCTGTCTCCCTGCAAAAGTCACATGCTCTCCCTGGCAAGCTGTATGCTGCAATCTTGTTGCTCTTTTTGCAAAAAAGCACTCTGCAAAAATCCTGCAAATATTCTGTTTTAAAATGTTTGTGTGCAACCGGCTCTAACAATTCCTCCCAAACTACCTCTAAATACTCTGTCACATTCCTCACTGAAAGCTTGCTCCTTGACTTGAGCCGAGGTCCCCTGTCCTAATTTCCTCTTCCATGACTTCAAAACACTTCCCCGAAGCCCTTGAGGATATTTTCCAGAACTCTTTGTTCTTGTTGTTGTTGAGTCGCCCTCTTTTTATGAAGCAATTCTGCCTGATGGGAGGAATGACCTCAAAGGCCCTGCAAGCTCACATGGTTAACTTGCCCCTTGAACTAGATGAACTGAATTTTGGTCCAGACTGGGGTCCTAACACAAATTTAAACTCTCTCGCACTTGGACACCCAAATTAAAGTCTCATTCAGAATCTGGCAATCAAGAAATATCCATTTCATGCATCCATCCACTAATGCCAGTATAAAATCTTTACAAATGCACCATTCCCACAATTTGAAACAGACTGGACCTTTAATACTAGACTGACTCCAGCTTTAGACCAGCCTGTCTTGCCAGTGGTGAATTACACTGCCAGCAACATCCTGCCTAATTAAATCTTTGCTTCATCAAATTTTACAAGATGCTTTCCAACACCATAAGGTTATTGGAGCAACAGGACAGGAATATAGACTCCAGAATTTGCTGTGCTGACCTTAATTGGTGTGTACTGTTAGTAACCATGTGCTGTCGGACACTACAATCCTGTCATTTATTATTACCACCAAAGGCTGTGAGATTCTGCAGCACAGCACATGTTGGAGTAATCTGCCATCTGGTGGCAGGAACAAGTATGGCAGCAGAGAGACAAAACCTGGAGTCAAAAAAATTGCAGGGCATCTTTCCAGAGAAAAATAGAGTTAAATTGTGCAGGGGCATTATCTTTCATGCTGAAAGGTACTGGTGAGGCAGTTCTGGTCTCCATGCTTGAAGAAGGATATACTGGCCTTGGAGGCAGTCCAGAGGAGGTTCACCAGGTTGATCCTGAAGGTAAGGGGGTTGACCTACGAGGAGACACTAAATCGCCTGGGATTATACTCACATGAATTCAAAAGAATGAGAGATCTTATAGAAACATATAAAATTATGAAAGGGATGGATAAGATAGAGGCAGGAAAATTGTTTTCACTGGTATGTGAGATCAGAACTAGGGGACACACAGCCTCAAGATTCAGGGGAGTAGATTTAAGATGGAGATGAGGAAAAACAGTTTTTCCCAGAGAGAATGAATCTGTGGAATTCTCTGCCAGGGAAGCAGTTGAGGCAACTTCATTCAACATATTTATGGTTCAGTTAGATTTTCACATAAAAATGGAATTAAGGGATATGGGGAAAAGGCAGATAGGTGGAGTTGAGTCAATGACCAGATCAGCCATGATCTTATTGAATGACAGAGCAGGCTTGATGGGCCTGATGGCCGACTCCTGCTCCTCTTTCTCATGTTCTTATGTAAACTGTTTCGCGATTGTGCTTGAATTGTACAAAATGCCATTGGGCTTTGGTCAGAGAGTGGTGTACAGTTCATGTCACCCCACTGCAGAAAGGATGTGCAGGAGAGAGGGTGTCGACAAGATGGATAAATGGAGTACAGGGAGGAGGCTGGTGTTGTGTGCTGTTCCTCAAAGGCAGGCTGAGGGGAGATTTTGCAGAAATGCCTTAAATAATGAGAGACTAAGACAGGATGAACAGAAAAGGATCCATTTGCCTGCATTTGGTCCACCTCCTTCCAAGCCCTTCCTATCTGTCCAAATTGAATGCACGTATACAGTTTCCACTGGCAGCTCATTCCAGGCACGGGCCATTTTTCAAAGTGAAAGATTTTGTTCTTCAGGACCCTCATAAATCTCTCCCCTTTCACATTAAACCTCTGCCCTCAAATTTGAGGATCTTCTACCGAGAAAAAGACTGTGATTCATTGCATCTATGAACCTCATGATATTTATAAACTCCTAGAACAGTGGTTCTCAAACTTTATCTTTCCTCTCCACATACCATTTTAAGTAATCCCTATGCCACAGATGCTCTGTGATTAGTAAGGGATTATTTAAGGTGGCATATGGGTGGAAAGAAAAAGTTTAATTGTACCTAATTGACTCGTTATGTGGACGGTTTCATAACTCCAAAGGAATTGGGCCAATTACCATTTTTCTCAAGCCAAATATTTCAGTAACAATGGGTCTAGACCAATGATTCTCAACCTTCCCTTCCCACTCACATCCCACCTTAAGCAATCCCTTACTAATCACAGAGCACCGATGACATAGGGATTACTCAAAGTGGTACGTGAGCAGAAAGAAAAAGGTCGAGAACAACTGGTCTATCAGGCCATCCCTCAGTTTCCGATGCTTGGGGGCATAAAGGCCCACCCTGTCTAATCTCTCTCAATTCTCAATAGAGGTCAACTGAGAGAGAGCCTCAATCATTTACTCCACAATCTCCATCATCACTGGAGCAACATAGGGTTGCATACTTAGCTCCCTACTCTACTCGCTTTGCACCTCTGTCTGGCTTGGAACGTCAAACCAATACCATTCAGAAATCTGCTAAATGATATCTCTGTAGTAGGTAGTATAAAAAGGAGCAATGGGCCAGCCGTACAGGAGAGAGATTGAAAACTTGGGTTAATGGTATACAACCACCTCTCCCTCAACGTCACCAAGACCAAGGAACTGATTGTAGTCTTTAGGAAAGGAAAACCAGAGGTGTATGATCCAGAGGCCATTGGCGAAATCAGAGGTGGAGAGAGTGAGCAAATTTAAATTCCGAGGAGTCAATCTCTCGAAGGACCTTTCCTAAACCCGTAATATCAATGGCATCATGAAAGAAGTTACCTCAGCGCCTCTCCTTCCTCAGGAGTTTGCGGAGGTTTGCTATGTCATTAGAAACCTTGGCAAACTTCTACATGATGTGTAGTGAAAGGTGTGCTAACCAGTTGGATTGGTATGGGGATACCAATATCCCTGAGTATAAAGCACTCCAATAGAGGACACAGCCCAGAATATCACAGGCAAAACTCCCCACCGTCCAAAATATCTACATGGAACACTGCCATCAGAGAGCAACAGCAATCAACAAGGATGAACACCACCCAGGACACGCTCTGTCCTCACTGTTGCCATCAGGAAAGGTGCTACAGGACTCCTAACACCAGGCTCAGGAACAGCTGCTATCCCTCCAACATCAGACTCCTAAACTGGCATCCCAGTTAATTGGCCGTGCAGTGTCCCGAGATCGGATCCCCTTTGTGCCGTTTGCACTGGGCCACCCTTAACTGGGATATAACTCATCCCCGGGGATGTTCTCCCTTCAACTGGAAACAGGTGACTTTCTGCTGTCCCCTTTCCACCGATTTTTTTCAGTACGCCAGCGTCAGCAAATGGCGGAGATATGAATAGTGGTTAATCCCCAGCGTGAAATGACATCATTTGACGCCAGCATTCAGACAGTGTTCCTTTTCCACTGGACCCTGTCCCAGTAAATTCCCAGTTAATTCCTGGGACAGGGTGCCAGTGGAAAAGCGGCTAATGACACATTTAAGGACCCTTAGCACGTTATTTATTATTGAATATTTATATTTTTCTGTATTTGTGCATTTCTTTCTTTGTTTATATTTCCCTGCATACATATTTCTTGTCGAGCACCATCTACTATTACTGACAAGTAGAAATTCTGTCTGGGCCGCTGGAAAATCTCAGGATTGTATGTGATATCATTTATATATACTCTGACAATAAATGTGAACTTTGACTTTGAATTTTGAGGTGGTAGCACAAGGTCGGAGAAGTGTGAGATTCTCTGTTATCCAGAGGCAATGCAAAAATGGATACCTCTTCTCAGGCAGTCTCCTGGGATCACAGGTGGCTTGCTTCCACTCCAGTTCTGAGGTAGCAGATGAGGCCAATGTGCGGCGCACTGACTGTGTGGATGGAGTTGCTCGGAAGGCCAGGCAGGTGGATAAAAAGGAAGGTCTTTTGCTGTTTTCACTGGGCTTCTGAGCATCCCCATTGAACGGGCTGTACCTCTTAAAGAGATGCCAGGAGAATGCAACAGGGGAATCACAAAAGATGCAGCGTCTCTGGAGGAAAATGGAGATAGTCAAAACCTGACATCAGACATGAAATGTTGTCCCTCTGCCTCCATGGATGCTGCCTGACCTCACCGAGTTCCTCCAGCAGTCTGTATTATTCAACACGGGTTGTGGATGGTGAGTTGTTTTGAGGGAGGCAGGGAGGTGTTCAGAAGGTGCAGAGTTCGAGAAAGAGAAATTTTACAAGTCATATGACAAGAAGAGAGTTATTATGCAAGGGAAATCAAATCAACAGGGCAGCAGAAGTTATTGAAACACAGGATATTGCATGACTTTGGGGCATGTGTTTAATGAGAGAGGAGATACAACAACTGAATAAAGTCTGGTCTGCAGTGTTTTATTACATGATTCAGAGCTCGAGCCATGTGCAGTAGCTGTGGTGATGGTGTCCTTTCTCTCTATTGCAGAAGGCGGATGAAACGGGCAGCACGAACTTCAAAAAGACCAGAACGAAGGAACAGATTCTCCAGGTCTTTGAAGAGTTTGTCGACGGAAACAAGAACATCATGGTAAGCCAACATCAATAAAATGGGCCAGAGCAGAAATATGGGGCCCAAAGACTGCAAATTGGGCCAACAGCGAGTATAAGCTCCAGTGACGCAGAACCAGCCCTGACTTCTGGGCACTGTCTGTGTGGAGTCTGCACATCTTCACCATGCCTTCCCTCCCACATACCGAAGGCATGCCATTGGTAGATGAATTGAACTTGCCACTGGTGTGCAGCTGAGTGGTGAGCACAGATCTGGGAGAGTTGATGGGAATGTGAGGAAAATAAAATGGGATTATTGTAAATGGGTGGTAATCTACACAGATTTAGTGGCTGGCCTCCCTGTGTGTGTCTCTGTAACAATAAGATCAAATAAGAATGGTTGGCTGGGGGAGGTTTTGGGGAACTTGTAGGTGGGGAAAAATTGGGTGGGGTCAGGGGCAGGGAGATTAAGGATCAGTTAGTAAATGAAGAGCTAGGAACACGGAATTCCAAATTCCCTGCCTTTGTGGGAAGTGACCTGTGAGCAGCTAAGATTAATTTGGGTTTGCACAGATTCTGCTTTATCTCAACCTACGTAGTTCCACTGACTCTGATTTCCTTGAACCTGAAGCAAACCTATCTGACGAGACTACTCAAGATTCTGAAGACCCTTGAATCGTCAGAGTTCTTCAAAATGCACGAGGTGAGTGGATCTTCATGTTGGAGATTGAGGGAGGGGAAAGGATTTCCAGAAGTATCACGTGCAGAGGAATCCAACATTTTCCATGGATATTCCCTCATTTGCAGTGAATTGAAAATCATGGATTACTGACTTTCACCAACTGATGTTGTCTGGTCTACAGGCCGGTCCGATTTCACACAGAATTGTTTTCTGACCCTCACAACTTGGATCAAAGATTTTTTTGGGGGATAACTTTTTTACTATTTATCGGATTACTCGCACCACTGGGGTCTTGATCTTCCCCCTGTGTTATATTTGTTTCACCTCTTCATTGGTAGCAAAGAGACGTTTTGAGCTTTGAGGTGCTATATAAATTTATTTTTTGAATTTTAAATTTTAGAAGTACAGCACAGTAACAGGCCCTTCCAGTCCACGAGCCCGTAAAGGAAGTAGTGCCCAAATACACCAATGAACCTATACACCCCGTAATTTTTGGAGGATCAGAGGAAACTCAAAAAGGTCACGGGGAGAATGTATAAACTCCTTATTCACAGCGCTGGATTCGAACCACTGGCACAGTAATAGCATGGCACCAACTGCTACACCAACCGTTCCATCCTAACAGCTGAAGTCTGTGCAGAGAGCCACAAAGGCAGGTCAAGCGAGAGGGAGGGTCTGCTCCTGACGTCGGGCCAGGCAAAGAACACTGGGATAGGGGTGAATTCAGAGACAAGGGTCGGGTAAACTCACCCCAGGACTTCAGGCCATCCATGAGCTAATTGAAATTAATTAGGACCGAAGCGAGAATTCCCCCCTCTCCATCTAATGCTTTGCTACTTTTCCTCATGCGAAAATTGGACCCTGATGTTCCATGAGGGAAAAGTATCACAGCGTTCGCTGTGGAAAGAAGATCTCACATTCATGCTTAACAACCTGACTGGGCAACAGTTTCCAATTGGCGTTAAAGGTCCGATCATCAGAGAATTTCAGATTTCTACCAGCTTCATTAAAAGACAGCAGAGTTTTAGGATTGTGGTCACTTGATCTTGATACTCCCAGCCAACGAAGCAATCTCTCAATCTCATCTATTAGCATTTTAAACACCTCAAATAGCTCACCACTTATCCAATAGTTTCTTTGTAGCTTTATCCCTTCAATCTGTTATTATTCTGGTGAAAGTATCTTTCATTTTAGTGAATCCTGGAGCCACGTGTTTGATATCTAACCTTCTTTGCTTGAAACAGGTAATTGGGAGCTCCTTGCTGTTCATCCACGATAAGAACGAGCTGGCCAAGATCTGGCTGATTGATTTTGGCAAAACCAGAAAGCTACCAAACGGACAGACTCTTAACCATCGGCTGAAATGGCAGGAAGGCAACAGGGAAGATGGCTATCTCTGGGGGCTTGATAACATGATTGACATTGCATCCAAGATCTTGGAGGACCAGCGGTGATTCCTGGCTGAGACCTTACTTCGCCATGGTCTTTCCATGGAAGGTCATCTGACTAGGCTTTTGAACATTGAAACATCAGTACTATTCCTGCTGGTGAAAGACTGGGTAATAAAAAGGAGAGAATGAAAGGGAGAGATAAAATGAAGATTTCACCATAAGCCGGAAGCCCTTGAGCATTGGACCCACACTGTGAGCTCAATACCCAGAGTAAATTGGACGATGCACAGTAAAGGGGTGTGCTTGTCAGATGGGAGATAAGGGTGCTGTTACTGGAGAACAGTTGGAAATGATTGCTCCAGGCTTCACTGTGACATATATTTTTGAAACAATAATAGATTTTTTACTGTTGAATAATGAATAGAGATGAATATTTATGAGGCTCTTTATCACTGCTGCAGGCTTCTCACCACGAGTGCTCTCTCCTGCCTCCATGTGGCCAGTTTCGAAGCAGCAGCTGCCAGAGATAATTGGTTCCCAGCCTCCTTGTTCCTCGCCCTGTTACATACCCCCACATACCGGGTGTAAAAGATGATCGAGGTAGGAGATGAGCCAATATGTTTCTTGGGAATACTTCATCGTGTGACTCTTTGCATTTTTACAGCACCGTTCACAGCCTCAGAATGTACTGACGCTCCTTACAACCAGTTAAATACCTCTCCAAGTATGGTCATTTTTTCCGGTAAAGTAGCAAGTCAATGCATTCACAGCAAAGTGCTCAGCAAATAATAAGAAGACAATGGCCAATGGCTTGGCTGAGCAGTAAATGTTTGCCTGGGATCTGGGTGGTTGAATCTAATTATTTATTGCCATGTGTAAAAAAGTAACTATTGTCACATAATACTATATTTAGAATGTAACATACATGAGATTCTTTAATTTTATCTACCATATGGCATACAGAGCCACCAGTGCTCCTCTCAGAAACCTACAGCACCTGGTGTTCCTAGGCAATCTCCCCTCCATGGCCTGACCAGGCCTGAGCGTGCTTAGCTTCCGAGATCAGACAATCCCAGGTGTATTCAGGCTATTAAGTACTGTACTGAGATACAGTGCAAAGTGACAGCAAAGAACAAGCTGCTGGAGAAACTTGGTGGGTCACTCGGCATCTAAGGGTAGAAACAGTCATTCAATGTTTTGTGTTGGGGTCCTTTCTCCAGACTAAAGTAAATAGGGGGTGATATTGTGTATATGAATGGAGAAAGAAGCTTCCCACACTCCCCCACCCCCCATTTCACATTGGTCTCTCTCTCTTTCCACCTCTCACATCTTCTCTCCAATACCTCTTGGCCTCTCCCAGCTTATTTACCCTTTCATTTACATAATATCACCCCCTTTTTCCTTAAGTCTCCATAACGGGTCCCAACCCAAATCGTTGACTGACCATCTCTCCCACGGCTGAGGCCTGACCCAATGAGCTCCTCCAGCAGCTTATTTTTCTCTCAGGAAACCACTGTCTTCATAGTTCTTGTGTTTCTCCATGGGGGGAAAGCATTGTTTTTGTGTGCTATCCAGGCAAGTCAACGCATACTTAAGAACAGCAGGTAGTGCGATAATGGGACAAAAATGCAGTGTTGAAGTCAGTAAAGAAGGTGCAGGGTAGACTGTCACAAGGATAAAATGTAGGATATAGAGAAAAGTATACTCTTGTGCCACAAAACCTTCAAGCCCATGAGAGAAGATGAACTGTTTCCTTTAGAGAATTCTATCACTGCTGCAATGCACTGCCAGCCTCAATTCAGGATGGGGAAAAAGCTCAATTAAGCAGACTTCCTTTACAAATAAGGTTAGTGTAGCCAAGGCTTTGTTATTTACTTGGAGCAATCTGCAACAAGTCGCTGATTCATGAACCCCAGTGGTGTCGATCCTGAGATGTTAAGAGAAGGATATATTGACACAAAAAGTTAATTCTGATGATTAGTCACTATAACAGCTGCAAATGAAAGGCAGAACCTCGAAACACACACACACTAGACATCCTGTTGCTAGACCATGAAGGTTCTTTTCTTATGATACACAACAGAAAACGTTGATATTCAATTACGGTACTAACCCATAGTGGTTAGTGTGACAAAACAAATATCTCATGTTAAAATGCAAATGTACTCCACAGCCTTCAGTACATCAGAATTTTAGCAGGCCGAGATAACCCAACGTTGCACATGATACACTCACAGCACTTCACGCGAATAGTCTAATAAATCCACAACCCCCAAAGGTATCTCTCTGACCCTTCTTGTCTGAATCTAATATCCTAAGCACCCCTTGCGGTAACAACGACCCCCACCTCCTTCATTGTAAGGGTCTGATATGTCCCACTCTCTCAAATACCAAACACACGATGTTCTGACATATCCCATAGTCTTGATGCAGCACTCCATTGAAGCTTGCAGTCCTTTCTATGAGAGTGGTACATTCCATCACCTCACAGTTACACATTAATATATTCAATACCCTCCCCTTAACACTCTGATGAGTCTCATACCCCACTGATATACTGATTTCCATACCCTTCTCTATAATACTGATACACTGCAAATCCTGACTATGATATATTCCAAACCCCTCCACATTACACAAACGGATCCTAATCCCTCATGATTAACATTTTGAGATATCCTGACCCCTCTCAATGACAATCCCACATTCCTCAATGTGACATATTGAAGTAACCCTTACCTATCACAGTAATTCTGTGCCATTCACTCCGGAAAAGTTCATGGCACCAAGGACATATGTTGCACCCTTCAATGTAGTACACTTTGAGGTCAGTGTAGATTTAACCCACAGAGGTTATGCAGCTCTCAAGCCAATCTGCCATTCAGTTCAACCTTGGGTGGCAAGTAATCAACTCCATTCACCATCTACACTTCCTATCTGATAGAGTTCTTCCCAACAAAATGTTACCAGTTTGCAGTCCCACAAGATCCTCTCACATTCAGGATTCCCTCCCTTATAGAACATCGTTTCTCTGTTTCTACTTGCAGCATTTAAAACATTTCCTCTCCTCACAAGGTAACCCTTTAAATTCCACTGTTATTCTGGAGTATGATACTGCAGGAGCGGGCAATTTTTCCAAGAGAGTACATTTGCAACAATAAATTTATTTACAACAGGGTAGAAGCCGATTCCAGCCACTGAAACTGATGCCGACTGATTACCCACAAATAATTGACCAACTCTCTGCCTTGTGGAGGGTGGGAGGAAACCGAGCATCTGGAGGTCATGGGAAGAATGTACAAACTCCTCACAGACAGCACTGGATTCGAACCCTGGGCACTGGTGCTGCATCAGCGTTGCACTAACCACCACACTATTCAGTTCACACTATTCTGGTTACAAACGCCATATCCTAGCCATCTAACCCCATCCCACTTCCTGGCAACAGCTGGAACTAAATCAGCATCTGCTTCACGTCACCTGATGCTGACGCTCCAACCTACACCATTGATTATCCAAGAGTTTACAATTCCCACAGGCCTGCCATAAAATTGAGGTTGCATAAATTCTCATGCATGCATTTCCAAACTTGCACTCACTCCCATTCCGTCACACCAGAACGTTTGACTGGCCTTGACTTATGGCAAAGCAATGGTTCCTTTATAAAATGAGGCTTCATCATTAGTGACTTAATCTGACCCCACTGCTTCTCTCTTTAGCTCTTCACAGTTTCTTATTTATAACCTCTTGATCGTTTCAGAGGATTATTTACCAGGATATGTCCCTAGATTGAACAACATATCATTTGAAGCAAGGTTGGCTTTTCTCTTTGGAGTGACAGAAGATGAGAGGTGACTAAATAGAGGTACATAAGATCATAAGGGGCTTAGATAGGGTGGACAGCCAGTACCTTGTTCTGGGGTAATGGTACCAAATTCCAGAGGACATCTGCTTAAAGTGAGTGGGGCAAAGTTTAGTGAAGTTATCAAAGGTACATTTACCCCACAGAGAGTGGTGGGCGTCTGGAATACATTGCTGGGGGTGGTGGTGGAGGCTTCTATAATAGGGAAATCAAGATTTGTAGATAAGTACATGGGTGTAATACAGGGTTAGGGAAAATTAGTTGTGGAGTAGGTTTACATAGCCAGCACAACATTGTGGGCTGAAGGGCCTACACTGTGCTATTCCCAAACAGGAACCACTCCATCAGTGATCTCCCTTCTTCCAATGCCATATTTCCTCCCTCACGACACTCCTTAAAGCTAAACAAATAGGTTCAAGCCCCAACTTAACACCTATGGTTCATGTTGAAGTTTTGTTGTCATCCCGGTGAAATAGTTTGGGATATTTTAACTTGTCAAAGATGCTATGAAAGTGCAGCTTGCTGTTTAAATCTGCCCTGCATCTCTTCCAAGGCCAAAATATCCTTCCCATGGTGCTGACACTGAACAATGAAATTTTGCTTCCTGAATACTTTGGGGTGTATTTTATAGATTTTGGGCCGCTGATCGCAAAAATAACCATAACAATTTCTTATAACATACTTTTCTTTAAAAATATAACCTATCTTTGTGATTTCCTGTCATATTTTAAGTCTACTAGTATATTGCCCACAAAGCGAGCTGTTTTGTTCAGTCCAAGCCTGCCTGGGTATGTGCAGGTGCTATGCAAATGTTGTCTTAGGCCTGAGCATGCAGACAGATGCAGACAGGCTATAAAAGCAGCTCACATACACAGATGCTGTGCATTACATTGATACAGATTGAATGCATGTTCAATCAGGCAATAAGATAGTGAGTGTACTTAACAATGGCATTTATTGTCTTCAGGAAGATTCAGTACAGCAGAAATGTCTCATCAATGTCACTACAGCTGTTTCACCTGTGGCAAGTATACATTTAAGACGCAACAATGACAACACTTATTAAGAAAGCCTATGAGCTCTACTTCAGTTGTAAAATTAGTGACCAAGACAAGCCCTGGGCTCTTAATATTTGTTGTGCAACATGTGCTGTCAACCTGAGAGCTTGGCTCAAAGGTACATTATGCAATCAAACATGCTAAATTTAATAAAGGATAATTTAATGTTTCTCCAACTTCCTATGTGATACAGCAAATCTGAAATTATCTTTGAAGTTGTCCATCGTAACCTCCAGTATTTGTTTCAGGAAGTAAACCTTTTTTATGAATGTGTTGTCCAGTGTGACTTCCTCCATCAGCGATGGAAATGACAATGCTTGACATTCCCATCAACTCTCCTGGTCTGCCTTCCTGCATTCTCCTGTTCCTGGGGGAGATGCCTTTCCTAAAGGAGTTTCCCTTTCTCCTGAAGGAGTTACCCTTTCTCTTGACCCACACTGGATAGTACACTCCATTTACTGACCCAGTACTCCTAAGAAAAGCCAGATTAGTTGCCAAGCTGAAGTCTGAAAGCAAAGGCAAGTCATTCTGAGCTACCTCAGTGTGATTCAATTCACTAAAGTTAAATCTGGCTGGAACCATTTCATGTAGATAGTTGCATCAAGATGACTAACTAAATTTTAGAACACTGGCCTTTCTCCCACTAATCTGGGATACTATTAGATCAGTCAGCCTTCAAGATCTCAAATTTTTTTTTTGTCCTGGATAGAGAGCCCTTATACTGGCAAATCTTTCATGCCTGCCATTCCCATGAGTTACCATTAGCCTCAATAGTTCACAGGCCATTGTAGTGGTACAGTGGTTGTGTGACTGCACAGAGGCTGGACCCCACAACCCAGAGACCCGAATTCATATCCTACCACAGAATTTGGACTTGAATGCACAGCAGATCCCTAAACCTGGAAACACTCCCAGTGTTACACAGAATTTCTGAGGATTTATGACATTTAGTAGGATGACAGTAATACAGATAAATGGAGAGGAAGGAGTGAGAAGGATATGGGCCAAATAGAGGGAAATGGGACAAGCGCTGAGTGCCAACTTGGTCAGTAGTTGGACTGACAGGCCTGTTCCATGCTGCATTACTCTATGACTCCGGGGACTTCCTTGTTAACTCTGATTCCCCTCACTTGAACATGATTCTCGTGCACTTGAACATGGGTCCTCCAGGCCAGCATTTCTGATTGGTGGATCCACGCCTAACCTCATGGCCCCAAACCAATGCCACAAGTTCCAATTGTCATCAGGGACGCTGGTCTGCTGAATCATCTCTTTTGGAAAAGGTCAAATACATTTAAAAAAATACTAAGCCAGTTAACCACAACCTGAGATCTTAGTTGACATCTGCACAGAGAAAAGCTTTCTAAAAATTGGATTAAAATCACCTCAATGGAATTTGAACCAACTTTCTCCAGAAAGTTAGAACAGAAACTCAGCTAAATTCTATATGGCAGATAAATAGAGAATAAGGGGGAACCGATTAAGGATAAAGTCTTGGAGATATGAGAGAAGCAGGGAGAGAGAAACAAAAAAATACAAGAGAAAAGCACAAGAGGAGACGAGTAAAATTGGAACGAGATGG
Organism: Narcine bancroftii; assembly: GCF_036971445.1. Classification (NCBI taxonomy): domain Eukaryota; kingdom Metazoa; phylum Chordata; class Chondrichthyes; order Torpediniformes; family Narcinidae; genus Narcine; species Narcine bancroftii. The sequence goes on from NC_091470.1 coordinate 76,610,507, forward strand.
CAGAGAAGGGACAATACGAAAAAGTGGGGTGTATTTTCAATTCCTCTTGAATGCTCCTCCTCAGTTATTTCATTGGAAGTCCAATCAAAAATTCATTGCTGGTCTTTTGCCTCGTGTTACATTCTTCCCACCATCGTGTACCAAGCAGAAACTTTTTCAAATAAATCAATGCATTTAAAACGCGGCTTATTAGAAAAGTATGCATTGGATCGCAATTTGGACTCGAATTCAGGTCCCAGCTCCCCTGGGGAGAATGGAATTTCTTAAAGTCCATGTCCCAGCTTCAAGAACCAAATCTGGAAAGCTTCCAAATTTAGTTCTATCTTGGTTAGACTGCCAAAATTTTCGCAATGATAGCAAAGTGGAACATCCATTTGTGAGAATGAAAACTGTTCAGATTGTTCCAAGTTCACATTCTGTATCATTTTTATGTGTTCTGTGAATTTTACAGGGCTCTGTTAAAAAGATTCCTGTAATGAAACAATGGAGAAATATTTGAACTGCAAGTATTGGGGCAAGTATTCTGAGAAATGGAAAATGTAAAGAATCCTGAGCAATTGCCACTGTATATTACTGAACACTACTGACTATTGTTCCAGTGTGACTTTGTACGATATGGGAGGAAATGGGGTGTAAAATAAATTTTTTTTTACTGTATTTACTGTGGTCTGAATTATAATTACAAGCACAGGTCTCTCCAGTGAACTCCCTGAGGGTTATGGCTTGGACTGAGATTTGGTCATCTGCTTTGATGTGGCTCAGTGACAAAATATTGTGTGATATTTGCTGATGCAAAGCATCTCATTGGTTCAGTCATCAATTTACATCTGAGTGGAATATTCTGATTTTTATACAGTCATAGAGCTTGGAAACAGGCCCTTTGTCTCAACTTACACACACCAAACAAAATGTCCCACCCACACTCATCCCACCAGCCTGCATTTTGCCAATATCCCTCTAAACCTATCTTATCCATGTATCCATCCAAATATTTCTTAAACATGCGATAGTATCAGCCTCCAGCAGCCCACTGCGTACATCCACTATCTTCTGTGTAAAAAAAAGTTACCCCTCACCTCAATTCTCTCCCACCTCACCTGAGACCTATACCCTATGGATACAGATTCCCCTTCTCTGGGCAAAAAAAGCATCTGTTCACCTGATATTTTCCTCTCGCATTTTGTAGACCTCTGTGATCACCCCTCATCCTCTTGTGCTCCAAGGAATAAAATTATTGCCTGCTTATCCTCTCCTTATACCTCAGATCCCCAAGTCCTGGCAACATCCTTGAAAATCACATCAGCTCCTTTCTGAGCAGCGACGTGAATCCGTTCTAATTCGCCTACCGCAGCAATAGGTCAATGGCAGATACCATCACCCTGGCTCTACACAAAACCCTGGAACACCTGGGCAGCAAAGACGCACACATTAGGATACTTGTAATCGAGTACAGTTTGGCATTCCACACAATCATTCCCTCAAAACTGATCAGCAAACACCAAGACATGGGCCTCACTGCCTCACTCACTGTGCAATTGGATCATGGATTTACTCACCTCCAGGCTACAATCCATGAGGATTGGTGAGATCATCTCCACAATCTCCATCAGGACTGCATTCTTAGCCCCTGCTCTTCTCACTTTACACCTATGACTGTGTGATGCAATATAACAACTACAAATTCGCTGACAATACCATGGGAGTTGGTTGTTTCAAAGGGGACGATGAATCAGCATTCAGGAGAGAGATTGAAAACTTGGCTGAATGCTGCACTAACAACAACCTCACACTCAATGTCACCAAAACCAAGGAGCTGATTCTAGGTTTTAGGAAGGGAAAACCAGAGTTAGGCAATCCAGTGATCTTTGGGGTAATTGGAGGGGAGAGGGTGTCCTGAGAGTCACTATCTCAGAGGACATTTCCTGGACCCAACATGAAGAAAGCACATCAGTGTCTCTATTTCATTGTGAGTTTGTGGAGGTTTGCAATGAGACCTAAATCATTAGTGGACGTTTACAGATGTGTAGTGAAAGTGCGCTGACTGCCTGTATCACAGTTTGGTGTGGGGACACCAATACCTCTGTGTGGAAAGCCCTGTAAAAGGTAGAGGACACAGCCCAATAGGCAAAACTCTCCACACCATTGAGAAAATCTGCATGGAACGCTGCTGCTGGAGAGCAGCAGGAATCATCAAGGATCCACATTGCCTGGGATGTGCTCTGTTCTCACTGCTGCCATCAGGAAAGGTGTACAGGTGCCTCAAGTCTCACACCACCAGGTTTAGAAACCTCTTCACCATCGGACTCCTAAACAACAAACTCAATCAGAGACTCATTTAAAGACTTTACTTTGCACATTATTTATTTTTTATATTGCATAGTCAGTTTGTTTACAATTCTCTCTCTTGTATATGTTTTTTTTTGAGTACAGCTTTGTGTACTACCAATAAGTAGAAATTCTGTCTGGCCTGCAGGAAAAATAATCTTAGAGTTGTATGTGATGTCATGCATGTTGTCTGACAGTAAATCTGAACTTTGATTTGACTTTTTAAATCTTCTTTGTATCCTCTCCAGCTTGACAACGTAGGTATTTCCTTTAGCATGGTAACCAAAATTGAACACAACACTCCAAATGGGGCCTTATCAATATCATATATAACTGCAACATGACCTCCCAACTTCTACACAATAATCTGACTGATGAAGGCCAATGAACCAAAAGCCATTTTGACCATCCAGTCTCCCAGTGACACCAGCTTTAAGGGACTACGTACCCGAATGCCAAGATCTTTCTGCTTGACAACATTCCCCAGACTTATACCATTCACTGTGCAGGTCTTCTCTTTCATGTTCTTTTTGTTGAGGTATTGGTGAACTCTGTTAGCTGTTATCCCATGTAGCAGTGAAATGCTGTCTTTTGAACTCGACAATAAAATATTCCTGTACATCTGTATGGGGTCCTCTGCTCGTTTGCCTCACTTCCTTAGATTCTGTGCCAGTTTCCTGAGTAAATAGAGATGCAAAATATAATTAAGATCTCCCTCATCTATACTGGTTTCATACATAGCTGACCATTCTGAACTTCAAGGGGACCAAATTGGTCCCTTACTACCCTTTTGCTCTTAATATACCTGTAGAAGCCTTTAAGATTTTCCTTCACCTTGTCTGCCAAAGCAATTAGATTTCCCTCAAGTTTTTTTCTTGCTTTTTTTTAATACTCTGTAAGTACCTCATTTGCTCCTTGTTGCCTATACCAGCTAATACACCTCTCCTTCTTAACCAGATCCCCAATATCCCTTGAAAACCAAGGCTCCTTATGCCTGTTAACTTTGCCTTTAATCTTAACTGGAACATACAAACTCAAAATTTCACCTTTAAAGGCCTTCTACTTACCGAGCACATCCTTACCAGAAAACAATGTATCCCAAACCACTCTCGCTAGATCCTTTCTCATTTTACTCAAAAGTTGATCTTACTGCAATTTAGAATCTCAACCCAAGGACCAGACCTATCCTTATCCATAATTATCCTAAAAATAATGGCATTATGATCCCTGGACCCAAATGTTCCCCTACACATTCTTTTGTCACCTATCCTGTTTCATTCCCTCAATCTATATATCGAGGTATCAATTAGAGAGAGTGCATCTGGGATTCTTATCTTTTCCCCTCACTATTGAGTCCCCTATCACAAATTCTCACCTTTTATCTTTCCCCCTCTTCTTCTCAGGGCCAGAGACCCACCACCGCATGTTGTCCCTGGTAGGTTGTCCCCTCAACAGTATTCAAAACGATACATGTTATTGAGGGGTATGGCCACTGCCTGCCTGTTCCCCTTCCCTCGCTTCACTGTCACCCAGCTACCTTCTCCCTGCCTCAATGTGATTTTTTTCCCTGTATCATCCCCTCAGCCTCCTGAATGATCTGGACCACATCTGACACCAGCAAAAATTGCCAAACATGGTTTGTAAGGAGCTGCAGTTATTTGCTCTTCATGCAAATGAAGTCATCAGGGATACTATTGGCCATCCTGACGATCTGCATTCTTCATGAGGAACACATCACTGACTCTGGGAAAAGATAAGAGTTCTGTGGAAGAACAGAACCCAGGTGCCAGGGTCTGGGATATCTCAGATCAAGATCAAGCCATTTCCACTGCCTTACAAAATATATATTAAAAAAGTTAGAAAAAGCTGTCCTTACCTGTGCCTCCTCTTGCTGAATCCTTTTGCTCCGTAAAAGGGATATCCTTACCTTACCTCAACTCCTGCACCACTGCCTCAGCTTCTCGAATCAAAGCCTCAAAATTCCACTCTTACCCTGGCCAATTCCACTCACTTCCCTTTATTGGATAAAGCTAATTAGCCAATGGAGAAATGTGAACACCTTTCTTGGTACTTTTTGGACGCTTTTAGATTTTGACAAAGTCAGGGAATGATGGGATATGGAGAAAAGGCAGGTAGGCGGAGATGAGCCTAACGTCAGCAGTCATGATCTCATTGATTGGCAGAGCAGGCTCGACGAGCCTATTTCTTTTTATTGCTCCTATTTCTTATGTTCTTTGTTCCTTTTCTTCTTGTTCCAAGTCCCACTCTCACAGTTCCTGATGAGAAAAAAAGTCCAGATGTTGCGAACCAGACAGCAATAGAAATTAGTCCAAACAGTGTTACAGTTAAAACAATATGTTAAATTATTAATTGTTAATAATAACACCTTATCTAATTTATCTAAACTTATCTACTTAACTCCCAACTATGCTTGAATGTTTGTGTGTGTAAAATACCCCAAGCCACTACAATTCTGGAAATGCAGTTCAAAGTTCAGACTCAGAAAATCCAATGTTGACGTGTGTAGGCTTTAAATTGATGCAAAAAAGTTCACGAAGTAGGTGGGTGAGACCAGGCTGACAGACTGTTTATAAATTCACAAAATCCTTGTTGAGATGCTTCCAGAGAAATGTCCTTTTCAGATGAGTGCCAATCAAAACTTCCCTTCTCTTTGCATCGAGGACATGAAGTGAGTGATGTTTCACCAAGCTTCCAGAACCCTTTGTGGGTCAAAGTGACCTTCCCTTTTGGTCACAGTGTGGCATACGCATTCCCCTATAACAGAAAAAAAATCAAATTGTCTATTACCGCACGAAGCCACTTCAGCTCAGTATCCCTTCAAAGGAATGCTTCGCCAAGTGCCGTCTCCTTCATATAGCCCCAAAGCAAACAGTGTACTGTTGGTTTAAAATGTGAGTCACATGGTCTCTGCACCTGTGCCTCCAGGCACTTCCTCTCTCCTCAGAAGTATAGAATTTGGGTACACCCTGTTCTCAGCCTGTTAACCCACAGTCAATCTCCAAAGCCTGCAAGGCTTGCAGCCTGATTTGATCTTTAAAGTGACAGTCCCACTCAAATGAAAATGAACTGAAAATGGGAGCACATAATATTATGGAAGTGAGGCAAACAAACAGCAAGGTCATGGAACCTATACAGGTTAAGGAAAGCTTGCTGTCTTAAAGCAAGTAAAGGTGGATAAATCCTTGGGGCCTGACAATGTATACCCTCGATCCTTGAGGAAGGCTAGCGCAGAAATTATAGGGGCCCTGGCAGGAATATTTAAATCAGAATCAGGTTTATTGTCATAAATGTGTCATAAATTTTTTTGTTTTGTTTTGTGGCAGCATTATTGTGCCAGGTACAAAATTCCTATAAATTATATTTATGTAAATACACTGTAAAATAAATAAATTTGTTCTAAAAACGAGAGAAATGTGAAGTAGCGTCTATGAGGGAGGGTCCATTCAGAAATCTGATAGCGGAGAGGAAGAAGCTATTTTTGTACTTTTAGGTGTTCGTCTTCAGGGTCCTGATGGTAGCATTGATAAGAGGGCATGGCCTGGGTGGGGAGGGTCCTTGATGATAGAGACTGCTTTCTTGAGATGCCACATCTTGTAGATGTCCTTAATTGAATGAAGACTAAAGACCATGATGGCACTGGTTTAATCAGAATGCTCTCCATGGTACACCTGTAGATATTTGGAAATCTTTCATAACATACCAAATCTTCTCAAACTCCTATCATCAACATGAAGGCCCCAGGATAGATTTTCAGAGATGTTGACACCCAGGAATTGGAAAATTCACTGCTGAGCCCTCAACAAGGAATATTTTTTTAAATTCTCCTTGTTTCCCCTTCCTGAAGTCCACTATCAGTCCCTTAGTTTTGATAACATTAAAGGCACAGTTGTTGCTACGACACCACTCAACTAACTGACCTATCTCAACCTCATTGCCACCTGTGATTCTGCTGACAATGGTAGTGTCATCTACAAATTTGTAGATTGCATTTGAATTGTGCCTAACCAGTCATGGGTGTTTCGAGAGTAGAGAAGTTGGCTAAGCACAGACCCCTGAGGTGCCCCTGTGTTGATGGTCAGTGAGGAGGGGACTTTGTTACCGTTCCACACTGGCGGTGGTCTTCTGATCCAGTTGCAGAGGAAGGTGCAGAGGCCCTCAGCCAAAAGTGAGGTGCTGGAGGAGTGGAGAGAGGCACATGTTGTTCTGTTGTTTAAGAAAGGGTCCAAAAATAACCCAGGAAATTATAGGCTGGTGAGCCTGATATCAGTAGTGGATAAGTTATTTGAAAGTTTTCTAAGAGATTGGATATGCAAGTATTTGGAGAATCAGGGCTGATTAGGGATAGTCAACATGGCTTTGTGCATGTTAAGGTGTGTTTAACCAATCTTCTGCAGTTTTTTTAAGGAGGTTACCATGAAACTTGAATAAGGAAAGGCTGTGTAAGTTGCCTACACAGACTTTAGTGAAACTTTGACAAGATCCCAAATGGGAGGTTAGTCAGGAAGGTTCAGTCGCTGTGAGGCAGAAAACTGGATTCAACATTGGCTTTATGGGAGAAGCTGGAGTGGTAGTGGATAATCGGCTGTCTGACTGGAGGCCTGTGACTAATGGTGTACTTCAAGGATCAGTGTTGGGTCCATTGTTGTTTGTCATCTATATTAATGATCTAGATCAGAGGTGGCCAAGCCATGGCTCTTTGACTTGAATGTACGGCTCACGGAAGCATGTTGGCTGTGTGGTGTAAGTGGGCATGGCTCGTGTTTGCATAATTGTGGTGTGTGTGGCTGTATTGCGGTCAGTGAAATTAGTGGAGTGTTAGTGCGATCCAGGCTGCCCACCCATCCGAGCTCCTGATGCCCTGGCCGCCCGCAGATCCAAGCTCCCAACACCCCTGCCACCTCCCACCTGAGCTCCTGATGCTCTGACTTCCCGCCATCAGAGCTCCCGATGTCCAGCCGAATGCCAGGTAGCATTAGCCATCTGCCCATCCGATCTCCCATTGCCCCAGCTTCACCCCTATCCAAGCGCCCAACGCCCTATCTGCCTTCCTATCTGAGCTCCTGACACCCCGACTGCAGATTCTAAAAATTGGTCCACAAAATTGGACTATTACACGAGTATATACAGCATGCATATATATTGATTATTGAAACTCATGCAAATTAGCAGTCTAAAAACTACATACATGAATAAATATTATTACGTATTTATTAATATTTGCATAAAATTTTTGTAGCAAAATGTGCACATAGGAATAAAAACATGACTGTAATATTTTCTCATGTCTTGTGGTTCTCAAACATTTGAAGTTTATCGTATGTGGCTCTTACTTTAAGCGAGTTTGGCCATTCCTGTTCTAGATAATAATATGGGAAATTGGATCAGTGTAGCAGCCCACGCACAGAGACACAGACCGGCCCACAAAATGGCCAACGAACATGGTGATTGCACAGACATGGAGATGACACCGGCCGTCATCCCAGGCGACCTCCCACACGGCAGGAAGACAGGGAACTGTGGCAGGAACGCCAGCCAATCACAGTCCAGCGCTTCGATGACGCGGGTTCCTGATGTCAGCACCAGGGGCCCGTATAAACGTGATGGCCAGTGCAATAAACCAGTTTCAACTTCAAGGATTTGGTGTGTGTGTGTCGTTCTTCTCCACCCCGCACAGCGCGAACTCTTCATCAGCATATTTATGGATGATACAAAGATTGGAGATGTAGTGAACAGCAAGGAAGGCTTTCAAAGCTTGCAAAAGGATCTGGACCATTTGACAAAATAGGGTAATAAATGGCAGATGTAATTTAATGCAGGCAAGAATGAGGAGTTGCATTTTGGAAGGACAAACGAAGGTAGGACATATGGTCCGGGTCTGAGGAGTGCAGTAGAACAGAGGGATCTGGTAATACAGATCACAATTCCCTGTAAGTGGTGTCACATAGTAGATAAAGTTGTCAAGACAGCTTTTGACACATTGGCCTTCAAAAGTCAAAATACTGAGTATATGAATTGGGATGTTATGGTAAATTGTATAAGACATTGGTGAGGCCAAATATGAAATATTGTATTAAGTTTTGGACTCTCAACAACAGGAAATATATCAATAAAAATGAGTGTAGAGAAGATTTAAAATGTTGCAGGGACTTGAACTGTGTTAATCAGGTTAGACTTTATTCTTTTTTTTAATATATATATTTTTTAAATTTTTTATTTTTCACACTATGAACCATATTGACCAAAATACACATAAACCTTTCCCTCTTGAATATACACAGTGTCATTTTCTCCCCTTTTCCCTCCCTCCCTTCCCTCCCTCCTTCACACCCCCCTCCCCACGCACTCAACGATAGGTTAGACTTTATTCTTGACGTATAGAAAAATGAGGGGAGATTTGATAGAGGTGTACAAAATTATGATTGGTATAAATAGAGGAAATGCAAGTAAGCTTTTTCTGTCGAGGTTAGGTAGGATACAATCCAGAGGACATGGGTCAAGGTCAAAAGGGGAAAAATTTAGGGGGAACATTTGGGGTATTTCTTCACACAGAGAGTATGGAGTATGGTGGGATATGGAATGAGATAACCGCTGAAGCGGTGAATGCGGGTTCAATTTTAACATTTAAGAAAAATTTACAGTACATGAATGGGAGGGTTATGAGGGATATGGAATGGGTGCAAATCGGTGGAACTAAACAATAATATTTTGGCCCAGATGAGAAGGGCTGAAGAGCCTGTTTTCTGTGCTGCAATGTTCTATGGTTTTAAAAGATGAGTTCACAGGAGCAGGTCAGGAAGCAAAGGAGCAGGTAACAGCTTACTGTTTATAGAGCACCTTCCATACTCAAAGTGGGGCCGGGGTGGGGTGGTGAATCTCTGGAATTCTCATTCCTGAAGGATGTGGAGGCTGGATATTGGAAGGGGTGGGAGATATTTAAAAAGTAAATCGATATGTTGTTGAAAGATCAGGGAAATGAGGGTTAAGAGAAACTGTTCCAGAAAAGGAGATGAAGCATATGGAAATGTTTAGAACTATGGGAGCTGGTACATTGAGAATTGAGGCATCGGGGAGCTGGAATAGAGAATTGAGGTGTCGGCAAGTTAGGGGATTTGGTGTATTGAGAATTGAGTTGTAGGTGGAGTTGAAATGATGGGAAGTTGAGGTACAGTACATGAGGAAGTTGAGGTTCAGGGGTGTTGAGGTATATGGGGAAATTTGTATATTGCAGAATATATTGGGACATTTCTTGTCACCCAAGATTCTCTTACCTTGTTGTTCTTATTCTTCACCCTAACTGGAATGGACTCCGAAAGCTGGTCCTTAAACAACTCCCACAAGTCAATTGTAGACTTGCAGATCACATTTATTCCCAATGAATTCCACTTGCCAATAATGTCATAATTTGCCTTGCTCCAATATAGTACTTTCCGATGAGGTGCAGGCTAATCCTTATTCATTAATAACTTGAAACTTGAGGCATTGTGATCATAATTCCCAAAATGCACTCCCACTAAATCTCCGATCACCTGGTCAGGCTCATTTACAAGGTCTAGTCTGGCCTCTTCCATGATTTTATAATTTAAAAAAAAATAGAGGTACAGTATGGTAAAAGGCCCTTCTGGCCCAGGATCCCATGCCGCCAAAATATACCAATTAACTTACAATCCCTGTATGTTTTTGGAGAATGGATGGAAAGCAGAAGTGCCTGGAGGAAACCCACTATCCACATGCTGCTTCAAGAAAGACTCCTGGATTCACTCAACAATTCTGCCCCTTTAAAGCCACTGACACTAAGGACATCCCAGTCAATACTGGAGAGATTGTGACAAACCTGCTTGTTTTTACTTTTCCGTAATCTGTTTACTTATCTGTTCCTCATAAGAAGCCATTGCTTGAGTGATTGCACTTTTCTCATTTTTGATCTCAAACCACACTGCCTTAGTGGATAAGCCCTCCATTATACCCTCTCTGAGTGCAACAGTGTCACTCTCTCTGATCAACGATGCATCCTCTCCACCTCTTAACTTCCCTCTCTCTCCTATGTAAAACTTTGAAACCCAGTAACATTGAAATGACAGTCCTATCCCTCTTGCAGCCGATCTCTGTAATGGCCACATCATAATTCCAAGTCTTGATCTTGGCTCAAAGTTCATTTGCTTTACCCATAATGTTCCTTACATTAAAACAAACTCACTGTATTAATTCACCTGTCTCTTCCTTTCAGATTTACCTGCCATAATATCTACCATCCACTAACTTCCTCTCCTGCTGCTCCAGTTCCCACTCCCTCTGCCATTCACAACAGTCCAGAGTAGAACTTCCCCGAGAAGGTATTGGTTCTTCTCCAGTTTAGATGTAACCTGACCGTCTTGTAAAAGTGCCCTGGAAGAGAGCTCAATGACCTGAAGCTCTCTCTCCTGCAACAGCCTTAGCCATATATTGAACTGCACCGTCTTCCTATTTCTTGCCTCACTAGCTTATGTAGTAATCCTGAGATCACAACCATGAAACACATTGCCTTTAACTTGCCCCCTGAACTCAATCTGAAGGACCACATCTCCCTTCCTACCTTTGCTATTAATATGGACCACAACCTCTAGCTGCTCTCCTTCCCATCTCAGAATGTTCTCTACCCGCTCACAGACACCCTTGACCCTGACAGCAGGGTGGCAACACATAATTCTGGAGTCTTGCTTGCAGCCGCATATTGCCTGTCTGTGTCCCTAATAATGGAATCTCCTCCTAGTATCACTCCATTCTTCCCTGCTGATGATCCGAACCAGTTGCGGTGCCACTGACCTGGCGGCTACTGCCTTCTGACAGGTCATGCCCGAGAGTACCCAAAGCAGTTTCTTTGTAACTGAGTGGAATGGCCACAGGGGAATTCTGCACTGTCTGCCTTCTTCCTTTACTTTTCCTAGTGGTTACCCACCTACCCGTGCAAGGACTTTACATGTGGCTGTAACTGCAATCTATGATTCTCTCAGCTTCACGAATGACCCTGAGTTTGTCCATCTCCAGCTCCAATTGCTGGACAAGTTCAGTAAGGGTCCACAACTGGATGCCCTTCCCACTAGGATAGTCACCAGGGGCGCTGCAAGTCTCCCTGATTTTGCACATCATGCAGGAGGAGCATTCCTGACGGACATCCTGATTACACTGTCTGACAAGTAAAACAAAAGACCTAACCTGCCCCTTAATGAACCTCTGCTCAGTCTTGAGCCAAAGATCCAGCAATTACCCTCAGTCACTGCCCTTCGACCTCAGACAGAGCTACTCCAACATTGCTACTCCTTATTCAGTGCCCTGAAGGAGGCAAGTGTGCCAAACATATTCTTCACCATCTTGTCTACCTGCATTGTACATGCAAGTTTCTTCGTTTGACAAAACTCCCCAGGGCCCCCCATTCACTGTGTCAGTCTTTCCCTCATTTAATCCACCAAAGTGCAACAGCTTACACTTGCCCGAATTAAATTTCACTTGGCTCATTTTCCCAGCTCATTTGTGATGATTTATAACTTTCTTCAGTGACCATATGCCATCAATTTTAGTGTCAGCCGCAAACTTACTAATCATGCTTAATGACTTTGTCTTCTAAGTTGTTGATATAGATGACTAAGGGCAGAAGGCAAAGGCCACAGCATTGATCCATGAGGCACACCAATGGCCACATGCCTATGACGATAACAACCCTCCATTACACCCGCTGGCTCCTACAGTCAAAGCCAATTTGTGTCCAATTGGCCACCACGCCCTGGATCCCATTCGATCTCACCTTTCAGACCAGCTTACAAAGCCAAAACTCTTGTTAAAGTCCAAACAGACAAATTCGAATTATACTTGGCCATCCAAGTTCCAATTTCTCAGAATCTCCTCCAGTCACTCAACCTTGGCTTGCATCAAGTTCACTGACTTTTACTTCCCTGGCTTATCCTTGCATGCTAATTCAATGCCTGGGTACTATGCTGCCATGAGCTTTGTTCCTTGGATGCTGGAACTGATGGCAAGCTCAGTGTTCACCATTCTTTCCTGGCCAACCGTGCAACATCGATGGTCTTGAACTCCAGCAGTCCATGTGGTAAAGATGCTCCCGCTCTGGTGTCAGGTGGAAGAATCAGGATCCTGATCAAGCGATAATGAAAGAATAGAATCTAATATCAAAATTAGAATGATTGTGTGAGGTGGAAGGGTAAAGAGAATCCCAGTGTGCCTATGTACCTTCCTCCTTTCTATCAAGACTGTGAAAATAATACTTTATTGGTATAGTTGCACTATTAAATTCTGTAAATATCGAAACTCCCCTCAAGTCTTTATACTATGAACTCAAATCAGAATAGTCCGGGTAAGTAAATAGATTGTACTCTCCAGTGTTATGTTCTCTCTGTTCCAATTATCTTTTGATGTACCATGTTACTCCTGTGTTAACCCTCACACTTCAAGAGTGTCTTAAACTTTGAACTGATGTAGGAATGCTGAATTTTGCTTATTGTTTATCTGGGCTTGTGATGCTGAGGTCAATTGGATAAGTACCCGCTACTATTCTGACTCACTCCAGTGGGGTAAGTTGAGCAGATCTGCCACCCTATAGTCCCAACCTGTGCTATAAAATCAGTTGTCAAGAAGCTTTCAAAGGAATTTGTGGTTTCTTGCTATTAAGCTTTAATAAAATTTCTACTTGTAAATTAAAACAATGCAGTTTTTGAAACATTCTGTCTAGAGATTATCAAGAAGAAATACATACCTCAAATAAACCAGCTTGTGTTAATACTGTACAGCGATTGTGACTTCTTTTTGCAAAATAAGCACTTGGACAGTAGCATAGACTACTGTATTCATAATAACATGGAAACATAACATGGAAAATACATTGTGTGGGTGAGGCCATTCACACGCTACAATACATTTATTTTGACCAATCAGAATCCAGCTCTGGCTGCACATCATGCTTGCATTCTGGGCCCCCATCTCGCATTTCAGACTAACCAGTAACCCAGATTCCAGACAACTTGGCTTGGCTGGACAATCAGATGGCAAATTATTGATGTTTTACAGTATTTTAGGCCAATTTTGCAAATATTTTCATGATAGTGGAGTGGGGATTAGCACCCTATGCAGCATGTTAAGCATGCCAAAGGAGGGTGAACACCAATTTGTTTGGCATTGTTTTATGCTACAAGAATAACTTAATCCAACTACAACTTTTAACACTAAGCATGTTGGTTATCTAGTAAACTCTATCAGTGACAAGATTCTTATAAATTGTAACCATAACTATTATTTTAAAAGCACTTCACAGTGTTTCAACTACCTCACACATGTCAAACTCAGGCCCGCGAGCCAAATTTGGCCCGTGATATAATTATATTTGGCCCGCAAGATCATATCAAATATGTATTAGAGCTGGCCCGCGCCAGTATAGCGCATGCACAGCTAATATTACAAATCCCAGAATGCTTTGCAAAGGCATTGGTGCCGGCTCGTCAGCCCGCTAGTCGCCCCCACCTCCTCTGTTTATTTTCACTAGCATCTGTGACCTGTCGCCTAACTCACATGTAATAAACCCCTTATGAAAAATGGCCAAACGAAAGACAGAAAACAGGACCTTTCAAGACAGGTGGGAGGCAGAATATATGTTCATCATTTAAAAAGACAAACCTGTTTGTCATTGAAGCACGTTGTTATTTTTTTGACTTGTTGGCTTGTGAAAAAAAAATACATTTAAAAGGAGCTTAAAGGCTATAGAGAAATATTATTTATTGAATATTTTATTTCTCATTTGTTAATGCTTCTTCTGGAAAGAGTTTAACCAAAACTATTATTAAACATTTATTTTAATAAGAAAAAGTTTAACATTACATATGTTGAAAGAAGAGAAAACATGCAGATGTTGTTGAAAATTTTCAATAAATATTTAGTTTGGCCCACGACTTAGTCCAAGTTTTTAATTTTGGCCCTCTGTGAATTTGAGTTTGACACCCCTGAACTACCTAATACAGCTTTTAGAGATTCTATTATTAGCATCCAAGATACATATGAGCAACACAGTTTTTATTGAATTCTCAGCAGTGATTTCCCCTCCTACCTACCCTCTTCAGTCTAATCTAAAAGCCATTCAAGGCCCAAGGAACAAATGTGATAGAAAACATGGTGTTAACTCACCAGAGCTGTTCCAAATTCAGAACTATGAGCAAACATTATCGAGCAATTAAAATAAAACTTGCTCAATGCTTTCATCTTTGTTTTAATTGGTTACAAAAGGGCTGGAAATGGAAAAGGATGGCTGCTTGATGCAGGTTGCAATTTTGGGTACAACTCACTTTGCCCATTGTCGGTCAGCCACGGAACATTTCCTTCACCCCTGGTAGAAGCCAAAGCTTCTGGAAAGAATCTGCCATCTTTGCTTCCAACTCAGAAGAAGACAACAGAAGGATCTCAGGAATGGCAATTAAAGGGTCTGCAGTGTCACCATAATGTCCTGCAATCTTCATCGCTACAGTTCACAAGCTTAGCTGAATGCATTTCTGAACTTAATCTACCACAAAAGATACACAAGTCGGCCAATCCATCCTCCTCTTTAATTAGCTGAAACATATTCTATTTTACATATTCACCAATTCTCCTTTTATTATTTTTCCACTTACCCAGAGGTAACTTACATTGTCCATGAACCTACTTGTACAACTTGGGGATGTGACGATCTGATTCAAACACTTCCATTGCCCATGAGCCTACTTGCACAACTTGGGGATGTGACGATCCGATTCAAACACTTCCATTGCCCATGAGCCTACTTGCACAACTTGGGGATGTGACGATCCGATTCAAACACTTCCATTGCCCATGAGCCTACTTGCACAACTTGGGGATGTGACGATCCAATTCAAACACTTTGGGTAGGAATTCTTTATTCTGTAAGAAGCCTCAATCAGAGCCATCATGCTTTAATCTCCTGTTCTAACATTGGCATCTCTGGAAGAGATTAATCTTTCCTCTTTAAGCAATTTCTTTAGTTAGCTTTAGTTACCAGGAGCATGTCTCATACAAGGCATTGATCATGTCCTCCAATTACTCTCGACCAAACTGGCACATTGTGTCAGCTAAAACTGACCAACCTAAAACAATGTCCTTCTCCTCAACATAGACCTCTGGTGGGAGGTGCTCCTGTCCCGATGTTGGCTCAGCTTTCACTGGCACGTGGCAAAAGAAGATGAAGCTAACAAACTAAGTTAGTGCCCCCAATGCTGAGTCAAATAGTTCCCAGATGTTAACTTCTCAGAAAGGGAGTCTTCAACCAAAAATTAGAAAATAGTCAAAGTTCTCGACCTTGAGAGAACAAGAAGCAAATTACATTTCTTTCAGAGAAGGTATAATGTTTGTTTCCATTCCTGATTCAATTCGCTTAAACCATCTTTTCGTTTCACTTCTGTTCTTAAATGACTGATGATTATATGAGCGTTTACCATGGTGCTCTAACTGCATTTAATGCAAGCTTCAGATTCATGCGCCTCACAAAGACCTTAAGGACACTATTTTAAAATTGGTCTTTGCCATTGGGAATGATTTGGATTATATGATTGCTGATTGGGATGTTGATCTGAAATTGCAGTCTGGATGAGTAAGTGATTAGGTTTCTCCCAAAAATGTGGGTTTTAGGAATTCAATCATCAGTTCTTGCCCCCAATCTTGGGAGATGGCTAGAGATTTCTGTCATTTTAAATTTCATCCCCAGCATGGATTTGAATTATGCGAGATGGATTCTTTGAAGGGAACTTGCAGAGGGGGGGAGGGGGGGTGGGTTGGGGAGGGGATGGGGTTGGTTAGTGGGGTGGGGATCAGGGTGGTGGTGAGTTGGGGGGACTCAGGGTTGCCAGGCAAGAATGATTTCAAAGTCCATAATGTTCTCAGTAGCCAAAATAAAAATCAATATGGTGATAATTATCTGACTGGGATCAAATGGCCTTTCAATCTACCTTGAGCTCAATCAAATTTAGGGACCTGAGTGAGTGGCTATTGTACAATTTGGATGCAGTGACCAATATAAAGGGTATCTTTTACTTCTGTGTTCTGACAGAACTTGGTCAGTGAATGCGATGTTGTACATGAGTAGCTTTTACACCGGGGTGATGCTGAGGTCTTCAGACAGCGAGAGACCAGAGTCGCGATCCCTTATCACCTTCACTGGATTGTGGGGGCATTGCATTTCCTTATCCAAAGGGAGAATTTTCTGTCTGGGATCACCCTCATTCATCACATCCACTGACAGCTGCTCCCCATCCACGTCGCTGGCCACACCGTCGTAAGCGTAGTTGATGTTCCCACATGGGAAGCTTTGAAGTTTGGCCAGTGACAGCCCTCCTATTTCCAATGGTGGGTAGTGACTTACAGGGGAAGGGGTCTCCCTGGAGCTCGGAGGGGAACTGCCGTTGCAATCCAGTCCTGAATCCTCATGCTCAAATGTGGCTGAACACTTCTCCTCACCCTCTACCTCTGTGGCAGATGTGCTGAAGCTCTCAGAGATCCAGGAGCCGTAAGTAGGGTTCCACAATGTTTTGGAGTGCTTTCGCAACCTCTGCCCCAGTTGAGGCTCAGCCTGGGGACAGCCATCAGCCTCAGGATCTTGACGAAGCCAACGTTTGCCGAACGGGTCCGCTTGAAAACTGGCCTCCACGTCACCCACCAACCTGTCTCTCTTCAATAACTCCCGAGGGCGATGAAGCTTTGGCCTAGAGTGCAGAAATTCGGGCATCAGAATGGGAATTTGGGGTGCAAGGCTTGGGCTGACCTTCAGGGCTGTCAAACCATTGGAGCTGTTAGGTTGATTCACTGTAATTCCATCTTCTTCAGTGCAGGGACCATGTTCAATAGGGAGGAGTGTGTTCACAATGTCCGGATCCTAAATCCAACACACAATGCAACAGAACTCAATACATCTTTTAAACTCCATTCTCCCCTCCTCTGAAAATCCTATACCCCCACCTTCCAGAAGAAACATTAAATGCAGTTCCCAAAGCAATGTAAAATACAGTATCGCACAGGCGCTATTTTATAGCAGAGAAGGGTGGAAGGAAACCAGAGTGCCCAGAGTAAACTCGCATAGACACAGGGGAATGTACAAACTCCTTACAGACAGTGCTGGTCGCTGATGCTGTAGCAGCATTCTACTAACCGCTACGCTCAAGATGCCTTATTGTGGGATAGTTGCTGGGTAGGTTTGCACAAAACCAGCCAAGAGTGAATGGGTTATCTCAGCATTATCAGTATTATCTCAGTGGAGCATTGGTGGAAATACGATGACATTATTGTTAAGCCGATGAATTCATATATCACTAACATACTAAATGGATTTTGAATCTTCTCAAACCATACACCAATGATTGGATATAATACCATTACTGGTGCATGGTGGTTCCATTAATGACTTTACTTCATTAGAGAGAAGAGAATGTTGTTGGAAGAGACCGATCAAGTTAGTACCACTGACTCATTCTGTATTAACCACCAAACTATTCTTTTTCTTATGGGATGCTCAGGCTACCAATAAATGTTAATCCAACTCAGCAAGCAAACTGCAGCAGATGCTGGACATCTAAAATAAAACAGAACGATGGAACTACTCAACAGGCTGGCAATATCTGTGGAGAGAGAAAAATCACAGTCTACATTCAGATCAATGGCCTTTCACACACAGCCACTCACCCAATGGAAGGTCATTGAGTTGAACCCCTTTTGATCCTCAGAGATGCTTCCTGACTCAAGAGGATTTCCTGCTTACCTTTCTATCCAAGACTCTTATTCAGGCCTGAAAGGTCAGCCAAGTTCTGTTTCTATGCCCTGCAGGTTTTAAGAATTTCTTGTATGAACAGAAACCATTATTCAGTAAGGTGCCTAGGCTGTGGTTACCTGAACCAGTATCCACCTAGTCACAGCTCCTATTCTAGCAAGGATTCAGACTCTGATCCTTTTGCTAATTCCTTTTCCACTTTGAATTTGCTGTCTTTGGAACAAATGTGTTTTTTTAAAAATTGTTCTCAAAGAATATTACATCCCAGACTTATCAACCAGGCCAAGGAATAAGACACTAATGTCCAGATCCCCAACAAATTTAACAATTCCTTTCTCTGAGCAAAGCCTAGTCCTGACAAGTTCATTCTTCATCTATAAATAACAACAATTACAGCGCGGAAACAGGCCATCTCGACCCTTCTAGTCCATACCGAACCAAGTACTCTCCTCTAGTCCCACCTATCTGCACCCTGCCCATAACCCTCCATTCCCCACCCATCCATATACCTATCTAATTTTTCCGTAAATGACAAAATGGACCGTTACCACTAATTCTCCCGGAAGCTCCCCCCTCATGTGAAGAAGTTCCCCCCTCATGTTACTTCTAAACATTTTCCCCTTAACTCTTAATTCATGACCTCTTATTTCAATCTCTCCAACCATCAAGGGAAAAAGCCTATCCACAACAACTCTCTCTATACCCTTCATAATCTTGATCAACAATCCACTTTAATCACCCGTTTCCACCAAGGCCAGCTCAAGGCTGGCTTTTCTTGGTTAGATGGTTGCAGTCTGGATCAGTCTGTAGAAGAAGGCCCTGTGATACATTTTTGCAAAAGGGAAGTTCGATGACTATTTGAGAAAGAGTGGAAGAGCTTTATCAGTCTGCTTCCTGTGGTAATGGAGGAGCTACTGCAGTCATTTTGGACACAGATGCTTCTTCCCCTACAGCCAAAGTTTCTTTGAAAGTCTCCATTAAATACATCCACAGCTCCTTACCTGGGTGCAGTAGTTAATTCTTTCCAAAATGGTGGAAAAATCAGGGCGGTGTTCAGGTTTATGTTGCCAGCACTGGGTCATGATACGATATCTAAAGGAAGGTCACTAAATTAGTTCATCCAATCTCCACTTGCTTTTCACCAAAAATCGCGTGCAAAGAAGACCTGCAATTTTTAACAGTACCTTTCACGACGTCACAGTAACTGGGAGTGGTTAACACCAATGAAATACTTTTGAAGTGGATTTTACATTGAGTAGAGGAGTAAGGACTTTTTACTGTAATTATATTGACCCTTGGGAGATCACATCTGGAGAACGTGTACAGTTTAGTCTCCTGAGGGAGAGAAATAAGTACACGCTGCAGAGGGTGCACAACGACGATTTCATCAAGCAGTTCCAAGGATGGTGGGTTTGGCACACTAGGAGAAGTCAAGTAGGTTCTGGAGACACACAAGAGCCCGCAGATGCTGGAATACACAGCAAAAAACATTCTGCTGGAGGTACACAGGATCGAGCAGCTCCAGTGGTGTAAAAAGAACAGTCAATGTTTTTGGGCCAGAATCCTTGAGAAAAATGAGATGTGACCACATTGAAATTTAGAAAATTCTTACAGACCTCGATAGGCTGGGTGGAGGAAGGGGGTCCCCTTTAGCTGAGGAATCTACAACTGGGGTATCACAGTGATGGGAAAATCTAGCACTACCTGTGTGTTCTCCCCATGCCTACATGAGTATACTCCACTTTCCTCTCACCACCCAAAACATACCAGGTCGTAGGTTCATTCGGGTGTAATTGGGAGTCATGGGTTGAAATGACTGGAATCAACTTAGTCTACTGTGAATAAAACTTTTTAAAATGACATCTTAAAAAGTTAGAGAAAGACTGGGATGATGAGAAAATCCAAGAGGGAACCTCTGGAATTCTCAATCCTGAAGAGCTGTGGAGTATCATTCATTGAGCTCACTCAAAATGTCACTGGATAGATCCAAAAATATTATGTGGGGGCAGTCTGTGAAAATGGTGTTGAGGCAGAAGATCAGCTATGATCTTGATGTGTGGTGGAGCAGGCTTGAATGCCCATTTAGGATATAATGTAGAAAATACAACGGACAAATCTTACACAGCTGCTTTCCACACACACCAATGCGGTAATACCGTTTCAGTGATAAATCTCTTGGTGCCTGCCACATTGACCACCGCCAGTGGGCTGATAACGCCTCAAACCGTGCATCTTGGCGCCTCACAGTTTGGCGGGCAGCAACCTCCTTTGAAGAAGACCGCAGAGCCCACCTCACTGACAAAAGGCAAAGGAGGAAAAACCCAACACCCAACCCCAACCAACCAATTTTCCCTTGCAACCGCTGCAATCGTGTCTGCCTGTCCCGCATCGGACTTGTCAGCCACAAACGAGCCTGCAGCTGACGTGGACTTTTTACCCCCTCCATAAATCTTCGTCCGCGAAGCCAAGCCAAAGATAATACTGGAAAGGTAAATCTTGGCCAAATCACTTCAGTCAGCTTCTCTGCTAATTTTTGTTTCGTGACCTTCTACCATTTAGTTCTCCTGAAGACAAAGATTGCACTTTAGTTAACCTTCATCCAAAAGCTAACACACCCAACAATCCAGCAGTCCCTTGGTCCTGTAATGTCTGTTTTTGTTAAGAGTACTGTCAATAAAATCTGTGGACTCAGAGGAAATGGAGTGGCCAATGAAACATTCTAATACTGTGTCGGTTTTGTTTTCTGTCCTCGTCTCCAGACTCTTGACATTTCCATTTCCTCAGCTCAAGTGACCATTTTTCACCCATAAATGTCTGTGTTATCCTTGAGAGGAAGCATCATTCAGCTTCTGCAGTATCCCACAGAGGTCACTAGGCAAATTCAAAAGCTGAAATTCCTCATTTTTTTAAATCAGCGAAGATTGCAGTGGGACCTTTAACATTTACTTAAGGGAGAGAAGAAGGTCATTTGGCTCACTGGGTCTATGCTGGCTCACAGAGCAATCCTATTCCCCCACTAATTTTCCCTGTAATGTATTCTCTCAGATTCCCATTAACTCCCCCCATATTCTACCATTCATATACACTAGGAGAAATTTACAAATTAACCCAGAAAGCCCATATGCCATTGAAATGTTGGAGGAACCTGGAACATACAAAGTAATACTACAGTCACATAGAGAACATACAAACTCCACAGAGAAGAACCATGGGTAACAAAGACGGTGACAATGACAGGCCTCAATGACTACCT
This sequence comes from Narcine bancroftii, assembly GCF_036971445.1. Taxonomy (NCBI): domain Eukaryota; kingdom Metazoa; phylum Chordata; class Chondrichthyes; order Torpediniformes; family Narcinidae; genus Narcine; species Narcine bancroftii. The sequence goes on from NC_091470.1 coordinate 76,631,887, forward strand.
CTCTGTAGCACTGATCCCCACCATTATGAAATGTGTCGAGCGTTGGGTGATGGAACGCATCAAAGCACACCCCCCATCGACCCATTTCAATTCCATTCCACTGACAATGTTATAGCCCTGTTCCTTCACTCTGTCCTGACCCATCAATAGGTGAGGCTGCTGTTCACTGACTTCAGCTCAGCATTTAATACAATCATTCCCCAGAGGTTGGTGGAAAGCTGTCTTTACTGAGACTCAACACCCATCTCTGTACCTGGATTTTTGACTTCCTAATGGACACAGTCTGCCCGAGTCGGTGGCAGAAGGTCGAGCACCATCCTGCTGAGCACTGGCACACCTCAGGGCTAAGTACTCAGTTCACTCCAGTTCACGCGACTGACCCATGACTGCATAGCCAGATCCATCTCCACCAGAGACATCAAGTTTGCAGATGACGCAACAGTCATTGGCCTCGTCAACAACAACGAGTCGCTGGAAAATCTCGTGATACGGTCCGAGAGTAATAACCTGAGTCGCAACGTGGACAAGATGAGGGAGATGATCACGGACTTCAGGAGGATCAGGATCACTTCCACTGCACAATAATAACTCAGTAATAGAGAGCATCAAGTTCCTTGGAGTCCACTTAACTAGTGACCCATCATGGACACACATCTCACTTGTCAGGATGGCACCATAGCAACTCCATTTCCTGAGAAGACTGAAGTGGGCAAGGCTACCGGCCACCATCATGTCACCCTTCTGCTGAAGAGCATCCGGGCTGGCTGCATCACAGTGTGGTGTGGTTCTGCTGTGAAATGGATCGGAAGTCATCCTCAGGACCATAAGGGTGGCATAAGGCAGTCTCCCTCCCTCCCATCGACAAGAACTACCAGGCTCGTAGTCTGAAGAGGACCCATACACAGCATCTTTCAGCTACTCCCATCAGGAAAAAGATACAGGAGTATCAAACCCAGCACCACCAGGCTGAGAAACAATTACTTCTCACTGACGGTGATAATGCTGAACCATCAAAAAAAAGAGAAAATGCTGAACGACCAAAGGAACTGCTCACACTAACCATCCGAGACTCTCATATTTACAAAACAATGTTTATTTATTTGCATGGACACTTGCTCTGTATATGTATTGTTTGTCTGTGTGTGTGTTATGCCTGCTTGGGCGTCTGCATCTTTTGCACTGAGGACCAGAGTACTGTTTCATCGGGTTGTACTTGTGCAATTGGATGATAATAAACTTGACATAACGCAGTTAGCTTAAACTGAATGGCCTCTGACCCATGTGTGCCCCTGTCCTGCCCTATATTCATCCTGTTGTAATCAGCTCATCTTCCATTTTAAACTGTTGCATATCTTCTTGGAGAAAGCTGGCAGTGAGTTGGAGGTGCTGGGCCAAGAAATATCATTGGGCATCAGTAAAAAGCATCAGGAAACACTAGATATGGGTCCACAGTTCGGCAGCAGAGTGCGAAGGGTTCAAGTTCCAGTTGTATTGGGAAAGGAGAGTTGCACACAGGCAGGGTAAGGTAAGTGATTGCATTTTGCCCAGGGTTCCCAGGCAACTTACAAAGGGAATTTGTGATCATGTTGCATGATCCATGATTGTCGGAAGAGTCTGTGGGTCCCCTGGAGGGGTTGGCATCATGGAGTACAGGGATGGGTGGCATCAGCTTTCTTTTCTGGGGTCTGTCTGGTTTAGTGATGTTCGGGATACTGTGACTGACACTGATGCAGTAGCTTGGAATCAACCCTTCTGCACTCCCTTCGGTCATTTTCTTACCCTCCTCAGCCTACTCAGCAGCTCATCGATGCCTTTAAATTCCTATCTTCCAACGTGCAGGGAAAACTGATGAAGCACAAGAGCTATGGAAGCTGGAATCTTGAGTGAATAAAGAAAACCTGGAGGGATTCGCCAGGTCAGTCAGCATCTGAGGATAGAAATAGATGCTGAGTGACCTGTTGAGTTCCCCAGACCTTTCTTGGGTCACACAGGGAAAGCCTTGCTGAGGAGCATCTGTTGCAAGTCGTATCTCTGGCTTGATGATCATGGGCTCAACTGACAAGGAATGCAGTCCACACTGAATTAGGTCGCACAGGCTTGTGGGCCAAAAGGGCCTGTTACCCTCCTGCATTTCTACATTCAATGAAGTTTAGCAGGTAGCATAATAATCAACAAATAAACAACAGCATAGGGATAATGTTGCAAGAAGTCAAATTGTGCAGGGAACAGAGAAAAGTACATGGGCATTATCTTCTGCCAGTAAGTGATCCATTTAAGAATTTATCCATATCTAGTATTTTTCTTTTGTATGACTTGGGCATTGCAGCCCATCGAGTATATGTCAACTCACACAGGGACTCCATTCACTTACTATAATTCCTATTCTCCCCACAATCCCATAAACTCCCCCCAAATGCTACCACCTATGGTCGGTTTATAGACGCCAAGCCACAAACAACACAACATTTATGGTCCATTTTGCCCCTATGAGCTCTGTCAGTGTTTCAGGAACATAGGTTTACATATTTGAGGATTACTAACTCTCCGTTTACTGGTGTTTACTGATCATTGACGGAGTTCCTGGTTTACAAACCGCTTTCATTTGCTGACAGGATGAGAAGGACTTTAGTACACGTTGGTGATCAGAAAAATCTGAGTGTGTGAATGACATTATGAAAATTCTTTACATGATAATATTGATTCATAATCATCATTGATTTGGTATTAAATATCATTCAGCAATATTCCTCATCTCATTTCATCCATGTTTTTAAAATAATGTAGACATACAGTACGGTAACAGGTCATTTCGGCCCACGAGTCCATGCCGCTCAATTTACACCCAATTAACCTACACCCCGGTACGTTTTTGTACAATGAGAGAAAACCAGAGACCCTGGAGAAAACACACGCAGACACAGGGAAAACATACAAACTCCTTATAGACAATGTGGGGCATGAACCCTGGCCCAGTCCCAATCGCTGGCGCTGTAAAGGCGTTGTGCTAACCGCTACTCGAACTGTGCCACCATTTCTTTTGCATTGATCCTGGATTAAATGACATTACCTTTTTGATTCTGGTTTCATACACATCAATTGTCTTTCAAGGACAGTTTCTGATGACTGATTGGAAATGTTGCTGTATTTAATGTTGGACATCATCCAAATCTGCCATCGCTCGGCTTCATTTGGATTACTTACACTGGTCCAGGACAGTTCTTAGGGGGATCCATTCTTCCTCCATTTGTCACAAACTCTAAAACTTCCTGATTGCTCTTGCATGGATACGGCATGTATCCAAGTGACAAAATCTCCCATAGCAACACTCCGAATGACCTTAAGGGACATTTACAAGCAAAAAAGAATTTGCATTGATATAACATAACTCAATGTGTTTCACAACCAATTCATTGCCAATAAGAAATAAATGCTGGAAATACTCAGCAAGTTGGACAGGATTTGTGAGAAAGGGGCAGATTTAAGATCACAAGTCAAAGTTAACACTGTCTATTTTTTTCGAGCCAGACCTTTCAGGTGAGTGGGTTGTCATTTTGTAAAAGAATCAAATTCTCGGAAGGAATTCAGATCAAGGATGTGGGGGGTGGGGAGAATAGATGAGCTGGGGGAGTGGGGCTTACTGGAGGTCAGGGAGAAAGATGGTTTGGTAGATCGGATGGGGATAATGTGAGAGTTCGATGATACTAGAGATGTTTTGAAAAAGGTTGAGGCTGCACTGATGAAAAACTGGGCACTTAGAATTAAAAATGGAATGAATTCAAAAGAAGGTCGGCAGCCTCATTGTAAGTGTTACCTCATTCCTGGAAGTTGATTGGCTTCTTCACTCACATCTCACCTCCTTGAAAATCAAAGAACTGATCTGTTCTTGCACATTCGTTGAGTTTTGGCCTCCAACATAACCCCAAACAAACCTACATTTTTGGAGGTTAGATTTGGCATTCAACATGTGACAGTGCTAATGTGTGATATGCCCATTTTAACATAACACCTAGCATTCTGTGGACAAAAGAATTACCCCGTTCAACTCTATTAAACCTCTCCCCCACACCTTAAATGCGTGTCCTCTTGACCCGTGGTTCTCAACCTTTTTCTTTCCACTCACACACCACTTTAAGTAATCTCTAAGCCATCGGTGCTCTGTGATTAGTCAGGGGTTGCTTAAGGAGGTATTTGAGTGGAGAGACCTAATTGTTACTGAAATATTTTGCTGGAGAAAAATTGTCATTGGCCCATTTCCCTTAGAGTTATGAAACTGTCCACGTAATGAGTCAATGAGGTACTATTAAAACAATGGTTCTCAACCTTTTTCTTTCCACCCACAGACCACCTTAAACAATCCCTTACTAATCACAGAGCACTGGTGACATGGAAATACTTAAAGTGGTCTGTGAATGGAAAGAAAAAGGTTGAGAACCACAGTTCTCTGACATTTTTTTTACGTCAGAAAAAGATTCTGAATGTCTACCCAATCAATACCTCTCATATCGTTATAAGCTCCTATCAGGCCACCCTTCAGCCTCCAGTACTCCAGAGAAAACAACCCATTGGTCCAACCTCTCTTAGAGCCTGTAGTATCTAATGCAGCTAGTATCCTGATAATGACTGTATGCATCTAGTTATTGGTTGCCTGTCCATTACTTGTGCTTAGAAATGTAACTGCATCTAATAAAGTTATAGGATGAAGCAGAATGAGCAATAAACATTCCTACTGACATACTAGAGAGACAATGTTAAGTTGTTGCGGACAATATTTTGCAGTGAGAGAGGTAAACCTTCAGTGTTCGTTGAGCTACTATTGGTTTTCTTTTTATTTTGGGAGGTGCAAGAACTTGAGTGTGTCCGACCAACTTGAAGGCATCTTTAACCTTTCAGGAGTGAGAATTTCTGCAAAGAACCCACTCTATTTCTGCCTCAGCTGGTTAGATGCTGAGCAACCTGCCATGAGCGTTACCAGAGTCTGCTGCATTACCAGGTGTCCGTCTTTGAAGTGAAGATTCCTTCAAGGAAAGCTTCAGGTGGCATCCACTTGACTGGCAACATGGCACGTCCACCTTTCCTGTAGTAACTCGCCCTAGAGAGAGAAAAATATTGAGTTCAAGATCATGTAAGAAGACTTACATCTGGATATTAGGCTGAGCTTTGTGAGTTAACTGCTTTTTACAACAATCACTGCTCTACCTCCTAGGGAAAGCAGTCAACATGTTAAAGATTCATCCCACTTTGGTCACACTCTCTTTTCCCACCTCCTGTTGGACAGAAGATGCAGACTCTCCAGGACATTGCCTGATTGGAAAGATGTTAAGCTGTGGATATTTTCCCAGCAGGCTGAAGGGTAACCTGGCAGAAGTATTCACGGCTATGAGAAGAGCCAGTATTCACTCCATCAATGACATCCACATGAGGTGGTGTCTTAAGAAAGCAGCCTCTATCCACAAGGACCCCCACCATCCAGGCCATGCCCTCTTCACTCAGCTACCACTGGGAAAAAGGTACAGGAGCCCGAAGATGAGCTCTCAGTGGCACAAGAACAGCTTCTTCACTGCTGCCATCAGATTCCTGAATAATCAATAAACCACAGACACTGCCTCACTTTGACTTTTTCTTGCACTTATTTATTTATTTTGTAAGGTGATTTATATAAATGGCGAGGCCAAATTTGGAATATTCTGTGCAGTTTTTGTCACCTACCTACAGGAAACATCAATAAGAGAGAAAGAGTCCAGAGATTTACAGGTTAGGACTTTATTTCGTGGAGCATAAAAGAATGAGGGGAGATTTGATCGAGGCATTTAAAAGAGCTGCCCTAGTTTTCTCCCTCCAAACCAGCCTTGGAACCGGGACAGCAGCATGTGAAAATGTTCCTGTGTTTTTGGTGATTAAAGCCTTTAATCACTCACTTCAAGTCTGCTTGTGGTTATTGATCGCACCACATGTAGATAGGCTTTTTCCACTGAGGGAAGGTGAGATACAAACCAGAGAGCATGGGTTAAGAGTTAAAATGGAAAAGTTTAAGGGGAACGTGAGGGGGAATGTCTTCACGCAGAGAGTGGTGGGAGTGTGGAATGAGATGCCAGCTGAGGAGGTGAATGTGGGCTCAATTTGCTGCTTCGTTATAACTTGCTGAGCTTTTAGATAAGATTGAATGTATAGAGGGAAGGCCAGTCAGTGCTTTGTAATATATGTACTTAAAGTATGTCTAAAGTAATAAAGGTTTCAGCAGTTGAACGAAGAAGGGAATCAGGCAATAATACTGAGCTGGAGATAGACTGCCTTAGCTACAGCATGGATTTGTGACCATCAGGGTTACACTCCTCTGACTGTTGCCTGGGACATAGGATCGAATCAGTAGCTAGAGAATGGAGTATGCGGGAAAAGGAATGAATGGTGCTCCTGAGGAAATTTCTGCTCATGCAGAATATTGGACGAGATTGACAAGTTGAAGAGAGCAGAGTGGCGGGGCACAAAGCCAACTACATCCGAGTCTGAGTTTCAGATAGTACTACCAGTGACAATCCGAAAAGGCCATGGATGAATGCTCCAGCCAGATCACAGACAATGGTTCCTATGTGGGAAGCAAAGCCATTACATAAAATTATTTGACTACAACTGGATAGATATTAGCATAAACCAGTAAATATGTTCCCAGGCCAAAAGAAAGTGTAGAAGGAGAATGATTTGATCAACCATGTCAAAGTCTAACACTGTCACATTGTGAGTGATTGTCAGTTGGGTTTGTACATAAAAAGGGAAATGACACAATGATGTGGTGCCCAATCATAGGGTGCCAGTAGTTACACTGTAATATCAAGGTATGACTATATTAACATTATAGGGTGGGCTGGGCTCGCAGTCATCTAACTCAGAACTAATTCAGTTCGTGTCACACACAAGAGAAAGTCAATGATGTACCTGTAAATGTCTCGAGCCATCCCAAAGTCTCCAATTTTAGCAGCTCGCATGGGTCCGATGCAGGTTAATAAACAATTCCTTGCTGCAATGTCCCTGAAAGGAACCAGTTGCAAAACAAGAGCTAGTTAAATCTGACACCAACATTTGTGTGTAATCACTGCAATATCAATAACTAAAGGACAGATAAAGATCACAGACATAACAAACATAATGAGGAAAATGTGGATTAATGGCAGAAGTACAACAATAATTACAGACTCAACAACCATAAATATTAAAAGTTAGACATCATTGCCAAAGGACCAAGAAGGAATCACTCCAGCATAAGCAATGAACACAGCGGTCACAATGATGTGAATCGTTACATCCACAGCACAAACAATGATCTTCTTTTAAGTTGTTTCTCTCTTCCAGGCTGGTCTTTTGGGATTTGAGGTGGCAATATTGAAATTGTGAACTGTTCACAGATGTGCAAGTGGTGACTGTTGGGATGGGCGTTGCATTCCTTCCACCGCTTATGTCGAGCAGTCCAGTGCAAGGAACTGACTTCAAGCTGACTTCATTACCAACCTGTGAATGAAATGGTTGTCTTCCAGATATTTGCAACCACAGGCTATATCCTTAGCCATGCTCAGAAGATCCAGCATTGTCAATGTGGATGTGTGTGCCTGAAATGCAAACATGAATGGCACTGGTGTGAGATGGTTCACAGTTTGGGTTGGCTGAGGATTAAAAAAAACTTTTAAATATTTCCCAGCATGTCAACCATGAACTGTTTAGGAATTTAGACAAATTTATTTGTAGCAACAACTAGGAATCGATTAACTGTACAACGATTTGAGGAAATAATGATGCATTAGTTACATAGATACTTGATTCATTTCTAAAGAAATAGAAAATGAAAATCAGGGAAGGATGTTTATGTTCAGAACACATTCACAAAAGGATAGAAGGCATTGGAGAAGGTGCAAATAAAATTGACAAGGAATAGTTCGAAAGACGAGAACATCTGAACAGGCTGGGTCCATTGAAAGGAAAAGATACAGAGACCTGCCCCATGACTTCACAGTGACGAAAGGGGGTTGACTGAATAGAAATACAGATGTTTACTTTTGTGGAGGAGGTCAAAACCAGATTAATGGAAGTGTTATGTAACAGCAACTGCAACGTGTACACTGCTTGTGAAGAACAAACTGCTATTTAGTGTGTTAATTGTGTGGATTGGTTTTGAAACTGATTTTTGTTCAGTGATTGTAAAGCATCACTGAATAGTGTGTAGAGTTGAAGGTCATCTTCCTGTTTCTGTATTCCTTTGGTGATCCAATGCATCATTGCTAACGAAATCCTTGTCAAAGCTTGATCTTAATACATTGGCTTACTATTATAGAGAAAGTAATTTACCTTGATTGATGATGTCACATGAGGCATTGGGGGTAGGGGAGAAATGGTTTTTATGTATTAACTGGCCACATTTGTGTTTGTCTGTCTGCTGCTCTTGCCTGGATGAAATCTGTCACCTTTTCAGCCTTGAGTAGGAACCACATATGAAACATTATGAACATTAGTTTTTGTGCTTACTGCTTTAGGCCTGTTTTCTCTCAGAAACGTCTTCATGTCTCCCCCGGACATGAGTTCCAGTAGGATAAATCGAGGCAGGGCTTGGAGACTCACACCAATACACTGGACAATGTTCTGATGGTTAAACTTGCTATTAAGGAGCATAAGGAAATAACATAAAAATACAAAAGGCATTAAAATATAAAAGGAATATGAGAAGAGATAAAGTGTCTCAGGAACTAGCTATAAGGTACTGTTAATGAAGGGGAAGAATTAAAGATTCAATGGAATTTATAACTATTATTTCTGTATAAAATGCTGATAGATAGCTTATGAATACATCCATATAAGTCCTTTCTTGCCATTGATATGCAATAAAAAGATTGAAATTTACAGTTATTAGCAAAAGAAATTGGCATGGTTGACGTAGCAGTTAGCGCAATGCCTTTGCAGCGCCAGCGATCAGGTTCAGACTGGGGTTCGAGTCCCGCGCTGTTGGTAAGGAATTGGTACATTCTCCTCATGTCCAGATGGGTTTTCTCCGAAGTCTCCAGTTTCCTCCCACCGCTCAAAACGTATCGAGAGTGTCGGTTAATGGAGTGCAAATTTGGCGCACGGACTTGTAGGCCGAAATGGCCTGTCATTGTGCTGTATGCCTAAATTTTTTTAAAAATTAATTTTACAAATTTAACCAGATGGAAGACGAGAACCACAACAGGCAGTGATGTTTGGGTCTACTTTGCTTTTTAAAGATGTTGGAGCCTGATTCTCAAAAAGGGAACTTGGTATCAGTCTAAAAAAAGGAAACAAATTGAGAGAACAGGAAGATGAGAGACTTTCTGTCAAGGCAGAAAGTGTTGGGGAGAAAATTGAGTAAACAGTCCAGTCTGAGTTATGGAACAAACTAAATTTGGGAGGGAAGTTAATAGTCTGTGAGGAATGGCATTCCCGATATGATATTCTTAAATAGAGGGTGCGTTTAGTGAAGCTTCACTCACAATCCCCAGTCTGACTGGATGAAAGAGACCAGGCTGAACAAGAGGGAAGCAGGGCTGAATGTTTACCCTCCTCTTTATACTTACCCTTTCATCCAATTTACCTTTTACTTATTAATGATAGTCACCGACTAAAATGTGAAATGTGCTACTTCTGACCTGGCTTAAACATCCAAGGGATCAGTATGTACCCAAGAAAGTTTGTCACTGTTACCTGATAATTAAAGCCTCCATTAAGAAATCCATTTCATCTTGTTCGGAGCAGATTTCCGGAAGAGTCTGTGATTGGTGTAGGAATATATCACCATTTAAATATTGTGAGTACAAGAACTTAATGACAGCACATGCCCCATTTGCATCCCTTTCTTAGATTTGTTGATTTCTTTAGTTTGCAAAAACCTACTATGATCAACCTTGAATACAATGAAGCATCTATATTCACTGCATGGAATAATTTCAAAGGGGTCAGTAAATATCTAAATCCTAAATTTGTTCGTTGAGATTAGTACACACCAATACTAGACCCGTTCACTTGCATCTGTCCCACGTCTTGGCCATTCAAGTGCTTGATAAGATGCTTCTTAAATGTTGCAAGAGGACCAACTTCCACTACCTCCTCAGTCAACACTTCCCCGATTCCACCACCCTCTTTGTGAAAAAAATCCCCCTCATCTTCCCTCTGAACCTCCATCTCATCTTAAGCCTATGCCTTCTGGTGTTAGATGCCCCAACCAGACAAGGAAATAAAATATATACTGGCTACCTATCAGCCTCATAATGATTTATATTTATTTCTACTCTTTAGTTGAAGAAAACATCCTTCCAGCACCCACCCTGATCAGCGCACATAGAATCTGTAACAAACAGATCATCTCATTTAAAAAAATGTTAAAGTATATACTTTCATTCTCCTCATTCTCTCCTCAAAGGACAGGCCTCTCATTCTTAGAATTAATCTTATAAATCTTCTTTGTGGTGTATCCAAAAAAAGTATAACCCTAAATAAGAACGCAAACCCAATAGCCAGCAATACCACACGTCGTCTCACCAAGGCAACATTCTCCCCTTGCCACATGGATCACTTACCTTGCTGAGCTTGATGTTTGTGCACAAAACAACATACAAATTCCTTTGATTATTAAAATTTATGAAAAAAAATCTCTCCTTCTTGCTGTGGGAGGAGGTAGGGGGACAGGTACATGGATAGGAAAAGTGTGAAGGGTTACAGGTCTAATGGGGGCAAATGGGATTCGTGTCAATCAGAGACGAGGGGTGGCGAGAGGGTTCCAATCTATGTACATTTATTTGATTTTATGTTATGGGCTGTAAATAGCTAACTTAATAGTCCTTGTAATGTTCAGTTAGATCAGTGGTTCTCAACCTTTCTCTTTCCACTCACATACCACTTTAAGTATTCCCTATGCCATCAGTGTCCTGTGATTAGTAAGGGATTGCTTAAGGTAGTATGTGGGTAGAAAGAAAAAGTTTGAAAACCACCGTTTTAATCGTACCTCATTGACTCATTATGAGCACAGTTTCATAATTCCAAAGGAAATGGGCCAGTGACAATTTTTCTCAAACAAAATATTTAAGTAACAATTGAGTCTAGAGCAGTGATTCTCAACCTTCCCTTCCCACTCAGATTCCACCTTAAGCAATCCCTTACTGATCACGGAGTACCGATGGCATAGGGAATACTTAAAGTGGTTTGTGAGAAGAAAAAGTTTGAGAACCACTGGGTTGGATCCTACTAATCCAAAAATGAATTTCTTACTAATTTTCATTAACCAACCCCCAATCCATTCAAAAGTATTACCCATAATCTGATTAATCCCAATCCTGTTTTTAAAACCCGATTGCCCATCCTTCAATCAAAAAATAGAAATTGGAAAGGCCCATCACTAACCTTAATCGCCACTTGTAAAGGGACAGATTCACCACCAATTCCAACCACGTGGCCCTCATAAACTTCACCAAAAGCACCATGACCAAGAGCCCTAAGATACAGAATGTGAACAAATGCTGGCTGTTGTAAAATGGACCATGTTATCAAGTTGCATTTCACCTTTATTGTTCAACACTTCTCAGAATGGATAACAAAACGTTGATGACCATGGATGCTGACCATGGTCTTTCAGCGGCTCATTGTTTGCTGAGTATTTTGGGAGGTGATCGATCAATTCTGGTCTTGCAGAGTCCATCAAAGGATTCTCAGGGCTCAGTCATCCTCTACAACTGAAATGATGTCCAAGTGACTTGAAAGGTGGTCACATAAGATGAGTTGTTAACAGATGTAGTAAGTGCTTTTGAGAAGAGTTTATACTAATTGCAGCAAGAAATGTATTGCCTATCATAAAACCAACTTTAATTTCTGCCTTTGCAATTTTTAATTTATTTGTGCATTCAATTTCCCTTAACATGAATTTAAATTTTGTACAAAATATTTGGGGCATCCAACTGAACTTTTGCTGAAGGCACCTGGCATTGTTCTCCTGTGAAATGAAAAGGGTTTAAGTTCATGAAGGTTTCTGATGGTGGGAGAAGGGAGAAACTGTTTCTGCTCTTAGGTTGATAGGACAGTTAAGAAGGCCTATGGGATGCTGGGCTTCATTAATAGGGGGATTGAGTTCAGGACTAGAGAGGGCAAATTGCAACTCTACAAATCTACACTTATGATCAGTTCTGGTCACCTCATTAAAGCAAGGATGTGGAAGCTACAGAGAGGGTGCAGAGGAGATTTACTAGGATGCTGCCTGGATTGGGAAACAAGTCTTATGAAGCAAGGTTAGCAGAGCTGGTGCTTTGGAGGGTAGAAGGATGAGAAGAGACTTGATAGAGGTCTACATGATTATGAGAGGCAAAGATAAGGTGGACAGCCAGCACTTGTTTCCCAAGGCAAGATCACCAAACATGAGAGGACATGGGTACTAAATGAAGGGAGGAAAGTTTAAGGGAGACATCAGGGGCAAGTTTTTTTTTTACACACAGAGAGTTGTAGGTACATGGAATGCCTTGCCAGGGATGCTGGGGAAGCTGAAACACTGGGGCATGTAAGAGACTCATAGACAGACACATAGATGGAAAGAAAATAGAGGGTTATGGGGTAGGGAGGGTTTAGATTTTTTTTAGAATATATGGGTAGGCAACACATTGAGGGCTGAAGGGCCTGTACTGTGCTGTATTGTTTAATGTTCTATGTATATGAATGGGAAGGCTATGGTCTGGGTGCAGGTCATTGGGTCAAAGCAGAATAATAGTTCAGCACAGTCTAGATGGGCTGAAGGGCCTGTTTCTATGCAGTAGTGTTCTATAGTTCTTTTGTTTTATGGATCTGGTAATGAGTAGTCAAAGGCTGAATGTAAGTTGCACTGGTTTGGGGTTTGGGGAAAGGGAGTTGCACTGGTTTGGGGGTCATGGGGGAAGGGAGTTGCCATGGTTTGAGGACTGGGGAAGGGAGTGGAAGTGGTATGAGGTTAATGTAAAGGTGAGTTGAACTGGTTTGGGAGTTGGGGAAGGGGGTTGCAGTGGTTTTGGGAGTTGGGGAAGAGGGTTGCACTGGAATTAGGATTAATGAGAAGGTGAGATGCACTGGTTTGGGAGATGGGGAAGGGGGTTTCAGTGGTTTGGGAGTTGGGGAAGGGAGTTGTGCTGGTTTGGGAGTTGGGAAAGGGGGGTTGCAGTGGTTTTGGGAGTTGGGGAAAGGGGCTTCACAGGTTTGAGAGTTAGGGAAGGGGGTTTCAGTGGTTTGGGAGTTGGGGAAGGGAGTTGCGCTGGTTTGGGAGTTGGGAAAGGGGGGTTGCAGTGGTTTTGGGAGTTGGGGAATGGGGCTGCACTGGTTTGGGGATTGGGGAAGGGGCTGCAATAGTTTGGGAGTTGGGGAAGGGAACTGCACTGGTTTGGGAGTTGGGGAAGGGGGCTGCAATGGTTTGGGAGTTGGGGAAGGGGGCTGCAATGGTTTTGGAGTTTGGGAAGGGGGCTGCATTGATTTGGGAGTTGGGGAAGGGGGCTGCACTGGTTTGGGATTGGGGAAGGGGTTGCACTAGTTTGGGAGTTGGGGAAAAGGCTGCACTGGTTTGGGAGTTAGGGAAGGGGCTGCACTGGTTTGGGGGTTGGGGAAGGGGGCTGCACTGGATTGGGAGTTGGGGAAGGGGGCTGCACTGGTTTGGGTGTTGGGGAAGGGGGTTGCACACGTATGGGGGTTAATGTGAAGGTCAGTTGCACTGGTTTGGGAGATGGGGAAGGGGGTTGCAGTGGTTTGGGGAGTTAGTACGAAGTGGGCTGCACTGGTTTGGGAGCTGGGGAAGGGAACTGCACTGGTTTGGGAGATGGGGAATGGAGCTGCACTGGTTTGGGTGTTGGGGAAGGGGGCTGCACTGTTTTGGGAGTTGGAGAAGGGGGCTGCACTGGTGTGGGAGTTGGGGAAGGGGGCTTCACTGGTTTGGGAGTTGGGTAGGGAGCTACTCTGGCCTGGGAGTTGGGGAAGGGGCTACACTAGTTTGGGAGTTGGGGAAAGGGGCTGCACTGGTTTGGGAGTTAGGGAAGGGGGTTGCACTGGTATGGGGGTTAATGTGAAGGTGAGTGGCACTGGTTTGGGGGGTGGGGCAGGGGGTTGCAGTGGTTTGGGGAATGGGGAAGGGGCTCCACTGGTTTGAGGGTTGGGGAAGGGGGCTGCACTGGTTTGGGAGTAGGGGAAGGGGCTGCACTGGTTTGGGAGTTGGGGAAAGGGGCTGCACTGGTTTCGGAGTTGGGGAAGGGGGCAGCAAAGGATTGGGAGTTGGGGAAGGGAGTTGCATTGGTTTGGGAGTTGGGGAAGGGAGTTGAACTGGTTTGGGTGTTGGGAAGGGAGTTGCACTGGTTTGGGAGTTGGGGAAGGGAGTTGCACTGGTTTGAGGGTTAAGGTGAAGGTGATTTTCACTGGTTTGAAGGTTAGTGTGAAGGTGAGTTGCATTCGTTTGGTGGTTAGTGTGAAGATGAATTGCACTGTTTTGAGGGTTGGGGAAGGGGGTTGCACTGGTTTGGGAGTTGGGGAAGGGGGTTGCACAGGTATGGGGGTTAATGTGAAGGTGAGTGGCACTGGTTTGGGGCGTGGGGCAGGGAGTTGTAGTGGTTTGGGGAATGGGGAAGGGGCTCCACTGGTTTGAGGGTTGGGGAAGGAGGTTGCACTGGTTGGGAGTTGGGGGAGGGAGCTGTACTGTTTTGGCAGTTGGGGAAGGGGGTTGCACAGGTTTGGAGGATAGTGTGAAGGGGGCTGCACTGGTTTAGGAGTTGGGGAAGGAGGTTGCAGTGGTTTTGGGAGTTGGGGAAGGGGGTTGAACTGGTATGGGGGTGAATGAGAAGGTGAGTTGCACTGGTTTGGGAGATGGGGAAGGGGTTTCAGTGGTTTGGGAGTTGGGGAAGGGGGTTGCACTGGTTTGGGAGTTGGAGAAGGGGCTGCACTGGTTTGGGAGTTGGGGAATGGGGCTGCACTGGTTTGGGAGTTGGGGAAGGGGCTGCATTGGATTGGGAGTTGGGGAAGGGAGCTGCACTGGTTTGGGAGTTGGGGAATGGGGCTGCTCTGGTTTGGGGGTTGGGGAAGGGGCTGCAATAGTTTGGGAGTTGGGGAAGGGGGCTGCACTGGTTTGGGAGTTGGGGAAGGGGGTTGCACACATATGGGGGTTAATGTGAAGGTCAGTTGCACTGGTTTGGGAGATGGGGAAGGGGGTGGCAGTGGTTTGGGGAGTTAGTATGAAGTGGGCTGCACTGGTTTGGGAGCTGTGGTAGGGAACTGCACTGGTTTGGGAGTTGGGGAAGGGAGCTGCAATGGTTTGGGTGTTGGAGAAGGGGGCTGCACTGGTGTGGGAGTTGGGGAAGTGGGCTGCACTGGTTTGGGAGCTGGGGAAGGGTGCTGCACTGATTTGGGAGTTGGGGATGGGGCTGCACTGGTTTGGGGATTGGGGAAAGGGCTGCACTGGTTTGGGGGTTGGGGAAGGGGCTACACTGGTTTGGGAGTTGGGGAAGGGGGTTGCACAGGTATGGGGGTTAATTTGAAGGTGAGTTGCATTGGTTTGAGAGATGGGGAAGGGTGTTTCAGTGTTTTGGGGAGTTAGTATGAAGTGGGCTGCACTGGTTTGGGAGTTGGGGAAGGGAGCTGCACTGGATTGGGAGTTGGGGAAGGGGGCTGCACTGGTTTGGGAGTTGGGGAAGGGGGTTGCACACGTATGGGGTTAATGTGAAGGTCAGTTGCACTGGTTTGGGAGATGGGGAAGGGGGTTGCTGTGGTTTGGGGAGTTAGTACGAATTGGGCTGCACTGGTTTGGGAGCTGGGGAAGGGAACTGCACTGGTTTGGGAGTTGGGGAAGGGAGCTGCACTGGTTTGGGTGTTGAGGAAGGGGGCTGCACTGTTTTGGGAGTTGGAGAAGGGGGCTGCACTGGTGTGGGAGCTGGGGAAGGGGGCTTCACTGGTTTGGGAGTTGGGGAAGGGAGCTACACTGGCCTGGGAGTTGGGGAAGGGGCTACACTAGTTTGGGAGTTGGGGAAAGGGGCTGCACTGGTTTGGGAGTTAGGGAAGGGGGTTGCACTGGTATGGGGGTTAATGTGAAGGTGAGTGGCACTGGTCTGGGGGGTGGGGCAGGGGGTTGCAGTGGTTTGGTTAATGGGGAAGGGGCTCCACTGGTTTGAGGGTTGGGGAAGAGGGCTGCACTGGTTTGGGAGTAGGGGAAGGGGCTGCACTGGTTTGGGAGTTGGGGAAAGGGGCTGCACTGGTTTCGGAGTTGGGGAAGGGGGCAGCAAAGGATTGGGAGTTGGGGTAGGGAGTTGCATTGGTTTGGGAGTTGGGGAAGGGAGTTGAACTGGTTTGGGTGTTGGGAAGGGAGTTGCACTGGTTTGAGGGTTAAGGTGAAGGTGATTTTCACTGGTTTGAAGGTTAGTGTGAAGGTGAGTTGCATTCGTTTGGCGGTTAGTGTGAAGATGAATTGCACTGTTTTGAGGGTTGGGGAAGGGGGTTGCACTGGTTTGGGAGTTGGGGAAGGGGGTTGCACAGGTATGGGGGTTAATGTGAAGGTGAGTGGCACTGGTTTGGGGGGTGGGGCAGGGGGTTGTAATGGTTTGGGGAATGGGGAAGGGGCTCCACTGGTTTGAGGGTTGGGGAAGGGGGTTGCACTGGTTGGGAGTTGGGGAAGGGAGCTGTACTGTTTTGGCAGTTGGGGAAGGGGGTTGCACAGGTTTGGAGGTTAGTGTGAAGGGGGCTGCACTGGTTTAGGAGTTGGGGAAGGAGGTTGCAGTGGTTTTGGGAGTTGAGGAAGGGGGTAGAACTGGTATGGGGGTGAATGAGAAGGTGAGTTGCACTGGTTTGGGAGATGGGGAAGGGGTTTCAGTGGTTTGGGAGTTGGGGAAGGGGGTTGCACTGGTTTGGGAGTTGGAGAAGGAGCTGCACTGGTTTGGGAGTTGGGGAAGGGGGCTGCACTGGTTTGGGAGTTGGGGAAGGGGCTGCATTGGATTGGGAGTTGGGGAAGGGAGCTGCATTGGTTTGGGAGTTGGGGAATGGGGCTGCACTGGTTTGGGGGTTGGGGAAGGGGCTGCAATAGTTTGGGAGTTGGGGAAGGGGGCTGCACTGGTTTGGGGGTTGGGGAAGGGGGTTGCACACATATGGGGGTTAATGTGAAGGTCAGTTGCACTGGTTTGGGAGATGGGGAAGGGGGTGGCAGTGGTTTGGGGAGTTAGTATGAAGTGGGCTGCACTGGTTTGGGAGCTGGGGTAGGGAACTGCACTGGTTTGGGAGTTGGGGAAGGGAGCTGCAATGGTTTGGGTGTTGGAGAAGGGGGCTGCACTGGTGTGGGAGTTGGGGAAGTGGGCTGCACTGGTTTGGGAGCTGGGGAAGGGTGCTGCACTGATTTGGGAGTTGGGGAAGGGGATTGAACTGGTATGGGGGTGAATGAGAAGGTGAGTTGCACTGGTTTGGGAGATGGGGAAGGGGTTTCAGTGGTTTGGGAGTTGGGGAAGGGGGTTGCACTGGTTTGGGAGTTGGAGAAGGGGCTGCACTGGTTTGGGAGTTGGGGAAGGGGGCTGCACTGGTTTGGGAGTTGGGGAAGGGGCTGCATTGGATTGGGAGTTGGGGAAGGGAGCTGCACTGGTTTGGGAGTTGGGGAATGGGGCTGCACTGGTTTGGGGGTTGGGGAAGGGGCTGCAATAGTTTGGGAGTTGGGGAAGGGGGCTGCACTGGTTTGGGAGTTGGGGAAGGGGGTTGCACACATATGGGGGTTAATGTGAAGGTCAGTAGCACTGGTTTGGGAGATGGGGAAGGGGGTGGCAGTGGTTTGGGGAGTTAGTATGAAGTGGGCTGCACTGGTTTGGGAGCTGGGGTAGGGAACTGCACTGGTTTGGGAGTTGGGGAAGGGAGCTGCAATGGTTTGGGTGTTGGAGAAGGGGGCTGCACTGGTGTGGGAGTTGGGGAAGTGGGCTGCACTGGTTTGGGAGCTGGGGAAAGGTGCTGCACTGATTTGGGAGTTGGGGATGGGGCTGCACTGGTTTGGGGATTGGGGAAAGGGCTGCACTGGTTTGGGGGTTGGGGAAGGGGCTACACTGGTTTGGGAGTTGGGGAAGGGGGTTGCACAGGTATGGGGGTTAATTTGAAGGTGAGTTGCATTGGTTTGGGAGATGGGGAAGGGTGTTTCAGTGTTTTGGGGAGTTAGTATGAAGTGTGCTGCACGGGTTTGGGAGTTGGGGAAGGGAGCTGCACTGGTTTGGGAGTTGGGGAAGGGAGCTGCACTGGTTTGGGAGTTGGGGAAGTGGGTGCACTGGTTTTGGAGTTGGGGAAGGGGGCTGGACTGGTTTGCGAGTCGGAGAAGGGGGCTGCACTGGTTTGGTAGTTGGGGAAGGGGGCTGCACTGGTGTGGGAGTTGGAGAAGGGGGCTGCACTGGTTTGTCCAATTGGAGGCCGGTGACCAGTGGAGTTCCTCAAGGTTCGGTCCTGGGTCCACTATTATTTGTTATATATATTAATGATCTCGATGTAGGGGTAGAGAATTGGATAAGCAAGTTTCCGGATGACACAAAGATTGGTGGTGTTGTGGACAGTGAGGTAGATTACCGTAGATTAAAAGGTGATTTAGGAAGGCTGGAGGTGTGGGCTGAGAAATGGCTGATGGAATTTAATACAAATAAATGTGAGGTGCTACTTTGGAAAGGCAAATTTAAATAGGTCATATACATTGAATGGTAGACAGTTGAGGAATGCAGAGCAACAAAGGGATTTAGGAGTTATGGTAAATAGTACCCTCAAGGCTGATACTCAGGTAGATGGTGTGGTGAAGAAATTTGGAATGTTGGCCTTCATAAATCGGAGTATTGAATTCAAGAGTAGGGAGGTTATGATGAAATTGGTGAGATCAAATTTGGAGTACTGTGTACAGTTTTGGTCACCAAATTATAGGAAAGATATAAACAAAATAGAGAGAGTGCAGAGAAGGTTCACGAGAATGTTGAGAGGATTTCAGGGTCTGAGTTACAGGGAAAGGTTGTGCAGACTGGGGCTTTTTTCTCTGGAGCGTAGAAGATTGAGAGGGGACTTGATAGAGGTGTTTAAGATTTTAAAAGGGACAGAGAGAGTAAATGTGGATAGGCTTTTTCAATTAAGAAAGGGGGAGATTCAAACTAGAGGACATGGTTTAAGATTGAAGGGGGAAAATTATAAGGGGAACATGATGGGAAATTTCTTGACGCAGAGGGTGGTAGGGATGTGGAATGAAGTTCCGGCAGACGTGGTCGAGGCGGGATCATTGGTAACATTTAAGGAAAGACTGGATCGTTACATGGATAGGAGGGGACTAGAGGGGTATGGACCGGGTGCTGGTCAGTGGAACTAGGAGGGTGGGGATTTGCAACGGCATGGACTAGTAGGGCCGAACTGGCCTGTTCTGTGCTGTAAGTGGTTATATGGTTATATGGTTTGGGAGTTGGGGAAGGGAGTTGCACTTTTTGGGAGCTGGGGAAGGGAGTTGCACTGGTTTGGTAGTTGGGGAAGGGAGTTGCACTGGGAAGGGGGGGCACTGGTTTGGGAGATGGGGAAGGTGTTTCAGTGGTTTTGGATTTGGGGAAGGGGGTTGCACTGGTTTGGGAGTTGGAGAAGGGGCTGCACTGGTTTGGGAGTTGGGGAAGGGGGCTGCACTGGTTTGGGAGTTGGGGAAGGGGGCTGCACTGGTTTGGGAGCTGGGGAAGGGAGTTGCACTGGTTTGGGAGTTGGGGAAGGGAGTTGCACTGGGAAGGGGGGTGCACTGGTTTGGGAGATGGGGAAGGTGTTTCAGTGGTTTTGGACTTGGGGAAGGGGGTTGCACTGGTTTGGGAGTTGGAGAAGGGGCTGCACTGGTTTGAGCATTTGGGGAAAGGAGTTGCACTGGTTTGAAAGTTGGGGAAGGGAGTTGCACTGTTTTGGGAGTTGTGGAAGGGAGTTGCACGGGTTTGGGAGTTGGGGAAGGGGGCTGCACTGGTTTGGGAGCTGGGGAAGGGAGTTGCACTGGTTTGGGAGTTGGGGAAGGGAGTTGCACTGGGAAGGGGGGGGTGCACTGGTTTGGGAGATGGGGAAGGTGTTTCAGTGGTTTTGGACTTGGGGAAGGGGGTTGCACTGGTTTGGGAGTTGGAGAAGGGGCTGCACTGGTTTGAGCATTTGGGGAAAGGAGTTGCACTGGTTTGAAAGTTGGGGAAGGGAGTTGCACTGTTTTGGGAGTTGTGGAAGGGAGTTGCACGGGTTTGGGAGTTGGGGAAGGGGGCTGCACTGGTTTGGGAGTTGGGGAAGGTGCTGCATTGGATTGGGAGTTGGGGAAGGGAGCTGCACTGGTTTGGGAGTTGGGGAATGGGGCTGCACTGGTTTGGGGGTTGGGGAAGGGACTGCAATAGTTTTGGAGTTGGGGAAGGGGCTGCACTGGTTTGGGAGTTGGGGAAGGGAGTTGCACACGTATGGGGGTTAATGTGAAGGTCAGTTGCACTGGTTTGGGAGATGGGGAATGGGGTGGGAGTGGTTTGGGGAGTTAGTATGAAGTGGGCTGCACTGGTTTGGGAGCTGGGGTAGGGAACTGCACTGGTTTGGGAGTTGGGGAAGGGAGCTGCAATGGTTTGGGTGTTGGAGAAGGGGGCTGCACTGGTGTGGGAGTTGGGGAAGTGGGCTGCACTGGTTTGGGAGCTGGGGAAGGGTGCTACACTGATTTGGGAGTTGGGGAAGGGGATTGAACTGGTATGGGGGTGAATGAGAAGGTGAGTTGCACTGGTTTGGGAGATGGGGAAGGGGTTTCAGTGGTTTGGGAGTTGGGGAAGGGGGTTGCACTGGTTTGGGAGTTGGAGAAGGGGCTGCACTGGTTTGGGAGTTGGGGAAGGGGGCTGCACTGGTTTGGGAGTTGGGGAAGGGGCTGCATTGGATTGGGAGTTGGGGAAGGGAGCTGCACTGGTTTGGGAGTTGGGGAATGGGGCTGCACTGGTTTGGGGGTTGGGGAAGGGGCTGCAATAGTTTGGGAGTTGGGGAAGGGGGCTGCACTGGTTTGGGAGTTGGGGAAGGGGGTTGCACACATATGGGGGTTAATGTGAAGGTCAGTAGCACTGGTTTGGGAGATGGGGAAGGGGGTGGCAGTGGTTTGGGGAGTTAGTATGAAGTGGGCTGCACTGGTTTGGGAGCTGGGGTAGGGAACTGCACTGGTTTGGGAGTTGGGGAAGGGAGCTGCAATGGTTTGGGTGTTGGAGAAGGGGGCTGCACTGGTGTGGGAGTTGGGGAAGTGGGCTGCACTGGTTTGGGAGCTGGGGAAAGGTGCTGCACTGATTTGGGAGTTGGGGATGGGGCTGCACTGGTTTGGGGATTGGGGAAAGGGCTGCACTGGTTTGGGGGTTGGGGAAGGGGCTACACTGGTTTGGGAGTTGGGGAAGGGGGTTGCACAGGTATGGGGGTTAATTTGAAGGTGAGTTGCATTGGTTTGGGAGATGGGGAAGGGTGTTTCAGTGTTTTGGGGAGTTAGTATGAAGTGTGCTGCACGGGTTTGGGAGTTGGGGAAGGGAGCTGCACTGGTTTGGGAGTTGGGGAAGTGGGTGCACTGGTTTTGGAGTTGGGGAAGGGGGCTGGACTGGTTTGCGAGTCGGAGAAGGGGGCTGCACTGGTTTGGTAGTTGGGGAAGGGGGCTGCACTGGTGTGGGAGTTGGAGAAGGGGGCTGCACTGGTTTGTCCAATTGGAGGCCGGTGACCAGTGGAGTTCCTCAAGGTTCGGTCCTGGGTCCACTATTATTTGTTATATATATTAATGATCTCGATGTAGGGGTAGAGAATTGGATAAGCAAGTTTCCGGATGACACAAAGATTGGTGGTGTTGTGGACAGTGAGGTAGATTACCGTAGATTAAAAGGTGATTTAGGAAGGCTGGAGGTGTGGGCTGAGAAATGGCTGATGGAATTTAATACAAATAAATGTGAGGTGCTACTTTGGAAAGGCAAATTTAAATAGGTCATATACATTGAATGGTAGACAGTTGAGGAATGCAGAGCAACAAAGGGATTTAGGAGTTATGGTAAATAGTACCCTCAAGGCTGATACTCAGGTAGATGGTGTGGTGAAGAAATTTGGAATGTTGGCCTTCATAAATCGGAGTATTGAATTCAAGAGTAGGGAGGTTATGATGAAATTGGTGAGATCAAATTTGGAGTACTGTGTACAGTTTTGGTCACCAAATTATAGGAAAGATATAAACAAAATAGAGAGAGTGCAGAGAAGGTTCACGAGAATGTTGAGAGGATTTCAGGGTCTGAGTTACAGGGAAAGGTTGTGCAGACTGGGGCTTTTTTCTCTGGAGCGTAGAAGATTGAGAGGGGACTTGATAGAGGTGTTTAAGATTTTAAAAGGGACAGAGAGAGTAAATGTGGATAGGCTTTTTCAATTAAGAAAGGGGGAGATTCAAACTAGAGGACATGGTTTAAGATTGAAGGGGGAAAATTATAAGGGGAACATGATGGGAAATTTCTTGACGCAGAGGGTGGTAGGGATGTGGAATGAAGTTCCGGCAGACGTGGTCGAGGCGGGATCATTGGTAACATTTAAGGAAAGACTGGATCGTTACATGGATAGGAGGGGACTAGAGGGGTATGGACCGGGTGCTGGTCAGTGGAACTAGGAGGGTGGGGATTTGCAACGGCATGGACTAGTAGGGCCGAACTGGCCTGTTCTGTGCTGTAAGTGGTTATATGGTTATATGGTTTGGGAGTTGGGGAAGGGAGTTGCACTTTTTGGGAGCTGGGGAAGGGAGTTGCACTGGTTTGGTAGTTGGGGAAGGGAGTTGCACTGGGAAGGGGGGGGCACTGGTTTGGGAGATGGGGAAGGTGTTTCAGTGGTTTTGGATTTGGGGAAGGGGGTTGCACTGGTTTGGGAGTTGGAGAAGGGGCTGCACTGGTTTGGGAGTTGGGGAAGGGGGCTGCACTGGTTTGGGAGTTGGGGAAGGGGGCTGCACTGGTTTGGGAGCTGGGGAAGGGAGTTGCACTGGTTTGGGAGTTGGGGAAGGGAGTTGCACTGGGAAGGGGGGTGCACTGGTTTGGGAGATGGGGAAGGTGTTTCAGTGGTTTTGGACTTGGGGAAGGGGGTTGCACTGGTTTGGGAGTTGGAGAAGGGGCTGCACTGGTTTGAGCATTTGGGGAAAGGAGTTGCACTGGTTTGAAAGTTGGGGAAGGGAGTTGCACTGTTTTGGGAGTTGTGGAAGGGAGTTGCACGGGTTTGGGAGTTGGGGAAGGGGGCTGCACTGGTTTGGGAGTTGGGGAAGGTGCTGCATTGGATTGGGAGTTGGGGAAGGGAGCTGCACTGGTTTGGGAGTTGGGGAATGGGGCTGCACTGGTTTGGAGGTTGGGGAAGGGGCTGCAATAGTTTTGGAGTTGGGGAAGGGGGCTGCACTGGTTTGGGAGTTGGGGAAGGGAGTTGCACACGTATGGGGGTTAATGTGAAGGTCAGTTGCACTGGTTTGGGAGATGGGGAAGGGGGTGGGAGTGGTTTGGGGAGTTAGTATGAAGTGGGCTGCACTGGTTTGGTAGCTGGGGTAGGGAACTGCACTGGTTTGGGAGTTGGGGAAGGGAGCTGCACTGTTTTGGGTGTTGGAGAAGGGGGCTGCACTGGTGTGGGAGTTGGGGAAGTGGGCTGCACTGGTTTGGGAGCTGGGGAAGGGTGCTGCACTGATTTGGGAGTTGGGGATGGGGCTGCACTGGTTTGGGGATTGGCGAAAGGGCTGCACTGGTTTGGGGGTTGGGGAAGGGTCTACACTGGTTTGGGAGTTGGGGAAGGGAGCTACACTGGTTTGGGAGTTAGGGAAGGGGGTTGCACTGGTTTGGGAGTTGGTGAAGGGGTCTGCACTGGTTTGGGAGTTAGGGAAGGGGGTTGCACAGGTATGGGGGTTAATGTGAAGGTGAGTTGCACTGGTTTGGGGATTAGTGTGAAGGTGAGTTGCACTGGTTTGAGGGCTGGGGAAGGGGTTTGCACTGGTTTGAGCATTTGGGGAAGGGGGCTGCACTGGTTTGGGAGTTGGGGTAGGGGGTTTCACAGGTATGGGGGTTAATGTGAAGGTGAGTTGCACTGGTTTGGGGATTAGTGTGAAGGTGAGTTGCACTGGTTTGAGGGTTGGGGAAGGGGTTTGCACTGGTTTGAGCATTTGGGGAAGGGGGCTGCACTGGTTTGGGAGTTGGGGTAGGGGGTTTCACAGGTATGGGGGTTAATGTGAAGGTGAGTTGCACTGGTTTGGGAGATGGGGAAGGGGGTTGCAGTCATTTGGGGAATTAGTATGAAGTGGGTTGCACTGGTTTGGGAGCTGGGGAAGGGTGCTGCACTGGTTTGGGAGTAGGGGAAGGGGGCTGCACTGGATTGGGAATTGGGGAAGGGGCTGTACTGGATTAGGAGTTGGGGAAGGGTGCTGCACGGGTTTGGGAGTTGGGGAAAGGGGCTGCACTGGATTGGGAGTTGGGGAAAGGGGCTGCACTGGTTTGGGAGTTGGGGAAACAGGCTGCACTGGTTTGGGAGTTGGGGAAGGGGCTGCACTGGTTTGGGAGTTGGGAAAGGGGGCTACACTGGTTTGGGTGTTGGGGAAGGGAGTTGCACTGGTTTGGCAGTTGGGGAAGTGGGTTGCACAGGTTTGGAGGTTAGTGTGAAGGGGGCTGCACTGGTTTGGGAGTTGGGGAAGGGGGCTGCATTGGTTTGGAGTTGGGGAAGGGGGCTGTACTAGTTTGGGAGTTGGAGAAGGGGTCTGCACTGGATTGGGAGTTAGGGAAGGGGGCTGCTTTGGTTTGTTAGTTGGGGATGGGGGCTGCACTGGTTTGGGAGTTGGGGAAGTGGGTGCACTGGTTTTGGAGTTGGGGAAGAGGGCTGCACTTGTTTGCGAGTCGGGGAAGGGGGCTGCATTGGTTTGGAATTGGGGAAGGGGGCTGTACTAGTTTGGGAGTTGGAGAAGCGGGCTGCACTGGATTGGGAGTTAGGGAAGGGGCTGCACTGGTTTGGGAGTTGGGGAAGGGGGCTACACTGGTTTGGGTGTTGGGGAAGGGAGTTGCACTGGTTGGGAGTTGGGGAAGGGAGCTGCACTGGTTTGGCAGTTGAGGAAGTGGGTTGCACAGGTTTGGAGGTTAGTGTGAAGGGTGCTGCACTGGTTTGGGAGTTGGGGAAGGGGGCTGCATTGGTTTGGAGTTGGGGAAGGGGGCTGTACTAGTTTGGGAGTTGGAGAAGGGGTCTGCACTGGATTGGGTGTTAGGGAAGGGGGTTGCTTTGGTTTGTAATTTGGGGAAGGGGGCTGCACTGGTTTGGGAGTTGGGGAAGAGGGCTGCACTGGTTTGCGAGTCGGGGAAGGGGGCTGCATTGGTTTGGAGTTGGGGAAGGGGGCTGTACTAGTTTGGGAGTTGGAGAAGCGGGCTGCACTGGATTGGGAGTTAGGGAAGGGGGCTGCTTTGGTTTGGAAGTTGGGGAAGGGGGCTGCACTGGTTTGGGAGTTGGGGAAGTGGGTGCACTGGTTTTGGAGTCGGGGAAGGGGGCTGCACTGGTTTGCGAGTCGGAGAAGGGGGCTGCACTGGTTTGTCCAATTGGAGGCCGGTGACCAGTGGAGTTCCTCAGGGTTCGGTCCTGGGTCCACTATTATTTGTTATATATATTAATGATCTGGATGTAGGGGTAGAGAATTGGATAAGCAAGTTTCCGGATGACACAAAGATTGGTGGTGTTGTGGACAGTGAGGTAGATTACCGTAGATTAAAAGGTGATTTAGGAAGGCTGGAGGTGTGGGCTGAGAAATGGCTGATGGAATTTAATACAAATAAATGTGAGGTGCTACTTTGGAAAGGCAAATTTAAATAGGTCATATACATTGAATGGTAGACAATTGAGGAGTGCAGAGCAACAAAGGGATTTAGGAGTTATGGTAAATAGTACCCTCAAGGCTGATACTCAGGTAGATGGTGTGGTGAAGAAATTTGGAATGTTGGCCTTCATAAATCGGAGTATTGAATTCAAGAGTAGGGAGGTTATGATGAAATTGGTGAGATCAAATTTGGAGTACTGTGTACAGTTTTGGTCACCAAATTATAGGAAAGATATAAACAAAATAGAGAGAGTGCAGAGAAGGTTCACGAGAATGTTGAGAGGATTTCAGGGTCTGAGTTACAGGGAAAGGTTGTGCAGACTGGGGCTTTTTTCTCTGGAGCGTAGAAGATTGAGAGGGGACTTGATAGAGGTGTTTAAGATTTTAAAAGGGACAGACAGAGTAAATGTGGATAGGCTTTTTCAATTAAGAAAGGGGGAGATTCAAACTAGAGGACATGGTTTAAGATTGAAGGGGGAAAATTATAAGGGGAACATGAGGGGAAATTTCTTGACGCAGAGGGTGGTAGGGATGTGGAATGAAGTTCCGGCAGACGTGGTCGAGGCGGGATCATTGGTAACATTTAAGGAAAGACTGGATCGTTACATGGATAGGAGGGGACTAGAGGGGTATGGACCGGGTGCTGGTCAGTGGAACTAGGAGGGTAGGGATTTGCTACGGCATGGACTAGTAGGGCCGAACTGGCCTGTTCTGTGCTGTAAGTGGTTATATGGTTATATGGTTTGGGAGTTGGGGAAGGGAGTTGCACTGGTTTGGGAGTTGGGGAAGGGAGTTGCACTGGGAAGGGAGTTGCACTGGCTTGGGAGCTGGGGAAGGGAGTTGCACTGGTTTGGGAGTTGGGGAAGGGAGTTGCACTGGGAAGGGGGTTGCACTGGTTTGGGAGTTGGGGAAGGGAGTTGCACTGGTTTGGGAGTCGGGGAAGGGAGTTGCACTGGTTTGGGAGTTGGGGAAGGGAGTTGCACTGGTTTGAGGGTTAATGTGAAGGTGATTTGCATTGGTTTGAAGGTTAGTGTGAAGGTGAGCTGCACTGGTTTGGGGGTTAGTGTGAAGATGAATTGCACTGGTTTGGGGATTACTGTGAAGGTGAATTGCACTGTTTTGAGGGTTGAGGAAGGGCGTTGCACTGGTTTGAGCATTTGGGGAAAGGAGTTGCACTGGTTTGAAAGTTGGGGAAGGGAGTTGCACTGTTTTGGGAGTTGTGGAAGGGAGTTGCACGGGTTTGGGAGTTGGGGAAGGGGCTGCACTGGTTTGGGAGTTGGGGAAAGGGGGTTGCACTGGTTAGGGAAGGGAGTTGCACTGGTTTAGAGTTGGGGAAGGGAGTTGCACTGGTTTGGTAGTTGGGGAAGGTGAGTTACAGTGGGTTGGGTTGTGTATAAGGGAGAAGCGGAACTGAAACTGGGTTGTGGGAAAACGTTAGATCCACTGGGTTAGGGAAAGGTGAGTAGTGGTCGGATGCGGGCTATAGGGAAGGTAAGTAGCACTGGGTTGGGGGTGAGAGGAAAGGTATTTTGCAGTGGGTTTAGGATTGGGGCAAAGTAGAGTTTCACTGGGATGTCAAAGGGATGGTTTGGAGGAATATAAATTATAGTGGTTTGGGAGTTGGTGGAAGGATAGTTGAACTGGGTTGGGAGAATGTGAGTTGCACTGGGTTGAGGGTCAAGGAGAAGGTGATTTGCAATGTGTTTGGGATTGGGGCAAGGCGATGTACTGGGTTGGGGAAGGAGAGTTGCACTGGTTTGGAGGTTGTGGCATGTCTGGTGCCAAGGGGAAGCATTAACGGGCATTGCCCATCCACATTAGTTCTTGTGTCCCCCTCCCGCAGTACAAGCATTGCTAGTATCATGTGCTTTCATCTCCACATGATGTAATCATGCACATTTGTCTGTTACATTGGAGGAAGGGGGAAAGTATGTTGGTGGCACACGGAGGAGGCTCATGGCAGATGTGGTACACTCCTCCCCCACCCCCGAGTGAGTTTTCGAATGGCAGATTGTGCCCTCCTCCCTCGCAGTTACCTTAATGCCCTGCAATTAGACTTGTTCTGATCTCACCTCTGGGTTGTGGGGTGGTGAGTGGCACTAGGTTCTGCATTGGGATTAAGTGGAAGGTAGTTTTCACTGTGATGGGGGTTGGGGAAGGGAGTTGCACTGGGGTGGAGAAGGGAAGGGACGTATCTATGCAAAATAGTGCCTATGGCAGGGGAGTCCAAAATAATCACCGACAAGGAAGACTCACGAGACCTGGCCTTGGTGGAAGCCATGTTGTATTTGGCATTGTATAATTGAGAGTGAACGCTAGGATGAGGAAGGAGGATGAGTGAACTGATCATAGAAGAAACGGAGGTGTTCCTTGTATGTCTAGGGTAGAGGCGCTAGGGGGTGGGGCCTCCTTCAAGTGCTGGCCCAGGCATGTGCCATGCCTGCCGTAGATATGCCACTGGGAAAGGGGAGTTGCACTGGGTTGGGGAGGGGAAGGGAGGTGGTTGCACTGGACTGGGTTAGTTGGAAGGTAGGTTTTACTGGGTTAATGGTTGAGTGAGGGGAAGGGGAGTTGTACTGGGCTTGGGGTTAGTTGGTAGGTACGTTTCACTGGGTTAGGGGTTGAGGGAGTGGAAGGGGAGATGCACTGGGTTGGGGGTTGGGAAAGTGGAGTTGATTGGGGTTGGGGCAAGGAGAGTTGGACTGGGTTGGGAATTATGGGAAGAGGAGTGGCACTGGATCAGGGGTAGGGGAAGGTAAGTTGCAGTGGGTTAGGGGTGGGGCAAGGAGCATTGCACTGGGTTGGGGATTGAGGGGAGTTGCACTGGACTTGTGGTTAGTTGGTAGGTTTCACTTGCCCTTTTTCCACTGGCATCCCAGTTAATTGGCCATGCAGTGCCCCAGGATAGGAAGCCATTTGTGCTATTTCCAGTGCGTCACCTTTAATTGGGTCACTGACTGCTTTTCCACTGAACACACACATCCCCGGGGATCAGAGTGTTCTACCTTCAACTGGAAATGGGTCACTTTCTGCTGTCCCTTTTTCACTGGTTTTGTCAGCCGAGCAAGGGTCGAGGCCATCATTTGGACCCTATTCCAGTTAATTCCCTGTTCATTCCTGGGACAATATGCCAGTGGAAACAAAGGGGGTGAGGTGGGGGGATGTGCTGCTGTGATCAGTTGTGCAATGCCTGACAGATGGAGGAAATAGGTTAAATGACTTCCAACAAGAATGAAAACGAAAGTCTATGAAGAAAGCACTAGATGGGATGAGCCCCATTGGACATGGGTCAGATGGGGTGGTGCTGGAGAAGTTGGTGATTCGTGGCAGGTCTTGTGTCACCCACCTCAGCAAGGAGATGTTTCTCCTGGGCACCTCCCTGAGCTCATTGAGCGATGCCACCTTGCCAGCGAAGCAGTAGTTCGGGTTGTAGTCGGTCATGATGGTCGAAGTCCTGATCTTGCTCAGCTTGTACTCTGAGGTCTGCAGCTTCACCCTCACTGCCGCCAACCTGTTGTTCGTGCGGTAGTAAACTGCCATGGAAACAACAGAACGACCAATCAGGTATTCCACCGCTGTGACGTGCACAGTGAGCAGCTCACACAGGCCAATTGGTAGACTCAATTCTTACACGCATGATGTGAGCCATACAGTGGGCAAGGGTTGCAGGATGCATTGCCCATGTGCTGCAGTGCTGGGCATGTGTCCACGTTTAATATATAACAGTGACTTCGCTTCAAACCAGCTTCACTGGCTCGAAGAACTCTTGGATATCTCTTTCAACACAAATAAGAACAGATCCCTGAATCCTCTCCTCTGTGAACCCAGCAACGCACTGGTTGAAATTGTCCGTGGACATCAGGGCCTCTGATTCAGACTCCATCAACCAACATCACAAGAGAAGAAAACTGACTCTGTGAGTATTGGTTATTGTTATTTTCTGGGACCCATGAATGTTGCACTCCCTTCACAACAGCAGTGGATATACTTCAAATGCACTTCATGAAAATGAGATGATTTGAGCAAATCTGAGATGGTCATTGCTGTTGTTCTTGCAAGCATTTTTCTTTAACTTTTCATCTCAATGTTTAGTAACAATATTATGATAAACTGATAAAGATCTAAATTAATAAAAATCATTGTGGCTGAAGCACAAGAACAAAACTTATCAAAATAAAAGAAGACCCCCTTTGTCCCTCATGGCATTCAGCAAGATCTTAAAAATCTGCCTAGCCTTGTAAGGAAAAATCACTGAGATAACTTCTCCTTGATCTCTCAAGTGCACAGACCCAGTTTGTTATCTGCCCCAGAATCATAAACGGAGCTCCAGTTTGGTTGATCAAAGTTCTTACAAATAAACGAATGCTGTGCATCCATTATTGGAGGTGGCCTGAATACCCAGATAAACACAATTTATTGGGAAAAAAAATAATTTCCATTTTCTCTTGCAACATTTTTTGTTTCCACTTGAATTTAGGAGAGGCAGCTCCAACAAGTGGGCCAGACAGAGCTCCAAAAGAGGCCCAATATCAGTAGGAAAGAGGAGAGAAAGCCAGCGTTTGGTCCACAAGAGGAGAGGGGAAACAGTGATGGGTGAGCATTAGAGCGGATGTGTTCCGAGTTCTGCTCTGCTCTTCATTCCAGACTTGACGTTATAGTGAGGATTTTGGAAACTGATTGCTTGCACATTTCTTTATGACAATAAGAGGGCATTGAGCTTAAACTGGCTCTCAGATCAATTCCCCCATTTACCTCTCTGCTCTCTGCTCTTTTTTTCTTGCCCATCCATCCACCCCTTTGATTCTCCTGCCACTTACCTCCATTGATGGGAACTTAAAGTAGCCATTGAAATCGTGCCTTTGGAACACGAGGGCACCCAACATCACAGAGAGAACAGGCCAACTCCATGCAGAAGCCACTCGATTAGCTCTAGGTTGTGGGGTGGTGAGTAGCAGATGTTGAACACCATTCAGCACCTCTGGAATTGGTCTGAAATACTTGGACATTGCTCAGTGTCTGAGTGAGTGCTCAAGCCATGTACTTTTTTTTTTAAGAGGGATAGAGGCGGTGAAAGAGAGCATGAGAGAGGGAGGAAGAGAGAAAAGGAGATAGAGGGAGGTTGATGGAGGAAATAGAGTGAGAGGGAGAGCAGAAGAGGGAAAGAGTAAGAAAAGTAGAAAAATAGAGTCGTTAGGCACTACCAGTAACCACCAAGACTAGGTTGAGGGAATGATAGGCTTTAATATACAGAAGAACCTTGCTAGCCCAGATCTAGGTATAGGAATGGAGGGAAGGGAGAGATGGCTCGACCTTTATGGCCCAGGACCATGGGGGAGGAGTCATAGGGTATGAGTCATCAGTGGGCGGACCAGCTCCATATATACAGTAGTCAACCATAACTATATACAATGGAGGAAACACATCACCACAGGAGTGTATTCAAACTCTACCCCATGCTCAATCTCGAGAGCATTAGTGGGCCATGGTCCATACCGAAAATGGAATTTCTGCAGTTTCTCAATTCAACTCTGGTCAACTCATGGCAAGATGGCGTAGGAAGAAGACATGTGAAACCACCACTCCCCAGCTGAATAATTAATACCCAAAAAATAGAGTCATTTAAAACATTTAAAATTTTTTCTGAAAAAGTTTAAGAGTTAAGCACAGCAATAATGAAGGGAACAAAAGCACAACCTTGGAAGATATATTATAAAAGAGTTGAAAGTGCAGAAGAACTGAGGCCTACCTTTCGGAAGAAAGTCTGATCAGCTCATTTAATTTTAATTTAGAGTTACAGCACAGTAACAGGCCCTTCTGGCCCACGAGTCTGTGCTGCCCAAATACACCAATTAACCTACAAACCCCGTACATCTTTGGAGGCTGGGCAGAAATTGGAGCCACCGGAAGAAATCCACTCGGGCACGAGAACAAACCAACTCCTTTCAAACAATGCCGGATCGGAGCAAGGGTTACTCGTGCTGTAATTGCTCAGCTAAACATGTCACCCATAAACTTGTGAACTTGAGAAAAGTCAAGTCAATGCTCCACATCATTATTAACGTTGGTGGATACCAACTTAAATTCTGTGTCTTAATCCTACACATTTGTGGGTTAACTGCGTGGCCCGTGAATTGTTCTTTCCATAATTTACATCCTCAATCTTGGTTGCTTTCTCTGTGGAAAGTATCGAGGACGGGAATTAAACTGAAGATTCATCGTGAGTTGGCTGAAGAGGAAGACTTCAGGAGGAGGTAACAAGTTGAACTGCAGGAATCACCAAGACACCTTGCTCCAAGAATTAATTGGTTGGATAGACAAGAGATTGGATTCCTTTATTATCATGTAATAAAAAGTGTAATATTACACTGATTTTACTTTTGCCTGCTGTAAGGCAGACAGATTCGCCATCGACAGAAATTGCCTGAAGCACCGCTTGCGTTCAGAGAAAAAGCAAGAGAGTCTCCCCAGAGTCACCGAGTGTCCGTAGATTCGCCTCCAGCACTGCTGCAGCCCTCGCAGCCACACAGAGCCCAGTCCAAACCATCAGCAGCCTGAGGTCTAGATCAGAATCTCCGACACAATCAGGAAACCATCTGGGCCCTCGGCACCTCCTCGCATCCTGGTTTCAATACCAAGTCTCGAGCAAATCTGCTGCCTGCTGTGAATCCCTTGATCACAGTCACCAGCAGCCCATAGCCTGTGCGGGTTTCTTGCCTTGAGTTGCCCACAGGCCGCCCCCTGTGTTCTTCTGCCGCATCTAGGTAAATAGCTCACTGGTCTGCCGGCATGGATCGTTTTCTTTGCTTCTCCTTCTCAAATGGCGGGGGATGGGGGTGTGTGTTCTCCCTGTTTTTTAGTGCCCCGTGCCAGACCTCCACTTCCTGGAGTCTGCAACCCCTTGTGGCTGCTGCTAGTCACAGGCGCATACTCAGCGGTCACAGAATTTTTAAATAAAATCACTGTGGGCTCCATTACCAAGCCATTTAAAGCCTGAACAGAGCTGATGGCTTTCAGACTGGGTGGTGGGACCCAGCAGGAGCACTGTGCCTCTGCCCCCTGATCTTCGAAGGTCCACACCAGTTACACAGATAGCACAGAGTACCCCATTTAGCCCTGAGAACCTCTTCTGCCAGCTAATTTGTCCTTGAACCTGTGTGGTGTGGACTGAGATGATGCATTTACCTGTATCACACCTTGCAATGGTGACCATTTTAAAAAATTCTTGCATTATCTGATGTACTATTCAGAGGTTGACTCGCCTGGATAGCTTTTTTTAAAGCTGTATCTCAGCATAGATGAGAATAAACAAATCAATTCAAATGTTTTCTGCCCTCACTTTTCCCAACCCTCACAAAAGAAATCAACTCCCTGATGAAGGATATTTGGCCCATCATGACCACTTTGACCAAAATTGGTGCAACTCAGATTGCTCAAACATGCCCATTCAGGAACACAAAGTATGTTGATGGCTGATGGTGATGAAGCAGTTTTAGGGGGTGTAGCCATGCAAAGGACTTAGATGGGCGTGTTTTGTTTGAGCTCTCCGTGAAGATTACTAAATAGATGGTCAAAACTTGAAAATCAAGAATTTCTTCATCAAAAATGGATAAAACTAGTTCGAAGAAGCCAAGGCAGCTGAGAACAAAGATTGAAGAAACTCCTATTCAACGGGTAATATTGGGTGAAAAGTCCGAGAGGGAGCGGTGCAAAAATGGCAACAGGACTGGAAGAACCAGGTAAAACTGGGGAGTCGGGTCAAGAGCTGAGCATCATACTGGAAAAAATGGAGAATTTGAGTAATTGATTCTTGATGAGAGACATGATGGAGAAAATGACCAAAATAAAAGAGATTGCTGAAGACCTAATGGAGAGAATAGGTCGAGCAGAAGTTGAATTGATGAAAACACATAAAAACCTTGAGGCTTTGGGAAAAAAAAGCCAAAGAATGGGAGTTGGATAAACAAGGACTTCTGGACAAAACTGACCATATGGGGAACTTCAGTCGATGGAACAATGTCCGAATTATAAGATTAAAGGAAGGAATCAAGGGAAGAGACCCCGTGAACCAGTTTGGAAAATGGATCCCTCAAGTGTTGGAGAAGACAAATTTTGAGAAAAACTACATATCGAGTGAGATCATTGGAACCAGAAGAGCTGGCGACCAGAGATCAAGACCAGTTCTGGTGAGACTTTCAAGCTACCAAGAATGGGAGATAATTCTGGGAGCAGCATATGACTACTCTAAGCAGAATAATGGCCTGCCCGAGGTTGATCACGAAAAGGTATTATTTTTTCAAGACTTTAGCCTATCCTTGAAGAAACAGAGAAAAGAATTTGAAGATGTGGAAAGACAACTACGTGCTTAAAAACCTGAAATACTCAATGAGAAAAGTCAAGTCAATGCTCCACATCATTATTAACGTTGGTGGATACCAACTTAAATTCAAACCCTACGAGTTTGAGGGTCGAAGTAGCCAAAGGGAACTAGCGATTTTTCAAGTCCAAGAACAAGGTGGAAGAATTTCTGCAAAGTTTGTAAAAAAGATTATGTTTCCATTTTTAATGGAACTAAGTAAAAGTAGTAACTTTTAAAAATTTTTGTTAAACCTTGTATTTATTGTTTTAAAGTAAAGTGTATGGAAATATTCACGGAGAACTCAGTAAAGAAAAAAAATCTGGGAAAAGTGGAAGCAGGGTGGAGACTCTGATCTAAAGGGGAGAATGGCACCTGGAGAGGAGCATCAAAAAAAATGGTGCTAAAGGGAGGGATTCCTCCCTTGAAAGATTCCGCAGCTCCATGTATAACTGCTATAATTACAATGCTACTGCAGAAAGGTAGAGACCCATTAAAAACCTCATCATACAGACCAATATCACTTCTGAATGCAGACTATAAAATTATAGCAAAGGCACTAGCCAATAGACTGGGTGAGTATTTACCAAAATTAATACAGCCAGATCAGGTGGGATTTGTTAAGGAAGACATTGTACAAACAGCTTGGGTGGATTATTCAATACAATACATATGGCAAAATCAAAGTTGAATCCAAACATAGCTATTTACCTAGATGCAGAAAAGGCATCTGATCAATTAGAATTGTCTTTCTAATTTAAAACTTCGAAAAAATTTAGTGTAGGTAGAAAATTTATAAAGTGGATAAAAACTCTATCATAGGCCACAAGCTAAAATTATAACTAATAACCATCTATTTTTCCCTTGAGTAGATCGAGTAGACAGCGGTGTCCCCTATAATCAGCATTATACATCCCAGCTATTGAACCCCTGGAAGAGATTATAAGAAGAGATTTGGATATTAAGGGCTTCACAGTTGGTCAGGAAGAACATAAAATTAGTTTATTTGCTGATGATGTTATTATAAATGTCTGACCCGGCTGAATCGCTGATAAGACTTCAAACATTATTTGAAAAATATGGAAGAATATCAGGATATAAAATAAATATGGATAAAAGTGAGATAATGCCATTGGAGAACTTTGATTATGAAAGATATCAAAAAG
This sequence comes from Narcine bancroftii, assembly GCF_036971445.1. Lineage (NCBI taxonomy): Eukaryota > Metazoa > Chordata > Chondrichthyes > Torpediniformes > Narcinidae > Narcine > Narcine bancroftii. The sequence goes on from NC_091470.1 coordinate 76,667,198, forward strand.
ATGGTAGATTTAAATAGAAGAAAGATGGAATTAATTATTTTGGAATAATGACAGATAATAATTTACAGAACTTATATAAGATTAATCATACCCCACTATTATAAAAAGTAGACAAAATCTATAGAAATGGAAAGATCTGTCAATTACATTAACAGGAAGAGTAAATTGCATAAAAATGAAGGTAATGCCAAGACTACATTATCCCTTTCAATTGTTGCCCATTGTACTAACTAAAATTTTCTTTTAAATTATTACATATTCCTATGGAATAACAAAGTACCAAGAATTTCACTGGAAAAGTTAACATGAGACTATAAACTCAGAGGACTTAGACTTCCAGTTTTTAAGTATTATCTATCAGCACCAAGCAAGATTCTATCATCTTTCTTCTAGAAGAGTCCCCCTTCATGGATTCAAATGGGACTGAATTCAGCAAAAGAGGAGAGAATCAATGATTTTATTTATAAATGGAATGATAAGCCAATAACAAAAAAAATGGACAATCCTATATTAATATAGGATGATTAGAATATGGCAAGAAATAAATGAATGTATCAGGAAAAAAAAACAGGTACATCACTGAGGACACTCACGTCTCCAGAATGGAGGACCATCGCCTTCCCAAGATCGTGTTATATGGCGAGCTCTCCACTGGCCACCGTGACAGAGGTGCACCAAAGAAAAGGTACAAGGACTGCCTAAAGAAATCTCTTGGTGCCTGCCACATTGACCACCGCCAGTGGGCTGATAACGCCTCAAACCGTGCCTCTTGGCGCCTCACAGTTTGGCGGGCAGCAACCTCCTTTGAAGAAGACCGCAGAGCCCACCTCACTGACAAAAGGCAAAGGAGGAAAAACCCAACACCCAACCCCAACCAACCAATTTTCCCCTGCAACTGCTGCAATCGTGTCTGCCTGTCCCGCATCGGACTTGTCAGCCACAAACGAGCCTGCAGCTGAAGTGGACTTTTTACCCCCTCCATAAATCTTCGTCCGCGAAGCCAAAGACAAAGACTACTGCTGATAAATCTGGGTAACAAAATATTGAATGCATGGTATGATAAAGGAATAAGATATGTCGATGATTGTTATATGGAAAGATCTTTTATGTCTTTTGAACAATTAAGAAATAAGTATGGAGTAGCTAATGGGAGGGACATCCTTTTGCTTTCTCCAGTTAAGATCATTCTTAAGAGAAAGATGGGGACCAAACTTGGCCCCACCTGAAATTAGTGAGATGGAATGAATGATTTGGCTGGAGAACACACCTAAATTTATATCTAGGATGTACTTTGCTCTCCAAAATTAAAACGTGAAACCAGATTTACAGAGATCGAGAGAGAGAGAGAGATGGGAGTTGGATTTAGGAGTTGCAATAATGGAAAGATGCTGGTCTGATGTGTGGATAGCATGACGACAATTATAAATGCAAGGTACGGATTAGTGCAACATAATTTTTAACATCAATTGAACCTCACACCACAGAAATTACATAAATCAAAATCTAAAATATTGGAGATGTGTTTTAGATGTGGAATAGAAATAGGAACATTTGTATGTGCTAGGTGGTTGTGTGTGAAGGTGAGTCCTTTCTGGCAGGAAACTATTTTAACAAATGAAATTTGGAATTTGGAATTCCAACAAGGATAACGGGTGGGCTTCGCGGATGACCTGGAGCTTCATCTTTTGGGCAAATTCATTGAAATAAGTAATAAACTAAGTAAATTCCAAATTTCATTTGTTAAAATAGTTTTAGCTGTGGCTAAGAAATATGTTGGGATAATCTGGAAATTTGACTCCCCTCTACAGATAGAATGATGAAAGACAGAGATGAACATTTGAATACTTATGGAAAAAAAACATACATAATATAAAGAACAAATATGATGAACTTATAAAAATATGGCAACATTATTTGGATTACATAGGAGCCCAAATATAATTTTTTTTAAAAAGCGCTATTATTAGAAAAATAAGTGATCTCCCCAATGGAGGCATTCCTTTTTTAAACCCAACTGTAAGCCCTGACGGTGTACGGATTTATACTGTGAAGAGGATGTGGGGAGGGTGGTGGAAGGGATTGTTTGAAAATGGAAAAATATGATATGTATATTTATGGGAAAAAACAAAATTAAAATATAAAAAAAAGAAGCAGTATTATTTCATGTAAACCTGCACCTCAGTTCCATTTACATGCCCTTGGAAGTTTTACCAGAAAAATCCATTGACCATGGGCATGAAGGCTCTAACTCCAGCTTGACTTCAGAGGAGAAAATTTTAGTACAGCATTGTCCAGAATGTTAAAAATGCTGGCTGAATTTGCTCCTGAACATATTGTTCATTATTTCTTTTGTTCTTGGCACCATCATGTTGATTTAATCACTAATTCCCCTGACCAAAACGAAAGCACATGATATTAATGACAGGATTCCTGAAGCCGACATGATTAGAATGCGCAATCTGCTCTCGGTATCTCTGCATCCCGGTAGAATTGGAATAACTTTTCCAAAGTAAAATCACATGAGCCTACTTATCTCTAATGCCTCTCTCTTACCACCCCGCCCTCTCCTGCCACTGCCCTAATTGGTGCTGCTAGGACCTAGGTCAAGTATGTTTAGGCCATTCTTGTCATGCCAGAGGTCTGCAAATAGGATTAAAACAGACAAGTTCCGAGTCAATGCAAAAGGCACAACAAATATTGAAGGCATCAGTTGGTCTGAGACTCGGGAACAGCTCTGAGAGAGTCTTGATCCCTTGTATGAGATTAAAGCAAAGTCCCGGCTGTCTCGCTGGTGAAAGATCCCCATACTGGTTTCGAAGTAAGTTCATTCTCCCTAAATATCCTGAACAATATTTATCACTCAAGCAACAGTTGAAAGGAAAGTTATTATAACATTATCAGGTGGTAAACCTTGTGCACAATTGGATGTGCTAATTTCTCCATAAAACTATTTCTATACTTTAAAAGAGTGCATTTTACTCACTGTAAAAAGTGCTCTGAAAAGTGACAAGAGCGAGTAATGAGATATGAACCATCACACTCATGAACAGTGAGGTATCATACTAAAGAAAAATCTAAAGGTATGTACTGAAACATAAATCATCCTTTTCAACCTGTCAGTGGGTAACAAGGATCAAGTTTAAGAGGCCTATCCTTCACACTCAACTCACCCATTTTAAGAGACAACCGGAGTCTTCTAATTTCTATTAGGTGGCCAATGAATATTTTGATCTGGAAGGGAGGACCAACTCCTGATCCACAAGTCTCTGGCAGGTAAACTTGAGTTGATATTAGAAAATGTTTTAAAAAAAAGTAGAGGGAAATGAGATCAACTGACGGAGGTTTACTCATGGTAATTTATGCATTTTTAGCAAAAATAAATGACTGAGCATAGTGATATGGATAGAGGCTTATTTATTAAGAACACAGAAGATTATTCAGCCCATTGTGTTAATATTGGCCCCTGCAGTGCAGAGCATCAATTCCATTTTCCTTCTGGTTTCCCCCCGTTGCCCTGATTTATTCTCTCTTACACATGGCTGTCAGCTCCACGTGATTCTTCTTCCAACCACTTACCTACACTAGGGTGACATTTACAATAGCCTGCAAATCTTTGAGATCTGGGAGTAAAAATGATGTACCTGGTGAAAAACCCACATGATCGCAGGGAAAATGTGAAAACTCCAAAAAGACATATTTCTAAACATATTCCCACCTCCCCCAGCCTTGGCCTACCCATTGCAATCTGATTGGTTCTTCAACCCCTGACCATCCACAACCTGGCTTCTAAAGTTCCGGTTCTAAAGTTCAGAGTCAATAATGAACACACTGAGTACGTTTTCCCCCATGTCCAAACAACTGTGGTTTGCACTGAGGGACAGAAGAATGCTGGTGCCTGCTTCCATGTCCACCAGAATTTCGATGCGCACATCTCCTTTGCCCACTGTGCCTCATTAGTATCGTGGCGAGAGAGCAAATAATCAACTCATTATTGTGAACAAGTTGCTTGGTGGTACAGTATAGTACCCTGTATCCGAAACGCTTGAGATTAGATGTTTTTTGTTTTTTTGGTCGGTTTTCGGAACGAACAAAGCAGCAGAGTAGCATCAGCAGAATATCTGTACCAGCAGTTAAACAGCAGCAATAAACAACAGCAGGCTTTTTGAGCGCCAACATGACGCCACAAGTGTAAAATTTACATGAAATCATGTTTCACACCTACATCGCTGTCCAGTTTTGCCAACAGCTTGACTTTCTGTCCTATAGATAAGCAGAAACACTTCACCTCTTTTTCATATTGCTGTCATCCATAGTGGTATCTGTAGGCCTTTTTGCCATTTTCAACTATATCTTTGGACATCAGAGCTCTGTTGTTATCAAAATGGCACCAACAGAGCCCCATAAGGGCAAGTCAAGTGTTGAATTTTTTTCAACTTGTGACATCACGTCAGTGCTATAAGTTTTTTTTTCCGGTTTTTTTGATCTTTCCTGTTTTCGGATCTTCGGATACAGGGTACTCGACCTGTATTACCCTGCATCCTCCTCTTCCTCCTGTCATCCTCCAGTTGTTCATCCCAATTAAATTAGGTCAAAACACTGGACCTCCCTGCACCTCCCTCCCTTTGCCTCTTCACTTTTCTTCTCCAAACATGGCTTGACCCACCCTAACTATTCCTTATGTGGCTCAGGATCACATTTGGACCTTTACACTGTGATGATCACCTGATCCCAATTCCCTCCAACTCCAGCATTTGCAAATAGACTGCAGAGATATGGTGGCTTAATAAACAATCAGAGATGGTGAAAGGCATTGTGTAGAGAAATAATCACTGTATTTGAGTGGAGAGCTCCAGCTACTGCAAATGGATTAGGTAAAGAGATGGATGTAGTTTTTGGATGGGGAGATAATTATGTCCCCATTTTTATTGCAGGTAAATGTATGGTTCTGCTCACTGGGTAAATACTATTTTTTTTGTGTGTTTTCCCATCCAAATGAACAATATACACAGATTAATTTATTGTGAATACATCTTTTACCTCATTCATTCATTAAGTCTTCTTGCCATGGATAATATTTTAAATATCTCAGTAATAACACTGTAGCATCTAATTAATTAACAAAGGTTCCAAATGCTCCACTCCAAAAGCTTTTTGTATCTGGCATCTAAATGAATTGAATTCGAGTGCTTATTCTAGTTTGGCTGCAAAGAACGACCCTGATGATAGATTGAGCTTGCAGGTTTATATAGGAATTGAACAAATTCTTTTTTTATTTTTACAAATCATCGATGAAATTGCACAAACTCCCTTCAGTCGAGGAGGAACAGAGCTCGTGCCTTCACCCAGAAACATCCTCTCTGAATTTTGCAGGTTGCTTTATACGTATTGAGTTTTTACTTCTTAATAATTGATTGTTTAAATGTCCTTGGATGTTAATGTAGGAGGTGCAATTAGTAAGTATGCAGATGACATGGAGGTTGGTGGTGTTGTGGATAGTAATGAAAGTTGTCGTATGTAGGATTTAGATCAGACGGGAAGTTGGGCAGAGTGTTGCAGATGGAATTTAATTGTGACACAAGTGAGGCGATCCATTTTGGGAAATCAAATAAGGGTAGAGCAAAAACAGTAAATGGTAGGGCACTATAGAAAGTTGATGGACAGTTGGACCTTGGGCCTCAAGATCATAGTTCAATGAAAGTGGCGACAGAGGGATAGGATGTTAAGGATTGCCTTGATAGATTGTAGCAGAGAATTTAAAAGTTGGAATGGTAAGTTTCAACTTTATAAAACATGGTTAAACAACATTTAAAATATTATCTAGAATTCTGGATGCCACACTACAAGAAGGATGTGGGTCCATTAGAGAGAGTGCAGAGGAGATTCACCAAGATGTTGCTTGATTTAGAGGACATTAGTTATGGGTAGAGGTTGAATAAGATGAGCTTGTTTTCCCTGATCGAGGTATATTAAATGATTATGAGGCATAGACAGGATAGAGATAGTTAGAATGAGTTTTTTAAACCCTTGAAAAGAGTATCAAAAAGAACAGGGCATAAGTCTAGGAAGGAGTTGTAAAGGGGATTAGAGGGGAAAGTTCTTGTACAATGACTGATACCTGGAATTTGCAGCCAGAGGAGGTGATGGAGACCAATACAATCACTACATTCAAGAGACAGTTGACAGACACGTAAATAGCAAGGCTTAAAAGAATACAGATCTAGTTAGGAAAATGGGGTTTGCAATAGATGGGCAAAAGGCTTGGCATGGACTTGATGGGCCAAAGGGTCTAGTGCTGTGCTCTGCAGCTCTATGGCTGTTACTCCACTTCATATTTTCCCTTGAACTTGCCAAGAGTACCCATGGCTTTTAAGGAATTTGGATAAGGTGTTGATTGAGTGGACAAAATATCCTGGGTGTCGAGCTCATGTTGTTGGAGCTGCGCTCATCCAAATAGAAGGAGTTACCAAAACCATGGAGAGAGGTAAAAGGGCTTTTCAAATGTATAGCAAACTTCAACAATCCCTTCAGAGCTAATTTTTCTTCTGAAGTATATTTATCATTCTAATTCAGGAAACACATCAGCTGTTTTGAACTCAAGAGGATCTCATAATTAGCATTGAAGTAAGGGCCTGGATGATCCAATCATGTTAACCTTTTTACACTCACAGACCACCCTATATAACCATTTTCTGACTACAGACCACCAATAATAAACCCATGGCCTGACAATGGAGCTGGGGAGGGGAGGTGGCGAGAAGTGGTGAGTTTGAGCCTCTTTCAAAACCAGCGGAGGGAAAATTTTTGCTTTGATGGTCAGTTACTTTAAAATTTTTCATTTCTTTTTAAAAAAAAATCAAATTTACAACTTTGCTGTACACATTACTTGTTTATATTTGTCCTTGCTGCATCACCACGGCCCACCTTAAACAAATCCACACACTACCAGAGGTCTGCAGACCAAAGGTTGAGAAATTCTGCCAAAATGCAATGAGTTGAAGAATAAATATGTGGCTGGACATTGAAAGATTTCCACTGCTCATCAAATATAATCTAAGATGTCTCCTAAAAGGGCAGACCAAGTTAACAATAATGAAGAAAAGAGCTGGAATTTACAACAGAGCACCTCTTCCTCTGTACTGCATTAAATCGTTAATGGTGGCAAGGGAACTAGAACCCTCAATGTCCTGACTGAGGTGGTAACACGAGCTGACACCAGTACAGCCTCAGGAGAAATCCTGTCATATTCATTTTCTCCCTGGCTAGCAAGAGTCATTGTTGCTTATGGACATTTCATCGACCAGCAACTAAACCTGTTGTGTAGGATTCATACTTTTCCAGGTCATCCAGAGAAGAGAATTCAAACGAATCTTTGCCTTTCTCCACAGTTATTAACCTGGCGACCATTTATTCAATATTTTCATTTGTGGTGAGTTGAACTGGCTCTGTTTTCTTTCTATGATTATGTATGATAATTGGGCTGTAAGATGAGATCGGAGTGATCGGCGTGGTTTAGCTATATCTGTAGGTTTTTTTTTAAGTTTTTTTTAATTCAGATTTGTTTTTTCTTCTTTTTTGGGGTTTTTTTTTCTCTTTTTTCATATATTGTTATTAATTATATCTTTTTTTTTAGAGATAGTTCACACCCTAAACTGATCAAAATTTTTTTTTATGATATATTTTTATTCTGTAATATTATTGTTTAATATCTCTGTATTAATTCATTACTTACTATGTATTTTTTTTATATCTCTTTGAACTGTATGTGTTTATAAATTATAATAATAATAAAAAGATTGAAAAAGAAAAAAAGAAAGCCTTTCTCCACAGTTATTAGGATGCTCAGGAAAGGCACTTGTCTCACTTCCCCTGAACATCATCAGGAGATGCTTGGGTTCAGAAAGTCTCCAGGAGAGAGAGAGGGGTCGGCGATGGCATATTAAATCAGCCGAAAGCAGCAATACTAATGAGGAAAAAAATTGCAGCTTTATCTTACCTGGTTGCCATGGAGATCCTCTTTCTAAGATTCTAAAGAGTATCACCCTACCAGATCTCCTTAACATGATTCAGGGAAAGGTTTAGATTTCTTTTTAAAAATTGCACTTTGGAGATCTGTTTACAGCTTCAATGGACCTGAGCCACCTTCGCTTATTTGTTTCACCGCAAGAATATTTTCTATTTGTTGATTGGCAGGCCTCCCACCAAATCACAGGCGCTGATGGCTGAGAGGAAATGGGACCAGAAGCTGAGCAGATGCGTTGGCAGCAGGCATCTGGTTACAGGGGCAGTGGAGGCAGCTGCATCGAAGGAGGAGGCATGATCCTCGACAACTCTCTGTGTCTGAAGGAACCTTGCTTTCTTTTCTCCTTTAATTTTGGTTTTTTGGAAAATGGCACCTGGACAACTCTTTGCTTGCTTTCAAATGGCATGCAGGAGAAAACTTCTCATTGTATCTCAGTATGCATGACAATAATTAATAAATATCTGGATCAATTTGGAATGTACTTTTGGATAAAAGCCATAAAGTGTTTTTAATTTGATTTCTTTCAGATGTACCAAAAAAATAGTTTTACTGCTTCTCAACTATATTTCAATCCAGTAACAGTTCTGGAAGCAGTAAAATTCCATGATATTTTTGAACAAGACATTTTAAAGGTCAACGCACAGAAATACTGGAGGAATTCAGTCAGTCTTGCAGCATCTACAGGAAGATCCTGATGTTTTAGGCCTGAGCCCTTCCTTCAAGGTATAAGCAAAAAGCAGGCAGGTGTCTGAATGAAGGCTGGGGTAAGAAAGGAGGGGGGGGTGGTGAAGGAGTCCAGACCAGCAGGAGTTCATTGAATTAGAGGAAAGGTGCGAATTAATCTTGGTTCTGTGAAAGGAGACAGAGGGAACAAGGAAGAGAGAGAGAGACAAAACTAGAGGAAAGGAGACAGGGGACAAAGATGGTGGTGGGGGGGGAGGTGGTTTAATGGAAACCAGAGAAGTCTATGTTAATACCATCCAGTTGGAGGGGGACCAGACAGAATTTGCTGTCCCTCTTATTTGAAGGGTAGCCTCAGTCTGGCAGTGCATGGGACCATGGACAGACATATCAGCAGGGAAATGGGATGGGAAATTGAAATGGGTGGCCACCCTCCAAAAACAGATGTCATTAACATCGGCCTCCACTTTCCACCCCACCCGGCACCACACCATCTCTCTCCTTTCCTCTAGTTCTCTCTCTCTCTCTTCCCTGTCTCCTTTCACGAAGCCAAAAATCAATTTTCACCTCTCCTCTTATCATATCCAATTAACACCTTTTGCCCAAACACCTCCACCCCCCACTTCTCCCCCCCTTTCTTTCTCAGTCTTTATTGAGACACCTGCTTCCTTTTTGCTTAAGCCTTGAAGAAGGGCTCAGGCCCGAAACATCAGTAATTTATCTTTACCTCCTCTGGACACTGAGAGACCAGCCGGTTTGTTTATACTACAATCACAGCATCTGTGGACTTCCGTGTTTCACTCCACTTTTAAAGATCCAAACCAATTCAGAGAAATAGCAGCTGCTGAAACAATGGTGCAGTAGATGGTGTGGCTTTTTCTCAGTTCCAGTTACCTGGGCACCAACCTGACTTCTGGTACTATCTGTTGTGAAGTTTGCATGTTCTCCCTGTTTCCCCGAGGTGCACAAGTTTCATCCCACATTCGGAAAGCATTGTGCATGTCAGCAGGTTAATCAGTTACTGTAAATTAGCTGTCATGGCAGAGAGCTGGACTGGAGTTGGTGGAGAATAGGCTTCAGGAAAATATGTGGGGGATTGGGATTGATGCGAGTGCTCTGTGAGTTAACAGAGATTAAAATGAGCCGAATGGCCTCCTTCTATCCAATAGGAGAAAGCAAAGGGTCATATTATCAGCTCTCAGAATGCTGGTTGACCTCGGGTTAGGGAAGCACCTGGGATACTGAGATGCCTGGAATAAACCTGCCAATCAAGAAAACTATGACCACTATCCAGTGTACACAGGAAATAACAATCTACAGTTCCTCTGGGAATACCAGTGCAAACAACAGGAAGGCCATCAGACAAGTACAGTGAGAATTCTGTGGCCCCTCCAGTGGGGTTCACCGAAACTCACTTCCAATTGCTAACCATTCTTCTTTCTTTGGCTTGGCTTCGCGGATGAAGATTTATGGAGGGGGTAAATGTCCACGTCAGCTGCAGGCTCGTTTGTGGCTGACAAGTCCGATGCGGGACAGGCAGACACGGTTGCAGGGGAAAATTGGTGGGTTGGGGTTGGGTGTTGGGTTTTTCCTCCTTTGCCTTTTGTCAGTGAGGTGTGCTCTGTGGTCTTCTTCAAAGGAGGTTGCTGCCCGCCGAACTGTGAGGCGCCAAGATGCACGGTTTGAGGCGATATCAGCCCACTGGCGATGGTCAATATGGCAGGCACCAAGAGATTTCTTTAGGCAGTCCTTGTACCTCTTCTTTGGTGCACCTCTGTCACGGTGGCCAGTGGAGAGCTCGCCATATAACACAATCTTGGGAAGGCGATGGTCCTCCATTCTGGAGACGTAACCCACCCAGCGCAGCTGGATCTTCAGCAGCGTGGACTCAATGCTGTCGACCTCAGCCATCTCGAGTATTCCGACGTTAGGGATGAAAGCGCTCCAATGAATGTTGAGGATGGAGCGGAGACAATGCTGGTGGAAGCGTTCTAGGAGCCGTAGGTGATGCCGGTAGAGGACCCATGATTCGGAGCCGAACAGGAGTGTGGGTATGACAACGGCTCTGTATACGCTAATCTTTGTGAGGTTTTTCAGTTGGTTGTTTTTCCAGACTCTTTTGTGTAGTCTTCCAAAGGCGCTATTTGCCTTGGCGAGTCTGTTGTCTATCTTGTTGTCGATCCTTGCATCTGATGAAATGGTGCAGCCGAGATGGGTAAACTGGTTGACCGTTTTGAGTTTTGTGTGCCCGATGGAGATGTGGGGGGGCTGGTAGTCATGGTGGGGAGCTGGCTGATGGAGGACCTCAGTTTTCTTCAGGCTGACTTCCAGGCCAAACATTTTGGCAGTTTCCGCAAAACAGGACGTCAAGCGCTGAAGAGCTGGCTCTGAATGGGCAACTAAAGCGGCATCATCTGCAAAGAGTAGTTCACGGACAAGTTTCTCTTGTGTCTTGGTGTGAGCTGGCAGGCGCCTCAGATTGAAGAGACTGCCATCCGTGCGGTACCGGATGTAAACAGCGTCTTCATTGTTGAGGTCTTTCCATTACACCACCAGTTACAGTCCAGCTCACAGCTAGTCAAAAAAATGCAAATAAATAAAATGCATCTCAGCGAAGACAAGGAATAGAAAACAAAATGAACCCAGATGAAACTGACCTCACTTCCAGTTGTCTGAAAACTTCTAAAGGCAGATTTCCATGATGAATTTCACCTACTCCATCAGTTCCAATTCAAAGTGGCATCCTGATCTAGGGCGTCAAGGCTATGGGCTTTCAGTTAAAGTTTAGAGTATAACGTTGCATTAATGGAAATAAAATAATTTATCCACCTCACTGTGAGCTGGGAGGCACAAACATTAAACTTAGTCTTGGCTGGAACTTCTTTACATTAATGAGTTGCCAGTCCTTGAGATATCACTGAACATTTCAACGATCCAAAGGACAGTAAAATTGCATTTAATTTTCACATGTTTGCCACAGCATAGCATGCTATTAAATTTCTAGTTGCACTTCAGTTGAATTCAAGAGATTGACACACACCCAGAATAGCCTTATCTCAAAGGGAAAACTAGTCTAATGCAATACAAGATGGTTTAAGAGCTGATCCAATCAATTAGAGCAATTCCCCAATATATAGCAGTAAACAGGAGAAATGCTGACCCCCAGGCTAGATATTATGTGTATAGTAAGTTATCTGACTGCTAAGTGAGGCAGAGCTCAGTACCACATTGTTTTCATGTTAAAGAAACATGCTGAGAAGAGTTGTGGGAGGGTAATGGGATTGTTAATCTACTGGGAATCAACAATGCTAATAAGTATTTAGTATTCATGTCTGAATCAGAAGAGGTTTGACTGAACTGCAAGATTCTTCACGGTCAAATGGACTGCCAGCACTTGACTGGAGGCCAAGCGTAACATTACAAGTTTATTGAGAGTTAACATCTTCCAGGCAAGTTGGATAGAAAATTGTGGCACAAATTTACAAAAGTCCATTTCATGTCAGGCCTCTAGCTACGGAGCAGATTGAAAAATGGGGAACTTACCTTTCAGACAGCAGCCCTAAAAGGTTGCTCCAGCATGCCATTCACATCCAGAGGCACCTCATAGTGTCCTCCAGATCCGATGGAGTCGGGGCGACTGGTGCCATAGCACCACCATCATAAATACGTGGCAGAGCAATGGTTGTCTTCCCAAGCCATAATCCCCCAGGCAGCTGGAACCACTCAATGGTTCCCAGAACAGTTCCAGCTGCTTGGGGGATTATGGGTAGGAAAGACGGCTATTACTCTGACACATTTTGAGCCAAAAGCGGCCCAGTGTGGCTGTCCCAGACTATACTGGCCACCTCCTGATGGCATCCAGTGTCCTGCCAGCCCCCGTTGCCCCATCAGTCCCTGCTGACAGCTCCCACTGCCCCTGACTTGGAGGGAGAGGGGTGCATGGGGAAATGGGTCATGGGCTGAAAGCACCATCAGCCCGCCCCTAAACAGCTATTTAGCGTGGCTGTACATTCAGATTGATCGGCAGAGGGCTGTTCTGCAGAGATTATCCCTCTCGAAGAGGGGTTGGAATATACGGCATGGAGACCATCTCTCCACATTTGGAAAGGATGGGTATCTGAATAGGCTTAAAGTCTCTGTCCAAACAAGTGTACTAAATGGTAGAGCTGGCTACAATTATGGCATTTAAAGGACAGTATGTGGATGGAAAGTGTAAGAGGGATATGAGCCAAGCACAGCATTTAGGACCTATTCAGATGAACAACTTGGTGGCATGGACAAGTTGGGCCAAAGGCCTTGTATTGCTCTATGACTCTAAGAATCTGCAACACCACCACCAAACTCTGATGCCATGAAAAGTACTTTAACAATTAAATCCCCTTAAATATGATTGAATTTATTGGAAGGTGAATCTTGAAATATGATAGTGTGACTCAGCAAAGTTGTTTCTATAACCCTTGCAGTTTGATTCTCCCCTCACTCATTAAATTTCTGCACTTTTCTAGCCTGGCTCAGGAAAACTTAGAAATCTACCCTTGGCCTTTCACCTCCATCTGACATTGTCACTTCCTGATTTTTGAATCCGACCCTTCAGATCAAAACTATATGTCTTGCATGAAAGTTTGACCTGGTAACAATGGAGCCTGCTTCCTGAAGTTCACAGATTTAAACAAAATTAAGCCAGTGCGCAGCACACGGATGTAAGAAAAATAAACCCATCCAGTTCTTGCACCAGAAACAAGCAGGATAGGATAGCTTTTAGGTAAAAAGGACAAAGCTTGTTGAAAGATCTGCTACATTCAGGAATAAAAGGCTACAATGTGGTTGAACTGTGTAAAGGAGTCATTTAAAGCTACAATGACTGAGGTAAAATATTGACACCATACTTACCTGAATCTAGGGCTGAGAGGAGCAGAGACATCCAAGGTGGGGATTCTGACCCATTCCCTTCCCAAATGAAGCCTACTAAACCACATTCCCCACTCAACACAACTTAGTACTGGTACATTAGAATTTAAATAATTGCACCAGACACAAGGAACATTTTCTAGTGAACCTTTATTTGCCTCATCTAATAGGCACAATGCACACTTGACAATGTATCACAGGCTCTGTAGGAATTCACTGCAGATTAAAATTTCTAAAGCCAGCTGAATGAAGTTCAGATTTACATATTGTGGAGCCAAAGTTTAAACAGGCCAAAGAATTAGTATTGAACTATAAAAGATGGTTTACCTTGGTTTAAAAACTTAAAGAATTGATCAGTCAGGATAAATGGCTAATTCAATTGAATCCTTTTACATTGAGGTGGAAGGTGTAAGGATGTTTTAGTAGGCAGTTAATAGTATTGATTTCAAATAGAACAGCAAAATTGTTAAAGATGATAAAAATTGTGATGGAAAAGACAATGATGTTGATGAAAAAATCACTGTGGTGATGCCAAAGGCAGTAGTGATGATGTCAAAGGCAGTAGTGATGATGTCAAAGGCAGTAGTGATGATGCCAAAGGCAGTAGTGATGATGTCAAAGGCAGTAGTGATGATGTCAAAAGCAGTAGTGATGATGTCAAAGGCAGTAGTGATGATATCAAAGGCAGTAGTGATGATGTCAAAAGCAGTAGTGATGATATCAAAGGCAGTAGTGATGATGTCAAAAGCAGTAGTGATGATATCAAAGGCAGTAGTGATGATGTCAAAGGCAGTAGTGATGATATCAAAGGCAGTAGTGATGATGTCAAAAGCAGTAGTGATGATATCAAAGGCAGTAGTGATGATATCAAAGGCAGTAGTGATGATGTCAAAAGCAGTAGTGATGATATCAAAGGCAGTAGTGATGATGTCAAAAGCAGTAGTGATGATATCAAAGGCAGTAGTGATGATGTCAAAGGCAGTAGTGATGATATCAAAGGCAGTAGTGATGATATCAAAGGCAGTAGTGATGATGTCAAAGGCAGTAGTGATGATGTCAAAGGCAGTAGTGATGATGTCAAAAGCAGTAGTGATGATGTCAAAGGCAGTAGTGATGATGTCAAAGGCAGTAGTGATGATATCAAAGGCAGTAGTGATGATGTCAAAGGCAGTAGTGATGATGTCAAAGGCAGTAGTGATGATATCAAAGGCAGTAGTGATGATAAAAGCAGTAGTGATGATGTCAAAGGCAGTAGTGATGATGTCAAAGGCAGTAGTGATGATGTCAAAGGCAGTAGTGATGATGTCAAAGGCAGTAGTGATGATGTCAAAGGCAGTAGTGATGATGTCAAAAGCAGTAGTGATGATATCAAAGGCAGTAGTGATGATGTCAAAGGCAGTAGTGATGATGTAAAAGGCAGTAGTGATGATGTCAAAAGCAGTAGTGATGATATCAAAGGCAGTAGTGATGATGTCAAAGGCAGTAGTGATGACATCAAAGGCAGTAGTGATGATGTCAAAGGCAGTAGTGATGATGTCAAAAGCAGTAGTGATGATATCAAAGGCAGTAGTGATGATGTCAAAGGCAGTAGTGATGATGTAAAAGGCAGTAGTGATGATGTCAAAAGCAGTAGTGATGATATCAAAGGCAGTAGTGATGATGTCAAAGGCAGTAGTGATGACATCAAAGGCAGTAGTGATGATGTGAAAGGCAGTAGTGATGATGTCAAAAGCAGTAGTGATGATATCAAAAGCAGTAGTGATGATGTCAAAAGCAGTAGTGATGATCTCAAAGGCAGTAGTGATGATGTCAAAGGCAGTAGTGATGATGTCAAAGGCAGTAGTGATGATGTCAAAGGCAGTAGTGATAATGTCAAAGGCAGTAGTGATGATGTCAAAGGAAGTAGTGATGATGTCAAAGGCAGTAGTGATGATGTCAAAGGCAGTAGTGATGATGTCAAAAGCAGTAGTGATGATGTCAAAGGCAGTAGTGATGATGTCAAAGGCAGTAGTGATGATGTCAAAGGCAGTAGTGATAATGTCAAAGGCAGTAGTGATGATGTCAAAGGAAGTAGTGATGATGTCAAAGGCAGTAGTGATGATGTCAAAGGCAGTAGTGATGATGTCAAAAGCAGTAGTGATGATGGCAAAAGCAATGTAACAATAGGGTACTGTCATGTTCTGGCTGCAAACACTCCATGATGACAAACCAGAAAAAAACCATTAGCTGAAGCAATAGGGGCCACAATGTGGTCAGTAATACTTCCTGCCTTGTTCTCGCACATTCTCAATGTTTTAAGTCAATGACCACTGAGGTGTATGACAATTAAATGGTAAATTAGCATTTAATAATGCTAAGAGACCAGAGCAATATGAAGGATCGGGCTAGAAGTGAAGAGTAATAATAGTTAAATAGAACATATTTGTGTTCATTTTGTTTATATATTATAAATGGGGATATTTTACATGGAGATTATATCAGAATATTAATTTCTATTGTATGTTATAATTCTGTTGAAGCTTCTGCAAAAGGAGGCCATTCAGGCATGTAGACTACCACATCTGGCCTGGCTCACTTCGCCCCATTCCTCTGCTTCTTCCCTGGAATTTTTTTTTCCTTTAATACATCAACTTTCCTTTTGACAGATGGTACATTAACAAATGCCCAGTTGGCTCGGAGTGCTGTTAATGTGAGGTTGGTTCTCTCCAAGACTCGAGCATATATCTTGGACCACATTTCAATGGACCACTGAGGATGTTAAGTGAAGATCCCATCCATTGTTCCTGTGATTCAAATTTAGCCACAAGTTTCTTCAACTATTACTTGAGGAATATTTGGAACATGGCAAGGATAAGATCAGCCCATTCATTGTTAGCGTCATGTTGTGCAGGAATGGATTATCATATCTAACAGTACCCATAACACTCAGGCAGTCTCTTGGCTACTCAGTGCTTAAAGCTTCCATTCATACTTGAAGTACCATTACAAAATGTTAAAGATTACTTACTACAAGGAGAACAACAACTTGCATTTTTAGTGTGTTTTAAATGCCAGAAAATATCCTGAGGCACTTCACAGGAATATTATTAAA
Organism: Narcine bancroftii; assembly: GCF_036971445.1. Taxonomy (NCBI): domain Eukaryota; kingdom Metazoa; phylum Chordata; class Chondrichthyes; order Torpediniformes; family Narcinidae; genus Narcine; species Narcine bancroftii. Next base: position 76,683,898 of record NC_091470.1, read on the forward strand.
CATTTAAGGAGAAAATGACATAGATGATCAAAAGCTTGGGCAGAACAGTGGAAATGTTAAAGGAGGACATTTCAGAGCTCAGCACCTTCAGAGCCACTGGCATGGCCATCAGTAATGGAATAGATAAACTTGGAGATGCCCAGAAATAGAGGAGCATTGAGGACTGTAGGGCTGAAAATGGTTGGAGAGGATGGGAGTAGGGTGAAATCAAGGATCTGAATTTTAAAACAGAGGTTAATCAAGGGCCAGTGTTGGTGATCTGATCTCTTTGAGAGGAGACAGGCATTTGAATGCAAAGGGCACAAAATACTTTGAGGCATCCCTTAACTACGTCAGCCAAGGAGAATGGGCATCGGATCACTGGATCAGAAATGAGGTGACAGAGCTATGATCTTGAGCTGTTGAGACAGGGATGGAAGAAGGCACTGTTTTGGAGGTGGAGAGATGAAGGTAAATGAGCAGATGGGGAATTAGAGTTTCAACCTGTCCAAGTCTGTTGCAAGAGTGATATGGAGGCAGTGAATGGAAAATGGAGTTTGTTGAACAATATAAATCATAGAATCATTTGAAATGATTCACATTAAAATGAAACACAGGAGGCTAATCAGTTCATCCTGCCTGGTCTAGTCAAATACAACCATCTAACCTAATCCCACTTCCCAGCTCTAGGTCATTGACCCAGCAGGACACGACTCTTCAAGTTCATATCCAAGTGCTGTGTAAATTAGTTGTGTGTTTCTGCCACAACCTCCCTTTCAGAGATTCAGATGTTAGCACCTTCACCATCCCTGTAATCTCTTCCTATTGATCTGATCCTTGACCCCTGTAAAATGATCCCCCTTTGCCTCTCTGTTGCATTTTGTGAAGTGGAACCAAAGTTGAAGGCTTCATTCTCCAACTCTGCCATTTCCGGGTCTGACCAATTAAAGACAGTGGTGAGAGGAAGTGGTGAGTTGAAGCTGGTTGAGGAAAACAATGTGTTTCTGGTTGAGGGGCAGCATGCAAATGTGAAAAGGAAGGAAGATAATGTAGGAGAAGAAAGAGTTGCCATTAAAGGTGACTCTCTGCCTACAAGAAGATCATTAGGAATAGAACCAGCCAAGGCTGGTCCACTGCAGCTAAGAAACAATATGCTGGAGAAAAAGAGCATAGTCAACCAAGGTAGATCAAAAAGAACAGGGAGAGAGAAGCAACTCTATTCTGACACAGCCATTGCCCATGAATACCCTTAGATTTCAACTGCAGTAGAGTGTAGTTTCCCTTCTCCCTCTCACTCAAGGTAAATTCCCTTTATACCTACAGGAGAAAATTACCAAAGAATTCAATTGAGAATTTGTTATTTTGAACTCTCTGGAACAAGTGTGTTATGTTTTGCACAAGTCACTCAAGTCATATTGAAGCCAAGTTAGCATGGTTATAAAATTCAGGAGACTCTTTCAGGATCAAATGGTGCTCGTTTTCAGTGTTCATTCAGTGTTCAAGTTGCTTGAAAGGGGGTCTCTTTGTTCAGAATCATTGTTTCTGATAAGTTTGCAACCTGCCTCTTTTAAGTCTTGCTGGTGATATTTTGACATTGGTTACAAACTCAATGGCTGTTCTAATTAGCCACTAATATGTTCAATGGCTCCAAAGTTCTGCACCAGAATGTGATAGTTCCAGACAGTTGATTTAATATCATATAAAGTTGAAAGAAGTTAAACTGCTATGTTTAAAAGCATTCTTTGACAAAGTCAATCCAATGCCACAGATCAAAGGATGAAGCAAATGCCAATCCTTAGGAACCCATTAAGGAATTCTTTTGGAGTCATGGTTGGATCGGGAGAAAGGAGCAGCATATCATCCTCACTCCCCTTTTGAAAGCTTGTGCCAATCTGCAGGATCTGGGAAGGGACATGAGATCATGGACAAGGACAGTTATGTGGTTGTAGGAAGAATGTAGTGATGGGCAGAGGCAAGATTCTCTGGTAGTTCAGCAAAGGTTGCAATTCAGAGGGAAATACAATAGAAGGATTCATTCCAACCATCATCTTGCTACTGTGTGGATCATAGGAGCTTTTAATCAAGAGGAATCATACAGGAGAAAAGAAAAGAGAAAGGCACATTCTTCATAGTTATGGAATGTCTCAAATTTTGCACCCTTTGCACCATATTTGAAATGTAACCTCAGATGTAATGTAGAAATACCTGTGCTTACCTCTGCATTCACTAGATTTCCTGGTGTGAGAGAAGGGCTAACTTCCCAGTCTAAGGTGACAGGAATCTGCAACCTTAAAGCTCCAAGCACAAAGTCCAAAATGAAAAATGTCAGGTTGCAACTCTCGTCCAATAAACTGAGCCAAAGATAGATCTTGCTGGAACAAAGAGGCACAACTCAAGCTGACACTTTTGGGCAATAGATGAAGAAACAAACATGCAAAGCTCTGCATTGCAGCTGATACAGGGCAGCGACTCCTTGCAATGTAACAGCCATGTTAGTTTACAGGGATTCAAGAGTAAATATTCTACAGCATCTCCATATATTCAAATAATATCGACACAAGCTATGAAATGAAAGAGCTACAGAAATAGCATCATGAGTAACAAATGTTGATTCATAATCAACTGCACAAAGAATGAAATGCAAGATTCAATGTTGCTCACATATATTTATAGCAATTCAATAGTGAAGGGATATCTCAGTGAATTTAATCATGAAATAGGTAGGCCGTGAAGACCAGGCAAGTCCTGTGCTCTATTATTAATCTGTGCTGATATTATGTATTTTAAAGTTAAAGAAGTTAGAGGGTGGAAAGTGATAGTTTCATCTCATGTTGACTTTGAAGTTATCCCTGTTGGGCCACTCTTAAGGAGAATGAGATCAGAGTTAAGTCCCAGCTGGGACCTCAGTTTTTCACGGTGTTTGTTGCTATTGAACAGATGGTGTGAACTTGGCTTTCCATATACAGGGAGTTATGGGCAGCCGTACGTGGGTCTCAGTTGAATAACACCCAAATGGGAAGTCAACATGGGCACCAGAGGAGAAGGGTAGGTATTACACAAAGGAGGAAATAAATGCAAGCTCTGGGAAGCAGGCAGAAAGATTACACTTGAAGGATCCTAGCAAAACTGATGTTGAGTGGAATAAAGAAGCCACCATTAAGAATTAGTTGGAAGGTAGGGGGGAAAGGACAAGATAACTGCTGAAATGTGACTAATAATGCACCTCAGGTTGAGGCATCTTACTGGATTTTTTGAATGACTTGAAAGAATAGAGTTTTATCCGAGAATGCTGAAAACACAAAGCTCAATGGCAGAAAGTTACACAGGGGCCTTGAAAGATCAAGGTAGTGGGGAAAACAGATGAGTTTCAATGCATGGGTAGTCTCACTGGACCACAGAGGATCTGATCCGCACATATTCAAAATGACAAGGACCCTGAAATCGTGGAAGACCAGAGATCAAGAGGTCCTGTGCAAAAGCTGGCGGCCTGCATAAAAAATACAGGATAACAGAATGATGTCAAGAGGATTGGGACCGAAAGAAGGAATGGTAGTCTTCAAATTACAACTGAGCTATTTAGAACGCTGTCTGATGTCACACAAAAACCGTTGACATCACCCTCCCTCCCCTCCCACCCCCCAAATAGTTCAACTATCCTTCAAAACTAGGTATGATAGATTCATGATGGGGAAACATTAAGCATTATGCAACCAAGATTAGATTGAATTAAGGTGCAGATGAGCCATTATCCAATGATTTCATGGCTACACATAACTGAGGCGCAGAACCACTTTGTCCTATCCCTATATCCTACAATAGATCAAGTACTTTATACTTTAATAAGAGTCATTTTTAAGGAATTTTTCTGGGATACATATTCAAAATCTTAAATGGAAAAGTCAGATTATTGTTTTAAAATAAATCAAGTAAGTGTAATCAGCAAGGACAAAGTTTGTGAAAGTTAAGTTTAAAATGACCACAACATGCTTGTATTGATCAACCAGGCAGAGTAGAATGAGCAAATACATGATATTTAATTTTTCAGATGGATGGTATGAAAAATATAGAGGGATAAGTTTCATTGTACCCGTCATCCTATCCTGGGTCAGTTCTTGTCTGAGCACCATTTTTGTCCATCACCTCTCTGCTCACTGACCCTGGTTCATCAGTGCCTACACATCAGCATCTTCAAAGCTGCAACAGCCAAGACCACGGCACTCCTCCAATTGTGGTCTCTTGTCCTCTAGTAGCAGTGCAGGAAGTTGTCAGGACCCAATTCCTCGTATCGCTTGCTTAAGTCTCTCCTCCTCTCTGCCTCTCCCTCCCTTTTATACTCAAAACCAATTTCTTTGATGGAGTATTTGATTACATCTAAAGCAGTCCCCTTTGTTTCAGTGAGGCTTAACTGACACATGCCTGTGAAAACTACAGGGATAATTCAGCATGTTAAAGGTGCTTTGTTAAGCAAGTTGTTGTCCTACTTGCTGCTGAGCTAGCATTTTATAAACTTCGAGAAATACAGACTGGGTTTGCCAAGACTGCAATATTTAGGAAACCAACACAGATATAGATAAGTATATGGTTGCAGAACTGCAGAACAAGCAGTGAACGGTTTTATAGGCAGGACCACACAACACTGATATTCACACTGATACAACTGGCATTATTGAGTTTCTTCACTAGTTTGTTTCAGATATGGAGGGGCAAATGGAGGCAGTAAATTTGGTAATTAGATGTTTTCAAAGAAGAATTAATGACACACCATGAGGCACTATTGGGAAAAGCAACTATAGATAGCAATATTAACAACAAAAAATGTTCTCCTGAGCTTATAGCTTGTGAAATGTCGGTTGAGAAGGAAGCTGTGCAGTACAAAGTTTAATGAAATTCTTACTGAGAGCAAGTCCAGCACAGGTTAGAACTACTCCAGTAATAATGGTGGACGTAACCACAGCAATTATGAAGGAGGAAGGAAGACGGCCTGCTGGGATGACACTTCCAGGAACTGTGAATAAAGAAACAGAAAGCAATTAAGACTTGATTCACTTACAACCCTTCTCATTTAGTTTAGTGCACAGACACTCTGTTTATAGTGTAAAGGCAGGAGAGAGCAAATTGCAATCTGCTGGAGGAACTTAACAGGTCGAATAGCATCATTGGAAGAAAAAAAGAATGGTCAACATTTCGGGCTGGAACGAATCATCAAGGCTGATTCTTTTTCTCCCACTGATGCTGTTCGACCCATTAAGTTCCTCCAGAAGAATGTGCTTTGCTCCAGATTCCAGCAGCTGCAGTCTTCATGTATGTCTAAGGATGGCTAGAAACTGTCAATTAATTGTCAAATGCCTTAGGTCAATGGTGCATCACTTCCTCAGAACTGATCATCTCCTCTAAAAAGCCCTGACTTCAGGGAGACAATCTGGTAATCCGAGAGTAAATTGGAGTGGAACTGAATGGTCACACAGGAGAGAGGCCCAGTGTTACACTAATGGACGGGGTGGGGGGGGGGGGGAGAGAGGGAGAAGGTGATAATATGATATCAGCAGCATTAGGAAGAGGTTAGATTGCTTGTTGTGGAGTTGGGGGTGAATCTCAGTAGCTAGTGAGTGAGGGGGGCATAGAACTTGTGGACAGGCAAAAGAATGTGGTAGTCATGGTAGAGGGTTGAGGGTCCAAAGAAGTGTTAATTACCTTAAAGAGGTACCCAAATTAGATTCACAGCACCCACTCCCCTCAAGTCGCCAAGACCACCTGCATGAATGGCTGGTGAACAGCACATGACATACATGTGCAATTAAAAAAGATAGGCAAGTATGTATGCATTGGATGTGACTACACTTATCTGAGACCATTGCATTGGTAGCAGAGAGGACTTTATGCATTACACTGACCACACTGAACATCCTGCCCACCATGCTGAGCCTACAGAACATCTACTGATTTCACTAACATTGCAAAGCACCTCATCTACATCTAACCACCATCAGTACTCATCTATCTTCAACTATGTCCAGAGCACTGCATGCATTTCACTTACTCTACAATTCCTTTCATGACAATGTCTTTGTAGAGAGCACCATCCATTGAAGAAAATTGCTTTCATTGTAATGGCCACATCGAGAACATCCTTTCTAGTACACCAAACATACAGAAATTTTCACCATTACTCTGACCAGATGGAACATGCTACCCATAACATTGTCCATTCAAACATAACATTCAGAACACGCCATCCATTACCCTGACCAGACACAACTTGCCATCCACTAAAGTGACCATTAAAGTGACTTTTACCATGCAACTCGCAAAAATAAAATGGGACCATACTGTTGAAAAAAGGTTTAACCTGCAGTCAGGGACAACGGTGTATCAGGCCTCTTGACCTCTGACTTTCAGGTTGGATGCTTATAACCAAAAGAAACTTGATTCCCAGTGTAAAACCACAGTAAATGATGTCAACAGTAATGTATGAATTTCAACCTCACTGAACAACTCACTTTTGCTCACCCTGTTTTTTTAAATATTCCCTTGAAATTGCGCTATCCAAAGGACTGTCTGCACTCCTTGTTGCTCACAGATCAGTGACCTCCTTCAACCTGAAACACTGCCTCACCTGTGCACCTGCTCATGGAAGTCAAGGCTGCAAGTCACCCTCAGTTTTTTAAGTCTCAGAATTCTCCAGGATGCCATTACTGTCCTTTGCCATACCCCACTGCTCTGTGAGGAAGATTACCCAGCTCAAAGAAAGAAGACTTAATTTCAATTTGCGGCTTTTATTTCCAAGGTCTGTCATTAATGCAGGTTCAGCATAAGATCAGTTGTAGTACTGACCCAGAGAAGTCCACTGTACATTCCTTTCCAATTGAGCAAAGTAACCTTTCACTTTGTTACCTGTTACCGAGTCAATTTTCTCTCCACCCAGTCATACAGCTGTCTATCCTTGCAGCTCATGTTAATCTTTGGCCTTCAGTTTTGTTGACAAGTCTATCATAAGGCATGTTATCAATTGCCTTTTGGAAGTCCACATCTTCCATATTAATCACACATTTTTTTTCCAATAATACAGCATGGTAGAAGGTCCTTTCAGCCCATGCCACCCAATTAACCAACCAAACCCTGTACAATTGTGCAGGATGGAAGAAAACCCATGCAAGGCACAGGGAGAATGTACAAACCCCTTACAATGGCAGATTAGAACCCAGATCACTGGTGTTATAATCACATTGCGGTAACCTCTACGCTAACCGTGCCACCCGTCAATCTTCATCATCAATTTTCTCTGTTACTTCAGAGAAAATAAAACCTCATCAAGATCTTTCACAGAATGATGCTGACTGGTTTTCCCTACTCAATCCACAGGTCCAAGTGACTGTTAATCTTGTTCTTGACTACAGTTTCGAGAACTTTCTCCACCATTGGTCTGTACTTACTAATTTAGGCTTCCACCCCTTTTTGTACAACTGTGTAACATGGGCAATTTTCCGTCCTCAGTAACCATCAATGAGTTTGGAAGGTTTCACTGGACAATGAAGATTTTGCTTCCTGAATATTTTTGACTGTATTTCATGGACTTTGGAATGATGATCATGAAAATCACTTTTAAAATTTCCTATTGCATACCATTTTTTTAGAATTAAAAAAAAAATTCCAGTCATATTTTAAGTCGACTACGACCATATGAAACCATTAAGTTAAACGTCATTGAAAATTCATTTTCTGCATTGGCATTTGGACTTCTTCCCTGCCGATCTTGGTGCAGTCACTGATGAACATGGTGAGAAGTTACACCAGGACATTGCAACTATGGAAAAGTGGTATCGGGGCAACTGGAATCTATCAATGCTGGCCAACTATTGTTGAACACTGACATGAGAGGCATCAGATGCTGAGTACAAATGAAAATCAGCAGCAAAACATTTTTAGGTCAGTTGAACTAATGCAATGTGTCAGCATCATTATGGGATTAAACATGCTAAATTCAATAAAAGTTAATTTAATGTTTCTCCAACTTCCTACGTGATACAGCAGATCTGAAGTTACCTTTGTGTTCAGCATGAAGTTGTCTAGCATAATCCCTAACATTTTTTTCAAAAGCAAACCTATTTAAAAATTTGTTGTCCAGTGTTATCGACAGATCCTCTTTTACAAGAACACAAGAAAATAGTAGAAGGAGTCGACCTCTTGACCGCTCAAAACCTGCCCCACCATTTACTATGATCATGGCTGATCTATGCGGGTCTCAATTCTTCTTTTGTGTCAGATATGCAATACCCTTCATTCCACATTCTTTCGAATATTTATCTCACTCCTCTTGAAATATATTAAAATGATTTAGCCACCACCATCATTGACAGCAGAGAATTTGCAAAGATTCACTACCCCTCAAGAGAGAAAAATATTTCTGCCAACCTCAGTTTTAAATGACTGGACCCTCATTTTGTAGGTTTGTCCCCTTCTTCCTGCCTCTCCTACATTTTTAAAAATCTTCTGAACAGGTGATTTGACCTTTTAAAGTCTAACTAGTTTTTTCTATTTTCTCCTTATGTCAATTTTTATTCCATCCAGAATCTACCACATCCTCCCTGGTCCCTAATCCCTAGTTTATGGGCACCTTGATTAATTCTTCCACAAATTTTCTCCTCGGCATCTAAATTCACAAGGAAAGTTGAAGCATTTCTGGAAAGCTTACAGTGTCTTTAGTGAACATTAAAAAAAGAGAGTAGGGAAGATATAATGTATTTTAAAAATTAAATTAAATTGCGATAAACATCATGGTAACAGGCCATTTTAGCCCACGAGTCCAATTTACACCGAATTAAGGAGGAAACCGGTGCCCCCAGGGAAAACCCACGCAGGCACAGACAGAATGTACCAAGCCCTTCCAGAGAGTGCGGGATTCAAACCCTGGTCCTGATCGCTGGCGTTGTAAAGGCATTGCGCTAACCGCTACGCCGACTGTGCCATCCCTAACAGCAAGAAAGCAACTTCTGGCCTCCAACATCACTCATAGGCCTTCAAAATGGACAAGTGAGGACTACATTAATTACACTAATCATACACATTTCTGCAAGACACCAGACTCCATGATCCATTCCTACCTGTGCAGCTAATGTCATCTTGGGCTAAAGTTTTGCCCCCCGGACACAGGCACAATATTTTCTTGGAGTCTTTATCACGTATGCAGTTGTCTGACTCACAATGACTGCAGTTGATATGGGTACGTATTTCAGCCTCTCCATGACTTTCCATTGCTGTAACCACAGAAGGGGAACATTAATTGTGGCTTTTGGCAGGACATTACATTGAAGGGAAAAAAAGAAAATTACCATATTTGACAGCAAATAAGACCCACTTTTTTCCCCTAAAAATATCCCTCAGGTCTTGTATGTGAAGTTGAAATTACCAGTAGCATGTTCACCGGCCACAGTTCCCCAGCAGACCCTGTGCACAGCTCCTGTTCGCCGGCCGCAGTTTCTCGGTGGGTCCTGTGCACAGTTCCTGTTCGCTGGCCACAGTATCCCGGAGGACCCTGCGTGCAGTGGGCACTGGGCATTGAACATTGCTGGGGAGAAGTGGTGGCAGATGAGCCGGTCACGATACTGGGTGGTGTGTGCTGTGTCTGGAGGCATGGACAGCACTGTGGCCGCACTGCTGCTTTAGCAGAGAGGGAAGGAGTCTTGGGTGACCAAAGGAGCATGGTTGCTGTGAAAAGCACAGCGTTTGCTACTGGGAGAGGGTCCATGTGATATTAAGAGTGAAAACTACGATTCTGATCTACTGTGTGAAATTAAACTGCTTTATTTTGAAGTGTTTTACAGTGGCTTGAACAAGTGGGTCGAGGAATTGAGAGACATTTATCCATAAATACACTAAAAAAAAATTAATATTCCCTGCTGAAATGGGGGGTCTTATATGCCATCAAATATGGTATTTAAATTGCATTGAAAATCCAGCTGTGGTAAAAAAAAACCTTAGATAGAGCAAGTTATACTGAGCCTTTGTTTTGGAGGAATACAGTGGCACTGAGGGTAGAGCTGCTGCTTCACAGCGCAGGAGATCTGGATTGAATCCTGACCTGGGGTGATGTCAGTGTGGAGTTTTCTCCAGATGCTCAAGATTTATGCCCCCCCCCCCCCCCCGAGATGTGTGGGTTTGTAGGTTTATTTGCAACTTTCAACCACCCCTTGTGCAGATGTGTAGTCAGAGAATCTGGTTGGAATAAATGGGCAGGAGAAAGAGAATTGGTTAACAGGACAAATAAGTAGGTTTGGTAAGAATGGTCTGCAACCTGCATAGACTTGAAGGGGCAAAATCAATGTTAGCGTATATGAACATTATCTTCACAAAAAAGCACAAAGGGCCAAAAGTGTTTTCAATATTCTATACAAATTTGTCATTCCTGAGTGAACTAGCAAACTGGAAAGTCTCCTCTTGGGAGGCCGAGATGTAAACTATCCTCAAAATTAGAATCATTCCATTTGGAAAAAAATTCGAGGGGGGGGGGGGTTTCTTGGTACAAATAAGAAGAAGTCTCTTTTAAAATTAATTTAAAACCTCTAATCAAGATCTTTGATGTAGGATGGTGAATAGAATGACGCTATCAATCAACCATGAACTGCAGTTTTGAAATCAGTAGTGGGCCCACTCCCTTTGATTCAACCATTGGGTTTGAATTTTTCTTTAGTCTCTGAATTATAATCACTCTTCAGGTCAAATCCTTGAATGCTGATACCAAGCCAACGTGAAAGATGCCAAATAAGTTATTTTTACAAGTGCAAGGCCATTGAAAGAAATGCTTGTTCCAACACAATGGCAACCCATCTTTTCACTTCACCTGCTAATGGATGGAGGTAAATCTCTCCCACTTGATTCACAAATGAAATGCCATCCTTCCCGTCGGCAGTAATATGATCAATTTTTGATGCATCCCCACCTGAAAGAGGACACAGAAATCATGAGCTCATGTTTATTGTTTACTCAACTGTGCAAGTACACCTTACATTAAAGGGGATTGTTTATAATGTTTCAGGCTTGGCAGGAGTGTTCTGGTTAGAATATCATGGGCGAGGTCCCATTTTCCGAGATATTGCCTCCTTGCGGGAGTGCTGCACCATCAGAGATTCCATCATTTCGAAGAGATGTTGGAATGAGACTTGGCCAAGGGAAAAGATTTTCACTGCACCATTTTCAAGAAGAAACAAGTTCTGTCTGATGCTCTGGTCAATATTTATCTCTCAATCAACATTGTTAAATAAAGGGTCACGTGATTATTTCACTGGTGACTGTGGAAATCTCATCAACCCATTTATTCCATTACACTTGAAAACATTTAAAATATTTATATGTACAACACTGAAAGGACATCTTGAGCATTAACAATTTTGATGATGTCAGTTTCAGGTTTTATTGAAGTTACCCAGTTTATGTAAACGATACATGGGAAGAATCAAATCCAGAAAAGCAAAGCTCTGTACAGAATTACAGGCAAACAAGCAGGAGATTATATGTTTCAAAATCAATACGAGACCAAGGGACCAATTATGCAATTTTTCTCACAGCTAGAGATCCAGTCACTTCTCTGTATTGGAGCAGCTGCTCTGAAACAGACACAGGAACTGGACAAAATAGTGCAGCGACCCGTCATTTAATTATAATAATGAGGGAGAAAGGATTATTTATCTCAGCTGGAAATAAGGAAGTCGTTTGAATGGAAATGTCCTTGAAATTTCTACGTGGCTGTAACATTACACATGAAACTTAAATCATTATCTTGTCACTTAACAAATGCAGGCATCAAGGAACCCAACTTGCAGATTTGTGTTACAAGGGTGTGAAATTAATTTCAGTTTAGTTTGTTTTGTGCGTCAGTGATGTTGTTTATGAAACCACACTGCACAGAAGTAAATTAAATGGCTTTTAACCGAGCTTCTGATCCAAAGTGTTCTACAGAAATGAGGATAAAGGCAGTTTCTTTCATATGTTGCAACCCCCTTCCACAGTAACATTGGGTTTACAAGGTAGGCAGGATGGGCTCATGAAAAAGATGTGTTAAATCTCAGCAGAGAGAAAAATGAATATTTAAAATAAAAGCGAGCAGAGTTCGAAGAATATTGACTTCATCTGAGATGTTAATGCATAATCTTGTGCTATCCTAAACAATTCATGAACAAAACATGGGTGGGATGGCTTACCTGTGTATCCACCACCTCCTCCTCCAGATGTACAAGCACCACCACCCCCTCCAAATCCACCATGTGTGGCCCACCCCAGCTTTTCCAGGGCCTGGGGACATGCACTGCCACCGCTAGCACCTTCCATGAGAGATTTTCCTGCCCAGGAAAACTTGGTGATGCCATTCCAACCTCCGCCTCCACCTGCAAGACAGAAGGAATTAGACCGAGGAGAAAGAGTACATCCACTCAGGATCATCTGCGAGATGGTCGCTTATCCTGATGTGACCTGCAAATTAGGTGTTGGAACTACTACCTTCTTTCCAAACTCGGAGTGCAGAATGTGGCTAACTTGGAGGGGAGACCATTCCAGGTCGACGGCGATGCCATCTCCAGCATCAAGCCTCACTCAAACCATTGGTTCTCAGAGGAGCAGAAAATGTAAAGCATAAAATGGCCATTCAGCCCAATTACACCTGCATAAATGCAGAAAATCCAGAAACAACTCAGCAATTTAGGGTGCAGTAACAACATAATGCTGGAGAAACTCAACAGGTCCAAAAGAGCAAAGATTAAGATATATAACCAACATTTCCAGCTTGAGCCCCTCATCACGATAAGTTAGACGGTATCTGTGGAAAGAGAAATAATAATTTTGGATTTATGACCCATCTGTACCTACAGTTCGAATGATAGATTGCAGACCTAAATCCTTGTCTGCTTCTCTTTCTACAGATGCTGTCTGATATGATAAATTTTTGCAGCATCTTCTGCTTTTGTTACAAATTTTCAGCATTTCCAGCTTTTTAAAAAAATTACACTGATGTTCATACACCAAGGGAGACCCTGCCCTCTCCATTTCATCTCACCTATCAAATAAAACATTTTCTTCAATGTTTCATATACACGTTGAGCTTTCCCTTAAACCCACCCATGATATATCATTCAACTGTGGTGGCTAATTCCACATTTTAACCCCTCTCTGTATAAGGAATGTTCTCTTGAACTATATTCACCAGTATTGTCCCCACTGTGTTACAGTAACTGGATTGTCCTAATCAGTACTGACCCCCTGTATTTACAATGACAGACCTTTCCCCATCAGTATTTCCCTGCTGTTTTATACTGATGGACCCTTCTGCACCAGTAATATCCCAGGTGTTTTACACTGACAGAACCTTCCCGTCAGTACCGTCCCCTGATGTTTTAAGCTGACAGACATGTCCCCACCAGCATTTCCCCCCAGTATTTTACACTAACAGACATGTCCCCACCAGTACTGTCCCCCAGCATTTTACACTGACAGACCTGTCCCCACCAGTACTGCCCCCCAGCATTTTACACTGACAGACATGTCCCCACCAGTACTGTCCCCCAACATTTTACACTGACAGACATGCCCCCACCAGTACTGTCCCCCAGCATTTTACACTGACAGACATGTCCCCACCAGTACTGTCCCCCAGCATTTTACACTGACAGAAATGTCCCCACCAGTACTGTCCCCCAGCATTTTACACAGACAGACATGTCCCCACCAGTACTGTCCCCCAGCATTTTACACTGACAGACATGTCCCCACCAGTACTGTCCCCCAGCATTTTACACTGACAGACCTGTCCCCACCAGTACTGTCCCCCAGCATTTTACACTGACAGACATGTCCCCACCAGTACTGTCCCCCAGCATTTTACACTGACAGACCTGTCCCCACCAGTACTGTCCCCCAGCATTTTACACTGACAGACATGTCCCCACCAGTACTGTCCCCCAGCATTTTACACTGACAGACCTGTCCCCACCAGTACTGTCCCCCAGCATTTTACACTGACAGACCTGTCCCCACCAGTACTGTCCCCCAGCATTTTACACTGACAGACCTGTCCCCACCAGTACTGTCCCCCAGCATTTTACACTGACAGACATGTCCCCACCAGTACTGTCCCCCAGCATTTTACAGACAGACATGTCCCCACCAGTACTGTCCCCCAGCATTTTACACTGACAGACCTGTCCCCACCAGTACTGTCCCCCAGCATTTTACACTGACAGACCTGTCCCCACCAGTACTGTCCCCCAGCATTTTACACTGACAGACCTGTCCCCACCAGTACTGTCCCCCAGCATTTTACACTGACAGACCTGTCCCCACCAGTACTGTCCCCCAGCATTTTACACTGACAGACCTGTCCCCACCAGTACTGTCCCCCAGCATTTTACACTGACAGACCTGTCCCCACCAGTACTGTCCCCCAGCATTTTACACTGACAGACATGTCCCCACCAGTACTGTCCCCCAGCATTTTACACTGACAGACATGTCCCCACCAGTACTGTCCCCCAGAATTTTACACTGACAGACCTGTAATGGAAGATTTAAACTGTGTTTTTTTACTTTTGTAGCCTTTGCTCCTGCAAGGATGAGAACCTGCTTGTTTTTTAGAATCAGCAGACATTAAATTCCACCAAGGGGCCAGAGATGCAGTTATCTGACGAAAGGACAGCTGTGTACCAAGTACATTTAATCTTCCTGCTTGTTTTGGTCAAAGACTGTCAGAGGCCTAGCCTTGATGCAAAATAAACCATTGTATTCAAAGTGATAAGCTGAAAATTACGTTATTCGATAGAAACCTAGCATGCTAGCTTACTCGCTTATCTTTCTTGCTGTGCTGGGAATAGGTGCTTGGGTAAGCAGTTTTTGGGTAATATAAGCCATGGTCCCGCTGCTGAAGTTTGAGACTCTCCGAGAGGTGGCAATGTCTCTCGGCAGGAAGAAGAACTTCTGGAGTCCAGCCAACGTCCCGGTTGGGGGAGGTGGAGAAGCTGCTACCTGCGCCCTGACAACCTACTACAAGTGTGCAGTCGTTGCCTCGCTTTGGCAGTTGGGACCAGTCCAGGCATTGATAAGTATAGTTGAGAAGGGCTTGCATATTGTAGTTTGAAATCAGCTTTTGAATTTGTAATAAACATTTGTATAAACTGAACTGCTCTCGGTGTGTGTGTCTATTTTCTTTCGGTAGGTCAAACACTGTGACCAATCTAAAACGAACAAAGTGAGAGGTATAAGTTTACCCAAGACAAGACCCCTCCCAACCAATGCTGTCCCCCAGCATTTTACTCTGACAGACCCCTCCCCACCAGTACTGTCCCCCAGAGTTTTACACAGGTTGACCCTTCCTCACCAGTACTGTCCCCCCAGTGTTTTACATGGACAGATCCTTCCCAAAGAGTATAGACCCCTAGTGTTTTATACGGACAGACCATTCCCCACCAGTACTGTCCCTCAGTGTTTTACACAGACAGACTGTTCCCAACCAGTACTGTACCCCACCCACCAGTACTGTCCCTCAGAGTTTTACACAGGTTGACCCTTCCTCACCAGTACTGTCCCCCAGTGTTTTACACGGACAGATCCTTCCCAAACAGTTTAGACCCCTAGTGTTTTATACGGACAGACCATTCCCCACCAGTACTGTCCCTTAGTGTTTTACACAGACAGACTGTTCCCAACCAGTACTGTCCCTCGGAGTTTTACACAGACAGACTGTTCCCAACCAGTACTGTACCCCAGTGTTTTACATCGACAGACTGTTTCCAACCAGCATTGCCCCCAGTGTCTTAACATAACATAACATAACATAACAATTACAGCACGGAAACAGGCCATTAGGCCCTTCTAGTCCGCACCGAACCAAACACCCCTTTCTAGTCCCACCTCCCTGCACAATGCCCATAACCCTCCATCTTCTTCTCATCCATATACCTGTCCAACCTTTTCTTAAATAATACAATTGACTCCGCCGCCACTATTTCTCCCGGAAGATCATTCCACACAGCTACCACTCTCTGAGTAAAGAAGTTCCCCCTCATGTTACCTCTAAACCTCTGCCCCTTAATTCTTAACCCATGTCCTCTTGTTTTAATCTTTCCTCCTCTTAACGGAAATAGTCTATCCACATCCATTCTGTCTATCCCTTTCATAATCTTAAATACTTCTATCAAATCCCCTCTCAACCTTCTACGCTCCAAAGAATAAAGACCCAATCTGTCCAATCTCTCCCCATACTCCAGATGCTTAAACCCAGGCAACATTCTGGTAAACCTTCTCTGCACTCTCTCCACTCTGTTTATATCCTTCCTATAATTAGGTGACCAGAACTGCACACGGAACTCCAAATTAGGCCGCACCAACGTCTTATACAATCTCAACATCACCTCCCAACTCCTATATTCCATGCAATGATTGATAAAGGCCAGCATACTAAAAGCCTTCTTCACCACCCTATTCACGTGGGTTTCTACCTTCAGGGAACGATGTACCGTTACTCCTAAATCTTTCTGCTCTTCTGTATTCCTCAATGCTCTCCCATTTACCACATATGTCCTATTCTGATTCTTCTTACTAATACCTTTACCTAAAATAAAATCGGTGTGTTGATGCTGTTCACATTTAACCTTCCATGAGTGCCAGGTTGACAATTCATTGAACCAGAGACTGATCAACAAAAATTGACAAAGTTCAATAGATTAATCACAACAAAAGGGCAAAGTCAGACTTCTCTAGAGTGCTATGGTTGAAAAGCATGCGATAAAACCTCAGGCAGAGATTTACTGAACAATATAGTAACAATGCATTAATGAGAAGGTTCACTTGTGGAGAAGCCACTATTTTTTTTGTCTCACTCACCTGCTGCCCCTATTTGTCCATTGATTCCATGCACTGAAGTATCATTTTCATATTGTTCCAACACCAGGTCATCCATCAAGGCATCTGGGTCTTCCATGTAGGCTTTCCCTCCCCCACCTGCGGCAACGAGCAGTGGGACTTGAACATTGTCCTCCATCTGAATGGACCAATAGAGTACAATGCCTTCAAATAACTTTTACTTGGACTGCAGAAGTGAGAGGGTAATGGGTGTCAGGTGGGGAACATTGTGTGTTGTAGGGTATATCAGTCGGCACAGCATCATGGGCTGAAGGGCCTGTACTGGACTGTGATGCTTTATTTTCCACTTGACTAAGCTTAAAAAAAAACCATTGACCACAGAGGAACTTTCAAAAAGAGGATGGGGAGTTCTCTTCAATGTCCTGAGCAATGCTTATTCAGTGGGCAACATCATTGAGAAAAACAAATTGAATGGTTATGGTCACAGTATGGACTGAGTTACCTGGTGGTGTTATCAGCGAACAGTAGAGCACAGGAAAAGGCCCTTTGGCCCATGATGTCTGCACAAAATGAGGCGCCAAACTAGATTAAATCTCTTCTGCTTGTACATGATACATACACCTCCATTCGCTGTATATTCATGCATCTATCAACCACAGTCATTCTCCCTGGGGACCACAGCACATTTAAGTGGGGGGGGGCACAGACTAAATGCATACATTTTTAATGTTTTTGTTATGTAGTTGGTAGGAGAGAAGAACAGAAGAAACCAACTAAATGACTGCTTCACAGGGAAGGGGGCCCATAAACTTTGAGTAATGTCCTAAGGAGGTCATAGCCAAAAAAGGTTAAGAATGATTGCTCTATCATATCTTCTTCCACCACTACCTATTCCAGGCACCTACCACACTCTCTGTAAAGAAACTGCCCCCATTCATCTCTTTTAAACTCCCCACTCCTTAAAAGCATGTCCTCTTGTATGTTACAGTCTCCCCTCAACCTCCAACATTACAAAAGAAAGTCACACACCCTCTAATACAGGCAGCACTCGAGTAAATCTGTATAATTTCCAAAGCATCCACGTTCTTCCCATAATGGGGCACCCAGAATTGTGCTCAATAGTCCAAGTGCAACTGAACCAAAATTTTATTTCACTGACACAGTATATCTTGTGTAGCATCAGAACACCTTTCACTCTGTTGTAAAATAGAATTAAAGACTTTATTTTGCAGTAGTTACTGACCTTCATTTAAAAACAAAACTGCATGTCTGTCTTCTCAAAGGAGTTTATTTACCTTAAAAATAAATGTTGCTCCACCACCGCCTCCTCCACCTCCTGCCCATTCTAACATGGCTTTATTATTATTGAAATCATCTTCAATGATAGAAGATTCTCCCAAGCAGATCTTCTGTGTCATGATGTCTTTCTAAGGAGAGAAGCAGAGATGCTATTAAGGCCTCGCCGAACATGCACAGCTAATCTATTAACTGTAGCTTGTTACTCTCAAGTTATAGTCTGGAGTGGAAGTCTCGTAGGTTGGAGGGAATTAAAAACTGAAGGATGTGCTAATAGGTGGCCAAGTGTAACAGAAGAATACGTCCCCCTATTCACAGAAAACTGTGCAGATCTCTGATCAAACTCTGTACACATACTTTTCTCCCCATTCCCCCAATACATCCATTATCAAAAATCTTAGACATAAAAATAACTGATGGAGCATCAATTGCAGCTTACAGGAGAAATTTATATATTTATATCCTGAGAATAGAAGCATTTCTCTGACTTTATGTGGAATAAAAACCATTCAAAAATTGCTGATAACTTGCTGTTTTGGCAGGTCTGTATAAGGTAATCCATCTCTTATACTGACTGCCTCACTCTTTCCACAATGTCCAATCTTCTGGTCATCCTCAACATTCTCCTTTTGATTTCAGTCACAATTCTGGACTGCATTTTACATTTATATGCCTTTTTGTTTTCTATCTCTCGAACTAACTTCATTTATTAACCAGATGAGCTAGGTAAAAATTCGGATCACCTATCAACACCTGGCCTCACCCTATCAGAGCTATTTGTTTTGTCCTATCCATAACTCCCTTTCCCTCTTTACAACTATCTCACAGCTACAGTAACCCGGGTTCCATCCTGACCTTTGGAACTGTTTGTGTGGAGTTTGCATGTTCTCCCTGTGACTGGGTAGATTTTACTCAGGTATTCCGACTTACTCTCACATTCCAAAGACATGCCTACTAAGGTTGATAGGTCTGCTGTGGATGGCCTCGAGTGATAGAATCAAGGGGAATGGGATTGAAGGGAATGATTTGAAAGCCAGTATAGACTTAATGGCCTCCTATATTGTAAAGGTGAAAAATAAGAAAAATAAAACTACTTAATTTTGCTTAATCTTTCCAGACAGAATGCAAAACCTGCCATCTAAAGCTTCTGCATTGCAGTGTGCAGACAGAGAAAAAAAAGCACTTGGGGCCAATGACATCTACACCGAACGTGATGCCAAATTAAACTAAATTTCTTCTGCTTGCACATGATTCATATTCCTCCATTCCCTGCATATGTCTGTCTCAAAGCCTCCTGTATGCAAGTATGGTATCTGCTTTCACTACTATCCCTGGCAGTCTATTTCAGGCACCAACCACTCTTTGTGGAAAAACATGCCTTGTACATTGCCTTTAAAAAAACCCCTCCCCCCCACCTTAAATACATGTCCTTTGTTGCTTGATATATTTACTTTGGGAACAAGATCCTGACTGTCCGCCCCATCTATACCTCACATAATTTCATGAAAGTCTATCAAATCTATCAGGCTCCGACACTCCAGAGCAAACAACCCAAGTTTATCTACCATGCTCCCATAGCACATTCCTTCCAAACCAGGCAGCATCCTGTCAAAGTGCCTCCAATTGGAAACGTTAACTGTTTTCCCCTCTCTCTGCATGGATTTCTGCCTGATGTTCTGAGCATTTCCTGCTTTTATTTCCTCATTTCACTCTGAACCTCAATGACAAGGATCCTTGTGCACAACACATGCACTGTGGGCCACAGCTGGCCCCATAGCTTGGATCAGTCCAGTACCACTTGGTATCCTCCCTTTGGTTCCTCTTGCCCCACACCAGGCTGCTGTCCCACACCCAGTCTTGCCAGCAGTCACAGGGTCTCCTCAGGACAGTACCATCCCGTGAAATCATCAGGTATAGAATGCAGAGACCAGGAGGAGCATGGCAGAGGCTGTGGATAGATTCAAAGTAAGGCTCAAATTCCCTCTGCTGAGAATCACCTAACTTCATCGGCTGTGCAGTCAATGCACGTCACTGTGCACCCACTTCCAGTGGGTTTTGATGGAGCAGCCAGAATGAATAAAAACAAGGACAAACAGGGCCACAGAAGGCAAGGTGATTTATCATAGAGTAAGCCCATTAAAGGATACAAAATCAGGGGTGAGGTTTTTAAGACCTCAGGATCTTCAAGCACTCCTCTTGAATGATCACAACTCTATCATTGGACACACATTATATCCCAATATTTAATACACTCAAGGAACTGAGATCACACTGGATTGGATGGGTCCACTTTCAGTCATGTCACAGAAAAAGAGCAGTGCACCCCAGAGCAGGAATGCCAGGCTCGGGCTTGAACTCTTGCCTTGAATGACTGATCCTTCTTCAGCAGCATCACATGGATCCAAAGCTGGAGCTCGATTAACCTGATGATGCTGCAGTAATGATCCACTTCAATCTTTGGCCAGGGGTGTTGGGGAACCCAAATCTCCCCATCGACATGTCCCAGCAATAGATCAAAGCATGGTGCCATCTCCTGCCTTAGCATCGACATGATCCAGCAATAGATCAAGGCATGGTGCCATCTCCTGCCTTAGATAATACCCCTCCTGATTGAAGCGGGGTCTTTTTTACCAGAACCAGAGAAGCTGGAAGAACTCAGCCAGTTGAGCAGATTCAGGAAGAGGAAACCTGTTCCCGTTTTGAGACCATGATCTTCCTCAGAATTGGCTGAGTCATTCCAGCATTCCTGTTTCAGATTCCAACCTGTGCAGTTTTACATGCTTTCCATGGATCTTTTTGAAGCACCTTTCCAGTGTCCTTCATTTTCCTGCCCTTGCTGTGCACCTTCTGTGAATAAAACAGCCACTTGTGTATGAAAGACAATTCACTTACGCCTGGGCAAGCATCCTCTCCTTGTTGTCCCACCAGGATATAAAGAAGTTCGCCCTTCTTCAAATGAAAGATGGCTGAAATGAAGATTCCATGTGACCTCTTGTTGCTGTTCCGAGCTCCTTTTCCTCCAGCTGCTCCATAAGCGGACACTCTGGAGAAGAGGGATACATGAAGCACATCTGACATCAAGGTCCAGGGACTCAAAATTAGGGATGTCTGAAATCAGTGGACTGGCACTCATAGTAAAGAGATGCCTGAGATTGGGAGGTGGGGGGTTGGATTCATAGTCTGGGATCGGAGGGGCTGAGACTAATGGTGAGGGATGACTGGGATTAACAGTGAGGGGTGGTGGGATTGGGGGACTGGGACTAATGGTGAGGGACAACTGGGATTGGGAGGACTAAGACGAATAGTAAGGGGCAGCAGGGATCAGGGTCTGGGACTAACAGTGAGGGGTAGCTGGGATCAGGGGTCTGGGATTAATGATTAGGGAAGGCTGGGATTAGGGGGACTGGGACTAATGGTGAGGGACAGCTGGGAATGGGGGGGATTGGGACTAATGGTGAGGGACAGCTGGGATTGAGGGGACTGGGACTAATGATGAGAGTTGACTGGGATTGGGACTAATAGTGAGGGTCAGCTGGGATTGGGGAACTGGAACTAATGGTGAGGGATGGCTCGGATCAGGACCTCGAATTTTATTGGATTTAGATTTGGAAGAAAACAGAGAAATGAAAGCAAGAACTAAAAATTGAGGGATCAACGTTGGGATTTTCAAAGCCCTAGAAATATTCATTTAGACATTTCATGGCGACTTGTCCCAGATTAGTTCAGCCCAATATTGATTCAATATCCCCGCACTCCTGTACTGACATTAAAGACTGTTGTGCTTACATATATTTGTTAGTTGCTGGGACCTCCCATATCTGGATGCTCTTGAGAGGCCCGTCTGGTTCTACCTCCACAGAGACATTTGTGTGGCGGTAGGCATTGGTGCACTGTGCCTGGGTGGGGCCATTTGGACCACTTGCTCCACATGATGTAAACAGCCAAGCCACATCAGAGTAGTCTGCAATGGAAAGAAGTACATTATTTTACACAAAGCTATCCCTAAACATGTGCATTTCTAGATTGACCAAACAAATGCAATCCAGACTCTTCATGAAATTCAATCAATGGACAGGACCCAGATGTATATTCACCATCCTTCAATGGCACTACTTTTCACCCTCTCACAAAAGGTATCTTCCGTCTGTCCTGACTGCGAAACCTCTCTGCTTTCTGCTGCAATTGCCTTCTCCTTCTCGCCATTCACCTGCAAGGGAACTCAATGGCGAAATGTTGCTTCATGACACCTTGCACAAGAATGTCAATGGCATAGACGTCTGTGAGCAGCGATATCAGAGTCATGCCTTCTGACAGCCTGGATTCGATCCTGACCTCCAGTTCTGTCCATAATGAGTTTTCACATTCTCCCTGAGGACTATGTTGGTGTCTCCCAGCTGCTCGAGTTTTCCTCTACATCCCAAAGACGTGCAAGGAGTTTAATTAGCTGCTGGACTCAACTCTTGTTTTTGGTGGGTAGTGGAGAATAAGGATAAGAGTTGATGAGCATGTGAGAGGGAATAATCCTAATATGGCAATGGAAAACATTCAGAAACCATTACCAATCTTAATGAATGGGTATATTTCACAAAATCCTGCAGGCTTTGGAGTTTGACTGTGAGCTGACAGCAGACAGGCTGAGGACAGTGTGTTCCTAAATTGGATACATCTGAAAAGAGAGGAGTGGCCCTGGAAAACCAAGGAACAGACACCATGTGATGTCTGTTCAAGACACAGAACACAGTTGTTTGGGGGCCATTTTAAGGAAGCAGTGCTGTGGAGCAGAGCTCTTGGATGTAATATAGTACTGAAGTGGCCTTGTGTGTAGATAAACTATAAAAGCTGTTATATGATTGTTAATTAATAATTAAAATATTATTTTAAATATAACACTGTCTGGGCTCATTTCTATAGCTGTTGTGTAGTAAGTAACACAATTGGAGCTCATCGTCTGGGATCACACCAAATTGGGAGCTGAACAATTGATTAATTTTCAATTTGATTTGATTGACTGGAGTTTTTTTTTAAAAAGCCAAATAAAAAGGCTTGTGTGTGGAACGACAGCAGTGATGTACTTTGATAGATTTTTGGCTTCGCCCCCTTTTTCAGATTTGCAGAGGGCGAGAAAGGGTGGGTTGTTGACCATCGCACAAAAGTTGGAACTTGTGGTGGTCAAACAATCGATGAAAAAGGCAGAGATCCAGAAAATTATCAGGCACTATTTTGTAACTGAAGGGAAGTTTGGAGAGGAGGAGGTAAAACAATTTCTCCAGAATGAATCCCATGAGCAGCACTCACCATGGGGAACAAATTGAATTAGAAGAACAATTTGAATTAGAAAAAACTTTGATTGGAGTTTGAAAGAGAAAAACTGAGATTGGCAGATGCAGAGAGGAGAGGGAAGAAACAAAAGCAGTTTGAGCTAGAATTAGAAAAACTTAGAAGGGAGAAAGCCGAGAGGCAAAGACAGTTTGAGGGAGAAATGGAAATTTGACAGGAATTTGCTGAACTAGCGGATGAGTATGTGCTTTAACCCACAGAGTTAAGTTTGTGTCAAGTTGAGTCTTCCAGGGAGTTAAATGTGTGCCAAGTAAAGCCTTCCAAATGGGTAATGTGGAATAGCCATGCAAGTTAGAAAACAAATTGGGAAATGTCCTTGCAGAGGGTAAACCTGTGGTAAGGTTGACTGCCAAGCCAGCCTGTGCAATGACTTGAGTTATGTTCAAGAAGCTTGTCAGTGCAGACAGTTTGGACCAGAGCTCCGGTAGTAAACCTGAGGGAAAGGAATTGCCGTTGTTCCAAAAAGAGTTTATGGCGGGACAGAAGAGAAATCCTGATCTTACTGAGGTAAGGGATAAAGGCTGATGGGTATTATTTAAAGGAAGGTGTTAATGAGGAAGTAGAGACCACCTGACATCCCTGCCAATGAAGAATGGGCAATTGTTCACTAGGTGGGAGTTCCTAAGGCCTATAAGGATGAAATTTTAAGCTTGGCCCAAAATACACCCTTGGGTGGTCATCTTGGTATAAAGAAAACTATATACAAGATCATGAAATAATGGTACTGGCCTAGCCTGAGAAAAGAGGTTGGGTCATTTTGTCAGACCTGTAATATACCAGGTTGTGGGGAAACCTAATCAGGGTCCCCCAGTAGCTCCTTTAAAACCTATTCCTGCTTTTGGCGAACCTTTTTCCAAAGTTATTGTGGATTGCGTTGGCCTATTGCCCAAGACAAAAGCTGGGAATCAGTATTTACTAACTGTCATGTGTACAGCCTCCAGGTTTCCAGAAGCAATATCATTTAAAAATATTAAAGCTAAGACTGTGTCGAGAGCTCTCGTTAGATTTTTCACTTTAGTTGGGTTGTCTAAAGCAATCCAATCAGGCCAGGAAAGTACTTTTATGCCGAGATTGTTTCAGCAGATAGTTTATGAATTGGGAGCCAATCAAATCACATCATCTGCATATCATCCAGAATCTCAAGGTGCCTTGGAGAGGTTCTATTCCACTCTCAAAACCATGATGAGGACCTATTGTGTTGGGAATGAGAATTATTGGAATGAGGGTATCCATTTGCTCTTGTTTGCAGAGAAAAAGTCTGTGCAAGAATCATTGGGCTTTAGTCCTTTCGAGTTGCTGCTTGGACATCAAATTAGAGGACCTTTAGCTTTATTGAAGGAAAAATGGGTTAATAAGGATGTGCATTTGAATTTGTAGGATTGTCTTGAAATTTAAAGATCATTTGCAAATAGTCTGTGAATTGGCCTAAGAGAATTTGAAAACAGCTCAAGGGAAAGTGAAGGTCTGGTATGATAAAAAGAACTTTTGAACCGAGGATGAAGTGTTCATCCTGCTCCCAACAAATATTAATCCCATTCACTTTAGTGCAAAATTTTCAGGACCTTATGAGATAGAGACAAAGTTACAACACCTGACCAGAGATGTAAAATGCAGCGTTGCCATGTTAACATGTTAAAACATTACTCTGAGAACTTGGCTTTTAACCTGGAATAGCCTTCACCAGAGGTATTGGTTGTGGATAGGACTGAGGAGTTTAGGGACCTGAGACAGCACAAGCTGACTCTTGTGAAGGTCTCTTCAAACAAAACATTATCCCAGTTCATCTGTCTAATTCAAGTATTTTGCAGAATTTAGCTGCTAAGTTTCTAATGAAGATGGACTTATTAAGTGTGTTCTCTTCACAGAGAGAAGTAGAGAAATTTCTGCATTTCTGACCTCGTCAGGGTCATACAAATATTACATTTTGCCATTTGGACTGAAGAAAGCTCCAGGGTCATTCCAAAGAATGATTAATTCTGTAACTCACGGTTTAGAGCATACAGATGCTAATATTGATGATTTGGTTACAGAGAATGACACTGGGAAGCCCATATCTCTGAGTAAGAGAGATTGTTTGACAAGCTTTCAAAAGCAAACCTTACTGTTAATTGAGCCAAAAGGGGACTTCCCTTGGTTATGCTGTTGGTCAAGGCAAATTGGCACCTATTCAAGCAAAAATTCAGATGATTTCAGAGTTTCCCATATGCACAGGTAAGAAAGCTATTAAGAAGGTTTTGGGAATGGTTGGGTATTATAAAAAGTTCCATAAAGTTTTGCTGATATTGCCTTTCCTTTGATTAACCTTGTGAAGAAGGGTGAAAAGTTTATTTGGACAGAATTTTGTCAGGAGGTATTTGATAAACGAAAAGCCATTGTATCTCATCATCTTGTGCTGACATCACCTGACTGAGAAGCCATGTTAATGATGAAGCTGTGGGAGCAGTGTTATCACAAAGGAATGGTTGTGGTGATATTGACCATCTATTGACTTACTTCTCCAAGTTCAATAAACATCAAAAGAATTATTTCACTATAGAGAAAGAATTATTGGCCCTTGTACTAGCTTTTCAGCATTTCAATGTCGACATCCGCACAGTTCAGGAACCAATTATTGTGTATACTGACCATAATCCCTTAGTTTTCTTGAATAAAATGAAAAACAAAAATAGATGATGGTTAAACTGGAGTCTAATTCTACAGGAATATGATTTAATGAAAACTTATATTAATGGCAAGGATAATGTAATTGCTGATAGCCTTTTAAGGTGTTAAGTTTACAACGTTATTGAAGAATATTGTATTTGTCTGTATTATGTCATTTAAACAGTGAATGTATTATTTCAAACCTTGTGGGTTAGAATTTAAAAAAAAATCTTACAGCTCAAAATTTTCTGTTGACTGGGACTGTCACTTGAAGTGAACAAATTTTACAAAAACCCTGCAGGCTTTGGAGTTTGACTGTGATCCGACCGACAGGCTTAGGACAACAGGTTCCTAAATTGGATATATCTGAAGAGAGAGGAAATGGCCCTGGAAAACCCAGGAGCAGAGACTATCTGACCAACAGATTCAAGACAGTACACAGTTTGCTTATGGACCATTTTATGGAAACAGTGCTGTGGAGCAGAGCTATTGCAAGTAAGACTGTACTGAAGTGCCTTGTGTGTGGTTATAGATAATCTGTCTGATTTCCCCATGTTATATGGGAATAAGTAGTGGTCATTTTAAGGAGACAGCACTTGGAGAAGCATACTGTTTTGAATGTGGCCTCATGTGGTGATAGACAATTTGTCTGATTTCTCTAAGTTATAGGGGAATGGGTATACCACTCTGTGTCCATTGTGAGGGTCACTTGGAATGACTGACCCACAAAAGGGTGAAGGAAGCAGAAAAAATACTGCAATTCAGCTGACCCATGAAAGGGTTTGTGAAAACTTTGGAAAAACAAAATCACTTGCTTCGTGTCCCCTATGTTAAGGTCACTTTTTAATGAACTTTCATCTACTGGAGCATGATTAGTGTGATGCTATTTCAGTGGCCAGCGACCTGGGCTTGAATCTGGCACTGTCTGTAAGAAGTTTCGACATTCTCCCTGTGACTGAATGCATTTCTTTTGGGTTCTCCAGTTTCCTCCCAACCTTCAAAAATGCACAGGTTTTGTAGGTTAATTGGTGTATTTGGGTGCCAAAGGACCTGTTTCCATGCTCTATCTCTAATTCTTCTAAAAAAATTTAGACCTTGTCCAATCATACAACTTGGGCCCAATTCATCCAATCAACCAAGATGTTTCTCAAAGAGCCTCATTTGCTTGCAATTGGCCAATATCCCTCTAAACCTTTCCTATCCACACACTTATCCAAATGCCATTTAAACATTGCAATTTTTTTCCAATTGAAATTTGTTAAATTAGTTTTAGTAATAGCAAGGAAATGTATCGCTGTCATGTGGAAATCAGATGTTTCATTGGAAAGATAGCAGACAGAGATTCAAAGTTGTATCCCTTTAGAAAAAAATATATAATGTAAGGAGTAAATATTCTGTATTTTTACAAATTTGGAGCCCGTATGCTAGAATAATGAGATTAAAATTATAATTTATTTTATTGTTTTGAATTCTCCAAACCAGTGAAGTTTTCCCAAAATGAGTAATAATTTCTGGAAAACTGTAATTTTGGGGATACTTGAGTGTTATCTGAGGCATCCAAATGAATATATAATTGTGTTATTATGTATTTTATAATTCAATTTTAGTTATTGGGATTAGTTTTGGTGGGGGGGTAGGGTTTTTTTTTAGTTTTCAGTGTTAGTAGTATCTTAGTTTTCTTTTTTATATATTATCAACACATTGCAATTTGATATTAATTGTCATTAATCATCTTGTGTTGATTTAAATAATATCTTACAAAAATAATTGTAATTGTACCTGCCTTGACCACTTGCTCTGGTAGGTCATCCCTGTACCCGAGGACCTCTTGTGGAAAAACTTGCCCCTCAGATCCTCTTTAAATCTTCCCCCAATCACCTTAAACCGATGCTCTTTTGGTTTAGACTCCTCTACCCTGGGAACAAGATTGTGCTATCTCGCCAATCTATGCCCTTCACAAGGTTATAAACTTCTTTAAGGTCATCGCTTAGCCTCCTAAGCCACAGGGAAAACAGTCCCAGCCTATCCAATTTTTCCTTTGATCTCAAGCCCTCCAGTTCCAACAACATTCACTGTTTCCAGCTTCACCTTACTCTTTATATCACCTGGCAACTACAACTGCACACAATTCTCTGCTATTCTAACCAACATCCCATGCATTCTGCATAGCTAAAACATAATTCCCCTGATCTTATACTTAATGCCATGCTGATGACAGCATATGTGACATTTGCCTTCTTCACTGCTCTGCACGCCTGTGTTCCAATTTCAGGGAATTATCCACTCAGACCCTTAGGTGACTCTGTTCTACAACATTCCCCAAGGCCCTACTTTTCACTGTATATACTGTCACGTGGTTTAACTTCCAAAACAGCATCACTTCCCTCTTGTCTGGATTACCTTTTATCTGCCATTAGTAAATCACAAAAATCTGTAAACACTGTGGTTAAAGTAAAAACACAAAATGCTGGAGAAGTTCAGCGAAGATACATAATTGATGTTTCAGGCTTGAGCCCTTCATCAAAGTAACTGAAAATGCTGGCAGGCATCTGAACAAAAGTTTGGGGTTGGGGTGGGGGGTAAGGGGAGTGGCAAAGGCAGGAGATGATAGGTGAAGAAGGAAGCGAATAGTAGCAATGAGGGGAGAAGGGATGGCTGGATGGAAAAACAGGAAAAGGGGGAGGGTTAAGAAAAGGCAACCAGGTTTAATGGAATGCAGAGAAGTCAATGTTAATGCCATCTGGCTAGTGAGTGCCCAGACAGGGTGTTGTTCCTCCAATTTGTGGGTGGTCTGAGTGGGATAGTACACAAGGCCATGGTCAGACATATGAGCTTGGGAGTGTGACTTGGAATTGAAGTGGTTGGCCACTGGCAAGACGCTGTGGTTGCAAATGGAGCTGAGGTGCTGAGCGAAGTGATCTCCCAGTCTGTGACTGGTCTCTCCGATGTTGAGAATGCCATAAAGAAATCCCAGCCTCACCATCAAACCTCCAGTCAAGCGTGGTGCAGTCGTGGTCCAGCGCACTCTCCTATACCTTGCCGAGACCAGTTGACAGCTCTCAGACACCTCCTCCTATCGACCCCTCCTATTTGACCCCACCACTGCACATCAAACCACCGTCTCCAACAGCATCTCCAACCTCATCATCTCTAGTCACCTCCCCTCCATGACCGTGAACTTCATTCTCTCTCACCTCCGCACTGTCTGTTTCTACCTTCTACCCAGGATACACAAACCCTACCATCTGGGCAGACCCATTGTTTCTCTCTGCTCCTGTCCAACGAACAAATTTAATCTTACCTTAACTCTCTCCCCTGGTCCAATCCCTCCCCACCAACATCCACCACACATCACCTGCCTTCCATCTCCTCGATGATTCCCTGAACCGGACCACCTCATCTTCACAATAAATGTCCAATCCCTTTATACCTCTATCCCCCACACAAAGGCCTGAAAGCACTTAGCTTCTTCTTGGACCAAAGACCCAACCAGTCACCCTCTACCACCACCCTCCTCCACCTGGCAGAACTCATCCTCACTCTAAGTAACTTCTCCTTTAACCCATCTCACTTCCCTCAAATCAAAGGAGCAGCGATGGGTACCCGCATGGGTCCCAACTACACCCGTCTGTTTGTGGGCTTTGTGGAGCAATCCATGCTGCAAACCTACACAGTCAAGATCCCTAATTCTTCCTCCTGTTTATCGACGACTATATCAGGGCTGCTTCATGTACCCACGATGTCCGTGTCAACTTCATCCACTTCGCAGCCAACATCCACCTTGATCTAAAACTCACGTGGTCCATCTCCGATAATACTCTCCCCTTCCTGGATCTCTCTGTCTCTATCTTGGGAGACAAGCTTTCCACCGACATATACTACAACCATTCAACTCCCACAACTACCTGGACTACACTTTCTCACACACCATCCCCTGCAAATATTCCATCCCCTTCTCTCAATTTCTCCATCTCTGCCACATCTGTTCCCAAGATGAGGTCTTCCAGTTCAGATCTTCTGAAACGTCTGACTTCTTCCACAAACGTGGCTTCCCTCCACTGCTATCCATTCAGCCCTCACCTGCATCTCCTCCTTTTCCTGGTCATCTGCCCTGGCCTCCTCTGCCTCTAGATGCAACAAACAGAGAATCCCCCTTATCCTCACATACCACCCCACCAGCCTCCATATCCAACACATTATACACCAGAATTTCTGGCACTAACTACAGGATCCCACCTCAAGACACATTTTTTCCTTCTCCTCCCATCTTGGCCTTCCACAGGATCCTCTCCCTCTGCAATTCCCTCATGCCCTCATCCCACCCCACCCATCACACCCCTGGCACCTTCCCCTATGCCTACAGGAAATGCATCACTTACTACACTCCAAAGAGGCCTTTCACATGAAGCAAACTTGCACATTCAGAGGACTTATCTACTGTATCTTGTGACATTCTCTACATCGGAGAGACTGGTTACTAACTGGGAGATCACTTCTCTCAGTACCTCCACTCTGTTCGCATCCACAGCGACCTCCCAAATGCCAACCTTTTCAATTCCAGGTCACACTCGTGCACTCACATGTCTGTCCATGGCCTTATGTACTATCCCACCCTGACCACCTGCAGATTGGAGGGACATTTTCTGTCTGGGCTCTCTCCAGTCACATGTCATTAACATTGACAACTGTTCACCTTTTCTTTCCCCCTCCCTCTTTTCCTGTCTTTCCAGTTCTTCCACCCTCCCAGCCACCTCTCCTCTCCTTCATTGTTATTGTCCTCTCTCTCCCTTCTCCACCTATCATCTCACCAACCCCACCTCCACCCCCCAACTCTTTTGTTCAGACGCCTGACGGCATTTTCTCATACAGTACAACTATGATCATCCAAAATCTGATCCTCCAAAGTCCTCATTTATCAGGTCTTTTCAGAGTCGAACTGACCAGGGGCGTTAGGCCTCTGGCACCGGCAGCAGAGCAGCAGACCTTGGGCTCCCAGCAGCAGTGGGAACCTTAAGCTTCCAGACAAGAGAGGGGCCCTAGGGGTCCTGGCATGAGAGGGGCCTCGGTGTCGGTGATGGCTAGCATTTTTTTTTTGTGAGAATTGAACATTACTTTAGTGTTTAAAAAAACCTTCCCTTGTTGTTTGTTGTTGTTTCAACACTGTTACAAATGATTTGCTACTGGGCTGTTTTAAAAAATGACCAGTTCTCCAAAAAAAATTGTTTATCTGAAATGGGCCCGGTCCCGACCATTTTGTATAATCGAAGATGTAGAGCATGAAACGTTGGTTCTGTATCTTTACCTTTGCTACATAAAGGACACCGTTTGACCTGTTGAGCGTCTCCTGCATTTAGTGTTTCTGTGTTGTAGAACTCCATGAGCCAATGACCTAGTGATCGTTTTGAGAGGGCAGGTGCCGTACATTCGAACAAGTGTGTTGCTTTCAAGAATCGTTGAAGTAAAAAAAAGGAAAGGTGGAAGTGGATAGATAAAGGAAGGAAACTCCAAATTTTGGCCTGAACAAGATGGTAAGGTGATGGAAACAGCAATTTCACAAGAGCCTGGTGACCAAAATTTTGGAGGATTAAGATGATAGCTTTAAAGAATTGACTCATAGCAGACCACAAAAAGGAAGTAGAGTTATGGAATGGTGAGATTGTACAAGGATTTGAAGGTATAGGGGTGAATTTTAAATAGCATTGGGATAATAGGTAAATGGGACAAAGATGGAAGGAAGGGTTTATTGCCATCCACTTAAGTGCAATGAAAGTCTTAATTGTTTCAGCTTCCCAGAAACAGAACTGTATTAACAACAATTTAAGTAATACATAAGATGCCATGAGGAGAAAAATATTTATTTACTTTATTCTTCTCATTTTAAAATGTTCACAGTTGAATAAGTAAATAATTTGTCAGTTTATTATCAGATGCCAGTGAGGACACAGATAGCAGAGCTTAGGCTAAATAGAGCTCAGAAAATTATAGACGACCTTTTCCATCCAGTGCACAATATCTTTGACCCACTACCAATAAAATGGAGCTACTGGAGCATCAAATTCAGGACTGCCAGGCCGAGAAATAGCTTCTTCCTGCAGGCGCGAGATTGACTAACGGGGCAGCATGGTTAGTGTAGTGGTTGGCACAATGCGGTTATAGCACCAGCATTTGTGACCGGAGTTTGAATCCTGAGCTGTCTGTAAGGAGTTTATACGTTCTTCCCATGTTTGCATGGGTTTCTTCAGGGGGCTCCAGTTTCCTCCCATTGTTCAAAATGTACCGAGGTGGAGGTTAATTGATTGTAATTGGGCGGCACGGGCTGGTGGGCTGAAATGGCCTGTTACTGTGTTGTGAATTTAAATTTTAAAAATGATCTTGTAATCAAATAAATCTCAACATACATTATATATTAAATTATATCTTTATGTAGATATGTGGTTATTATATACTGTACATGCATGTGTATGCTCAGTGAACCACAGAAAAGCTGTTTTGTTGGATTGTAGATGTACAGTAAGATCATAATGAATTTGAACACAAGCATTAACTCGATAAACCAGGTAAATATGGTAATATAATACCATGTGGCCCAGGTACATTCCCAACACAGCGCTAATTTCAGATGATGTGATGGTTACAAAAGTGTGGCACACATTCTGGTCTGGAAATTGCACAATACATCATGGTGTCTAAATAATGTCCAAAGTAATGGACATGATAGCTGGCCAGAAACTCTTGCTGATCACCGCAAAACTCTGCAGCTCTGTTATGAGGTTCACTGAAAAGGCACGTTCAGCTCCTCTCACGTTCGTAAGGTTGCTATGTTTGTGCATTAAATCCACCCCAGAAGGTGGTGGTGCCTTTTTCAATAACATCATTACCTGATGGAGCAACATCTGGCATTGGGTAGAGAAATGGCAGATCTTCAAGATGGTGTACTGATTCACCCTCCAGGGTCACCGATTCTGCATCTGGGAAGGTAACAGATAGACTGAAACAGAATAATAGAGTACTTTAAAGAATTGACCCATAGCAGCCATACAATGCTGATGAATGGGATTGATAACCATAGCAAAGTACGTTGAACCTCTAACATATTGAAAGTACATCAGCACCGGAATGTGAGATTATCGAAAGAAAGCAGGCAATTCAGCCGTTTAACCCTGTTCTCCCTTCAGTTTCAATTACATTATAGCTGTTCTAATCTTGGGTCCAGATTATTGAACTCATAGCTTTGATGGACTTCACAAACCAAAAATAGAAAATGGGACTTGCTTTAATATCAGAGGGAATTGGGTCAGCACCAAAGGGTTTGCACTGCTGACTAGACTGTAGGTTTGGTTACTGGTTGCAATGACATGAGATTGTTATTCTTACAACAACTTACTTAGAATTTACAGCAACATTTTCTTTAACCTTTCTATTCTATATTGATGTTTTTTCTCAACTCAAACCCCTATCTTCCCTTTGTTTATTGAATCTTTTCAGCATTGATTTCTATTTCTTTCCTCCTTGTAATATCCATCCAGATCCCCGTTAACAACATCTCTACTATTCCCTTCAGGGACTTCTCCGAACCCACTGCTGAAGTCCGTGGATACGGTCTTCTACAAATGGTCCCTAGGTCAAGATCCCAACAAGTAAAGAGCTATCTCTAAATATTTACTTTCAGAATCTTCTAGTATGGCAATATGACAAAGGTTTACCAGCGAATCTTTTCCAGAGAACAGAAGCTGAACCAGAGAGAAAATTGGAACAGGAGATGATGGCTATGAATGAAGAAAGGCATACCTTATTTACTTGGCATTTTGCAGCATATTTAAAATTGTCAAATATTTCCAAAGTTAATTCAGAGGAAGATATTCAAATCAAATTTATGAACCCATTTAAGAAAAGCTGATTGCTTGGTCAATGTGTTAGGCTTCATTGCGTATCTGAAAGGAATAAAGAGGTTAAAATGCTTAAGGAATGGCAATGGCCAGGGTTTTGGTAGCCGAAGAAATGGCCTGCCTCTGGCGGACCAACTAAACCCAAGGGTGCACAAGAGGCCAGGTTTCAAAGGTTGCTGGCCTCAAGAAGACTACAGAGGTAGAGAGGAAACCAAATTGGACTTGAAATCAATTAATTTAAATGTCCTTTGGGGGGTGGGGGGAGATAATAGATGAAAGTTGCTGTGTATAAAATAGACCACAGGGTAGATTTAGAAAATATGAAGGTGGAGATTTCAGCTGCAGATACGATGAGGTTGTTACAGAGGTGGAAATAGAGCTTTAGTGACAGCTCAAGTGAAAACATGTCACTATCTACACTATCATGCCTCCTTTGGATCTTGTACATTTGAATGAGGACACCCCCCATGTTTTTAAATGCCACAAGATAAAGACTCAAACTGTCCAACCTTTCTTGTTGGGATTATTCATCACAACAATTAATCTGATGAATCTCCTTTGGATATCTTTGTTTCGGGAAGGTCTGGCCTCACTCACATTCTGTTTCTTTCTTTGGCTTGGCTTCGCGGACGAAGATTTATGAAGGGGTATGTCCACGTCTGCTAATGCATGTTCACATTCTGTACAATGGGATGAAACCTCCCTATTTTTAAACTCCTAGTCCTTGGCAGCAAAAGTTGATTCATTTACCAGGAAGGTGGACGGAGCAGGGGTAGTAGCTTCTGTCTGAGTTTAAAGTCGATAGCTTTAGATTTCCTAGAATTGTGGGTCTCTCGGTTAAAGCAAAGCCATTATAGCTCCAGCAGGTTTTATTCTATCCCTGCGTGTAAGGAGTTTTTACATTCACCCCAAGGCTGCGAGGGTTTCCTCCGCATGCTCTGGTTTCCTCTCATGTTCCAAAGATATTCAGGGTTAGCAGGTTAATTGGTTAAATGAGTGTGACTGGGCGGCTCATGCTCGTGGGCGGCTCATGCTCGTGGGCGGCTCATGCTCGTGGGCGGCTCATGCTCGTGGGCGGCTCATGCTCGTGGGCGGCTCATGCTCGTGGGCGGCTCATGCTCGTGGGCGGTTCATGCTCGTGGGCGGCTCATGCTCGTGGGCGGCTCATGCTCGTGGGCGGCTCATGCTCGTGGGCGGCTCATGCTCGTGGGCCAGTAGGGCCTATTACTAGAGCGCATCGGATGCCCCCCAAAGTTCCTCAACATGGTTATCCAACTGCACGAAAACCAACAAGGTCGGGTCAGATACAGCAATGAGCTCTCTGAACCCTTCTCCATTAACAATGGCGTGAAGCAAGGCTGTGTTCTCGCACCAACCCTCTTTTCAATCTTCTTCAGCTTGATGCTGAACCAAGCCATGAAAGACCTCAACAATGAAGACGCTGTTTACATCCGGTACCGCACGGATGGCAGTCTCTTCAATCTGAGGCGCCTGCAAGCTCACACCAAGACACAAGAGAAACTTGTCCGCGAACTACTCTTTGCAGACGATGCCGTTTTAGTTGCCCATTCAGAGCCAGCTCTTCAGCGCTTGACGTCCTGTTTTGCGGAAACTGCCAAAATGTTTGGACTGGAAGTCAGCCTCAAGAAAACTGAGGTCCTCCATCAGCCAGCTCCCCACCATGACTACCAGCCCCCCCACATCTCCATCGGGCACACAAAACTCAAAACGGTCAATCAGTTTACCTATCTCGGCTGCACCATTTCATCAGATGCAAGGATAAACAACGAGATAGACAACAGACTCGCCAAGGCAAATAGCGCCTTTGGAAGACTACACAAAAGAGTCTGGAAAAACAACCAACTGAAAAACCTCACAAAGATAAGCGTATACAGAGCCATTGTCATACCCACACTCCTGTTCGGCTCCGAATCATGGGTCCTCTACCGGCATCACCTACGGCTCCTAGAACGCTTCCACCAGCGTTGTCTCCGCTCCATCCTCAACATTCATTGGAGCGCTTTCATCCCTAACGTCGAAGTACTCGAGATGGCTGAGGTCGACAGCATCGAGTCCACGCTGCTGAAGATCCAGCTGCGCTGGGTGGGTCACGTCTCCAGAATGGAGGACCATCGCCTTCCCAAGATCGTGTTATATGGCGAGCTCTCCACTGGCAACCGTGACAGAGGTGCACCAAAGAAGCGGTACAAGGACTGCCTAAAGAAATCTCTTGGTGCCTGCCACATTGACCATCGCCAGTGTGCTGATATCGCCTCAAACCGTGCATCTTGGCGCCTCACAGTTCAGCGGGCAGCAACCTCCTTTGAAGAAGACCGCAGAGCCCACCTCACTGACAAAAGGCAAAGGAAGAAAAACCCAACACCCAACCCCAACCAACCAATTTTCCCCTGCAACC
Organism: Narcine bancroftii; assembly: GCF_036971445.1. Classification (NCBI taxonomy): domain Eukaryota; kingdom Metazoa; phylum Chordata; class Chondrichthyes; order Torpediniformes; family Narcinidae; genus Narcine; species Narcine bancroftii. The sequence goes on from NC_091470.1 coordinate 76,720,291, forward strand.
GCTGCAACCGTGTCTGCCTGTCCAGCATCGGATTTGTCAGCCACAAACGAGCCTGCAGCTGACATGGACATTTACCCCCTCCATAAATTTTCGTCTGCGAAGCCAAGCCAAAGAGAAATCTGTTACTTGGCAAGCAGTCCAATAATGAATAAAAACACAGGAAACTGCAGATGTTGGAATCTTGAGCAAATAAAGAGAAGCTGAAGAATGGAGTCAAGGCAACAAACAGATCATTTCTGCAGGTGGGGGATGCAGAGCAAGATGACAACAGATATTGATTGGATAAAGCCAGCTGTCATCAGTCTCCTTATAGACTCTAATATTACATTTTCACATGGAATTAAATCTTAGGGTGTCATTACTTCTTGTTCAATGAGGGCTGACAAGTGTAAGGACAGCAAGCACCTTGTGTCCTTGTTTGGACACTGTGTCTGAAAGATGTTGCATTTTTTAACAGGACTCTTGAGTAATATTCAGGGAATTGGAGTGGATAGATGTGGTGTGCTTGTCAGTTATTCTTCTCCCTGTGCAGCTTCCATCAATCATGAAGGTTCTGACTAATGGCTTTACCCTCTCTTATGCCTCCTTAGCACAAGCAAGTCCTGTCGGAACTCCTTCGTTCAGCTAATTTGGAGTTATTTTAAGAAATGGTTTGATAGAAACCTCTTTAAAATTTACCCTTAAGGAAGTTTAACTTGCAAAAAATTTTTAAAGTTCATCGATATGACACCTGAAGATGCCCCCGTATACCACAGATCAAAGTGCTTTTGAAGCAAGAGTCTTGTTCTTGCACAGACAGTCATGCTGGCAATATTGTAGCATTAATTGATCCAGTAAATGGCAAATAAACAGTCCATCTGATGGTTGATGTGAGTATTGCTCAGAACTTTGGCAAAACTCCCTGATTTCCTTCAAAATACTGCCCTGGATGTTCTGTGCCCATGTGAGTGCTCAAGCCATGTTCTGATTTAACTTTCCTTTTGATAGCCCTCCCCAGTACAGCAGTGTTAGCCTGAGATCTCGTCCTCCGATATCATTCATCCCTTGAGTTCATACTGTTACGAGCCCAGAGGACCCTAAAACCCAGCAGCAATAGAGACTCACCAAGACAAATGGTTACTTCAACAAAAGTTGCTTTTAATTATCTTTAAACATGAAAACAGAATCAAACTTTAACTTATCACTATTGACTTACTTAACCTGACTTAACCCCCATCTAATTCTAAATGCACGTGTGTGTAATGTGTTTGTAAGTTCAGAAAAGTTCTTTGGTTCACAGTCCAATCTCACTTCACTCCTCCAAGTTCACTGGTTGCAGGCAATTCTTATACTGTGTACAGAATTTAACATTTATAAAGTTCACCAGGCTTTGATGCTTGAAAGGTAAATGGTTACCGCTCAGGAAGGTTCTTGTCGGTTTTCAGAGAGAGATTTGTTGTTCACTGGACATCCACAAGTGATTCCTTTTAATCACCCACATCAGTGTCATGCCAAAGAAACTTGCCCCATCAGGGTTTTCAGGTCACCAAAGAGTTCCTTTTTGTCTCTCTTATTTCAAGTGAAACATTAGGCAGCCAGTCCTCTCCTCTTGTATGGACCACAAGGGCTTTGACCAAGCTGAATTAAGCACTCACAACCTGTCTTCAAAATGGGGTTTCCACAAGATTTCCAGCTTGTCCTGTTCCAGTCCCAGCTGCTGCTGCTGAACTCAAACTGCAGAACTAGATTTTCTCTCTCTCACTCACTCACTCACTCACTCACTCACTCACTCACTCACTCACTCACTCACTCACTCACACAGAGAAAATCCTGTTTTTCTCTCTCTGCTTGCAAAACCGCATGACCCTCTTAGAACAGCAACCTCCACTCAGACAGACTGCGGCTCCAAATCTAATCTTCCGAGTTATTTCATTTGTTCCTTTTCCAAACAACAATCCATTAGTGAAGTCCATTGGGCACTCCTCAATGCTTTTGCAAAGGCATTCGGAGTCAGCCTGTCTGGCTTGCTTCAGTATTTTAAAGGAGATCTGTTTTAAAGTGTTTGCATGTGACTTACACTAAAAAAAACCTGCCACACTTTACCTCCCAAAATCATATCTAAATACAATATAAAACACAACATATTCTGTCACAGTGGGACTGTCAGAATGAGTGAGAAAGAGAGAGACAGGAAAAAAGGAGTCAAGCACACAAATGGACGGAGGAAGGATATGAAACTTTCAGTCCCAAAACCTGCTACATGCCACCCTGAAAAACCCAGCTGTCTGCTGCTCTTGGAAAGCTAATAGAGATGACCCATCATTTCACCTGAGGGTGTGCATGAAAGTATTTTTATCAGCTGTTCTGTGAGATGAAATGACACTTCAATTGACTACCTCCCCAAAAGATTTCTGCATGGATTCCTTTGTGGACAAAGCTTTTCTCTGTCAGCTCCTCCTGCCTTGTGCCTGATCCCCGACCCCAGTCACTTACCGTCGGCAGCAATCCCTCCTGATGGGTGAGTTTCCAACTGGCTTCGTGCACCGAGGTCAGTCTGCCCTGTTGCAGTAGATCCCTTGCTGGAATGACTCCCAAAGCCTGCCACTGGAAGAGAATTTACACAACTGTGTGAGACTTCAGAGCTTTGCCAAATCCTTTCACCCACCGCACTTTGGCAGTACATCACGCAGCGTACGAAAGGCTGATCTGGTTTACGTGCTTTGGCCAACAGACACTATCAAACAGAAAACGAGCACTGACGTCAGACATAAGGGCAATGTTCATTCATTTTCAGCATCAGGCCTCATGCCCAGTCCAACTGAAAGGGATCGGTCTTGGGAACCAGATGATGGATTTCATCACCTTATATACTTAACTGCTGTCAACCTTAATGCTGTTTCGCATAAAAGTGTAAGCAAAGGAACCAAATGTGTCAGCTATTTTCCTCTCACTTCTATCTATGTAACCTTTGACGTTTCTCATTGGCCGCCCACTGTTCTGATTTCCAATGTTTACTTTGCTCGATGATTTTGGGTTCAAATCCCCTTCGGAGTACAAATCTAGTGAAAATTTTGTATTTATCCTATCCTTATTATGACACAAGGGAGTCAGATGTCTCGTTGTCTCCATGCCAGCTCCCAGCTCCTATCAATCCCATTCTCTCTTTCCCCAAACATGTATATGTATACAACATAAATGTGTAGTCCTGCAACTTGCTTTCTCTCGCATGATCATCAACCAAGCCAGGACCAGCACTTTACAGTAGCCAATTGATCCGAGCACCGAAATGAGATCAATGTGGTCTCAGGGAAGCTGTGCACAGTCAGCACTCAAGGTCAGGATTGAACCCAACTTTTGGGAGTGCATGGCAGCTGCACTAACTGCTGCAGCATCCTGTTGACTGAGTGCTCCAGTTGAGGATGGGATGTTATGCAAAGGTTAAAAGTGACGGATTCTAAGCAAAATTTTGGAGACAATTAAGTGGGCCGTCCTTGATGTCTTGCAATAGTATATCCCTCAATCAATAATGGTCACAAACACACCTTGCTAAACAAATTGTCTATTGCAGTTTCTGCATTAGAAACAAGTGAGGGAACTTCAGTGTTTCAGGACATCCTCAGCTTGAAAATTCTCGTCACAGAGTTATGCTGACGTCCATGTGAGTATTTCTTCAACAGGAGTGGAAAGCCAGGAGATGGAGACACGTTCTCTGTGCTCTTATGAAGCAACCAAAGCTCTAATCATAATTGGGCCATTTAAAAAGTTGTCTGAGAAAAGTTCCAAAGCTCAGCTTGGGACCTCATCTTTATGCCTCCAGCTTTTTTCATTCAAAGAGGTTGACTGCATGCCCTCTTCATCAAATATCCTCATTATATTGGTAAAATGCCTCGGTGAATGCCGCTTCAACATAAATTGGCTCCCTGTCACCTCTCCAAGGGGTCCCCCGCCAGCTTTCCCATGGAACAGTTTCTTCCTCGTTGCACCACGTGACCAAGACAGAATCCTGGCTTGAGTAATGCTATTCAAAGAGCTGGATGACTTTTACAACTCACTACTTGGGATTTTAATTAACAATCTAAAGTAGAAAAAAAGTAGAATCCATTGCCAGAGATTGGCTCTGCAATCTTACAAACTGCAACCCCCCCCACAACCAAACCCAACACCCACTGCGATTCCTGAAAGCTTTAGCATGCCAACATGGCGCAGTGCCAGGCCCATGTTCTTATGCCTCTTGGAGCCTCACACAACACCTTACATTTACTTAGCCTGACTGCCAGATTCAGCAAGGTTCTGGTGGGGGGTGGGGGAGAGTGGGGGGCAGAATTCAGTCCAGGTGTTGGATTTTCTTTTCTTGGACACACAGATTCCTCTCTCAACTACAAGCTCCTTTCCGGCTGAGGCTACATTTTAATAGTGCTTTCAAGGTTGATTAATGTGGAGTCTGGTTATGATACAATCACTGCTAGTAAAAGAGGAGTGTTTTGTGTTTTGTACTCGCTGCATGTATGTACATAAATCCTTGACGGTGAGTGACTGAGAGGAACACACAGAAGGAAGCGAGAAAGTGGTGGGGGTGGGTGGAGTTGGGGGTGAGAGAAAGAACCTTTTGTTGGGGCTCCTTCTGAATAACTGACAACATGATGAATTAACCTCACAAAATGTAACAAAAGGAGAGGACATTCAACATTAAACTGCCTGCATCTGTCCACTGACCAGCACAAGCAGATCTGTCAGATTAATCCCAACCCTTCATCCTTTTCGAACTGAATGTTTAAACTCTGTGAGATGCAAACAGATTCCACATCTGGATGCCTGGAAGGCGTAATGTGAGGAACCCTGACCCTAACTTCAAGAATTCCGAAGCATAAATCCAGCTGGATCAAGTCCAGTTTTGCAGTTGCAGGTTCATTCTTGCATCCCAAGTACCTGGGTAGCCAAGGTGGAGCAAATCAACATCACAGATTATTCCAACAGGAAGCTCAAGTACCTCCACAAGTGAATCAGGAATCAAGAGCAAGTTGCACTCTTTCCAATCTTAAGTCCCCCAGTATTCAAATGAAAAGCAATGACTTCCATTTGTCTACTTCCATTTTCTTTCTACTCCTTTCAAAAAGGCCATTCAAACTCAAGCACAGGGCAACACCTCACTGAACTACAGCTGAAACCTTGGCCACGGGTAATTTGAATTTTCAGCGAACCGAAGATGCAGTCATCATTATCAGTGTTGAGGTATTGTGTGTCCACTGTGGAATTTGCCGGATCTTTAGAGTCATGGAATCATACCACATGCAAGTTGGGCCAAAGGACCTGCTTCCCCACACTGACCAAAATGTCCCAGCCATGCTCATCCCACCCCCTATCTGCTTATAATCCATATCCCCCTGAAGCCCCCCTATCCATATATCTGTCTGAAGGTTTCTTGACGTGGCAATAGTACCTATCTCAACTAGCTCTTCTAGAAACTGGTTCCATACACCCTCCACCCTCCGTGTAATCAAAGTTGCCCTTCAGGTTCTTGTTAAATTTTACCCCCTCATCTTAAACCTCTGTCCTCTGCTTATCGATTCCCCTATTCTGGGTGACTAATTCTGCATTCGCCTGATCAATTTCTCTCATGACTTGCAAAGATTTACAGCATTATCAATCCAAATCAAATAGATGGAAATACTAGAGAAATGGGCAGCAAGTTGAAAATTCGACCATGACACAGACCGGAGTTGTACCAAGGTGAAATTCATCGTGGTGCAATAGTCATGGAGAGATACCACATGAAAACGGGCCTTTCAGCCCGCCTCGTCTGTGCCAACTATCAAGACTCATGTTTTCACTAATCCTGCCTCAATCTATTTCATTCTCTTCACATCTTCGGCAACTCCCTGTCAATTCTACCACTCACTTCCACACCGTGCTTTTGCCAACGAGCATACCAACTCACAGTTCTGGGACATGGGAGGAAAACCAGACCAGATGGAGGAAACCCATGGGGATGCAAAGAGAACATGCAAACTCCCCAGACAGCACGGGAGGTCAGGCTTGAACTCTAATTACTAGAGCCGTGAGACAGGACTTCTGCTAGACGTGCCAGCCTGCACTTTATGCTTGGTCTGTCATGGACATGAAGATGTCGAGCTTACATCTTTGGTGTCCTTTGCTCCATCATCGACAGCTGTGCCACCAAGACTCTAAACTCTGGACTTCTCTACGAAAAACTGACTAGGCCCTTTCAAACTGCAGCACTCGGGTAGCCCTCCTGGGACCCGGGCGAGATTACTGGGTCGTGGGTGCAGGATGTACCTTTCAAATCAAAGGCTTACCTACTGCTAAACCAACAACCTGCCGATTTAAAGGGGATCCCTCCCCCACAATGAAAAGGTGAGTGACACATCACGCACTCACAGGAACTATTGGCCGTCAGTCTCCCCCCCCAACCGGCCATCAGTTGCCACCCATTCCCCACCCACCCAGCGACATGCCGCTGCAGTGAGTGGGGTGGGGGGTGGGGTGGGGGAAGGTTGCTTCTGCAACATGCCACTCCTGCTCGTGATGATGACTCAATGCAGGAGTGCGGGAGCAACAGCCATCTTCCTTACCCATAATCCCCCAGCACCAGAGCTTTTCCAGGCAAGCTAGACAGCCATTGCTCCCACTCTCCCATATTGAGCTGTCGCCATGAACCAGAACAGCGTTCGCAGCACATCACACCCCCCATCACAGCAGCGACCCCTCTCTCTCCCCCTGTTCACAGCCCCTTTCTCTCGCCCGCATAAGAGTGAACACTCTCCCTCCCATCACCACCCCTACCAATCGCAGCAGTGACCTCTCTCCCTCCCCCGATCACAGCCTTGCCCACTCTCCCCCCAATCTTGGCAGTGGCACCGCAGCCAGGGGTTTCCCTGTGATGCAAGCCCTGACATCACCAGATTAACCGGGTCAGCCATTTCCCCTTTCAAATCACTGGTCCAGGACTCCCGGGTAAGTTTTACTGGGTTCCCTGAGCCCCCCCCCCTCAAACATAGATCAGAGACCTGGTTAGGTTCTGACCGGGTTGACCCGGTTGAACCCTTTGAAATAGCCATGTATGACACAATAACTCACCACAGTTCACTACAGTCACACATAGCCAACATCGCTAGTCACATTACAGTCAGTCAGCTCAGAAAACTTCCTGACGGCCACAGGCATTGGGCCATTAATTATACCTTTGATCCTACAGTCACACGATTCACATGCAACCATTTCACCTCACCGGAGTTGTCCTGCTCACAGATCTCAGAACCCCAATTACACGGTGGCACACATTGGATCACAACAAACTACTAACGATTGTCCCCTTCAGATCCCACTGGCCACATTTGTTCACTTCCGATTACAATAGCAACAACAGACCCACACCATTCATTACAGACCACCACACTCAGCACAAGGATCGAGCTCTGATTGCAACACACACAATATCAACCATTGTTCACTTCCAATGACTAGTCACATCACCAAAAACTGCCTGGATCACGCCACCAGTCAGTGGTCACCATTTGGTTTACTCCCGCCACTCTCCCATAGTCACGCAACACAGAAAGGTTGACACGCTACCTGCAAATATTCACCACAGATCACTCCAATAAGGCTTCCAACATCAACCACCTCACATCACTGTGGACACAATAAATACCCTCTTATCACAGAGCCTGCACAGATTCACCTCCCACCGTCACCACCATAATCTGCAGATTTCACATTCAAGGAGATAATGTTGGCTCATGTGGTGAGAGGTAATCATTGAATGAGTTTGGAGTTTGTTAGGGTATGAAGCATTGAGTTCTGATTGAGCTCAGTTATACCAAGTGTTTAGCTTTTGTGTGCTGGAGTGAAGTGGGTTGGACAAGAAAGACCAACAGACAAAATCATGATTATGTGCTGTCATACATGAAGGGAACTAATGAATAGATAATTTTGACTAATTGCTGTGAACATTTTAACAAACTGGAAATTAAAATCAGCTGATTCCTGTTAAACAGTTAGCTTTTCAACTAATGTCTTTTGACTTCAGGGTAACTTTAGTTCACCAGATAATTATTTGTAAACATCTGGACATATAATAAGTAATCTAGTGGTTATTACATTTAATGAACAATTCAAAGACTGTTAATTCAGAGACGGGCTCTATAATTATCTTCCCATGACATTCAATCACATTATCATTGTCCTGAAGGGTCATGTGGATTGGAAATTCAATTTGCACTAGTCCCATAAACACTATGGCCAGGTTGGAGAAAGAATGTTATGTGGCAATTTTCTCTTTGTTGGGAGATACCGCAAAGAAGCAGGCCCTTTTGACCGATGAGCTCACCCCGCCAAGTTACACCCCAATGACCAATGAACCTACTAACTCCATTCCTATGCCAACATGCCCGTCCATGGTCTCATGCGCTGCCAAACTGAGACCACTTCGTATTCCACCTGGGCACCTTCCACCACCTCATTATTCAGGCGCCTGCCTGCTTATTGGTCATACCTTGATGGAGGGTTCAGGCCTGAAGCATTTTGATTATAGATCTTTGCCTCCTACGGATGCTGAGGGACCTGCAGGGTTCTTCCAGCACTTTTATTAACCCGCTAACTCCTACACGGGAGGAATGCGGGAGGAAACTAGAGCACCCAGAGGAAACCACATGGACACGGGAAGCATGTACAAACATCTTACAGTCAGTGGCAGGCTCAAACCCAGGTTGATGGTGCTGTACTGGCATTGCGACATCTGCTACACGAACCGTGACATCCACATTTGCTCACTTCTTCCCTCCCCAACATATTTTAAGATTCCATTCAGGAGTGGGATGAGTATTTTCTGCTCACTTGGGCAACTGCAGTTCCAACACGACAGCAATAAACTCATCTCCGTTCACGTAAGGGGGAAGCAATGGGCTGCAGATTCAGGGAATATGAACTGAGAACAGAAGCTAGTGTAGATACTCAGTCAGCATCTGTGGAAGAGAAAGAGTTAATGTTTCAGGTCCACAATGTTAAAAGTTTCTCTCTCCACTGATGCTGCCTGTCCTGCTGAGGATTTCCAGCACTGCTGGTTTATCCATACAAGAAGAAACCGTCTGCTTGCTCAGAATCTCAATGATCACCTGCAACTATCCATTCTGTCCAGTAGCAGCAGTCCCAGCATCACACCCACAATTGTCCTGCAGAAACACTTCTTCACCAGTATCTCTCAAACTCACAAGGTCTACCACCTGGAAACAGAACCGCAATAGGTGCGTGGAAATACCATCAACACATTTGTCCCTCCTGTCTAATACTCCCGTCACTTCACTGCCACTGAGCCAATGTCCTGAAACAGAGGAATACACAGGAGAATGCAGGAGCTGGAGTCTGAGGGAAGCAGAGAAGTGGGCAGTGCAGTGGTTACCTGTTGTTCGGGTTCATGTGGGTCCCACAGGTTAAGAACCAGACCAAAGTGCAGGTACAAAGCACACGTTTATGGAATTGAGACAACAGGGTCGATATGTTAAACAAACTTGTACACATAAACAATATGCAGGGGGTAAATATACACTTTTGGATGACGAGGGGGAATCTGACAGAAACTGGGGAAATTACAAGAGCATGCACATTCAATGATCAGATCAAGATGATATATGTGCCCCCACCCTTTGACCGGTATGGAAACGACTCTTGCTACCTAGCCTCGAGACTCACCCCAATCCAGTGTGGAAGGTGCTATTTACATGCCATGAGGAGTCCAAAGAGGCAGAACAAAGGGGCACACGGTCCTTTATAGTTCTGGGGGCAAAGCTGGGGGGGGCCAATCGTAAGCTGTGGCCAATGGCTCGAAGCCAAGTGCAGGTGTTCAGCGGGGTGAATGGAGGGAATTCACCTGGGCCAAATGGGTGAAGGTCAGAGCTGAGGCTGGGCGGGCTGCCTGGACTGCAGCACCTGGTGATTTAGGCCAATCGTAAGGGTCACCTTGATGGCTTGGGGTGAGTCTTTTGACCTTTATTGGCAGGTAGTGTGTCCTCTGAACAGGAGCGGAGCAGCACCACTCAGTGGTGGACGTTGCCTCTCCATTACACTACCTCAACGTGCCAGAGTCGCTGCATTCAATCCTGACTTCAGGTGCTGTCTGTGTGGAGTTTGTGTGACCTCCCAGTGACTGCGTGGGTTTCCTTCGGGTGCTTCAGTTTCCTCTCACGTCCCAAAGGCGTGGGATTGGGGGAATCATTAGGCTAATCGGCCATGGCAAGTTTCCCGTGGTGCGCAGGTGAGGGTTGATTCCACATCAGTTACTGCAAGTGACGTTGCACCCATGGTCACAGTTCCAGTGGGTGGACCCACTGTAAGTGAATTTCCCAAATGGGGTCCTGGGATATGTCCTGAGCATCTAGGCAGGTCAACTGGTAGATGTCTTTAATACCTCCCAGCTTAAGGCCATAATCCCCACTTGCTTCATATCAGCTTTGAAGAAAAACATAATAATGGGCCTAAATGACTATTGACCAGTGGATCTAACATCCATCATCAGGAAGTGCATTGAGAGTCTGGTCGTGGCTCATATTGACATTGGTCTCCCCAGCCAGGATTGGCCAACTTCAATTTATCTCTTGGTCAAACAGATCCACAACAGATGCCATCTTCCTAGTTCTCCGCTTCACGCTGGAACATCTGGTTGGCTGCCCATAGATAGAGCTCTTCCTTCAATACCAACTTAAGGATCCAGGTCTTGGTGCTTCCTCTCTGCAACTGGAATTAGTGAAGATGGATAACAGCGTCTTCTCAATCACTCTCAATCATTCCTCAAGGATGTGTATTCAGTGCACAAATGCTCTCTCTCTGTACCTACGACTATTCAGCCAAGTACTGTTCCAACTCTGTCCAAATTTTCTGATGACACCACAGTTGAGGGCTGGAGGAATACAGGGTGATAGAATACAGAAAATAGCGTTAAAGTATAATGGCCTAGTGTCAAGATAACAAACATTCCCTCAACGTCAATAAGATGAAGGAGATGGTCAGAGATCGATCATTGTCTTCAGAAGAAGGGGTAAAGTCCACACTCCTGTGCTTAAGTGGAAAGAGTGTATAGCTTCAAGTTCTCAGGAATAAATACAGTACAACTCCAACTACCCGAAATGGTCAGAACCTGGCCTATGTTGGATAAACTTTTTTTTTGGAGAACTGGTCAAGTTTTAAAATCAGCCCAGTGACAACAGCAAATCACTTGTAATAGTGTTTAAAATGCAACAAGCAACAAGGGAAGGATTTTTAACCCTTAAAATAATGTTTCATTCTCACGAAAAATTGCCAGCTGCCACCGATCACTGGCACATCCCCACCGAGGCCCCGGTCCTGCCAGGAGCCCAAGGTCCCCGGTCCTGCCTGGCAGCCCGACGCCCCTGGTCAGTTCAGCTCTGAAAAAAATTTCGGATAAATGAGGATTTCGGAGAATCCACTTCCGGATAATCGGAGTTGTACTGTATCTTCGATGACTTGACCTGGGACAAACACATGAGGCAATGATATAGAATGTGCAACAATACCCTCTACTTTCTTAAAGGACAAAGGAAACTCAGCATGCCCTCCCTTATCCCTCAACAACTTCTACAGCGGACCATCGAAAGCATTCTTGCTGGATGCATCACAGTGTACTCCAGGAACTCCTCTGCTCAAGATCAAAATGTAGCTCAGAACATAACACAAACTCCCCTCTCTTCCATGGACTCCACTACCTAGGAAAGGCAACTAACATACGGTCAGATCCAATACCCCCAGACACATTCTTTTCTCCCTCCTACCATCAGGAAGGTTTCAGAGCGTGACAGCATACACACCAACAGGCTTTAAGGCAGTTTCTTCCCCAGAGTCATCAGGCCTTGAATCCACCCCATAACAATGCAACCTTCTGATTTCCATGTTGACATAATACATTTTTTTGCTACAGCTAAGGCTATCAGAAGATAGCTTGAGAATACAGCAATGGTACATAGAAATGAATAAATGTATTCCATTGGAAAAAATAACATATAATTTAAGAAATAACATCACAGTTTTCGAACAAATTTGGGCACCGTACATGGAACACAACAGAAAGGGCCTACTGCGGACCTCCACCCCCAAAAATGACAGAATGAGAAGACGGAATGGATTGACCCAGTGTGTAAAAGTAGATGACACAATTTTCTTGTTTATTTTCATTGTGTGATGACATTGTTTAATGGGTTTAATGTATCATATATGTTGAACATTGAGTGGGTGGGGAGGGGGAGTGGGAAGGAGGGAGGGAAGGGAGGGGGGAAAAAGACACTGTGTATATTCAAGAGGGAAAGGTTTATGTGTATTTTGGTCAATATGGTTCATAGTGTTAAAAATAAAATTTTAAAAAAACAATGCAACCTTGCTCGGTTCTAAATTAATCTTCCTTTTCATTGTAATCCTGCACTCTGTAAATTATAGTCTTTATGATGGTGTATAAACGTTAGAGATAACCTGTTGGATGAATGGCAGAAAACCCATGTCATTGTACTGAGTATTTTGTGACAAATAACTGAAGAGTCAATGAGAATGTGGAGAGAATAAATAAAAGATTAATGTTGGATGAGTTGCTTGATAGTTGGCATGGACTTAATGGGCTGAAGTTTGTGTATCTCTGTTGTATCTCTCTGTGATGAAAGAGAAGTAGGAATGAAGAAACACCCTGTGGTTTTCAGGTAAGGTGGGATTATTGCAGAAATAATTTGACACCAATGCATAAAAGTCCCCATTTTAAATTCGGACACTCTCTTCTTTCTAATTCATTATATAACTCAATTACCTGATTTAAAATGAAACCTTCCTGGATAAACTTTTGATGTTGTTATTACATTTGTCTGAAGCCCTTCTCAACCACGCACTTATCCTTTTTACCAATTCAACTCCTTGGAGGAATATTGCAGCACTTTCCTTACCATGCCCCAACTGTTGAATTACGTGCTTAGTTTTCAAGTATTGATCGAATTACGTTTTGAAAGTTACAATTGAGTCCATAGAATTAGTTTCACAGGCAGTTCTAGGTAGAGCTCTAAGGTTGTGGAAGGTGCTATTTAAATGCAAATTGCTCTCAAGAATCTCAGACAGCATTACCTTCAAAGTTTAGTCACTATTGTGTGGCAATTGCCAAAATACACACATCACAATCCCACAAAGAGCAATGGGGTAAAACAATTTGGCGAAGTTGGCTGAGACACGTTGGCTGCTTCTAAATAGGTATTTACATTCAAACAAACAAAAAACCTGGCCCTGATTTCACGCCCTGTTTCAGGCCTGGCTCTGATTTCACGCCCCATTTCAGACCTGGTACTTTTGTCTGTTCAGTGCAAAATTGTATCAGGGACTGATTTGTCATCGGAACCATCCACCTTCGAACTTAGTGGCAGATGTTTCTCCAATGATGGTTAGAGGTTTGATCTGTAGCAAGATGATGGGATGAAGGCTGGCTTCCTCAACAAGCCAGCGTGGCTGCTACAAGTAAACAATAGGAGCTCTGTCACTTGAGATGCAAAACAGAAATGATTGAAAAGAATTGAAAGGCACAGCAAACAACCAAGAGGAGAAAATGAATTACAAGTTGGAAAACAAAACTGTCCTGACTTGCCAATAGCCACAAAATTCCAACTACCTTGGCTCAATGAAAACCAAACAGACTTCAGAAGTAAAATTGAAAATATTATGATTTGCTTTTTTGTATTATCAGACTTTGCGTTTGAGTTGGAAACGTCACCTCCCTTGGTTCTTTATGTCAGAGGCTCAGGTACAAATACATTCTAGCCCATAACTCCTGAGCATCCATTTACACTATTTGAACATCTGGATTAAGCCCAACCTTTAACTCTTAAGTATCTATTAATCTTATAAATATCACTTCCAAATATCTATTAATCTATCTGAAACTTTCAAATTAGATTTCAGTCCTAATACACACTGTAGTATCAAAAATTATATAAACTATTTGAATCTCTCAATACATAAAACATGGGATGTCCATGTGGAGTTTAGATGTTCTCCTTGCGAACGTGTGTTTCTCCCACATCCCAAAGATAGTTTGATCAGTAGGTTAATTGGCAATCATAAATGACCCATTGTGAAGGTGCATGGCTGAGAATAGGTGGTCATGTGAGAAAGTGTAGGATATAGGAGAAATAATTTCAGGAGGAAGATTAATGGAAGCGATCTAAGAGTTAGCATAGATTCAATGGTCTGAATGGCTGAAGGGCCTATTTCTGTGAAGTGTTTTCTCAATCTTGAGGCAGCACCTCGTGTGGATGTCATCAATGGATGGGAGGTTGATGCTCCTGATGGATGTAGCTAGGGTTGCCACTTTCTATAGCTTTGTGTGTTTCTGGATACTTGAGTTAAGAAACCAGGCCAAGATGCAACTTGTCAGTATGCTTTCCACAGTCCACCTGTGGAAGTCCAATCGAGTGAACAACATGCCAAATCTCCTCAGATTTCTTAGAAAGTAGGGGCATTGGTGTGCCCTCTTCGTGGGTGCCTTGCTCCAGGAGGTCCACCATTGGTGACTAACAGGATGTTTAAGGTACACGGCTGTCCCATCAATAAAGTCCATCACCCCCCCACCCCCCCTCACCCTTTCTTAAACCCTTAATAGTCTTTTTGGTCTTGCTGATGTAAAGAGCAAGAATGTTGTTCTGGCATCTTACAACCAGATTCTTGATCTCTATCCTATATTCTGACTCCTCTTTTCCCATTATTCAACTAACAATAATGGTGTCTTCAGCCATCTTATAGATTGCATTGGAAACTTTCAACTTAGCTACACAATCATGAGGATGGAGGAACAGAACATGGGATGAAGCACTAAGAGTCTCAAGGAGGAGGGAATGTTGCTAATCGGAACTGATCGAGTCTATTGTTGATGAAGTCAAAGATCCAGTTGCAAAGGGGTGAACCATCCCAGATGTCAACTTTGATCATTAATTTTGTTTGAATGCAGAACTTTAGTCAATGAATAACTGTCTGATGTAGATGTTCTTGTGGTCCAGGAGATCTAATGCAGATTGGAGAGCCAGTGTGATGGCACCCACTGTTGACCTGTTATGACAGTAGGTGAAATGAAGCATCCTTCCTGAGACAGGAATTAATTTTCTCTGTAACTAATCTCCTAAAGCACTTCACCCCACTAAATGCAAATGTCACTGGTTGGTAGTCATTGAGGTTGTCCATCTTGGGCACAGGTTTGAAGCAAATGGAGACATCAAGAGGTGATGATATCTCTGCTTTCCCTTGTGAGAAAGTTGGCCAAGGAAGATGCAGGCTTGGACCATGAGACTGATGTCAATCAAGGCCATTGCTGGTTGCAATATTTTAGACCAAAGCAAGGACAGTGTTGATACAAATGATCCTAGTTGGAAAGTAGGCATGACATTGGAAACATTTGATCCCCGTTTTCATACATGGCAGGGCTGAGAAGAGTGTATTTTTCTTATTGAAATAATTAATTATGAATGCATAATTATGTAAGGCATACAAAATAAACTTATCCTGAATTGATATTTGAGCAGTTGGTCAGACTGACAAAACTCATGTGACCTGAGACTTTATCTCTGTTCCTCAGATACGGCCTGTTGTAGTTAGTGTGTGTTTGTGTGTGTGTGTGTGTGTGTGTGTGTGTGTGTGTGTGTGTGTTGCGCTGCATGTAGTCAGTTACTTCAAAATATGCCAGAGATGAGTTGATTTGAAGGTTAATTGGCTATTACTAACTTGCAGCTAGTTTCAGTGGTTGGCAGAGAATTGGCAAAGGGATGGGACTGGGAGTTGAGGGGGGTGCAAGAGACAAAATGGGATCAGATTAGTGTAGGATTATCATAAATGGGTATTTCAAGGCCAGTGCAGAAGCAATGGGCTAAAGGGCGTGGTTCCATTTTCTATGGCTTTATTATGTGAGTGTGTGTCCCTTCAAAGCTGACACATTTATCATTCTATCTGGAACTGATAGTCAGTCTCAGAATAAGGAGTCGACATTTAGAACTGCAATTTGAAAGACAGTCTTTGGAATTCCTGTCAAGCGCTTCAGATGCTCTATCACAGAGCATCATCAAGATAAAATATAAAATTCTGGACCATAGGGGAATCATGGTCCATGGATATAGAAGGGTGAGGTAGAATTGAAAAGATCAGCCATGATTTTATTGATACCTGGAGCAGGATCAAAGTGCCAAGAAACCTGACATAGCTTTTCAGGAAACTCTATAATTTATACACATTCTGCCTTAGCCTTAGGCATTAACCTGAAGAAATTACCATAACTAGGAACTGCTCAAAAGAAGCTTTGACCATATACCATGACTAAACAAATGCTGAACTAAAGCCCCAGACACGATCACATCAAGGCCACTTTGCGTTCTAAAGAATTCTCTCTAATCTTGTTGCGAAATTGGGGAACAGCAGGATTTTCATTTTTTGATTTAATTACACATGGACTGTGTGATTCTGGTCGCGATGAGAACATGGGCCTCATGAACAGTTGGCCACTGTTCCCATTACTTTGATAACAAATACAATTACATGGCCATACACTGCACATGTACATTCGGTGAAAATGCAATTCTGAAGAGGAATTATCTGCATGTGTACTCAATTTTCCGCCTTTGATTATAATTCTCACTGGTGAAAGCCCAACTAAAATAGTCAACTGATGCTAATTAGGTTTTACAATATCCATTGAAACAACGTGGATCTGATTAAGTAAAAGGGCAGCATCATATATAATTTTCAAGCTACAGGCAACATGCCATCCTTTGAACACTGACTCACAGTACCCACTATTCATTCTTAAAATCCTTTCAATAGTTCCCACAATGTAATTGAGGTAAGAGATGTAATAGAGGTGTGATTGTGTTAGATAGTGTAATGTAGAATGCCACCCCTTTTGCTTCGGTCAAGGAGCAACAAAAAAAAATTCAGGCCACATTTCTGCCTATTGAACCTGTGACATGTGTTGTCCCAACCTTTTTTTGTGAAAATAGCCTAAAACATTATTCAACGTACATGTTCACAGCAGAACAGTACTGGCTCTCCTTGTGTAAATAACCTTGATTCAGAATGGTATTCTCTCACGATTTGCTGCAAGTTCTCACATCTCCCTCTCTCAGCATTAGCCCACCAGCTGCCACATTTGCAACCATCTGTTAAAGGGACACACCGTAACAAGTGCATCTTTCATCGAGAACTGTTTTCCTCTTCTCCACGTTTTCCCTCACCTCTCTAGCAGACTACTAGGTAGCTGGTCTGTAGTCCCTGTGTTCTTCAGACAGCGTAATACCCATTTTAGTCGTCAGCTGTGCAATGGGCGCTGTTTGGTGCAGAATTCAGCATTAGGGCCATCTCATGGAGTTAATGCTACTTTAAAGCTTGATTTTTACATGGAAAATAGGCGCTAATTGATCCAATTTCAAAAGTAATGATTGCACACCTATTCTCTTTTGGGAATAAGTTGTTCCCAGCATCGCCCTTGCATCTGATATTCTACATCCAAATTGCCGTCATGTCATCTTCAATGTACTTTGACCAATATTAGGTTATTTTCTGTGCAACTTTATTGAATTATATCATTACATGCAGCACGTTAAAAAGTAAAAGTCAATTTCTAAGCAATTACTTGTTAGGATAGGGAAAAGAATTAATCTAGATTCTTTCCATTCACATACCTCTAAGTCATTCCTCTGCCATCGGTGCTCTGTGATTAGTAAGGGATTCTTAAGGTGGTATGTGAGTGGAAATGGAAGGATGAGAATCACTGCTCTAGACCCAATTGTACCTGAAATATTTTGCTTGAAAAAAATTGTTATTGGAGTTATGAAACAGTGCACATATCGAGTCAATGAGGTACAATTAACACAGTAGTTTTCAAACTTTTTCTTTCCACCCACATACTACTTTAAGCAATCCCTAACTAATCACAGAGCACGGAGGACCTGGATTTTCATAAGGAAATCGGTGGAAAAATAATTTTCATAGCAATAGGGAAAGATCAAGAGAGTATGGTTGATGGAATTGCCCAAGCAGCAGCTCGCACATTCTCAACGGGCTGAATGGCCACCTTCTCCTATGGTGGCTTTGCTTGTTGGTTTTAAATGGACAGCACATCAGCCATCCAATTACTCAAAGGTTTGGTAACATGCTGTTCAAGAAAACTATCGTGCATGCATTCTATGAACTCCTACTCAATATAAATGGTTTTAAAGAAGCAAATAACCATGTGTGTTTTTGCTGAAAGCTTCTTGTCTCCTTGATACTGGACAAACCCAAATTTTACATTTAAAAAAAATGGATTTTGTTTATTCTTTCCCCAAAGTACTCTTTACACACAAGAATTAGCATCTGAAATGTTCTCATTATTCTCCCCACATTACAAGAGTTACTCTGCTTCAAGTATACTTTCTTTGTTTTAAAGTGCCTTGGGTCTTCTTGCGATTATAAGAGGAATTATATAAATATATTATAATTTTCTGAAAATCTGGAGGAGGGGAATGCAATTCATGTTGTCAATGGAGAAGATTGGAGAAAAAGAATGAAATTGAGTTGGAGAGAGAGTTTGGATTTTACTGTCTCTGGTCAATAAGAGGCTTTTAAAACTGGCATCATTGGACATGTGGAAAGAAGATTATGAACAAGAAGATCCTTCCAACTGCAATGAGATGCATTACCCACACCATCTGCTTTGGGCTTCTCAATTGAGGAACAAATAGTCGCCCAGAAATGGATTCCTTCAAATGTGCTAGGATTTGTTTTGGTGTCCAACTGATTGGGCAGATGGGACTCAAGTTTAACATCTCACTTGGAAGACATCATCTGGGACAATGCAGCAGACCTTCCACAATGCACCAGAGCATCAGCATGGATTTTGATTTTAGATCTCTGGAGTGGAAGTTGAAGGAGATGACATGATCACAAATATAAACCTAGCAAAAATGACTTGATCTGAAGTGCTCAATTTGTGATGATGAGATTTGAGGACAAAAGCAGAGACTCATGCTGAACATTTGTAAAAAATTGGTCTAACATCAACTGGAGTATTGTGTTCAGTTCTGGTTCATTTCATAATAGGAATGTATTAGAGAGGGTTCAGAAAAGATTTAGAAAAATGGATCCAGGGAACTAGTGGAGTTTCATGTAAATCGGTGCGGACTAGAAGGGCCAATATGGCCTGTTTCCGTACTGTAAATTGTTATATGGTTATATGGATGAGGCTCTACAATGAGGATAGATTAGAGAGGCATGGATTGTTTATTTTGGAGAAGACTGAGAGGAGATCAGTGAGAAGTATATAAATAGTCAGAGAGGAGAGTGGGAGGCTGCTCTTGGTGGAGGAGAAGGGGACCAGAACCATAAACAGAAAATACAGGGAGGAGGATTCCTGGAGACATGAGGAAGTTGATATTTGGAATGCCATGAAAGCAGGCAAGTGGAAATTGGATAAATATATGGCAAGGAAATATCTATAATGATATGGAGAAGGGGCCAGGGGAAGGAGGGATTGTGGAAACAGTGAATTTCCCTAGTAGGGAACCAGCACAGATGCAGTGGGTTAAACAGCCTGTTCCATGATATTTGGTTCTGTGCTGGTACCAATTTGTTATTAACCAGGTACTCCCCAACTGTTACCTATGTGATCTACATTTAAAAAAAAAATGATTACAGTGAAAATCGGGCCCATCTACGGAAAGTAAATGCCTCTCACGAGAGCTGGGCGCTACGTTGAGATATTTTAGCTCTTCATATCCCATTTTCTGATTCTGTTGCTCAATATTGTAATGGTCAGACAGATTTTTAAGAGGCCAGTAGAGTCCACGGGGTGCTCAGGGTCTGCGGCAACAGAGAGAATGAGAAGGATTTGCACAGAGAGAGAGAGAGAGAGAGAGAGAGAGAGAGAGAGAGAGAGAGAGAGAATGGAAGGAAATTTATCGTTTACTCTTTAGTATCACAAGTAGGGCATTTCTGACATATGTCCATTCTAAGATACAACCCATCATCCAGAATGGTACACTGATGTAGGTCAGGAGTAACTGTACACAGTTTGGAAACTGAATTTTATTGCATTGGCCCGGATGAGCTGCAGTAAGTAAACAAATAGATGTGCTCTATTTGCAGACATTCAGATGAGAAAAAAATGAAAGCACCTTGGGACTTGACCTGGTTCGCTGTGTCTTTTGCACTGTTATTTTAGAGGTATCTTTCCAAAACACTGAATTAAGATGAGGGGAACTGGATTTGTACCACGGAGCTATGTTACTGTGCCAAATATTCAAATTCAACATCAATGTTGCTCAGTTGAATGGTGTAGCGTATATTAATTTAATGGGGCAAAATTCAGAAGACATGACATTATTCCAATTTAATGCATCATTTTAATTAATTTAAACTGAATAGTCCCATAGTTTAAATTCGGGTGAAACAAATACAAATTTGTCCAGTTATGAATTCAGGATGCAGAGGGACTCAACCTTTTAAGATAGGTCTATGAAAAAGTTCTCAAACAATCCAGTAGATACATAGTTTAAATATTATTTAATTTGCAGTGAAGCTGTTTTGGACATCATTCATATCCTCTCAGGTCCACTGAAATCCTTGCACTCCAGACATCATTCTGATGAACACAACCTGTGGTGCCTCGAAGGCCAAAGTTTCCTTCCTGAGATTGGGTTCCATTTCTGCCTCCTTCAGAGATCGCCAGCATCTGAGACACCAGAAATCAGCCATTCAGTTCTCTCCACAAATCACAAAATACATGTCTTGCACCCAAGAGTAATGGATTTGAACTACCCAAGAGATGGTCATTCAAATTCCACCATATAACTAATGTAATAGGTTTAAAAAACATCTGGAATTACAGACCACCCTCAACTATTCGCCAAATGATTTAAAATGTTGACTGATGTCCTTAACCTAATAAATTTAAGAGATGAGATGAGAAATGATCACTGGGGTGCAAGCAGATTTGATTTCAGGTGATGTCAAAATTGCTGGCAAAATTGGGGGGAAATCTTTCCACTGATTAGAATCATGTGTTGTGCATAGGTAGAAGGCTGTGGGAGCTACTCAGCCCCTGAACATTGCTTCAGCTTTTCCTCAGGTTTCATCAAGAACCTTCTCTTCATCACAAGGTCAGGAGTTGGGATGCTCACTGAATTTGGTTCCAGTTCTCAGATAATTAAGAAACGCAAGCCTGGACAATACATAGATTTGAGTTTTCGGTAATATTTCAGCCCATATGCAGTAAGTGGGTGTCTAATCAAAAAGCCTTGAAACCCAACAGTACCAATCTTGAATTCTGACAAGTCTACAGAGCAGAAAGAGGAGCCTTCAATTCACTGAGTCTGCGCCAACCATCAAGTGTTTTATTCCCCCTTCCTCTGCCCATAGTCCTATCAGTTTATCCCAGATCCTACCACTCCACTGCTCACCTATGATTTATTTGCCTGGCAGAGCAGACTCAATGGGCTAAATGGCCTAACTCTGCCCCAGAGTATTATGGTTTGACGTCCCTCAACAACTTCTGCAGGAGCACCATCAAAAGCGCCCCAGTTGACAAAAGTGCTGCTCTGTCCAAGGTCAGAACCTGCAGAAGGAGGTGGGTGCAGCTCAGAACATCACACAAGCCTCCTTTCTCTCCAACTCCTTCCACATTTCAGCCAAGGGAAGGTAGCCAACATGCTGAAGGGCCCATCCCACCCAGCCAGACTCTTCTCGCCCCTTCCATCAGAGAGAAGGTTCAAGGACAGGAGATCTCACATAAAGAGCCTGAGGGCAACAATAACAGGCTGCAGTGACCACCACCCTGTGATATGCTTGTGAAATCCTTTGACCGTCTGGCGATGGAGTGCATCAAAGCACCCCTCCCAGAGGCGTTGGTGCCATTTCAGTTAGCCTTTGGAAGAAACCGTCTAACAGATGATGCCTTGTCCCTTCACTCCATCCTGACCCACCTTATTCATCAGGCTGCTGTTCATTGACTTCAGCTTAGTATTTAATATGATCATTCCGCAGAGGCTGGTGGAGAAACTGTCCTCACTGGGACTCAACACCTCTCTCTGTAAATGGATTCTGGACTTCCTAATAGAAAGGCCACAGTCTGTCCAGGACAGTAGCAGAATGTCATGCACCAACACACTGAGCACTGATGCACCTCAGGGCTATTTGTTCAGCCCACTCCTGTTCACACCACTGATCCATGACTGCATCACCAGATCCAGCTCCAACAGTGTCATCAAGTTTGCAGATGACTCATCAGTAGCTGGTCTCATCAGCAACAACGATGAGTCATGCTACAGAGAAGAGAAAATCAACGTGAGTCCGAATGTGGACAAGATGAAGGAGATTATCATGGACTTCAGGAGGAGAGAGTATGACCACCCGCCACTACACATTAATAACTCTGTAGTGGAGAGAGTAGAGAGTACCAAGTTCCATGGAGTTCACTTAACTAGTGACCTATTGTGGACACACATCTCATTTGTCAGGAAGGCACAACAGCAACTGCACTTCCTGAGAAAACTGAAGTGACCAAGGCTACTGGCCACCATCAAGTCAATCTTCTCTAGGAGCTCTATCGAGAGTGTCCTGGCCAGCTGCATCAATGTCGTTCAGTTGCTGCAGGGAAATACACATGACAATAAGAAAGGCAGAGAGGATCACTCGAGTCTCCCTCCCCCCAACTCGACATGATCTACAATGATCATTGTCCGAAGAGGGTGCGCAAAATAGTTAAGGACCTGTAATACCCCGCACACAGCAACTTTCAGCTGCTCTCGTCTGGAAATACAAGAGTATCACACCCAACACCACCAGGCTGAGGAACAGCTTCTTCCAAAGGTAGTGAAAATGCTGAACCACCAAAGGGAACTGCTCACATTAACCATTTGAGACTTTCATATGTATAAAACAATATTTTCTTGTACACATGAATACTTGTCCTGCACATGTATTTTTGTCTGTGTGAGTGTTACATCAAGTTGTGTGCTTCGCAGAAAGCTGTTTTGTTGGGTTGTACTTGTGC
This sequence comes from Narcine bancroftii, assembly GCF_036971445.1. Lineage (NCBI taxonomy): Eukaryota > Metazoa > Chordata > Chondrichthyes > Torpediniformes > Narcinidae > Narcine > Narcine bancroftii. The sequence continues at coordinate 76,743,323 of NC_091470.1, forward strand.
AATCAGTTGACAATAAACTTGATTTGACTTCCCAGTCATCAGGCTCGTGACAGAATCTCATATTGCTGTGTACCAATCGATCCTTTCACTGGAACTCCACACTCTAATGTGCTCTTAGCTCTCCAACTTTCTACTACTATATGTTTGTTCAAGTTGACGTGCAGGATTGCTCACGAAATGAACCCTTCTCCATGTGCCAGGAATAATATAATAACAAACTTGAATCTCATTGAAGAGTAACCAGAGACAACCAAAAGGAGTAATCTTCCAGTGGAAAAACCTAGCTGGGTAGAAAACTAGTCCAGGTTATTGGAAATCCACACAAATTGAGTGAAGGAATTCCTCTCTCTCACTCTGTTTACTGTATGTATTTAAGAGTTGACATTCGATCAGGGCAGCAGCCTTTGAAGGACACGAGTCTAACGGAACAAATGGCTGCCCATGTAGAAAACACTGGTTCAAGTGGCAGGTCTTTCTTATCCAAGTCAGACGATGACAAATTCAAGTTACAAATTCTAGTCCCACTCCAGTAGTTAATGTAAACTCTACTAGAATTCCTGAAGAAGTACTTCACTATCAGAGGACTGTAAGTGTTCAAACGGAGGTCACAGATTATCTTTCACTTCGATATTAAAGATCCAAGCATAATTTTGAGGAAACGCCCCAAAATTTTAAGAAAATTAATATCTAACTGTTTTTGGTGGAAGCTTGCGTTATAATATTTAAACATGCCGAAAAAAATGCCATCTGGGATGTTCCAGGACACCTCATCGCTGCAGATTTCACCACAGTGCAGCTAAAGATCAGGTGGTGCACGTGAACTCTGGAACACACACAATTCAGACCACTAGGTGGGTGCAAGCAGCACCGATTAAACAGACAATGCCAAATTTTGTCACAAGCGCCTTTGTACAGATTCAAAACCAGCCATTCAAAAGTGGTTTTGGCTAGAAATAGAATCAGATTATTCTTTTATTGAATAAAAGTGAATTTCCAATTGTCCTGGTTATAGAGATGCAGTGAAAGCATAGTTTTGTGTGCTAAGCTGGCAGCTTGCAAAAAAAAAAATCAATCTACATTTTAGTCCAGCAGTAGGTACAAAGTATTTTCTTTTGGGTATTTTGCACATATGATGGCATTGACCCCCTCCACCCTGGTCACAACCTCTTCTCACTGCTACTTTTGAACAGAAGGCACTGAAGCCTGAAGAGCAGCACCTCTGTTTCATGAACAGTTTCTTTGCATCAGTCCTCGTTATAGTGATCAGGGACTGCTCCATCACCACAAAAGGACTGTCTGCTCTATTGCAAGGTCCCTTTCTTTGCCCGAGGATAACAGACTCTTTATTATCTAGCTGTTCTTCATCTTTTTTTATTTGCATTTATTGTCTTTTTAATTCGATTAAGTGTGTATAATTGTATTATTTTTAAAAAGTATCAGTCAGACTGAAGCAAGATAGAATTTCAGTGCATGTGCACAATGAACAAAGTATACGACAATAAACTCTATCAATATTATGATCATCCACCTTAATGCCCTTAAGGGACACAGCAACATCTCTTTCTTGATGCCAAGATGCCCAAATACCCTTTGCTCCCTATCACTATCCCTCCATGTCCTTTTCCTTGACAAAAACCGATGCAAAGTATTCATTTACTGTAGTACCTCGCCCACTTGCTCTGATTTCAAAGATAAATTCTCCCCTAAACGTCTGTGGAATTGGGGAATATTTACCTCTGGCAAACACAAATCATTGGTGTGGATTTCTGACGGTCTGCTGTATCATTTAACAACACAGCTGTGTGGAGAAACTGCAGCTGGCGTGCCATTGCTGCCAGGAGGCACGGGAAGTGAACTGTGGCCCTTGAAAAAATAGGATTGCTTTTTTTTGGCAGCCAAGTTAACAATCGCTTGAGAGGCTGCCATCAAGGTGGGGGAAACACAGGGGCAGGGAGGAAGCATTTCCAAATGCTCTCCGCTTTCCCCCAGTACCCCATCCCCTCTGAGTGCACTTGCCAGCACAAATGATGCTCCTTGCAACCAATGGCTCCAAGACGCTGCAAGGCATTGGGTCGTCATTCTGCAGATCTTTCTGAATGCATCTCTGCTCTTCATCGCTGCAGAAAGCACTGAAAAACTGAACCAAGTGAGAGAGAGATGGGAGGCGTTAAATATTCAGGTGGGCTTTTGCAAAGCTTCCAGTGTTATGGTTTTGGTGCCCTGAGATACCAACTGTGTGGACTCAGCACATTGCCCCACAATCCAATCTGGCGGCTGTAAATGAATCCTTGTTGTAGGGAAGTGGCAAAAGAATCAAAAGGGAAGTTGGTGGGCATGTGAGAGAGAATAAATTACAGGTGTACAAGAGAATAAAAAAACCAAGGGAGAAAGGGATTGCTTCACTGGGAGCAGGAATAAACAATGAGCTCCTGCATGGCAATAAATAATTATCTCCAGTATTGCACTTGGCCAGGACAAATTTCTCCAAGCAACACTACCAAAAATATTGGTCATTACCTTATAAAACCGTGCACTTTAAAAGAGCATCTACCACATATGTTGCATTTTGTAGCTTAATTATTTTGTTTGTTGCATTTCCAAAATCATTGCAAGGCTGTAAAAATGCAATTCTTTCCTGACAAATACATTTCTTTCCTTTGTTTTATATTTTGTGTACACAAGCTTTACAAATGTAAATACTATGTAGGCAGTGGTTACAATCAGGGTAGAAGACATCTGCATGTGTGTTGGTCAAGGATTTATAAGCGAGTTTCATGCTGAGACCAGTGAGGATTTTGCAGCTGATGGCAGATTTTAGAACCCAGGAGGTGACTAGATGGCTGGAAGTGATTCAAATAGTTTTAACATTAAAACAGAAAATGCTTGAGATACTCAATGGACCAAGTAGTTTCTATGGAGAGGGAAGCAAACCCATCTCCATCTCCTATCGGCCAGGAGCTCTTAATGACCCTCCAGATGCCTTATCCAGAGGAAGCTGTGCCTCTGTACACATCGGCCAACTGTGGTCTATGCATAATGAGCTCTGACATCCAGGGATCCCTACTCCATGGAAAATGTCAGGGAAATGACCAGGTTTTGCCAGGTCTGTGTGGAGTGCCAGCCACACTTCCACCGCCCCACAAAGGCGCACCTGATCAAGTCATCCAGGCCCTTCAAACAGCTCAGTGTCCATTTTAAGGGACCTCTCCCCTCCACGAATGGGAACACCTTCTTCCTCTCTATTTGCCATTCCATGTCCAGATACATCCACTTCATCAGTCATGAAGGCCCAAAACACCATTTTCACCATTTTTGGGTATCCCAGCTATATTCATAGCAACTGGGGCTCATCCTTTATGAGTGATGAGCTACGTCAGTATCAGCTGGCGAAGGGCATCTCATCCAGCAGGACTACTAGCTACAACCCCCCCAGATGATCCAATAGTTTGAAAAGGAGAATGCCACAATCTAGAAGGCTGTCAAACTGGCCCTGAAGTCAAAAGGTCTTCTGGACATATGCTGACAGGAATTCCTCCCTAGGGCACTCCGTTCCATCCAGTCACTACATTGGTACTGCGACCAATGCTACTCCTTCACTTTTGAAAGAAGGTCAGCATCGGGAACTACACTCCCAATCTAGCTCACCACTTCTGGTTCAGTCCTTCTCAAGAAGCACGTGAGGAGAAGCAAGACTGACCCCCTGGTGGAAAGGGTGGGGCTGCTCCATGCCAATCCCACGTAGGCCTACGTGGAGTATCAGGATGTCAGGGAGGACACTATCTCCATCAGGGACCTAGCACCCGTCGGATCCGAGGGTCTGTTGCCTCAGGTGCCCTGCGAGCCACAGAGCTAATTCTCACCACCCCCAGTCTCGGGTGATCCAGTTCAGGAGGAAAGTGCATCCCCCTTGGAGCTGGAGACCCAGCCTGCCTCTCCTCCCTCACAAGGGGACCAGGAGACCAAGGCCCCTCGATGCTAAAGCACTCCACCAAGATATCCAGACCCCCAGACCATTTAAATCTGTAAATTTGTAAATTACTGCATATTTTTCAACCATTTTTTAAAAAAAAACGAACCCATGTTCTCTGTCTTCATTCACAAACCCTAAATTCTACAGGAAGGGGTGAATACAGTGAACTGGATTCACTGGTAGTGTGCTGTGGCCCCACCTCCCAGCTCCACCCCCAAATGTTCACATATAACCCTGGTTTCCCGCCTAAACCCTGAAGACGACTGTGAACCCTACCCATAGTTAAAAGCGAATAAAAGTGTTTGTTCTCCCTCCAGTCGTAAGAGCTTTTATAAAATACTTATCTCGTGGGCAACCATGATGTGCTTATCTCAATGAGGCAAGTGGAATGAACTGGTGTTTTATTTATCCAATTGTTTTAAGAGAAACTGCAGTGGGTGAAGTTTAGTCATCATTTGAGTCTCAGGGAGACACGGCAGGGGAACAGGCCTTTCAGCCCACTGCACGCCAACCATCAACTTGCTATCTACACTCATCTCACTTTACTCTCCACACATTCTCATCTACTTTCCCCCCCCCCCACCCCTCCACCCCACCTCCCCCTTCAGATTCTACCACCACCTGACAATCAGGTCATTTTACAGCTGCCAATCAACTTTCCAACCCACGCAGCTTTGGGACATGGGAGGAAATCAACGTGGTCACAGGGAGAATGTGCAATACACTGTGAGGTAGGAGCTCGATGGGTTGTGGGACATGCTGAAATGTGTCATAATGAGAAAGGAGTATCAGAAGTAACTACGGTGAAGAATAGCAGAGTACAATATTAGTGTTGCACGAAGAGATAATGGCTACATCTGAATTTTAAGGCAGAACTGTGTATTGACAAAGAATCATCTTACCCTTAGGCAAATGTAAGCATAACATGGCAGAATTTTTAATCAGGATGGGAAGTGAGAGAATGGATTCTGACACTCAGATTCTGAATTAAATAAAGGAAGCTATAAAGGTATGCACAAGTTGTCTCTGCTGTATTGGGGGGGGGGCTTCAACGGAAGGATTGACAGTGGCGAAGCAATGGTAAGCACTGTAGAGGCACACAATGAATCATGTTCATTGTTCACAGGTGTCTGGCATAAAAAAATAAAATGGAAAAGGTAGCTCAACCCAAGCCGACAAAAGAAACTGGTCTAAGAAGGAGAAATCTAAAAGACCGGCATAAGCAGTGGAGGCGACAGAGAGTGGATCAGGATTCAGCAAAGGGAGAGATTACAAAGGAGAAAACAGAGAAAGGAAGTGTAAAGCTCGTCGAAAGAACCAAAGACTTGTTGATCCAAACCAAGGCTTTTATTAGCAAAAGACCGGAGCTCTTCACAGGTGGCCGACCAGTCCGGAATGATCCGACCTGGCTAGGGACACAACCCTTTAAGGCCCAGTAGGCGTGGCTAAGCTCTCAGCCAATCGCTGTAAGCACAGTCTAGATACAGTAACTATATACACTATGTACATTGGTGATAGATCTGTACTATCACAGGGAGTAAGCTTGCAAAGAACATCAAAACTGGCAGCAGAGGCTCCCACAGACATGTGAAGAGAAACAAATTAGTGGAGATAAAATTAGTCCCATACCGTCAGAAAATGTATAGTGGGCAGGAAAACAAGTGCCAGACCAATTAAATGGATACTTTAGCTCTGTATTCACAAGGAAAGGTACAAATAACCTGCCAGAAGTGTTGAGTGACATAGGATCTAGTGGGAGGGAAGAACTTAAGGAAATCATCAGTACGAGTAGGGGAAGAGATGTTACGGGGTGGCACGGTTGGCGTAATGCCTTGACAGTACCAGCAATCTGGACCAGGGTTCGAATCCAGCACTCTCTGTAAGGAGTTTGTACGTCCTCCCTGTGTCTGTGTGGGTTTTCTCCTGGAGTTCCGGATTCCTCCCACCATTTGAAACGTACTGGGGGTTGTAAATTGGACAGCATGGACTTGTGGGCCAAAATGGCCTGTTACTGTGCTGTATGTCTAAATTTAAACATTTAAATTTAAAATGAAGGGACTAATAAAGACCCAGCACCTGATCATTTGTATTCTTGAATACTTAAGCAGTATTAAGGCCTACGAAATAGCGGACACATTGGTAATCATTTACCCCCATCTTTACACTCTGGAACCATCCAATGAGATAAACATGGCCAATGCAACCTTAATGAAAAAAAGTTGAAGTGCAAAGAAAATGGGGAAAAGCACCCCAGTTAATGGGGAATTGTGTCCCAGTTAGCTTGAGATGGTTGGTGGGGGAAAAAGCCAGAACCTATGGTAAAATATTTTATCGCAGAGCATATTGAGAAGGGTGACAGGATTGGGCAATGTCAAAAATTGATTTGAGCAAGGGAATGCACACTGGAATTTTCAGAAGTTTTAGCTCTCAGTGGATTTAGGACACACATGTCAAACTCAGGCCCGTGATGTAATTATATTTGGCCCGCAAGATCATATCAAATATGTATTAGAGCTGGCCCGCTGGCCGCCGCGCCAGTATAGCGCATGCACAGCTAATACTACAAATCCCAGAATGCTTTGCAAATGCGTTGGCGCCGGCCCGTCAGCCCACTAATCACCCCCACCTCCTCTCTTTACTTTCATTAGCATCTGTGACCTGTCGCCGAACTCACATGTAATAAACCCCTTACGAAAAATGGCCAAACGAAAGACAGAAAACAGGACCTTTCAAGACAGGTGGGAGGTAAACTCTGACCCCAGAGTTTGATGAACTTGCATCTAAGAAGAGATGCCAAGTATCTGGTTTAGACCCAGGTGCATCAGAGTAAATCACAGTGTAGCGAACTAAGCTTGGATTAATATTTTCTTTGGTTAACTTTGGACTGTTCATAGTTAAAAGATTGGATTTTCATTGAAGCAAGTTGTTATTTTTTTGACTTGTTGGTTTGTGAAAAAAATACATTTAAAAGGAGCTTAAAGGCTATAGAGAAATATTATTTATTGAATATTTTCTTTCTCATTTGTTAATGCTTCTTCTGGAAAGAGTTTAACCAAAACTATTATTAAACATTTATTTTAATAAGAAAAAGTTTAACATTACATATGTTGAAAGAAGAGAAAACATGCAGATGTTGTTGAAAATTTTCAATAAATATTTAGTTTGGCCCACGACTTAGTCCAAGTTTTTAATTTTGGCCCTCTGTGAATTTGAGTTTGACACCCCTGATTTAGGATATTTAGTCTTTCACAAAGCTTTTGATAAGATTCGTATTAAGAGACTGGTATGCAAAATTAAAGTACATTTAGTGAAATGGATAAAGAAATGGTGAGGTGAAAATAAGAGTTGGAATAAATGGATCTTTTTCCAAATGGTAGGCAGTGTCGAGTGGGATATCACTGTGTGTGGCTGAGTGGTGCAATCTGGGGAAGGTTGATGAGAACATGGGAAGGATAGATTACAGTGAAAATTAGTGTTGGTGGGACAAATGCTCGTGTGATGATCTGGTTGGCTTCCAAAATCATAGATTTGGAGCTAAACAGCAATGCATTGGTCCAAAGCATCCATGCCAACCATGATGCCAACAGAAGACCCATTTGCCTGTATTTGGCCCTTGTCCCTTAGAATCTTTCCTATTCAGTAACATAGGGCATATGGAATTCACTCAACTGATTGTGGTAAACATTTCACTGTGTTACAAGAAGAAGACAAGAGTCCCCAATAATAGTGGCTGTAATTAAGTGTTCCATCAATTGTGCTCACCTCATGACAGATTAGAAAGGGAAGTGTTCAGACCCCATGCCAGTGATAAAGGTAATTACGGACATAACGGCAAATTCCAGTAAGCCTGAAATGGAATCTTAGCTCACATCTTATATGCTGAATAAGTGCCCATAAATACAAGCTTAAGCACATTGCCAGGACTCAACAGACTAAGGTGATTTTTCAATCCTAGGCAGTCCCAAAGTACTTTACAGCCATTAAATGTTATAATTATTGTGCTTGAGTAGGAAGAACGCTTACTTTTTAGCAGCACGTCATCCTTCAGACACCAAGGTACAACAACCAGATAACCTGCTTTGGAGACATTGGACATCAGCAAGGACTATTACTGACCTTCACTCAGTTTATTTATTTATTTGCTGACCAGATGTGACTGGCATGAACAAAGCCTGCATTCATTGTCCATCCAGAATTGGCTAGAGTGGCATCACTAGGGTTGGTGTCACCCAGTGTGCTAACTCCTGGGGTCACCATCCCCCACCCCATGAACCTCCTCCTGTATCAGACCACACAGAATCCGTTACTCTTAAGTCGTAATTTGCGTATATCACTGAATGTAATGGCAACAGTAGTGAGATAAACAACTAGCAAAATTTAAATTACAACATTATTAGTAACTGAGAGGAAGCCTTTTTAAATTTTTCTCCTTTTCCTTTAATTACCACTTCATTCTCAAAAAAGTTATTGATCTCGGTTCACAAATGCTAAATTATCACAATATTGTAGCTAAAAATTCAGAAAATTTGACAAAAGCAGCGACTTTAAAAACTTCAGCAACAACAAGAGCAACGGTCCGTGCAGACAAAACCATGTGATTCGAAGCGTCATTGTAATTGGGTGATAATGACAGCATTAAAAGGTTCAAAAATTGAATTACTATCGAGTTTTATCCTTGTAGGTATGTTGAAAAATATAGGCTGGGCTTAAGAATTTTTTTTGCCTTATGACTAATTACAGAGATACTTTTATAAAAAAATAAATTTCTGCTGAAACACTCCACAAACATTTTATAGACAATCATTTTGGTGTCACCCCCTCTGATAGTGTCACATGGTACAGTCTGCACCCCCCAAGTGACACCAGTGACTGGTCGTTAATCAAGGAGACACTTGAGTAAACCACATTGTGGGATTTGAAGTCATACACAACAGAAACTGATGCACTTTTTAAAAATCATTTGAAAGATTACTGGCCAAGATAGGCTCTTACAACACAACATGGTCAGCACCATTGACACAAACTTAGTGACAGATTCATTAAATTAATTTGAACCTAGTCTCCCAACTCATATCCCCAAATGGGCCTGGCCTCAGAATATGCTACTGTCCACGATAGTTCAATTAGATCTATTTAATCCAATAAAGAGGAGATGCTGGAAAGACATTGCCAACACTCCAGTACTGTTTTAATAAATGCAGAAAATGCTCAGCTAGTCAAGCAGCATCCATGGACAGAGCAAGCTGGAGAATTCAATATCGAGTCTGGGAGAGCTTCTGCTAACCCCCTCTCTGCTTTTAACAGTTATTTTATCAGTTATTTTGGAAGCAAATGATCAATTTGCTCTCCACCTTCTGTGACGACATTCCCTCCGTGACTCCCTCATCCACTCTCCCCATTAATCGTCCCCTTGGCACCTTCCCCCGAGGCCACAGGAAGTGCCACCCTTGCGCCCACACTTCCTCGCTCACCACCACTCAGGGCCCCAAACAGTCCCTCCAAGTAAAGCAATACTTCACTTGTGAATCTGTGGAAACGCCTACTTCATCCAGTGCTCCCTTTGATGCCTTCTCTCCATTAGATGCAGACTGAAAGATCAATTTGATGAACATCGTCTTTCTGTCTGCATCAATGGCGGGGATCTCCCATTGGCTAACCATTTTAATCCTGCACCCCACTTCCACTGCTCATATGTCTATCCATGGCCTCATGCACACTGCCAAACCAGTCCTACCCGTAAATTGGAGGATCAACACCTAATATTCCGTCTGACCACTCTCCAGCTGGATGGTATTAACATCGACCTACGATTTCTGCTAGACCACTCCCTGGCGCCACAACAGCATTGTGTTAACTTCTACACTAACCATGCCACCCATCTCTCTTCAACTTCCACTGAAGTTATTTTTCACTCCATGGTTCTTAAACCTGACAAATTAGCTCTCACTTGCTGTCTACCGATGCTGCCTGACCTGCTGTTTGCAGATTTCTTTTGTTGTTATTCTTTCACATGTCCAGTATCTACAGCTTTTTTAAAAATAAAATCATCACCCTTCAGTTCTATACTGTAGGGACAAAATGGATTATACCCCCAAGACTCCTGAAGCCCAAACCTCACGACTCCAGTACAAGAATCCAAGGAGTAACCAATGTACATACATGGGGGAATTAAGAGTGCAAGGGAATGATATCCATCAACTCCTTCACTATAATGGAAATTCAATTTGGATATACAGCACTGTAACAGGCCCTTCTGCCCCACAAACCTACATCCATGTGACCAATCAACCTACAAATCCATAGGTCTTTGGAACATGGAAAGAAACCAGATCACCCGGAGGAAACCCATGCAGTCACAGGGAGGATGTACAAACTCATGACAGACAGCATCAGATTCCAACCCAGGTCATTGCCACTGTCATCACATCACTGCAGACCCCTTATAACAAGGCCATGGACTGCCAGAGGCTGACAGACAGCAGGTTGAGGAATAGAGGCTTAGAGAACACAGTGAGGCCAAAGGAGATTCATTGCAATTTAACAATAGGATTAAAGTTATGAAGGTTTTGGATGGAGAAGGAAAAAGATTAATGATGGGGCAAAAAATATAAAATAAATTTGAGGAATTAATGTTGTATAAACTGAAAGGGTGGCAGTAGCACCTTTCAAAAGCCAATAAGTGCTCGAAGCATTGGATAAGGAAAGAGATGGGAGAAGTAGGAGGAAAGAGTAAGGGATCGGGATGAACCAGAGAGCTTTTCTAAGATTGACCAAAATTGCTGAAAATAATGAATAATAATTTTTAAAAAGCCTTGGATCAACTACTGTGCAAGTCTCAAAGTGCAAAAAACTTCATAAATAGATCAACCGCTATTATTGGGAAGTTTTAAAAACTTATAGAAGGTCATTAAAAACCTCATAAGGATGGAAAAGATGAAGTATGAAAGCAGGCAAGTAAATAAAGTCAAAGATGATATGAAGTAAAAGAGAGGTGAGAGTAATTATAGTACCACAAGAAAATTACGCTGGAGAAATAATAATTGGAGTCGAGGAGATGGTAGAGAAACTAAATGAGTATTTTGCATCAGTCTTCACTGTGGAAGGCACTAGAAGGGTGTCAGGGAAGGGAAGTGAGCGCAGTTACTCTTTCAAGGGAGAAGGTGCTCAGAAAGCTGAATGGCCAAAGAGTGGATAAGTCTCCCGGACCAGATGGATTGCACCCTTGGGTCCTGAAAGAGGTAGCGGTCGAGTTTGTGGTGGCATTGGCAATGATCTTTCAGGAATCAATAGATTCTGACATGGCCCCAGAGGAATGGTAAAAAAGAAATTTGCAAATGTCTCCCCACTATTCAAAAAGGGAGTGAGGCAATGGAAAGAGAGAGTTATACACCGGTTAGCCTAATGTTTGTGGTTGGGAAGATGTTGGAGTTGATTGTAAAGGATGAGGTTACAGAGTACTTGGAGACACATGACAGGATAGGCCAAAGCCAGAATAGTTTCCTTATGGAAAAATCTTTTTTGACAAACCTATTGGAATTAAGGAAGTGACAGGTCAGCTGGATAAAGGAGATGCAGTGAATGTGGTGTATTTGGATTTTTAGGAGGCATTTGGACAAGGTGCTGCACATGAGGCTACTTAACAAGATCAAAGCCCATGGTATAACTGGAAACATACGAGCCTGGGTAGACCCATGACTGTGCAGCTGAACACAGCTCAAACCACATCATCAAGTTTGCTGACAAGTCAACGTACAGAGATGAAGGCAATCGCTAACTGACTGGTGCAGAGCCAACAACCTGTATCTGAACATTAAAAAAACACAAGAGATGGTCGTCGACTTTAGGAAGGCCTCGGTTTGGGGGGGGTGGGTAAAACCATAATCTGCTGACCATTGAGGTCATCAAGCGTATCAAGTTCCTTGGAGTCCACTTGTTGGAGAACCTCACATGGCCCTTTATCACCAGCTCCATGGCCAAGAAAGACCAGCAGTGCCTCTACTTCCTCCAAAGGCTGAGGAAAGTTCATCTCCCACCCTCCATCCTCACTATGTTCGACAGAGGATGCATTGAGAGCATTCTGTGCAACTGCATCACCACCTGGTCTGGAAGCTGCACCTCCTCGGACCACAAAACCCTGCAGAGGATAATGAAGTCAGCAGAAAAGATAATTGAGGGCTCTCTTCCTCCCATAAAGAACATCTACGACACTCGATGCAGGCGAAAGGCAATAAACATTGTGAAGGACTCCACACACCCCTCATGTAAATTGTTCTCCTTTCTGCCATCTGATAGGGGTACTGTAGCACTCGGGCATTATGCCAAGATTGGGCAACAGGTTTTTCACGAAGGCCATTAGACTCCTGAATTTCCAGAAACATGTGGATAGAGTACTGTGGTCTTACAGTATACATCTTAATATTTTAATGTGTTTAACTTCTATTTATGTAAATATGCTCCATGGTTCTGGAGAAACCCCATCTCATCTTAACAATAAATTAAGTTAACTTTGCTGGAGAGCACTGGTTGATTGGCAGGAAGCAGAGATTTGGAATACAAGGATCATATTCTGATTGGCTGCCAGTTCCTAGTGGGGTTCCACAGGGGTCAGTGTTTGGGCCACTTCTTTTTAATGTTGTTTATTAATGTTATTTGCCTTGTGGCCAAATTTGCTGATGGATACAATGGTCAGTGGAAGAGCAGGCAGTGTAAATGAAATATGGAAGATGCAGAAGGACTTGGAAGATAAGAAGAATGGTAAATGAAATATAATGTTGGAAGGTGTCAGGTCATGCACTTTGGTTTTAAAAAAAAGACTATTGAAAATACCAAGATGCAAAAGGACCTGGGAGTCCTCATGCAAGATAGCTTTAAAGGTAAACTTGGACATTGAGTGGGTGATTAAGAAGGCAAACACAATGCCAGCATTCATTTCAAAAGGAACAGAATACAAGAGCAGGGATGTGACGTTGGGGTTTTATATGGCATTGGTGAGTTTTGAGCTCCTTGTTTAAGATGTGCTGTCGTTGGAGAGTGTTCAAAAGAGGTTAACTGGATGATTCCAGGAATGAAAAGAGGAGAGTTTGACCACTCTTGGCTATATTCATTGGAATTGAGCAGAATAAGGGTGATCTCACTGAAACATTTTGAATGTTGAAAGGCATGGATGGAGTAGATGCAGGAAGGTTGTTTTCCATGGTGGGAGAGAATAGGACAAGAGGGCACACATTCAGGATTAAATGGAATCTACTTAAAACAGAGATCCATAAGAATTTCTTCAGCCAAGGGGTGGTGATAAATCTGTAGAATTTGTTGCCTTAGGAGGCCAGGTCATTAGGTGTATTTAAGACAGGTTGATAGGTTCTTGATCAGCCAGGGCATCAGGTGAAGTCCAGGCTGTGGGGCTGAGTGGGAAAATGGATCAGCTCATGATTAAATGGTGGGGCAGATCCGATGGGTTGAATGGCCTGTTTATGCTCCTTTGTCTTATGATCTTACAGTTTTATTATTTCAGTGATTAATGAAATCACGCCTCACATTCCATCCCAATGGTGAAACCTGAAACACAGGAATTTTCAATCCAGTAAAACACAATGTTACAGCCTCTTCACCCCATTTCATTTTTAATTATTTTCAATTCGAGAGTCATAGTCTCCACATTGGCTAAATAAATATAGATAATGTATAAATGCAAGGAAGATTCCCTGTTTGCAACCAGTCTTGAAAGAATATCTGACAAATGGCAGCTCTGCTCAGAATGGTTCAGTCAGTAAAACTTCAAATGACAATGCCCGAGAGGACCAAGTCCAACTGAATGCAACAATAATGCTCAGAAACCAGGACCTTATTTTCTTTGGTTCATGTACAAACGACATCGGATGAAGGTAATATACAACTGATTTATTTGGATTATTCTGGACTTCAAATCCTGTGAGTCTGTTTCAATCTGCACATTATAAAATAGCTTCTGAAATATTATTTAGCTGAAACAGGGATTGAAATAGAGTATTAGCTGTTAGCTTAAATTAATAACACGAACCAGAGAACTTAATTATTCCTTGAGGACCACAAGAATTGAACTTCCATTATGATGATACTACCCCACATAAAGAACATAACTTTGACCTGCTTTCACTTTAAGTAAGGAGGCAGCATCTCAGTCGTGCATTTCTGGGTTAGTCAGTCTTGAAGAACCGAGTGCCAAATCTGGTAAACTTTGAAGTCATTGTCATACTACACACTGCTTTTAGTTGACACTTAATGTCTTCAAAAAAGGATTTCTCTACTCATATTTTGACTTTGCAAGAGACGACACAGAGAAGCTGGCAAACACCACAACTGCCTGAGCCTTTTTGATTACATGCATCTATCCATGTCATTCCAGCAACCCATGTTCGTGGACCACTTAATCTCTTGGCATTGAAAATTAGAGATTGAAAACTTGGCTGAATGGCGCACTAACAACAACCTTGCATTCAACGTCACCAAAACTAAGGAGCTCATTGTGGACTTTACAAAGGAAAAAAAGAGGTGTATGTTCCAATAATCGTTGGGGGAAATCAGAGGTGGAGAGGCTCAGCAAATTTAAATTCCTGGGAGTCACCATTTTGGAGGACCTGTCCTGGACCCAACAGAAATATCCCATCCAACATGAAGAACGCATGTCAGGACCTCTACTTACTCAAGAGCTTGTGAAGGTTCAGTATGACATTGAACACCTTGACAAATGTCTACATAAGTGTAGTGGAAAGTGAGCTGACTGGCTGCATCACGGCCTGCTCTACTCTCACTGCTGCCATCCAGAAAGAGTAATAGATGCCACAAGGCTCGCACCACCAGTTCAGGAGTAGCCGCTACCCCTCCACCATTAGACTATTAAACAACAAACTCAAAAACTCATACTTTGCACATTATTTATTACCGAATAATTTTTCTTCTGAATCGCACAGTTTGTTTACATTTCTTTCTTTTGTCCATATATTTTCTTGAGTACAGTTTTTTCACAGCTAGTAAGTAGAAATTCTGCCTGGCCCACAGGATAAAGAATCTTAGGGTTGTATGTGATGTCATGTCACACAATCTGACAATAAATTTGAACTTTGAATTGTCAATTTTTCTCCCAATTCACAATTTATAAAACAGCATTCTTTCATTTTTAAATCGTATTTGCCGATTTAATTGTCATAGTTTTTCCTACTTGCTTAATAACTCATTGCAATCTAATGCTCTCATCTCTACTGCTATCTTTGAATTATCACCAACGAATATGTGTCTTTCTATTTCATTAGCTGAATTATTTGGAAAATATGTAGATCCATCTGGGACACTGTTCATATCCTACAATTTCTGGTTGTTATCTGCACCTACCTGCTGTCCTGGTGATGAACCAATTCTTTAAATGGGCAGACCATCTGATTCTTGCTCCAAATTCTAGCACATACAATCTATTGGAGGAGCTCAGTCGGCCGTGCAGCATCAGTGGGAGATAAATAATTGCTGATTTTCAGATTGAAGCAAGTCTTGATGAAGAATTTGGACCCGAAACGCTGATCATTGTTTCTCCCGGTGATGCTGCTCGACCCACTGAGTCAGCAATTTGTTTTCTGTTTCACTAGAATGTTACCTGGACCAGAGTAGGGGAAAAAGGCGGTGTGGGGTGGGGGTGGGGGAGGGGCAGAGTCTTACGTTATAAGCAGATAGGCTATTTTCCCTGGACTGAAAGGAGATCTTACAGAGGTTTGTAGCATTATACTTAGACTTCTTCCCAGGATAGGGAAGCCTGAAATTTGGGGGAAACAGTTTAAAAAGAGACGGGGAAGATTTAAAGGGGTTCTGAGAAGTAAAGGTGGTGGGTTTATGGGCAAGCTGCCACTGCAGGGGGAGGTAAAATTACAAGGTTTAAAATGTCTTTAGACAGGAACACGGAAAGGAAAGATTAAGAGAGAGAAAGGTCAAACACTGTCAAATGGAGCGAGCTCAGATAGGCACCTTGGTCAGGGTAAATGAGTT
The DNA here is from genome assembly GCF_036971445.1 of Narcine bancroftii. Lineage (NCBI taxonomy): Eukaryota > Metazoa > Chordata > Chondrichthyes > Torpediniformes > Narcinidae > Narcine > Narcine bancroftii. The sequence goes on from NC_091470.1 coordinate 76,759,299, forward strand.
GGGCTTCAGACTGTCATTCTGTTGTGTATAACTCTCATGACAATCAATTGCTTTCTGATAACATGCAAATATTATCATTAAATTAAACTCAAAGTACTGCCGAAGCTGGAAACCTATAGTTGAAATAGAAATTCTGGACCTCTAAAGCAGCATCTGTGGAAAGAGAAACAGTGCTATTGTTTCTGGTCAAAGAACCTGAAACTTAGGTCTTTATTTCTCTTTGTACAGGGTGCTGCCTGACCTGCTGAGTGTTTCCAACATTTTCTGCTTTTGCTGTTCCTGTCGACCACTTCACTGTGTTCCAAAAGAGAAGTGGATCAAGAGTATGCGTCTTCTGAGAAGCTGATTTGAAACTGCCCATATTCTATCATCACTCTGGGGGGGGAAAAAAATCTACACCACAATGTAGAAAGCATTTCCATCATATCTTTATTAATTCGGATCTTTGTACATGAGACTTTAGGAGTGTTTGCTTTCCTGCAGAAATTACAGAGGAACTTGATTCTGGATCTCAACACAGCCAGCATTAAGTCAAAGCTCATTTGGGATTCTGCGCAGCCTTCTGTACATCATTAACCTAATCATTCAGATTGCACAGAACAGATGCTTTTAGAAAGTGCTTCAGTAACTTAACAATTTAAACTGAAAGCATTTTTGAGATGAAGGAATTTGTGATGAATTGATTTGAATGGATTGAGACATACACTTGGCCTGTGGAAAATTTAGCTTTCAGAATGTAAGCCATTTATTTGGAGCCTATAATTAATCATATGAACTATACCACTATGAATAACCAGCCAAAGAAGCCGGCAAGCAATGCGGTAATAAGTTGCCTGGGAGTGTCTTAACACGGCTCAATGGTACTGTCATAGGGTAGTGCAGCAGAGAAACGGGCCCTTCAGCCCAACTCATCCATGCTGGCTCAGATGCCCACCTGAGATTGTCCTATTTTTCTGCATTTGGCCTGTATCCATTTCCTATCTTTGTAGCTGTCAAACTGTTATTTAAATGTGGCAAATGATACCCGCTTCCACCACTTCCACTGGTAGCTCTTTTCATATACCCATCACCCTCTGTGAGGGAAAAGTTACCCATCAGGATTCCTTTAAACTATGCCCTTTAACTTTGGACTCCCTTCCTTATTCATGTCCATCCTCCTCCTATGTTCTAGGAATAAAAGCTTCATTCTATCTACTCTCTCCTTATAACTTAAATTGGTCCTGGGCAACTGATAGTTTAAGTGTTGATCTTTCACAAAGCCCTCCAGTCCCGCCAACACCCCCATGTATCTTTTCTGTACCTTTTCCAGCTAACTGGCATCCTTCTTACAGCTAAGTGACCTAAACTGCACGTGACACTCCAAATGTGCGGACTCCTGAAGAAGGGCTCAGGCCCGACACATCAACTGCCTTCAACTTTCTATGGATGCCGCATGACCTGCTGAGTTTCTACAGCACTTCTGGGCATTGCACGAGACCCCAGGTTTTCTCGTTTACCTCAATAACATCTTGTGCAGTTGTAATGTGAAATCTCATCTCTGTATTCAATGCCCTGACTGATGAGGGCAAGAGTGCCATCTGCCTTCTTTGCCACTCTGTCTACCTGTGTGCACACTTTCAAGCTACTGTTCCCAACTCTCTGTTCACCACTTTGCACTTTTCTGGGTTAAATTTCATCAGCCATTTGGTCCACTTTCCCAGTTAATCTAGATCCTATTGTAATCTTAGATCAACTTCTGGCACCTCCCTGGGGGAGAGTTTAAAGATAAAGTAACAAAATTAATTAATTGGTGCCTGACTCAGTATTAGTTCCACATACCATTGGGAAAGACCAACACTCAAAATATCAGAAGCCCCCAAGCCCAATTTGTAAAGAGTCAAAGAAGACAGCACGAGATCTCATTCCTGGGTCTCCCTTCCTGAAATTCTTCCTATAAATTCTTTTACCGCTCCTGTCACTTCGACCTTTTCCAAAACCCTCTATTAAATTCCATTTTTTCCAATCAGGCTTATTTATTATAACATACTCTTGGCATACAAGGTCAATTCCACCTCTCAGCAAAGTCCAATTATCCACTTCAAGAGTCCATGCCACCCAATTACATTCGACTGACCTACAACTCCTGGTACGTTTTGGAGGGTGGGAGGAAACCAGAACAGCCACACAGACTCACAGGATTTGAAGAACGAACAAACTCCTTACAGACAGCGCAGGATTCAAAGCCCCAGTCCCGATTGCTGGAGCTGTAACACCATTGTGCTAACTGCTACTCCAATCAAGCCACCCGCAAACTTATTCACTTTCATATGCTCATTAATTCAGCTTTTCATTGTTTTTTTCCCATCTTCCAACACAAAGGTTTATTTTACAGTGACTTGGGCATGTCGAAGGAAACCAGAGCACATCAGGGAAATCCAGGGAGTCAAGACTAGAACGTACAAACTTGGCAGCCATGATCAGGATTGAACCCTGGTCATTGGAGCTGTGAGTCAGCGGGCTCTACCAAATGCTTCACTTTTCCTCTTTTTAGCTCTTGCTCACTTCTTTAAATCTACCACCTTCATTCTTGGCATCCAACTTTAACACACTCATGCGAAAAGCCCCATTTTTGCATCAAATCTACGCAAATACAAAGTTTTGGCATTTGCTGGTAGCATTTTGAGTTAATATAACCAAGTCTGATGAAGCAAACGAGCCCTTCTTTAGAGATGGTGTCAGGTGCTAGGTATTTATGGCTCCTCTGTAGCTGTGCCCTGGATGCAAAGCAGCTCTGGTACTGAACCGAACCCATTATCAGATATCAATGTATTACCTTTATCACCCTTGAGGAGTAAATATTGCGAATGGAAATGTCATAGCACTCCAATCAATAAGTAAATGGAAACCATTTTAAATGTCCTTCAGGGTCAGAAAGAGGAAACATCTGATGTGAAGGGCATGCCAGAGGTGGCAAAGAACATCGATCAATTATGTTATGAGAACATACAGGTCTAGCAATGGGTAAAAGGATGAATGATGTGTTGGGAATTTATTTCGGACAAATTATTCAAAGACAATGAACACGCTCAAAGATAGAAAGAAAAAGGAAAGGACAACATGATCAACGAGAGGACAAAGATTATTACAAAATACAAGGTGAGCACGTAAATGTTCATAGACAATTACATCCCAAAAGGATAAAATAAAAATAAATTTGTGGTGCATTGAGAGATGTTAGCACAAAGGCAGGAGAATATATTTGTTCTCACTTAGACCCATGGGGCAGAAAAGTTTGAAAATATCCACCTTGAAACCCAAGGGCAGATTCTTTCTTGCTGTTATCAGACTGTTGAATGGACTCCACTAGTAAAAGATGATGCCTTACACTGTTCAATTGTACTTTTCTCTTTAACACTATAACTCTGCACTTTTGACTGAAGTCACTCTATACTCTGCACTGTTGACTGAAGTCACTCTATACTCTGCACTGTTGACTGAAGTCACTCTATACTCTGCACTGTTGACTGAAGTCACTCTATACTCTGCACTGTTGACTGAAGTCACTCTATACTCTGCACTGTTGACTGAAGTCACTCTATACTCTGCACTGTTGACTGAAGTCACTCTATACTCTGCACTGTTGACTGAAGTCACTCTATACCCTGCACTGTTGACTGAAGTCACTCTATACTCTGCACTGTTGACTGAAGTCACTCTATACTCTGCACTGTTGACTGAAGTCACTCTATACTCTGCACTGTTGACTGAAGTCACTCTATACTCTGCACTGTTGACTGAAGTCACTCTATACTCTGCACTATTGACTGAAGTCACTCTATACTCTGCACTGTTGACTGAAGTCACTCTATACTCTGCATTGTTGACTGAAGTCACTCTATACTCTGCACTGTTGACTGAAGTCAGCCTATACTCTGCACTGTTGACTGAAGTCAGCCTATACTCTGCACTGTTGACTGAAGACACTCTATACTCTGCACTGTTGACTGAAGTCACTCTATACTCTGCACTGTTGACTGAAGTCACTCTATACTCTGCACTGTTGACTGAAGTCACTCTATACTCTGCACTGTTGACTGAAGTCACTCTATACTCTGCACTGTTGACTGAAGTCACTCTATACTCTGCACTGTTGACTGAAGTCACTCTATACTCTGCACTGTTGACTGAAGTCACTCTATACTCTGCACTGTTGATTGAAGTCACTCTATACTCTGCACTGTTGACTGAAGTCACTCTATACTCTGCACTGTTGACTGAAGTCATTCTATACTCTGCACTGTTGGCTGAAGTCACTCTATACTCTGCACTTTTGGCTGAAGTCACTCTATACTCTGCACTGTTGACTGAAGTCACTCTATACCCTGCACTGTTGACTGAAGTCACTCTATACTCTGCACTGTTGACTGAAGTCACTCTATACTCTGCACTGTTGACTGAAGTCACTCTATACTCTGCACTGTTGACTGAAGTCACTCTATACTCTGCACTGTTGACTGAAGTCACTCTATACTCTGCACTGTTGACTGAAGTCACTCTATACTCTGCACTGTTGACTGAAGTCACTCTATACTCTGCACTGTTGACTGAAGTCACTCTATACTCTGCACTGTTGACTGAAGTCACTCTATACTCTGCACTGTTGACTGAAGTCACTCTATACTCTGCACTGTTGACTGAAGTCACTCTATACTCTGCACTGTTGACTGAAGTCACTCTATACTCTGCACTGTTGACTGAAGTCACTCTATACTCTGCACTGTTGACTGAAGTCACTCTATACTCTGCACTGTTGACTGAAGTCACTCTATACTCTGCACTGTTGACTGAAGTCACTCTATACTCTGCACTGTTGACTGAAGTCACTCTATACTCTGCACTTTTGACTGAAATCACTCTATACTCTGCACTGTTGACTGAAGTCACTCTATACTCTGCACTGTTGACTGAAGTCACTCTATACTCTGCACTGTTGACTGAAGTCACTCTATACTCTGCACTGTTGACTGAAGTCACTCTATACTCTGCACTGTTGACTGAAGTCACTCTATACTCTGCACTGTTGACTGAAGTCACTCTATACTCTGCACTGTTGACTGAAGTCACTCTATACTCTGCACTGTTGACTGAAGTCACTCTATACTCTGCACTGTTGACTGAAGTCACTCTATACTCTGCACTGTTGACTGAAGTCACTCTATACTCTGCACTGTTGAGTGAAGTCACTCTATACTCTGCACTGTTGACTGAAGTCACTCTATACTCTGCACTGTTGACTGAAGTCACTCTATACTCTGCACTTTTGGCTGAAGTCACTCTATACTCTGCACTGTTGACTGAAGTCACTCTATACTCTGCACTGTTGACTGAAGTCACTCTATACTCTGCACTGTTGACTGAAGTCACTCTATACTCTGCACTGTTGACTGAAGTCACTCTATACTCTGCACTGTTGACTGAAGTCACTCTATACTCTGCACTGTTGACTGAAGTCACTCTATACTCTGCACTGTTGACTGAAGTCACTCTATACTCTGCACTGTTGACTGAAGTCACTCTATACTCTGCACTGTTGACTGAAGTCACTCTATACTCTGCACTGTTGACTGAAGTCACTCTATACTCTGCACTGTTGACTGAAGTCACTCTATACTCTGCACTGTTGACTGAAGTCACTCTATACTCTGCACTGTTGACTGAAGTCACTCTATACTCTGAACTGTTGACTGAAGTCACTCTATGCTCTGCACTGTTGACTGAAGTCACTCTACGCTCTGCACTGTTGACTGAAGTCACTCTACACTCTGCACTTTTGACTGAAGTCACTCTATACTCTGCACTGTTGACTGAAGTCACTCTATACTCTGCACTGTTGACTGAAGTCACTCTATACTCTGCACTGTTGACTGAAGTCACTCTATACTCTGCACTGTTGACTGAAGTCACTCTATACTCTGCACTGTTGACTGAAGTCACTCTATACTCTGCACTGTTGACTGAAGTCACTCTATACTCTGCACTGTTGACTGAAGTCACTCTATACTCTGCACTGTTGACTGAAGTCATTCTATACTCTGCATTGTTGACTGAAGTCACTCTATACTCTGCACTGTTGACTGAAGTCACTCTATACTCTGCACTGTTGACTGAAGTCACTCTATACTCTGCACTGTTGACTGAAGTCACTCTATACTCTGCACTGTTGACTGAAGTCACTCTATACTCTGCACTGTTGACTGAAGTCACTCTATGCTCTGCACTGTTGACTGAAGTCACTCTATACTCTGCACTGTTGACTGAAGTCACTCTATACTCTGCACTGTTGACTGAAGTCACTCTATACTCTGCACTGTTGACTGAAGTCACTCTATACTCTGCACTGTTGACTGAAGTCACTCTATACTCTGCACTGTTGACTGAAGTCACTCTATACTCTGCACTGTTGACTGAAGTCACTCTATACTCTGCACTGTTGACTGAAGTCACTCTATACTCTGCACTTTTGACTGAAGTCACTCTATACTCTGCACTGTTGACTGAAGTCACTCTATACTCTGCTCTGTTGACTGAAGTCACTCTATACTCTGCACTTTTGACTGAAGTCACTCTATACTCTGCACTGTTGACTGAAGTCACTCTATACTCTGCACTGTTGACTGAAGTCACTCTATACTCTGCACTGTTGAGTGAAGTCACTCTATACTCTGCACTTTTGACTGAAGTCACTCTATACTCTGCACTGTGGACTGAAGTCACTCTATACTCTGCACTGTTGACTGAAGTCACTCTATACTCTGCACTGTTGACTGAAGTCACTCTATACTCTGCACTGTTGACTGAAGTCACTCTATACTCTGCACTGTTGACTGAAGTCACTCTATACTCTGCACTGTTGACTGAAGTCACTCTATAATCTGCACTGTTGACTGAAGTCACTCTATACTCTGCACTTTTGACTGAAGTCACTCTATACTCTGCACTGTAGACTGAAGTCACTCTATACTCTGCACTGTTGACTGAACTCCCTCTATACTCTGCACTGTTGACTGAAGTCACTCTATACTCTGCACTGTTGACTGAACTCACTCTATACTCTGCACTGTTGACTGAAGTCACTCTATACTCTGCACTGTAGACTGAAGTCACTCTATACTCTGCACTGTTGACTGAAGTCACTCTATATTCTGCACTGTTGACTGAAGTCACTCTATACTCTGCACTGTTGACTGAAGTCACTCTATACTCTGCACTGTTGACTGAAGTCAGCCTATACTCTGCACTGTTGACTGAAGTCAGCCTATACTCTGCACTGTAGACTGAAGTCACTCTATACTCTGCACTGTTGACTGAAGTCACTCTATACTCTGCACTGTTGACTGAAGTCACTCTATACTCTGCACTGTTGACTGAAGTCACTCTATACTCTGCACTGTTGACTGAAGACACTCTAAACTCTGCACTGTTGACTGAAGTCACTCTATACTCTGCACTGTTGACTGAAGTCACTTTATACTCTGCACTGTTGACTGAAGTCACTCTATACTCTGCACTTTTGACTGAAGTGACTCTATACTCTGCACCGTTGACTGAAGTCACTCTATACTCTGCACCGTTGACTGAAGTCACTCTATACTCTGCACTGTTGACTGAAGTCACTCTATACTCTGCACCGTTGACTGAAGTCACTCTATATTCTGCACTGTTGACTAAAGTCACTCTATATTCTGCACTGTTGACTGAAGTCACTCTATACTCTGCACTGTTGACTGAAGTCACTCTATACTCTGCATTGTTGACTGAAGTCACTCTATACTCTGCACTGTTGACTGAAGTCACTCTATACTCTGCACTGTTGACTGAAGTCACTCTATACTCTGCACTGTTGACTGAAGCACTCTATACTCTGCACTGTTGACTGAAGTCACTCTATACTCTGCACTTTTGACTGAAGTCACTCTATACTTTGCACTTTTGACTGAAGTCACTCTATACTCTGACTGAAGTATCTCTATACTCTGCACTGTTGACTGAAGTCACTCTATACTCTGCACTGTTGACTGAAGTGACTCTATACTCTGCACTGTTGACTGAAGTCACTCTATACTCTGCACTGTTGACTGAAGTCATTCTATACTCTGCATTGTTGACTGAAGTCACTCTATACTCTGCACTGTTGACTGAAGTCACTCTATACTCTGCACTGTTGACTGAAGTCACTCTATACTCTGCACTGTTGACTGAAGGCACTCTATACTCTGCACTGTTGACTGAAGTCACTCTATACTCTGCACTTTTGACTGAAGTCACTCTATACTCTGCACTGTTGACTGAAGACACTCTATACTTTGCACTGTTGACTGAAGTCACTCTATACTCTGCACTGTTGACTGAAGTCACTCTATACTCTGCACTGTTGACTGAAGTCACTCTATACTCTGCACTTTTGACTGAAGTCACTCTATACTCTGCATTGATGACTGAAGTCACTCTATACTCTGCATTGTTGACTGAAGTCAGCCTATACTCTGCACTGTTGAGTGAAGACACTCTATACTCTGCACTGTTGACTGAAGTCACTCTATACTCTGAACTGTTGACTGAAGTCACTCTATACTCTGCACTTTTGACTGAAGTCACTCTATACTCTGCACTGTTGACTGAAGTCACTCTATACTCTGCACTTTTGACTGAAGTCACTCTATACTCTGCACTGTTGACTGAAGTCACTCTATACTCTGCACTGTTGACTGAAGTCACTCTATACTCTGCACTGTTGACTGAAGTCACTCTATACTCTGCACTGTTGACTGAAGTCACTCTATACTCTGCACTTTTGACTGAAGTCACTCTATACTCTGACTGAAGTCACTCTATACTCTGCACTGTTGACTGAAGTCACTCTATACTCTGCACTGTTGACTGAAGTCACTCTATACTCTGCACTGTTGACTGAAGTCACTCTATACTCTGCACTGTTGACTGAAGTCACTCTATACTCTGCACTTTTGACTGAAGTCACTCTATACTCTGCACTTTTGACTGAAGTCACTCTATACTCTGCACTTTTGACTGAAGTCACTCTATACTCTGACTGAAGTCACTCTATACTCTGCACTGTTGACTGAAGTCACTCTACACTCTGCACTGTTGACTGAAGTCACTCTACACTCTGCACTGTTGACTGAAGTCACTCTACACTCTGCAATGTTGACTGAAGTCACTCTACACTGTTGACTGAAGTCACTCTATACTCTGCACTGTTGACTGAAGTCACTCTATACTCTGCACTGTTGACTGAAGTCACTCTATACTCTGCATTGTTGACTGAAGTCAGCCTATACTCTGCACTGTTGACTGAAGACACTCTATACTCTGCACTGTTGACTGAAGTCACTGTATACTCTGCACTGTTGACTGAAGTCACTCTATACTCTGCACTGTTGACTGAAGTCACTCTATACTCTGCACTGTTGACTGAAGTCACTCTATACTCTGCACTGTTGACTGAAGTCACTCTATACTCTGCACTGTTGACTGAAGTCACTCTATACTCTGCACTTTGGACTGAAGTCACTCTATACTCTGCACTGTTGACTGAAGTCACTCTATACTCTGCTCTGTTGACTGAAGTCACTCTATACTCTGCACTTTTGACTGAAGTCACTCTATACTCTGCACTGTTGACTGAAGTCACTCTATACTCTGCACTGTTGACTGAAGTCACTCTATACTCTGCACTGTTGACTGAAGTCACTCTATACTCTGCACTTTTGACTGAAGTCACACTATACTCTGCACTGTGGACTGAAGTCACTCTATACTCTGCACTGTGGACTGAAGTCACTCTATACTCTGCACTGTTGACTGAAGTCACTCTATACTCTGCACTGTTGACTGAAGTCACTCTATACTCTGCACTGTTGACTGAAGTCACTCTATACTCTGCACTGTTGACTGAAGTCACTCTATACTCTGCACTGTTGACTGAAGTCACTCTATAATCTGCACTGTTGACTGAAGTCACTCTATACTCTGCACTTTTGACTGAAGTCACTCTATACTCTGTACTGTCGACTGAAGTCACTCTATACTCTGCACTGTTGACTGAAGTCACTCTATACTCTGCACTGTTGACTGAAGTCACTCTATACTCTGCACTGTAGACTGAAGTCACTCTATACTCTGCACTGTTGACTGAAGTCACTCTATACTCTGCACTGTTGACTGAAGTCAGCCTATACTCTGCACTGTTGACTGAAGTCAGCCTATACTCTGCACTGTTGACTGAAGTCACTCTATACTCTGCACTGTTGACTGAAGTCACTCTATACTCTGCACTGTTGACTGAAGTCACTCTATACTCTGCACTGTTGACTGAAGTCACTCTATACTCTGCACTGTTGACTGAAGTCACTCTATACTCTGCACTGTTGACTGAAGTCACTCTATACTCTGCACTGTTGACTGAAGTCACTCTATACTCTGCACTGTTGACTGAAGTCACTCTATACTCTGCACTGTTGACTGAAGTCACTCTATACTCTGCACTGTTGACTGAAGTCACTCTATACTCTGCACTTTTGACTGAAGTCACTCTATACTCTGCACTGTTGACTGAAGACACTCTATACTCTGCACTTTTGACTGAAGTCACTCTATACTCTGCACTGTTGACTAAAGTCACTCTATATTCTGCACTGTTGACTGAAGTCACTCTATACTCTGCACTGTTGACTGAAGTCACTCTATACTCTGCACTGTTGACTGAAGTCACTCTATACTCTGCACTGTTGACTGAAGTCACTCTATACTCTGCACTGTTGACTGAAGTCACTCTATACTCTGCACTGTTGACTGAAGTCACTCTACACTCTGCACTGTTGACTGAAGTCACTCTATACTCTGCACTGTTGACTGAAGTCACTCTATACTCTGCACTGTTGACTTAAGTCACTCTATACTCTGCACTGTTGACTGAAGTCACTCTATACTCTGCACTGTTGACTGAAGTCACTCTATACTCTGCACTGTTGACTGAAGTCACTCTATACTCTGCACTGTTGACTGAAGTCACTCTATACTCTGCACTGTTGACTGAAGTCACTCTATACTCTGCACTGTTGACTGAAGTCACTCTATACTCTGCACTGTTGACTTAAGTCACTCTATACTCTGCACTGTTGACTGAAGTCACTCTATACTCTGCACTGTTGACTGAAGTCACTCTATACTCTGCACTGTTGACTGAAGTCACTCTATACTCTGCACTGTTGACTGAAGTCACTCTATACTCTGCACTTTTGACTGAAGTCACTCTATACTCTGCACTTTTGACTGAAGTCACTCTATACTCTGTACCTTTGACTGAAGTCACTCTATATTCTGACTGAAGTCACTCTATACTCTGCACTGTTGACTGAAGTCACTCTACACTCTGCACTGTTGACTGAAGTCACTCTACACTCTGCACTGTTGACTGAAGTCACTCTACACTCTGCACTGTTGACTGAAGTCACTCTACACTCTGCACTGTTGACTGAAGTCACTCTACACTCTGCACTGTAGACTGAAGTCACTCTACACTCTGCACTGTTGACTGAAGTCACTCTATACTCTGCACTGTTGACTGAAGTCACTCTATACCCTGCACTGTTGACTGAAGTCACTCTATACCCTGCACTGTTGACTGAAGTCACTCTATACCCTGCACTGTTGACTGAAGTCACTCTATACTCTGCACTGTTGACTGAAGTCACTCTATACCCTGCACTGTTGACTGAAGTCACTCTATACCCTGCACTGTTGACTGAAGACACTCTATACTCTGCACTGTTGACTGAAGTCACTCTATACTCTGCACTATTGACTGAAGTGACTCTATACTCTGCACTGTTGACTGAAGTCACTCTATACTCTGCATTGTTGACTGAAGTCACTCTATACTCTGCACTGTTGACTGAAGTCAGCCTATACTCTGCACTGTTGACTGAAGTCAGCCTATACTCTGCACTGTTGACTGAAGACACTCTATACTCTGCACTGTTGACTGAAGTCACTCTATACTCTGCACTGTTGACTGAAGACACTCTATACTCTGCACTTTTGACTGAAGTCACTCTATAATCTGCACTGTTGACTGAAGTCACTCTATACTCTGCACTGTTGACTGAAGTCACTCTATACTCTGCACTTTTGACTGAAGTCACTCTATACTCTGCACTTTTGACTGAAGTCACTCTATACTCTGCACTTTTGACTGAAGTCACTCTATACTCTGCACTTTTGACTGAATTCACTCTATACTCTGACTGAAGTCACTCTATACTCTGCACTGTTGACTGAAGTCACTCTACACTCTGCACTGTTGACTGAAGTCACTCTACACTCTGCACTGTTGACTGAAGTCACTCTACACTCTGCACTGTTGACTGAAGTCACTCTATACTCTGCACTGTTGACTGAAGTCACTCGAGACTCTGCACTGTTGACTGAAGTCACTCTATACTCTGCACTGTTGACTGAAGTCACTCTATACTCTGCACTGTTGACTGAAGTCACTCTATACTCTGCATTGTTGACTGAAGTCAGCCTATACTCTGCACTGTTGACTGAAGACACTCTATACTCTGCACTGTTGACTGAAGTCACTCTATACTCTGCACTGTTGACTGAAGTCACTCAATACTCTGCACTGTTGACTGAAGTCATTCTATACTCTGCACTGTTGACTGAAGTCACTCTATACCCTACACTGTTGACTGAAGTCACTCTATACTCTGCACTGTTGACTGAAGTCACTCTATACTCTGCACTGTTGACTGAAGTCACTCTACACTCTGCACTGTTGACTGAAGTCACTCTACACTCTGCACTGTTGACTGAAGTCACTCTACACTCTGCACTGTTGACTGAAGTCACTCTATACTCTGCACTTTTGACTGAAGTCACTCTATACTCTGCACTGTTGACTGAAGTCACTCTACACTCTGCACTGTTGACTGAAGTCACTCTATACTCTGCACTGTTGACTAAAGTCACTCTATACTCTGCACTGTAGACTGAAGTCACTCTATATTCTGCACTGTTGACTGAAGTCACTCTATACTCTGCACTGTTGACTGAAGTCACTCTATACTCTGCACTGTTGACTGAAGTCAGCCTATACTCTGCACTGTTGACTGAAGTCACTCTATACTCTGCACTGTTGACTGAAGTCACTCTATACTCTGCACTGTTGACTGAAGTCACTCTATACTCTGCACTGTTGACTGAAGTCACTCTATACTCTGCACTGTTGACTGAAGTCACTCTATAATCTGCACTGTTGACTGAAGTCACTCTTTACTCTGCAATGTTGACTGAAGTCACTCTATACTCTGCACTGTTGACTGAAGTCACTCTATACTCTGCACTGTTGACTGAAGTCACTCTATACCCTGCACTGTTGACTGAAGTCACTCTATACTCTGCACTGTTGACTGAAGTCACTCTATACTCTGCACTGTTGACTGAAGTCACTCTATACTCTGCACTGTTGACGGAAGTCACTCTATACTCTGCACTGTTGACTGAAGTCACTCTATAATCTGCACTGTTGACTGAAGTCACTCTATACTCTGCACTTTTGACTGAAGTCACTCTATACTCTGTACTGTCGACTGAAGTCACTCTATACTCTGCACTGTTGACTGAAGTCACTCTATACTCTGCACTGTTGACTGAAGTCACTTATACTCTGCACTGTTGACTGAAGTCACTCTATAATCTGCACTGTTGACTGAAGTCACTCTATACTCTGCACTGTTGACTGAAGTCACTCTATACTCTGCACTTTTGACTGAAGTCACTCTATACTCTGCACTGTTGACTGAAGACACTCTATACTCTGCACTTTTGACTGAAGTCACTCTATACTCTGCACTGTTGACTTAAGTCACTCTATATTCTGCACTGTTGACTGAAGTCACTCTATACTCTGCACTGTTGACTGAAGTCACTCTATACTCTGCACTTTTGAATGAAGTCACTCTATACTCTGCACTGTGGACTGATGTCACTCTATACTCTGCACTGTTGACTGAAGTCACTCTATACTCTGCACTGTTGACTGAAGTCACTCTATACTCTGCACTGTTGACTGAAGTCACTCTATACTCTGCACTGTTGACTGAAGTCACTCTATACTCTGCACTGTTGACTGAAGTCACTCTATACTCTGCACTGTTGACTGAAGTCACTCTACACTCTGCACTGTTGACTGAAGTCACTCTATACTCTGCACTGTTGACTGAAGTCACTCTATACTCTGCACTGTTGACTGAAGTCACTCTATACTCTGCACTGTTGACTTAAGTCACTCTATACTCTGCACTGTTGACTGAATTCACTCTATACTCTGCACTGTTGACTGAAGTCACTCTATACTCTGCACTGTTGACTGAAGTCACTCTATACTCTGCACTGTTGACTGAAGTCACTCTATACTCTGCACTGTTGACTGAAGTCACTCTAAACTCTGCACTGTTGACTGAAGTCACTCTATACTCTGCACTGTTGACTGAAGTCACTCTATACTCTGCACTTTTGACTGAAGTCACTCTATACTCTGACTGAAGTTCTCTGTACTCTGCACTGTTGACGGAAGTCACTCTACACTCTGCACTGTTGACTGAAGTCACTCTACACTCTGCACTGTTGACTGAAGTCACTCTACACTCTGCACTGTTGACTGAAGTCACTCTACACTCTGCACTGTTGACTGAAGTCACTCTACACTCTGCACTGTTGACTGAAGTCACTCTACACTCTGCACTGTTGACTGAAATCACTCTACACTCTGCACTGTTGACTGAAGTCACTCTACACTCTGCACTGTTGACTGAAGTCACTCTATACTCTGCACTGTTGACTGAAGTCACTCTATACCCTGCACTGTTGACTGAAGTCACTCTATACCCAGCACTGTTGACTGAAGTCACTCTATACTCTGCACTGTTGACTGAAGTCACTCTATACTCTGCACTGTTGACTGAAGTGACTCTATACTCTGCAATGTTGACTGAAGTCACTCTATACTCTGCACTGTTGACTGAAGTCACTCTATACCCTGCACTGTTGACTGAAGTCACTCTATACCCTGCACTGTTGACTGAAGTCACTCTCTACTCGGCACTGTTGACTGAAGTCACTCTATACTCTGCACTGTTGACTGAAGTCACTCTATACTCTGCACTGTTGATTGAAGTCACTCTATACTCTGCACTGTTGACTGAAGTGACTCTATACTCTGCACTGTTGACTGAAGTCACTCTATACTCTGCACTGTTGACTGAAGTCACTCTATACTCTGCACTGTTGACTGAAGTCACTCTATACCCTGCACTGTTGACTGAAGTCACTCTATACTCTGCACTGTTGACTGAAGTCACTCTATACTCTGCACTGTTGACTGAAGTCACTCTATACTCTGCACTGTGGACTGAAGTCACTCTATACTCTGCACTGTTGACTGAAGTCACTCTATACTCTGCACTGTTGACTGAAGTCACTCTATACTCTGCACTGTTGACTGAAGTCAGCCTATACTCTGCACTGTTGACTGAAGACACTCTATACTCTGCACTGTTGACTGAAGTCACTCTATACTCTGAACTGTTGACTGAAGTCACTCTATACTCTGCACTGTTGACTGAAGTCACTCTATACTCTGCACTGTTGACTGAAGTCACTCTATACTCTGCACTGTTGACTGAAGTCACTCTATACTCTGAACTGTTGACTGAAGTCACTCTATGCCCTGCACTGTTGACTGAAGTGACTCTATACTCTGCACTGTTGACTGAAGTCACTCTATACCCTGCACTGTCGACTGAAGTCACTCTATACCCTGCACTGTCGACTGAAGTCACTCTATACTCTGCACTGTTGACTGAAGTCACTCTATACTCTGCACTGTTGACTGAAGTCACTCTATACTCTGCACTGTTGACTGAAGTCACTCTATACTCTGCACTTTTGACTGAAGTCACTCTATACTCTGCATTGTTGACTGAAGTCACTCTATACTCTGCACTGTTGACTGAAGTCAGCCTATACTCTGCACTGTTGAGTGAAGACACTCTATACTCTGCACTGTTGACTGAAGTCACTCTATACTCTGAACTGTTGACTGAAGTCACTCTATACTCTGCACTGTTGACTGAAGTCACTCTATACTCTGAACTGTTGACTGAAGTCACTCAATACCCTACACTGTTGACTGAAGTCACTCTATACTCTGCACTGTTGACAAAAGTCACTCTATACTCTGCACAGTTGACTGAAGTCACTCTATACACTGCACTGTTGACTGATGTCACTCTATACTCTGCACTTTTGACTGAAGTCACTCTATACTCTGCACTGTTGACTGAAGTCACTCTATACTCTGCAATGTTGACTGAAGTCACTCTATACTCTGCACTGTTGACTGAAGTCACTCTATACTCTGCACTGTTGACTGAAGTCACTCTATACTCTGCACTGTTGACTGAAGTCACTCTATACTCTGCACTGTTGACTGAAGTCACTCTATACTCTGCACTGTTGACTGAAGTCACTCTATACTCTGCACTGTTGACTGAAGTCACTCTATACTCTGCACTGTTGACTGAAGTCACTCTATACTCTGCACTGTTGACTGAAGTCACTCTATACTCTGCACTTTTGACTGAAGTCACTCTATACTCTGCACTTTTGACTGAAGTCACTCTATACTCTGCACTTTTGACTGAAGTCACTCTATACTCTGACTGAAGTCACTCTATACTCTGCACTGTTGACTGAAGTCACTCTACACTCTGCACTGTTGACTGAAGTCACTCTACACTCTGCACTGTTGACTGAAGTCACTCTACACTCTGCACTGTTGACTGAAGTCACTCTACACTCTGCACTGTTGACTGAAGTCACTCTACACTCTGCACTGTTGACTGAAGTCACTCTATACTCTGCACTGTTGACTGAAGTCACTCTATACTCTGCACTGTTGACTGAAATCACTCTATACTCTGCACTGTTGACTGAAGTCACTCTATACTCTGCATTGTTGACTGAAGTCAGCCTATACTCTGCACTGTTGACTGAAGACACTCTATACTCTGCACTGTTGACTGAAGTCACTCTATACTCTGCACTGTTGACTGAAGTCACTCTATACTCTGCACTGTTGACTGAAGTCACTCTATACTCTGCACTGTTGACTGAAGTCACTCTATACTCTGCACTGTTGACTGAAGTCACTCTATACTCTGCACTGTTGACTGAAGTCACTCTATACTCTGCATTGTTGACTGAAGTCACTCTGCACTGTTGACTGAAGTCACTCTATACTCTGCACTGTTGACTGAAGTCACTCTATACTCTGCACTGTTGACTGAAGTCACTCTATACTCTGCACTGTTGACTGAAGTCACTCTATACTCTGCACTGTTGACTGAAGTCACTCTATACTCTGCACTGTTGACTGAAGTCACTCTATACTCTGCACTGTTGACTGAAGTCACTCTATACTCTGCACTGTTGACTGAAGTCACTCTATACTCTGCACTGTTTACTGAAGTCACTCTATGCTCTGCACTGTTGACTGAAGTCACTCTATACTCTGCACTGTAGACTGAAGTCACTCTATACTCTGCACTGTTGACTGAAGTCACTCTATACTCTGCACTGTTGACTGAAGTCACTCTATACTCTGCACTGTTGACTGAAGTCACTCTATACTCTGCACTGTTGACTGAAGTCACTCTATATTCTGCACTGTTGACTGAAGTCACTCTATACTCTGCACTGTTGACTGAAGTCACTCTATACTCTGCACTGTTGACTGAAGTCACTCTATACTCTGCACTTTTGACTGAAGTCACTCTATACTCTGCACTGTTGACTGAAGTCACTCTATACTCTGCTCTGTTGACTGAAGTCACTCTATACTCTGCACTTTTGACTGAAGTCACTCTATACTCTGCACTGTTGACTGAAGTCACTCTATACTCTGCACTGTTGACTGAAGTCACTCTATACTCTGCACTGTTGACTGAAGTCACTCTATACTCTGCACTTTTGACTGAAGTCACACTATACTCTGCACTGTGGACTGAAGTCACTCTATACTCTGCACTGTGGACTGAAGTCACTCTATACTCTGCACTGTTGACTGAAGTCACTCTATACTCTGCACTGTTGACTGAAGTCACTCTATACTCTGCACTGTTGACTGAAGTCACTCTATAATCTGCACTGTTGACTGAAGTCACTCTATACTCTGCACTTTTGACTGAAGTCACTCTATACTCTGTACTGTCGACTGAAGTCACTCTATACTCTGCACTGTTGACTGAAGTCACTCTATACTCTGCACTGTTGACTGAAGTCACTCTATACTCTGCACTGTAGACTGAAGTCACTCTATACTCTGCACTGTTGACTGAAGTCACTCTATACTCTGCACTGTTGACTGAAGTCAGCCTATACTCTGCACTGTTGACTGAAGTCAGCCTATACTCTGCACTGTTGACTGAAGTCACTCTATACTCTGCACTGTTGACTGAAGTCACTCTATACTCTGCACTGTTGACTGAAGTCACTCTATACTCTGCACTGTTGACTGAAGTCACTCTATACTCTGCACTGTTGACTGAAGTCACTCTATACTCTGCACTGTTGACTGAAGTCACTCTATACTCTGCACTGTTGACTGAAGTCACTCTATACTCTGCACTGTTGACTGAAGTCACTCTATACTCTGCACTGTTGACTGAAGTCACTCTATACTCTGCACTTTTGACTGAAGTCACTCTATACTCTGCACTGTTGACTGAAGACACTCTATACTCTGCACTTTTGACTGAAGTCACTCTATACTCTGCACTGTTGACTAAAGTCACTCTATATTCTGCACTGTTGACTGAAGTCACTCTATACTCTGCACTGTTGACTGAAGTCACTCTATACTCTGCACTGTTGACTGAAGTCACTCTATACTCTGCACTGTTGACTGAAGTCACTCTATACTCTGCACTGTTGACTGAAGTCACTCTATACTCTGCACTGTAGACTGAAGTCACTCTATATTCTGCACTGTTGACTGAAGTCACTCTATACTCTGCACTGTTGACTGAAGTCACTCTATACTCTGCAATGTTGACTGAAGTCACTCTATACTCTGCACTGTTGACTGAAGTCACTCTATACTCTGCACTGTTGACTGAAGTCACTCTATACTCTGCACTGTTGACTGAAGTCACTCTATACTCTGCACTGTTGACTGAAGTCACTCTATACTCTGCACTGTTGACTGAAGTCACTCTATACTCTGCACTGTTGACTGAAGTCACTCTATACTCTGCACTGTTGACTGAAGTGACTCTATACTCTGCACTGTTGACTGAAGTCACTCTATACTCTGCACTGTTGACTGAAGTCACTCTATACTCTGCACTGTTGACTGAAGTCACTCTATACTCTGCACTGTTGACTGAAGTCACTTATACTCTGCACTGTTGACTGAAGTCACTCTATAATCTGCACTGTTGACTGAAGTCACTCTATACTCTGCACTGTTGACTGAAGTCACTCTATACTCTGCACTTTTGACTGAAGTCACTCTATACTCTGCACTGTTGACTGAAGACACTCTATACTCTGCACTTTTGACTGAAGTCACTCTATACTCTGCACTGTTGACTTAAGTCACTCTATATTCTGCACTGTTGACTGAAGTCACTCTATACTCTGCACTGTTGACTGAAGTCACTCTATACTCTGCACTTTTGAATGAAGTCACTCTATACTCTGCACTGTGGACTGATGTCACTCTATACTCTGCACTGTTGACTGAAGTCACTCTATACTCTGCACTGTTGACTGAAGTCACTCTATACTCTGCACTGTTGACTGAAGTCACTCTATACTCTGCACTGTTGACTGAAGTCACTCTATACTCTGCACTGTTGACTGAAGTCACTCTATACTCTGCACTTTTGACTGAAGTCACTCTATACTCTGCACTGTTGACTTAAGTCACTCTATATTCTGCACTGTTGACTGAAGTCACTCTATACTCTGCACTGTTGACTGAAGTCACTCTATACTCTGCACTTTGAATGAAGTCACTCTATACTCTGCACTGTGGACTGATGTCACTCTATACTCTGCACTGTTGACTGAAGTCACTCTATACTCTGCACTGTTGACTGAAGTCACTCTATACTCTGCACTGTTGACTGAAGTCACTCTATACTCTGCACTGTTGACTGAAGTCACTCTATACTCTGCACTGTTGACTGAAGTCACTCTATACTCTGCACTGTTGACTGAAGTCACTCTACACTCTGCACTGTTGACTGAAGTCACTCTATACTCTGCACTGTTGACTGAAGTCACTCTATACTCTGCACTGTTGACTGAAGTCACTCTATAATCTGCACTGTTGACTGAAGTCACTCTATACTCTGCACTGTTGACTGAAGTCACTCTATACTCTGCACTTTTGACTGAAGTCACTCTAAACTCTGCACTGTTGACTGAAGACACTCTATACTCTGCACTTTTGACTGAAGTCACTCTATACTCTGCACTGTTGACTTAAGTCACTCTATATTCTGCACTGTTGACTGAAGTCACTCTATACTCTGCACTGTTGACTGAAGTCACTCTATACTCTGCACTTTTGAATGAAGTCACTCTATACTCTGCACTGTGGACTGATGTCACTCTATACTCTGCACTGTTGACTGAAGTCACTCTATACTCTGCACTGTTGACTGAAGTCACTCTATACTCTGCACTGTTGACTGAAGTCACTCTATACTCTGCACTGTTGACTGAAGTCACTCTATACTCTGCACTGTTGACTGAAGTCACTCTATACTCTGCACTGTTGACTGAAGTCACTCTACACTCTGCACTGTTGACTGAAGTCACTCTATACTCTGCACTGTTGACTGAAGTCACTCTATACTCTGCACTGTTGACTGAAGTCACTCTATACTCTGCACTGTTGACTTAAGTCACTCTATACTCTGCACTGTTGACTGAATTCACTCTATACTCTGCACTGTTGACTGAAGTCACTCTATACTCTGCACTGTTGACTGAAGTCACTCTATACTCTGCACTGTTGACTGAAGTCACTCTATACTCTGCACTGTGGACTGATGTCACTCTATACTCTGCACTGTTGACTGAAGTCACTCTATACTCTGCACTGTTGACTGAAGTCACTCTATACTCTGCACTGTTGACTGAAGTCACTCTATACTCTGCACTGTTGACTGAAGTCACTCTATACTCTGCACTGTTGACTGAAGTCACTCTATACTCTGCACTGTTGACTGAAGTCACTCTACACTCTGCACTGTTGACTGAAGTCACTCTATACTCTGCACTGTTGACTGAAGTCACTCTATACTCTGCACTGTTGACTGAAGTCACTCTATACTCTGCACTGTTGACTTAAGTCACTCTATACTCTGCACTGTTGACTGAATTCACTCTATACTCTGCACTGTTGACTGAAGTCACTCTATACTCTGCACTGTTGACTGAAGTCACTCTATACTCTGCACTGTTGACTGAAGTCACTCTATACTCTGCACTGTTGACTGAAGTCACTCTATACTCTGCACTGTTGACTGAAGTCACTCTATACTCTGCACTTTTGACTGAAGTCACTCTATATTCTGACTGAAGTTCTCTATACTCTGCACTGTTGACTGAAGTCACTCTACACTCTGCACTGTTGACTGAAGTCACTCTACACTCTGCACTGTTGACTGAAGTCACTCTACACTCTGCACTGTTGACTGAAGTCACTCTACACTCTGCACTGTTGACTGAAGTCACTCTACACTCTGCACTGTTGACTGAAGTCACTCTACACTCTGCACTGTTGACTGAAATCACTCTACACTCTGCACTGTTGACTGAAGTCACTCTACACTCTGCACTGTTGACTGAAGTCACTCTACACTCTGCACTGTTGACTGAAGTCACTCTATACTCTGCACTGTTGACTGAAGTCACTCTATACCCTGCACTGTTGACTGAAGTCACTCTATACCCAGCACTGTTGACTGAAGTCACTCTATACTCTGCACTGTTGACTGAAGTCACTCTATACTCTGCACTGTTGACTGAAGTGACTCTATACTCTGCAATGTTGACTGAAGTCACTCTATACTCTGCACTGTTGACTGAAGTCACTCTATACTCTGCACTGTTGACTGAAGTCACTCTATACTCTGCACTGTTGACTGAAGTCACTCTATACTCTGCACTGTTGACTGAAGTCACTCTATACTCTGCACTGTTGACTGAAGTCACTCTATACTCTGCACTGTTGACTGAAGTCACTCTATACTCTGCACTGTTGACTGAAGTCACTCTATACTCTGCACTGTTGACTGAAGTCACTCTATACTCTGCACTGTTGACTGAAGTCACTCTATACTCTGCACTGTTGACTGAAGTCACTCTATACTCTGCACTGTTTACTGAAGTCACTCTATGCTCTGCACTGTTGACTGAAGTCACTCTATACTCTGCACTGTTGACTGAAGTCACTCTATACTCTGCACTGTTGACTGAAGTCACTCTATACTCTGCACTTTTGACTGAAGTCACTCTATACTCTGCACTGTTGACTTAAGTCACTCTATATTCTGCACTGTTGACTGAAGTCACTCTATACTCTGCACTGTTGACTGAAGTCACTCTATACTCTGCACTTTTGAATGAAGTCACTCTATACTCTGCACTGTGGACTGATGTCACTCTATACTCTGCACTGTTGACTGAAGTCACTCTATACTCTGCACTGTTGACTGAAGTCACTCTATACTCTGCACTGTTGACTGAAGTCACTCTATACTCTGCACTGTTGACTGAAGTCACTCTATACTCTGCACTGTTGACTGAAGTCACTCTATACTCTGCACTGTTGACTGAAGTCACTCTACACTCTGCACTGTTGACTGAAGTCACTCTATACTCTGCACTGTTGACTGAAGTCACTCTATACTCTGCACTGTTGACTGAAGTCACTCTATAATCTGCACTGTTGACTGAAGTCACTCTATACTCTGCACTGTTGACTGAAGTCACTCTATACTCTGCACTTTTGACTGAAGTCACTCTAAACTCTGCACTGTTGACTGAAGACACTCTATACTCTGCACTTTTGACTGAAGTCACTCTATACTCTGCACTGTTGACTTAAGTCACTCTATATTCTGCACTGTTGACTGAAGTCACTCTATACTCTGCACTGTTGACTGAAGTCACTCTATACTCTGCACTTTTGAATGAAGTCACTCTATACTCTGCACTGTGGACTGATGTCACTCTATACTCTGCACTGTTGACTGAAGTCACTCTATACTCTGCACTGTTGACTGAAGTCACTCTATACTCTGCACTGTTGACTGAAGTCACTCTATACTCTGCACTGTTGACTGAAGTCACTCTATACTCTGCACTGTTGACTGAAGTCACTCTATACTCTGCACTGTTGACTGAAGTCACTCTACACTCTGCACTGTTGACTGAAGTCACTCTATACTCTGCACTGTTGACTGAAGTCACTCTATACTCTGCACTGTTGACTGAAGTCACTCTATACTCTGCACTGTTGACTTAAGTCACTCTATACTCTGCACTGTTGACTGAATTCACTCTATACTCTGCACTGTTGACTGAAGTCACTCTATACTCTGCACTGTTGACTGAAGTCACTCTATACTCTGCACTGTTGACTGAAGTCACTCTATACTCTGCACTGTGGACTGATGTCACTCTATACTCTGCACTGTTGACTGAAGTCACTCTATACTCTGCACTGTTGACTGAAGTCACTCTATACTCTGCACTGTTGACTGAAGTCACTCTATACTCTGCACTGTTGACTGAAGTCACTCTATACTCTGCACTGTTGACTGAAGTCACTCTATACTCTGCACTGTTGACTGAAGTCACTCTACACTCTGCACTGTTGACTGAAGTCACTCTATACTCTGCACTGTTGACTGAAGTCACTCTATACTCTGCACTGTTGACTGAAGTCACTCTATACTCTGCACTGTTGACTTAAGTCACTCTATACTCTGCACTGTTGACTGAATTCACTCTATACTCTGCACTGTTGACTGAAGTCACTCTATACTCTGCACTGTTGACTGAAGTCACTCTATACTCTGCACTGTTGACTGAAGTCACTCTATACTCTGCACTGTTGACTGAAGTCACTCTATACTCTGCACTTTTGACTGAAGTCACTCTATATTCTGACTGAAGTTCTCTATACTCTGCACTGTTGACTGAAGTCACTCTACACTCTGCACTGTTGACTGAAGTCACTCTACACTCTGCACTGTTGACTGAAGTCACTCTACACTCTGCACTGTTGACTGAAGTCACTCTACACTCTGCACTGTTGACTGAAGTCACTCTACACTCTGCACTGTTGACTGAAGTCACTCTACACTCTGCACTGTTGACTGAAATCACTCTACACTCTGCACTGTTGACTGAAGTCACTCTACACTCTGCACTGTTGACTGAAGTCACTCTATACTCTGCACTGTTGACTGAAGTCACTCTATACCCTGCACTGTTGACTGAAGTCACTCTATACCCAGCACTGTTGACTGAAGTCACTCTATACTCTGCACTGTTGACTGAAGTCACTCTATACTCTGCACTGTTGACTGAAGTGACTCTATACTCTGCAATGTTGACTGAAGTCACTCTATACTCTGCACTGTTGACTGAAGTCACTCTATACTCTGCACTGTTGACTGAAGTCACTCTATACTCTGCACTGTTGACTGAAGTCACTCTATACTCTGCACTGTTGACTGAAGTCACTCTATACTCTGCACTGTTGACTGAAGTCACTCTATACTCTGCACTGTTGACTGAAGTCACTCTATACTCTGCACTGTTGACTGAAGTCACTCTATACTCTGCACTGTTGACTGAAGTCACTCTATACTCTGCACTGTTGACTGAAGTCACTCTATACTCTGCACTGTTGACTGAAGTCACTCTATACTCTGCACTGTTTACTGAAGTCACTCTATGCTCTGCACTGTTGACTGAAGTCACTCTATACTCTGCACTGTAGACTGAAGTCACTCTATACTCTGCACTGTTGACTGAAGTCACTCTATACTCTGCACTGTTGACTGAAGTCACTCTATACTCTGCACTGTTGACTGAAGTCACTCTATACTCTGCACTGTTGACTGAAGTCACTCTATACTCTGCACTGTTGACTGAAGTCACTCTTTACTCTGCACTGTTGACTGAAGTCACTCTATACTCTGCACTGTTGACTGAAGTCACTCTATACTCTGCACTTTTGACTGAAGTCACTCTATACTCTGCACTGTTGACTGAAGTCACTCTATACTCTGCACTGTTGACTGAAGTCACTCTATACTCTGCACTTTTGACTGAAGTCACTCTATACTCTGCACTGTTGACTGAAGTCACTCTATACTCTGCTCTGTTGACTGAAGTCACTCTATACTCTGCACTTTTGACTGAAGTCACTCTATACTCTGCACTGTTGACTGAAGTCACTCTATACTCTGCACTGTTGACTGAAGTCACTCTATACTCTGCACTGTTGACTGAAGTCACTCTATACTCTGCACTTTTGACTGAAGTCACACTATACTCTGCACTGTGGACTGAAGTCACTCTATACTCTGCACTGTTGACTGAAGTCACTCTATACTCTGCACTGTTGACTGAAGTCACTCTATACTCTGCACTGTTGACGGAAGTCACTCTATACTCTGCACTGTTGACTGAAGTCACTCTATACTCTGCACTGTTGACTGAAGTCACTCTATACTCTGCACTTTTGACTGAAGTCACTCTATACTCTGTACTGTCGACTGAAGTCACTCTATACTCTGCACTGTTGACTGAAGTCACTCTATACTCTGCACTGTTGACTGAAGTCACTCTATACTCTGCACTGTAGACTGAAGTCACTCTATACTCTGCACTGTTGACTGAAGTCACTCTATACTCTGCACTGTTGACTGAAGTCAGCCTATACTCTGCACTGTTGACTGAAGTCAGCCTATACTCTGCACTGTTGACTGAAGTCACTCTATACTCTGCACTGTTGACTGAAGTCACTCTATACTCTGCACTGTTGACTGAAGTCACTCTATACTCTGCACTGTTGACTGAAGTCACTCTATACTCTGCACTGTTGACTGAAGTCACTCTATACTCTGCACTGTTGACTGAAGTCACTCTATACTCTGCACTGTTGACTGAAGTCACTCTATACTCTGCACTGTTGACTGAAGTCACTCTATACTCTGCACTGTTGACTGAAGTCACTCTATACTCTGCACTTTTGACTGAAGTCACTCTATACTCTGCACTGTTGACTGAAGACACTCTATACTCTGCACTTTTGACTGAAGTCACTCTATACTCTGCACTGTTGACTAAAGTCACTCTATATTCTGCACTGTTGACTGAAGTCACTCTATACTCTGCACTGTTGACTGAAGTCACTCTATACTCTGCACTGTTGACTGAAGTCACTCTATACTCTGCACTGTTGACTGAAGTCACTCTATACTCTGCACTGTTGACTGAAGTCACTCTATACTCTGCACTGTAGACTGAAGTCACTCTATATTCTGCACTGTTGACTGAAGTCACTCTATACTCTGCACTGTTGACTGAAGTGACTCTATACTCTGCAATGTTGACTGAAGTCACTCTATACTCTGCACTGTTGACTGAAGTCACTCTATACTCTGCACTGTTGACTGAAGTCACTCTATACCTGCACTGTTGACTGAAGTCACTCTATACTCTGCACTGTTGACTGAAGTCACTCTATACTCTGCACTGTTGACTGAAGTCACTCTATACTCTGCACTGTTGACTGAAGTGACTCTATACTCTGCACTGTTGACTGAAGTCACTCTATACTCTGCACTGTTGACTGAAGTCACTCTATACTCTGCATTGTTGACTGAAGTCACTCTATACTCTGCACTGTTGACTGAAGTCACTCTATACTCTGCACTGTTGACTGAAGTCACTTATACTCTGCACTGTTGACTGAAGTCACTCTATAATCTGCACTGTTGACTGAAGTCACTCTATACTCTGCACTGTTGACTGAAGTCACTCTATACTCTGCACTTTTGACTGAAGTCACTCTATACTCTGCACTGTTGACTGAAGACACTCTATACTCTGCACTTTTGACTGAAGTCACTCTATACTCTGCACTGTTGACTTAAGTCACTCTATATTCTGCACTGTTGACTGAAGTCACTCTATACTCTGCACTGTTGACTGAAGTCACTCTATACTCTGCACTTTTGAATGAAGTCACTCTATACTCTGCACTGTGGACTGATGTCACTCTATACTCTGCACTGTTGACTGAAGTCACTCTATACTCTGCACTGTTGACTGAAGTCACTCTATACTCTGCACTGTTGACTGAAGTCACTCTATACTCTGCACTGTTGACTGAAGTCACTCTATACTCTGCACTGTTGACTGAAGTCACTCTATACTCTGCACTGTTGACTGAAGTCACTCTACACTCTGCACTGTTGACTGAAGTCACTCTATACTCTGCACTGTTGACTGAAGTCACTCTATACTCTGCACTGTTGACTGAAGTCACTCTATAATCTGCACTGTTGACTGAAGTCACTCTATACTCTGCACTGTTGACTGAAGTCACTCTGTACTCTGCACTTTTGACTGAAGTCACTCTATACTCTGCACTGTTGACTGAAGACACTCTATACTCTGCACTTTTGACTGAAGTCACTCTATACTCTGCACTGTTGACTTAAGTCACTCTATATTCTGCACTGTTGACTGAAGTCACTCTATACTCTGCACTGTTGACTGAAGTCACTCTATACTCTGCACTTTTGAATGAAGTCACTCTATACTCTGCACTGTGGACTGATGTCACTCTATACTCTGCACTGTTGACTGAAGTCACTCTATACTCTGCACTGTTGACTGAAGTCACTCTATACTCTGCACTGTTGACTGAAGTCACTCTATACTCTGCACTGTTGACTGAAGTCACTCTATACTCTGCACTGTTGACTGAAGTCACTCTATACTCTGCACTGTTGACTGAAGTCACTCTACACTCTGCACTGTTGACTGAAGTCACTCTATACTCTGCACTGTTGACTGAAGTCACTCTATACTCTGCACTGTTGACTGAAGTCACTCTATACTCTGCACTGTTGACTTAAGTCACTCTATACTCTGCACTGTTGACTGAATTCACTCTATACTCTGCACTGTTGACTGAAGTCACTCTATACTCTGCACTGTTGACTGAAGTCACTCTATACTCTGCACTGTTGACTGAAGTCACTCTATACTCTGCACTGTGGACTGATGTCACTCTATACTCTGCACTGTTGACTGAAGTCACTCTATACTCTGCACTGTTGACTGAAGTCACTCTATACTCTGCACTGTTGACTGAAGTCACTCTATACTCTGCACTGTTGACTGAAGTCACTCTATACTCTGCACTGTTGACTGAAGTCACTCTATACTCTGCACTGTTGACTGAAGTCACTCTACACTCTGCACTGTTGACTGAAGTCACTCTATACTCTGCACTGTTGACTGAAGTCACTCTATACTCTGCACTGTTGACTGAAGTCACTCTATACTCTGCACTGTTGACTGAAGTCACTCTATACTCTGCACTGTTGACTGAATTCACTCTATACTCTGCACTGTTGACTGAAGTCACTCTATACTCTGCACTGTTGACTGAAGTCACTCTATACTCTGCACTGTTGACTGAAGTCACTCTATACTCTGCACTGTTGACTGAAGTCACTCTATACTCTGCACTGTTGACTGAAGTCACTCTATACTCTGCACTGTTGACTGAAGTCACTCTATACTCTGCACTGTTGACTGAAGTCACTCTATATTCTGACTGAAGTTCTCTATACTCTGCACTGTTGACTGAAGTCACTCTACACTCTGCACTGTTGACTGAAGTCACTCTACACTCTGCACTGTTGACTGAAGTCACTCTACACTCTGCACTGTTGACTGAAGTCACTCTACACTCTGCACTGTTGACTGAAGTCACTCTACACTCTGCACTGTTGACTGAAGTCACTCTACACTCTGCACTGTTGACTGAAGTCACTCTACACTCTGCACTGTTGACTGAAGTCACTCTATACTCTGCACTGTTGACTGAAGTCACTCTATACTCTGCACTGTTGACTGAAGTCACTCTATACTCTGCACTGTTGACTGAAGTCACTCTATACTCTGCACTGTTGACTGAAGTCACTCTATACTCTGCACTGTTGACTGAAGTCACTCTATACTCTGCACTGTTGACTGAAGTCACTCTATACTCTGCACTGTTGACTGAAGTCACTCTATACTCTGCACTGTTGACTGAAGTCACTCTATACTCTGCACTGTTGAGTCTCTATACTCTGCACTGTTGACTGAAGTCACTCTATACTCTGCACTGTTGACTGAAGTCACTCTATACTCTGCACTGTTGACTGAAGTCACTCTATACTCTGCACTGTTGACTGAAGTCACTCTATACTCTGCACTGTTGACTGAAGTCACTCTATACTCTGCACTGTTGACTGAAGTCACTCTATACTCTGCACTGTTGACTGAAGTCACTCTATACTCTGCACTGTTGACTGAAGTCACTCTATACTCTGCACTGTTGACTGAAGTCACTCTATACTCTGCACTGTTGACTGAAGTCACTCTATACTCTGCACTGTTGACTGAAGTCACTCTATACTCTGCACTGTTGACTGAAGTCACTCTATACTCTGCACTGTTGACTGAAGTCACTCTATACTCTGCACTGTTGACTGAAGTCACTCTATACTCTGCACTGTTGACTGAAGTCACTCTATACTCTGCACTGTTGACTGAAGTCACTCTTTACTCTGCACTGTTGACTGAAGTCACTCTATACTCTGCACTGTTGACTGAAGTCACTCTATACTCTGCACTTTTGACTGAAGTCACTCTATACTCTGCACTGTTGACTGAAGTCACTCTATACTCTGCACTGTTGACTGAAGTCACTCTATACTCTGCACTGTTGACTGAAGTCACTCTATACTCTGCACTGTTGACTGAAGTCACTCTATACTCTGCACTGTTGACTGAAGTCACTCTATACTCTGCACTTTTGACTGAAGTCACTCTATACTCTGCACTGTTGACTGAAGTCACTCTATACTCTGCACTGTTGACTGAAGTCACTCTATACTCTGCACTGTTGACTGAAGTCACTCTATACTCTGCACTGTTGACTGAAGTCACTCTATACTCTGCACTGTGGACTGAAGTCACTCTATACTCTGCACTGTTGACTGAAGTCACTCTATACTCTGCACTGTTGACTGAAGTCACTCTATACTCTGCACTGTTGACTGAAGTCACTCTATACTCTGCACTGTTGACTGAAGTCACTCTATACTCTGCACTGTTGACTGAAGTCACTCTATACTCTGCACTTTTGACTGAAGTCACTCTATACTCTGCACTGTTGACTGAAGTCACTCTATACTCTGCACTGTTGACTGAAGTCACTCTATACTCTGCACTGTTGACTGAAGTCACTCTATACTCTGCACTGTTGACTGAAGTCACTCTATACTCTGCACTGTTGACTGAAGTCACTCTATACTCTGCACTGTTGACTGAAGTCACTCTATACTCTGCACTGTTGACTGAAGTCACTCTATACTCTGCACTGTTGACTGAAGTCACTCTATACTCTGCACTGTTGACTGAAGTCACTCTATACTCTGCACTGTTGACTGAAGTCACTCTATACTCTGCACTGTTGACTGAAGTCACTCTATACTCTGCACTGTTGACTGAAGTCACTCTATACTCTGCACTGTTGACTGAAGTCACTCTATACTCTGCACTGTTGACTGAAGTCACTCTATACTCTGCACTGTTGACTGAAGTCACTCTATACTCTGCACTGTTGACTGAAGTCACTCTATACTCTGCACTTTTGACTGAAGTCACTCTATACTCTGCACTGTTGACTGAAGTCACTCTATACTCTGCACTGTTTGACTGAAGTCACTCTATACTCTGCACTGTTGACTGAAGTCACTCTATACTCTGCACTGTTGACTGAAGTCACTCTATACTCTGCACTGTTGACTGAAGTCACTCTATACTCTGCACTGTTGACTGAAGTCACTCTATACTCTGCACTGTTGACTGAAGTCACTCTATACTCTGCACTGTTGACTGAAGTCACTCTATACTCTGCACTGTTGACTGAAGTCACTCTATATTCTGCACTGTTGACTGAAGTCACTCTATACTCTGCACTGTTGACTGAAGTCGACTCTATACTCTGCACTGTTGACTGAAGTCACTCTATACTCTGCACTGTTGACTGAAGTCACTCTATACTCTGCACTGTTGACTGAAGTCACTCTATACTCTGCACTGTTGACTGAAGTCACTCTATACTCTGCACTGTTGACTGAAGTCACTCTATACTCTGCACTGTTGACTGAAGTCACTCTATACTCTGCACTGTTGACTGAAGTCACTCTATACTCTGCACTGTTGACTGAAGTCACTCTATACTCTGCACTGTTGACTGAAGTCACTCTATACTCTGCACTGTTGACTGAAGTCACTCTATACTCTGCACTGTTGACTGAAGTCACTCTATACTCTGCACTGTTGACTGAAGTCACTCTATACTCTGCACTGTTGACTGAAGTCACTCTATACTCTGCACTGTTGACTGAAGTCACTCTATACTCTGCACTGTTGACTGAAGTCACTCTATACTCTGCACTGTTGACTGAAGTCACTCTATACTCTGCACTGTTTGACTGAAGTCACTCTATACTCTGCACTGTTGACTGAAGTCACTCTATACTCTGCACTGTTGACTGAAGTCACTCTATACTCTGCACTGTTGACTGAAGTCACTCTATACTCTGCACTGTTGACTGAAGTCACTCTATACTCTGCACTTTTGACTGAAGTCACTCTATACTCTGCACTGTGACTAGTCACTTACTCTGCACTTTTGACTGAAGTCACTCTATACTCTGCACTGTTGACTGAAGTCACTCTATACTCTGCACTGTTGACTGAAGTCACTCTATACTCTGCACTGTTGACTGAAGTCACTCTATACTCTGCACTGTTGACTGAAGTCACTCTATACTCTGCACTGTTGACTGAAGTCACTCTATACTCTGCACTGTTGACTGAAGTCACTCTACACTCTGCACTGTTGACTGAAGTCACTCTATACTCTGCACTGTTGACTGAAGTCACTCTATACTCTGCACTGTTGACTGAAGTCACTCTATACTCTGCACTGTTGACTGAAGTCACTCTATACTCTGCACTGTTGACTGAAGTCACTCTATACTCTGCACTGTTGACTGAAGTCACTCTATACTCTGCACTGTTGACTGAAGTCACTCTATACTCTGCACTGTTGACTGAAGTCACTCTATACTCTGCACTGTTGACTGAAGTCACTCTATACTCTGCACTGTTGACTGAAGTCACTCTATACTCTGCACTGTTGACTGAAGTCACTCTATACTCTGCACTGTTGACTGAAGTCACTCTATACTCTGACTGAAGTCTCTATACTCTGCACTGTTGACTGAAGTCACTCTATACTCTGCACTGTTGACTGAAGTCACTCTACACTCTGCACTGTTGACTGAAGTCACTCTACACTCTGCACTGTTGACTGAAGTCACTCTATACTCTGCACTGTTGACTGAAGTCACTCTACACTCTGCACTGTTGACTGAAGTCACTCTACACTCTGCACTGTTGACTGAAGTCACTCTACTACTCTGCACTGTTGACTGAAGTCACTCTATACTCTGCACTGTTGACTGAAGTCACTCTACTACTCTGCACTGTTGACTGAAGTCACTCTATACTCTGCACTGTTGACTGAAGTCACTCTACACTCTGCACTGTTGACTGAAGTCACTCTATACACTGCACTGTTGACTGAAGTCACTC
The DNA here is from genome assembly GCF_036971445.1 of Narcine bancroftii. Classification (NCBI taxonomy): domain Eukaryota; kingdom Metazoa; phylum Chordata; class Chondrichthyes; order Torpediniformes; family Narcinidae; genus Narcine; species Narcine bancroftii. The sequence goes on from NC_091470.1 coordinate 76,792,422, forward strand.
TATACTCTGCACTGTTGACTGAAGTCACTCTATACTCTGCACTGTTGACTGAAGTCACTCTATACTCTGCACTGTTGACTGAAGTCACTCTATACTCTGCACTGTTGACTGAAGTCACTCTATACTCTGCAATGTTGACTGAAGTCACTCTATACTCTGCACTGTTGACTGAAGTCACTCTATACTCTGCACTGTTGACTGAAGTCACTCTATACTCTGCACTGTTGACTGAAGTCACTCTCTACTCTGCACTGTTGACTGAAGTCACTCTATACTCTGCACTGTTGACTGAAGTCACTATATACTCTGCACTGTTGATTGAAGTCACTCTATACTCTGCACTGTTGACTGAAGTGACTCTATACTCTGCACTGTTGACTGAAGTCACTCTATACTCTGCACTGTTGACTGAAGTCACTCTATACTCTGCACTGTTGACAGAAGTCACTCTATACTCCTGCACTGTTGACTGAAGTCACTCTATACTCTGCACTGTTGACTGAAGTCACTCTATACTCTGCACTGTTGACTGAAGTCACTCTATACTCTGCACTGTTGACTGAAGTCACTCTATACTCTGCACTGTTGACTGAAGTCACTCTATACTCTGCACTGTTGACTGAAGTCACTCTATACTCTGCACTGTTGACTGAAGTCACTCTATACTCTGCACTGTTGACTGAAGTCACTCTATACTCTGCACTGTTGACTGAAGTCACTCTATACTCTGCACTGTTGACTGAAGTCACTCTATACTCTGCACTGTTGACTGAAGTCACTCTATACTCTGCACTGTTGACTGAAGTCACTCTATACTCTGCACTGTTGACTGAAGTCACTCTATACTCTGCACTGTTGACTGAAGTCACTCTATACTCTGCACTGTTGACTGAAGTCACTCTATACTCTGCACTGTTGACTGAAGTCACTCTATACTCTGCACTGTTGACTGAAGTCACTCTACTCTGCACTGTTGACTGAAGTCACTCTATACTCTGCACTGTTGACTGAAGTCACTCTATACTCTGCACTGTTGACTGAAGTCACTCTATACTA